>NW_028227263.1:36237806-36887806 GCF_978045245.1 Mus caroli | reverse complement strand
AAGGTGGATTTCTGTGCAACCTACTAGGAATCGGCTGTCTGCTTCCTACTAGGAATTGACTGTATGAAGCCAGGAAGGATCTAGCAAAGGCTTGGCAGCTCTGGGGGCTTGGCCTCAGGCACTACTCCTGCCTATAGAGAAGTTTACACTCAGGAAAAAGTTTAAACATTTCCCCAGCTCTGAAACCTCCCTCACCCCCTACCACTGATCCCCAACCTTCACTCCAGACATTCTGTCGGCCATGCTCTCACTAGTTCCATATCATTCCCAACATAGGCTTCCTCTACGTCTTCATACAAGCCAAGCGCCTTCCTAGCTCAAGGTTACAGAGCATGTTCTCCCCTTTGCCCATATACAGCACTTCATGCTTGCCCCTGCAGTGTGCCTCCTCATTCGAGACATATTCCCTTCCCTTCCCCACTCCTGTCCCCTTCCCCTGCTGGCTTTGTGTGCACAGTATTTATTGCCACCTGAATATTTTCTGTAGCATAGGAGCTGGGGTATGTGTCTCTCTATGGGGGAAAACCATTCCTTTTTCCTCCTGTCTCTGGCTCCTGGGCTAGTACTTGGCATGTGGTATCCCAGGGACATTTGCAGGTCATATGGCTGGTGACAGTGTGGAGAGCAGGGTTCAGTGGGAGTGAGCTTCTTGGGTGTCAGAGTAAGTTAGGGAAGGAACATCAAGAGGTTGTCTCTGCTCACACAAGCCCTGGAGAGTGGAGAGTGGTACTCAGCTACTTCTAGACGGTTCTGACCAGGTCCAAGTTTCTGGGAAAGGATGCTATACAGAGCTTTTCCAAAGTGCTGAGAGGGAAGGAAGAACATTCTTCAAGATTAGGGTTCTTAGTCGGGCATGGTGGCATATACCTTTAATCCCAGCACTTGGGAGGCAGAGGCCAGCCTGGTCTACAGAGTGAGTTCCATCCAGGACAGCTGGGATTACACAGAGAAACCCTGTCTCAAAAGAAAAGAGAAAAGGGATTAGGGCTCTTGAGCTTTGGAAAGAGCTGTTGCTAAAGTTCTTGCCTCAGAAGGACCTAAGTTCAATACCCAGAACCCGTGTAAAACCCAGTGCAACAGTGCAATACTGTGTGATCTTATAATCCCAGCACAGGATTCCAGCAGGCAGGCGGATCCCTGGGACGTGTTAGCTCACCAGCTTAGCCTTCTTGGTGAGTGAGTTCCAGGCAAGTGAGAGGCACTGTCTCAAAATATCAAAGTGGGTGTCACCTACAGGATGACTGCTAAAGTTGTACACACAGGCGGGCACACACAAATCAGGATTTGTTTTTCATTCTCAGGACTGCTATGTCAGTGCCAAGAGTGAACTGGGTCCCCAGGGAAAGTGAGTCTGCTGGTGACAGAGGGGATAGGGGTTCTGTCACTTCACAAATACATGGCCCATGGGCTGGACCTGGTCTTGACTTTGCTGTAGGTTATCCCCTAGGGAACTCTTTGTTCTCTTTCAATGCCTCAGTTTTACCATCTCTGAAATGGGCACAATAAAACCCAAACATGACTTTGATAGTGTTGGGACTTGCAGATAAGGAAACAGAGGTCCTGGCTCCACCTTTTATCCCCTGCACCTCTGTGTTCAAGTCATCTGATCTTTTCTCATATTTAGACTTGTCTTCCCAAGTAGGCCTTGGACCCCTCAGGGCAGAATCATACATGGTTCCTGCATCTCCCAGATCTTCAAGATGAAGCAGTCAACAGATGCCAAGTGAAGGTTTGGCTAGGAAGAGGGAAAGATGGGTTGCCCGGGACTATGAACAGAGATAGAAGCAAAGGTAAGATTCTCACCAGGACTTCTTGATCCTCCAGATTCCCTGGAATCTAGGACAGAACCCACCAATTCATTTTATCATCTATTAATAAAGCTAAGCACCTACTACATGCCAGTAGCTACTGTAGTACTTGAACCAGAGTGATGATCAAGCAAACAAGTCCCTGTCCTCTCTGGGAGCTTACATTCTACAGAGAGAAGCAGCAAGCAAGCAATGGGGAACAGGGTCAATCCATGCACAAAATACCTGAGGTGAGGAAAAGCAGAGGTGGAGACTGGGGTGGCCCCTGCAGATCAGGAGCCAAGACCTGTAGAACAAAACAGGGGAAATCATCACATCAGAGCAGATAGGAGAAGAGTGTGTGCAAAGGGCCTGGGGCCACCTGGATCTTAAGTGACTCTGAGGAACCAATAGCAGGCTGGGTAGCTGAAGGTCCATGGAGTCAGAGTGAGGAGAACCAGGCTTGGAGACTGGAGAAGCAGACAGGGGCTAGACCACGGCCTCAGTGAGAAATGTGAATTTTATGAGCAGGGAGATAGGAAGTCAATGAGAAGGATCTAAGCAGGAATTAAAAGATATGATTGGCATCTTGAAGGATCACCTTGACCCTGGAGTTCTTGCTGGGACTGGCGGAGGAGCCCAGGGGATCTGTGGCCCTTGTTCAGAGGGAAGGAAACTCTACAGCCTGAGAACCAAGGCTATGTATGGGCAGCTGCCAGAGTTCAAGAGTCTTTCCAGGGCCCTGGGCCCAAGGTTCTGGTCCAGAGGAGCCCAGCCAAGCTCTCCCCCAGCCCCTCCAGCACCCCAGGGTGCTACAGAAAACCTCGCTTGCAAGATGTCTGGGCCCCCACTCCTTGATTATATTAATGCCAAAATGTATTAAAGAAGCGTGGTAGAAATGCTATTCTAATTGTTTCCTACACAGGCCACTGGGAGGGAACTGATTGGACACAGCTCACAGGCAGTATGTTAATACGCTATTTTCATATGATGATAGCTTTGCATAATCTTCCCTTCTCCCAGCTTTGCAGGGACCTGTTGTTAACCAAGCCCCAGGAGAGTAGGGGAAAGGCAATTTGACTTCAAGTCCACTCCCCGCCACATTAATTAGTCATGTGGCTGGGGAAAGGTGTGCTCAGTCAGTACAAAGTAGACTTTATAATTTATACACCAGCTGTTTCCGTCCATTCTCCTCCCTGCCTGCCTCTAATGAAATCGTGTTACCAGAGAACTGACTGGCGTGAATTGAGCCTTTAATCCCATTGACCCTGGCCTGGCTGCTGGGGCCCAGGGGAGGGGGGTGGGGCCTTTCAGCAAGGGGCTATGATGAGAAGACCCCAGCAAGCTGGACCGGTCACCCTCCCCACACCCGCTCTGCAAGCCCACACAATGGAGCAGCTTGAGGTGGGAGCCCCCCGCCTGGCTGAGCGGCCCTCTTGGGGATCCCTGAAGGCTGGGATGGCTCCCGTTTATTGCCTCATCTTCTGAGATCCAGCGAAGCACAGCATTCTCATCTAGGTTGTTCCTTTACTTAGAGAACAGGGCAGGCCAGACTGCACAACCAATGAGCTCATGCTTGCTTTGCTGGCCACGGGGGCTGCTGGGAAAACAGAAGCATGAATCCATGGAGAGAAAGGCTGCCGCCCAACCCCCCCAGCTGTAAGCTTGTGCTCCCCAGATCCACACCAAAGCCCAGCAAAGAGATGGGAACAACCCCTGAGCCTGGTTCTGTGGCCCCAGAAGGGCAGTGCTATAAAATATAGGTCAAAGGGATATGCTCCCCAACTCCCATTCCCCACAGAAGAAAATCAAGCAAGACCAGGCACCCAGAGTCATTGGAGCAAATGCCTACAGAACGGTGTGCATTTGGAGAACAGGAATAAACAGAGCAATTAGCACCATGGCAGCCTCTTAAATAAACACATGGGACCAAGTCGTGGCTGGGGAGGTTCCTGCATGTGTTAGGGGTGAGGCCACAGGGCAGGCTGATTCCAGGGAGGCTGGGAATGAGGGTGCTACGGTGCTTGTGTAGGGGCTGGAGTGCTGCTGGAGGGATGTTGGCAGGATAGGATGATATGGGGTAGCTTCTTGGCTGCCATCTTTCATTTGCTGTGAACCCCAATTCCTTCTTATGGAGGGCTCCTGAAAAGTTGCAGTGGGGTGTCTTGTGGCACCCTGGATTTCATGACACACGAGAGCCTTGTATGGGCATCACTGACCCAAGATGACACCCCAGAGACTCCTAAAGTTAGGTTTCTGGACTTTGCTGCCACCTTCCCTTGTCCCTTGAATAGAGCCTTCTCCTCTTCCACCTGCTAAGTCTTAGATCCTTCTAGATGGTCCTGGATATTTCTGCTGCCATCCCCTCTGCCTAGCCTTTTTGGATCCCTCCAGTTATTTATGCATAACTCATCACAGCCCCTCCTGGATGGTAGGAACATCTCTTGTTATCCCTTGTACCTAGCATTCACAGGACAAGAGGCTTCTGAGTGGCTCTTCTGCCTCAGCCAGTCCTCAGTTTGCCCATTTTTAAAATGGGTCAATGATCTTTAAGAGTCACTCTGTCCACCTCAGATTCCCCACAGGATCCTCTCGGCCCTGAAACCACAGGCTTTGCCCTGAAATGCAGAAGGGAAATGCTCCAAGCCCCTTGAACTTTTGGATTTATTAGCTCTGGATAGCCAAAGCTATTCTTTTGCTTAATGGCATTGGAAAAAACAAAAAGCCAACCTTACACCAGTCCTCTTTTTAATGAAAGTACAGGGAACATCGGGGGGAACCTATACAGAGAGGGAAATGAAGTTGTCATTTTTCAATGTAATTAAACTTGGTTTTTCAAAAAAAAAATCTGATCTGAAATGTGAATTAAGCTAATTACTTCTGGTGGCTGCAACATTGATTTCAGTGTTAAAGTTAATGGACTTTAATGGGTAGTGCCTTTCTTTTAGATGCAGCTGAGCCTTCTTGCTCAAGGCCAGGTTTGTCTACCAAAAAGGCCCCCCCCCAGGACCCTCTAAGTCCAACTTAGGGCTGCTGCCGCCAAGGCCCTTGCAGGGTTGAAGCATCCCAGGCAGGCATGGGTCTGGGCTCGAGGCCTTAGTTTCTGTCTTCCTCTTTGAAGTGTTCGTAGTCCAGGCACTCAGTTCACACTCTCATGGATTAATATCCTACCACAGGGCACAGAGAAGGGAAGGCAGGAGTGTAGACACTGGAGGAGCCATGCAGAAGAAAGGTCTAGGGCCTCACCCTGAGGTGTTCAACTTACCCCTGGATGGCTGTGTGTGCGTGTGCGTGTTTGTGTGCATGTGTGTGTGTACAGGAACACAGAGGAAAGAAGGAGATATGGGGGTAGGTTAGGGAGGCTGTCTCCTAGAACGGGTGGTCCAGGAACTGGCTAGCAAATAAGTGACAGGGGTGGGAAGCTAGCCCTCTGAGACCAGGACGGAGGGAGAATTGGCTTGGCTACACTACAGTCTCCTTGCAGAAGAGGGTGACAGGGTGCTTGACGGCCAAAATGGGAAAGCTGAAGTGAAGCTCATATTGACTGTTAACTTGACCAATCTAGAATCATCCTGGAGACAAGTTTGCCCATGAGAGTTTCTAGATTAGGTTAACTGGCGTGGGAAGAATGTAGGCACCATCATTCCCCAGGCTGGGTCCCAGGCTGAGTAAAATGAGGGCAGAAGATGGCACCAACATTCACTTCTCTGCTTCTTGGCTGTGAATGGCTTCTGACCAGTTTTCTCTCTGTGTCTTGTCTCTGTCTCTGTCTCTGTCTGTCTCTGTGTCTCCATCTCTGTCTCTGTCTCTCTTTCTCCTGTTTCTGAAATCTTGCCTTCCCCACCAGGAAGAAACGTGTTCTCGAACCTGTGAACCAAAATAAACTTTCTTCTCCAGGTTAATTTCTATTTTCAGGCGTTTTGTTGCTGCAATGAGAAAGTAACGAATACCTGTAGCTATGGTCTCTAACCTGTTGGGAAAAGAGACCAAGACAGCACCTGGAAGACCTTCCATCATCAGGAACGAAGGGTGACTTGTGCCCCGAGTAGGACTGACTGCCTCCCCCGAGGACTTGAGTAACCCCCTTAAAATGTCATGGTGTCTAGCTGCCTGGAGATCTTCTCCTGCAGCTCTGTCTCAGAGGTTTCCTGTCCAAAGGGTAGCAAAATATGGGCCAGGAAGTTAAAGTCCAGAGTTCACCAGCCACCTTCACAAAGGGATTCTTTGGTCATGGGTGGAGATGTTGGGGGTGGGGATCCTTCATGGTCAGTAGAGCCACTTACACATAGAGAGAGGTATTGGTCAGCCAGAGGGCATTGCTCTGAGCCTGCGACTGCTGACAAATCAGGCCCTGATATGGGGCTTGAGCTGCCCAGGGGGCAGTCCTTGAGTCACTGGCAAATGGAAGCCCTAGGGTACCAACCTGGAGGTGTACTGGGGAGGATTGCAGGACACTCGGGGAAAAGCCAGCAAACAGAAACAGAACATTAGGGATGGATCAAGAGATGGAGTGAGGTAGTGAGAGATAGCTCCCTAGTGACTGAGTACGAAGGGGCTCAGCTTCTAGATGAGAACTGGGAACCAGAGCTTTCTGGCATCCTATCAGACAGTGCTCTGAGCTCAGCAAAACACACATGCCTGAAACATACACACTCAGAAAGATGGGCTGAGACCTTGGTAGGTACAATAATACTAAGTAAGACAATTCAGAATTGTGCAGATGATGGGGAGCTGCCCAAACTAACTTCTCCACCTGTCCCTTGACTCCCCACCACACCCACTCTGCTCACACCCTCCCAGCTCTCTATTCCATCTATCCTTCTAACCCTCAGTCCAGGACATCTCTGCGTGGACACTGCATGGGCCTCTCTCTTGGTTCTCTCCCCTCCCCCAAAGCCAACCCCGAAAAACATGAGAGCAGTCAATGACCTGTTTCCCTCTCTTCTAGAATAGCAGTAGCGAATGCTTACACACCACCTGCCACGTGGGGGTGTGTTCACTGTTTTAACCCTTGTTACAGAGCTTTATCAGCCTGGTTGTATCCCTTCTCTGAGGCCCAGAGTAGATAAGGTAGTCTCTGAAGCTACTAGGTGGCTGATCAAGGATTTGAACCAGCTCACTGTGGTTCTATTTTTGGTCCCATTCAGTTTTCCCTCAGTCACATAGTCAGAAAGATCCAGACTGTATTTGAGCCTTTACAACCTAGGCCTACCCAAGCTTATCTCCATTATTGCTCTGTCTGCTCCCTGTTGCCTCCCCTGGCCTCAATGTACAGTGGTTTCATGGCTGTTCCCTGATTGTGGCTGACCTCAAGGTCTTTGTACACCCTCTTCCTTCTGCCTGGAATGTTCTCCAGAAAATCTGCTTGTTGTACTTGTCTAGCCTTCTATGTCTTGTCGCAAATATTGTGTTTCTCCAGGTCTGTTGCAGTTCAGATCCTGTTGCTTTGATAAACACCATGGCCAAAAGCAACGTGAGGAGGAAGGAGTTTATTTCTGAGTTACAGTCCACCATGGAGGGAAGTCAGGCCAGGTTCAAGGCAGGAATTTGGAGGCAGGAACTAAAGCAGAACTGTGGAGCTGCTTACTGGCTTGCTCAGCTCTCTTTCTTTTACAGCCTAGAGCTATCTGCCTAGGGAGTGCACCACCCACAGTGGGCTGAACTCTCACACATCAAGTAGCAACCAAGAAAATGTTTCACTGATACACCCAAGGGACAGTATATTGAAGAAGTTCTCCAATTCAGGTTTCATCTTCTGGATGTGCCAGGTGACCAAGACTAGCCATCACAAGGTCCCTGACTACTCTGTTTAAAATTGAGATCTCTGCTTTGCTATACTCACACCTTCTGACTTATTGTTTAGTTGGCTTATTTAATTGTATGCAGATACACAGTTTGTTTTTTTTTTTTTCACACAATTTATTTGGAGTACTTTCCCCTTCCTGGTGAGATGGAAATTTCAGGAAGGCCATGGTATCTGTCTGCTCTGTTTTCTAAAGTGATTGCACTGCCTGGTGCACAGTTGTCCCAGTCAGTACTTTCTGAATTGAATGAATGAATGAATGAATGTGTATTTGTTCTTCATAGGACATAGACATAAGAGACAGACCTCTTACTGCAGAGGCCCACAGGGAGAGGACTCACACACACCTTTGCAGGGGCCCTGGTTCCTTTGGTTTCTAACCTCCACTTCTGGGACCTTTAGCTCTTCAAGTCCCCATCTTCAAATGGTTCCGCTCCCCTCACTAGCTTGATCCCTTTAGATCTGGGCTCACCACCTTCAGTTGTAGAGACTGTATATTGCTCAGTTGCAAGAGAGGACACTCAGTTGTGGTCGGTGTTAGAATTATGTGGTGATTATGCAGTGCAAAATTAACTCAAGACAGATTTAGATAGGCTGAGGCTCTATCCGTGTGACTGCATGAAGACAGTATCAGGGTTATACCTCGGCCCTTCTCCACCGGTGACAAGAGTTTACACACTGTACTGCCCACAACGAGCTAACCAGATTCTGGGCCTTATATGTTTGCAGGAAAGATAAGAATACCTGGTGGGCAGGGTTCCTTGGGCCAGTAAAGACTTTTGATTGGGTTGAACTACACTTTGCCACGTGGGGTAGGGACAAAATGTGACCATCACCTCTCCCTTCTAGACCTCTAGCATCTTTGATTGGTCCAACTTCATCTCACCAAGCCACCCACACCAACCAAGTGTCCACAAGTTCTGCCATTTTCCTCTTGAGGCAGAACCCACTCTGATTATTATAACAATGGTATCAGTGTCCATTTATGAGTGTTAGCTAGACACTAGGTGCATGCTAACTTTGAGATGGAGACCACCAGTTTCTCCACCACATGCATGAACAAATGGAAGCTCACAAGGTTGTGCAACAGCTCACTTCCAGTCAGTGGTGAGGAAGGATCTGAATTCAATCCATCTGGCACTATGTTGGTACAGTTGACCATCGTCTCCTGCCTGCAGTGCTTCTGGATACCAAGCATCATGTGGAAACTAACTTCCTGGCAGTCAGGTGCCAGACACAGAGCTTGCAAAGAGAGCTCTCGCCGAGTAGGTGTGGCCTGCAGGTGAGGGATGACTGGGTCTGGTCTGTGTCTGCAGATGTCCTCAGGCTGAGGAGCAGAGCAGGGTAGCCTGAGTCAGCCCCTCCTGACAGAGGTAAAGGCTTGGGCAGATCTCTCTGTGAGTCGAAGTCAAGATAAATCTGCTTGCACAGAGGTATAAGGTGTCTCCCACATGCTGGAAATCAGATCGTGGTTGATTTAAAACCTGGCACCCTGTGTCCATCACCCCAGACTCTACCCTGATTATCATCCCTATAAAGTTCCTAATCCCTGTACTTATGCGGTGTCCCTACCCTCTGACAAGGCCGGACCTATGTGAGCGGGGAGGTTTGGTTATTATGTGGAAGAGTTATAATAAGAAATATGACTGCAAAAGCCAAGTCAGTTGAAATTGGACTATAATTAAATGCTTAGAAAATTCTATGCTTGGCTCATTTTAAAATCAAGTGCTTCTTTGTAGCAATTTCCTTTCTTTAATTACAATTTCCTGTCTAGTTTGACATTTACAATGCAATCTTGGGGGACATGTTTGTGATTTATTATTCCTGCTCCTATCAGGATATCACTGTGCAGAAATGAGTTTATAAAATAAGAGCTCAAATTATTATGGCCTTTGACCAATAAAGCAGGCTCATAATTTCAGGCCTGAGAGAAGATTACCATTTTTGACAACCCAAGGCAGAAATACTAGAGAGGGGGAGGGCATACTTTGGGGACTTTGCTCCATGTTTGAAAGCACTGCATTGTGTCCTCCAGGAAGGCCAGTGTTGGAGGCAGAGAGCACAGCAATAAACCCTCAAATTATGCAGGGCTTTGCAGCTTGAAACAATAATCACTCTTATTGGTTCTCATCATCCTTGGGAGTAGACAGGCATGTGACTCCCCATCACACAGATGGGGAAACTGATGACCAGGCAAATTAAGTAACTTGCAAGGTCATACAGTCTCAAACAGTGGTTGTAGATATAACACCCAGGCCCAGTTCTCTTCCTATGCTGCATAGCTGTCCTTAAGACTTGGAAAGTGATCCAAGACAGAAGAAACTCTCAGGACATCTCTGGGGAGAGGACCTGTGTTAGACAGTTTTTCATTACCATGACAACTACCTAAGCTCATCAACTTGTGAAAAGAAAAGGTTTGCTTGGCTCACAGTTTTTGAGATTCCAGTCTGCGAGTGACAGGTGGGCTTCTGATGAGGCAGCACCTTATGGTGGAAATGTATCAGAGATCAAAACTGTTCCCTGCACAGCTGAGAATCAAAATGAGGAGCAACAGGAGAGGGCTCAGATTCCCTTCGGAGCATGCTTCCAAGATCTAGAGACTTCCCCCAAGGCCCTGCCTCTCCACAATTCCACTACCTTCCAATAGCCCCACCCAGGGATTAGACTTGTAATACACAGCTTTGCTGGGACATGCAGCATGCAAATTGCAACAGAGCCCTTCTGCTTCAAAGGCCTGTGCTTTGCCCAACCCCCACAGTGACATGTGGCACATGACCCCCAAGTGAGGTGCCAGCAGTGGCCACCTTGGAGTTTTGTGCCTCCACTCATAAAGTAAGACTTACCATTTTCTCCACCCACCCCCACCCCTTTTTCACCTACCACTGGCTGCGGCATGCTGCTTTCTCCAGGGTCTGCAAAGCAAGACTTCCAAATAAATTGTAAGAGATTTGCCTTTGTAAGAACATGTGGGCATATGGTGGTTTGACAGACTGTGTGTGCAGCCTGCATGTCTACATGTGTGTGAGGGGTGCTGTGTGACACCCATGCACATACATAGTGCAATATATACAATATATGGATGCTTGTGCAAAAGTGTGTGCTGCCACCTCACCCATTCAGCTTGGCCTGAAGGGAGGCCAATGAGGACTCCAAACAACATGCTCCACATCACCGAAGATGCATTTTCAGAGCCTCTGGGAAGACTCCAAGGGAGATGGGAAGGGCAGGGCAAGGTAGGTTTCCCCTGGCAGGGGTATAGGCCTTGATCAGTCTGGTACCCAGGTAGGGGTGAGCAGTGACTTGGGTCGCCATTATTATCGGTGTCTGAGTCCCCAGTGGGTTGAAGGGAACTTGTGAAGCTATGGGCTAGTTTTGATTGAAGGCTCCTGGGCCTGGAGAAGGGTTTAGAGGTTCTCTCGCCCAGACTTCTGCAGGACCCAGGAAGGATTGCTGCAGGATTCTGCTTTGTCTCACTTCAAAGGTACCATTAGGGGAGGGAAATCCTGCTCTCTGGCTTTGGGCACCAATGAAGTCTGTGCAGAGACTCATCTGATGCCTGTGAAAATCGCTTTATTACTTCAAAACAATTTTAAAGCAGAATGCATTAGGTTTTTTTTTTTTTTTTTTTTTTTGAAGAAAGAAAGAATCATATCCCTGAGCTGAGATGAGGGTTATGAAATTCAAATGGATGGCCACAGCAATCCTCTTATGGTCCCTCCCCCAAGTCAGACTCCAGGAGATGAAGAGGGGACTTGGGCCCACTCTGCAGAGTGCTAAGGACACATCTGGTGGGGCAGCTGGGCAAATCATCACCTTGCCTAGATTCCTAGACACTTGCTTCCTTTCCTGCACACTCAGAGATGAGTACACACACAAATACTTTACACACACACACACACAAATACATACACATATGCATATGTACATACATACATACACATATACTCAAATTATCTATCTATCTATCTATCTATCTATCTATCTGTCTGTCTGTCTGTCTGTCTGTCTATCTATCTATCTATCTATCTATCTATCTATCTATCTATCTATCTATCTGTCTGTCTGTACATGGGTATGCAGATATAAAAGATATCCATATATGTATATACACACATGCAGATACATATCCACACATATACAACAGATATATCCATATACATATATCCACAGGGACATATAATATGTATGCATACATACATGCCTAAACACATATACATATACTTGTATACTTGCATATATATATACACACACAGGTGTACAGATACAGATATATCTATATACACATATACATAGACATACATGAATACATATGCATGCATACACATAAACAAGAACATATACATATGTAAGTATACAATTACACACATTTACCACACACACACACACACACACACACACACACACACACCAGTCCCATGCTGCCTAAGCTTTCTTTCTTAGCTATAATACTATTTGGGAAGAAAACCTGAACCATTGTTTGAGCCCTATTGTTTAAAGAAGAAAATCAAAGCTCAAACTGACCCTTCTGAGGTAATCAGGACCAGGTCTGTGATCTTCCCCTACCAAGGTCAGGACTCTCCTAGATTTGCTCAGACTTACAAGCAGCTCTGAGCTTGTAGGTTCTTGACTCTACCAGGCAGGCCAATCTAGGCCCAGATGATCTTAGTACCACCAAGTACCGCCCTGCTTCAGCTTGTTTAAAGTGACAGAAGTGGGACCCAGGGGAATGCTAGGTCTTGGCTCTGCCTGGTTTGCTAATCAGTTTCCCTTTGCTGTGGTGATACCTGGTGTCAGTCAAGTCAAAGCTTCATTTTGATTCCATTTTTCAGCCTGTGGTTGGTCAGCATCTATGGTGAAACAGAACATCAGGGTGGGATTATGTGTTAGGCCAAAGCTGCCCACCTCCTGGTGTTCATTAAACCAGAGGGATGTAGACAGAGGGAAGGAGTGGGGAGGGGAGGGAGAGAGAGAGAATAGAGAATGGAAAGGACCTGAGTTTCAATCTCCCCTTCAAGGGCACACCTTCAGTGACCTAACTTCCTCCCACCTTTTAAAGGTACTACTAGCTCACAATGGTGCCATAAACTAGTGACTGAACCTTTCA
This sequence comes from Mus caroli, assembly GCF_978045245.1. Taxonomy (NCBI): domain Eukaryota; kingdom Metazoa; phylum Chordata; class Mammalia; order Rodentia; family Muridae; genus Mus; species Mus caroli. Next base: position 36,875,112 of record NW_028227263.1, on the reverse strand, counting down.
CACATGGTCTTTGGAGAAATTTGAAGATCCAAACTGTAATACTGTCTATCCTCTACACTGATCTTTTCAAGGAGGAAGGAGGGAGGAGGGAGGAGGGGGAGATGGTTTTGAGACCCTTCCATCCTTCTTCCATCCAGCAAATTCAGCTACACCCTGCGAGGAAAGCACAGCTCTGCCCTTTAACTGGCCCTGGGCTTGATAAGACGGACAGGAAAATGATCATTGCAACCCAGCATGTTAAATGTTATGACAGAAACAGCTTGGGAGCCATGAGAACATAGATATGTCACCTCTGCCACTAGAGATGAGGTCTCCTAAGCCTTGGCAGGTAGAAAGGAGCCAACCATGACAGGACTAAAAGGAAGAAAAGGGGAGGGAAACAGTGTCTGGGGGGCAGGGAGAAGAGGAGGGAAGGAGAGGGCCATTACTGAAGAAGAAGGACATTGGACAATGTTGGACCAGGTTTTTTCAATACATCTGGTTCAGGGCCAAGGGACCTGCCTCTGGTATGTGGTCTTCAGACCTCTAGAAAATATTTGGCAGGCCAGGTCTTGAGCCTACAGGTCCCGACTCTACTCCATACTCCTTAAAATTTTATCATGGTACATCAAGATGCTGCTTAAAATTCAACCGAAAGGAGCATTCCAACAATGTGGGCCACACCTGATTCTAAGTATTTTAGGACTGCCATGTCCCTTAGGCAGAATAAAGCAGGTACTAACTGTTCTATGTCGCTTGGAGTGGAAGCAAAGTCAGGGTTTCTCATTTGCCTAACACAGATCAGATTCACCAAGGTTGGCAAAAGCCCTGAGGGGAGGGGGGCTGTCTTCCCTTCCTTTTAATTTAAAAGAATTCCAGGGGTCACACATTCCAGAAGATCCCAGAAGACCAGGTAGGACTTTGTTCTTAGATATGGGGACCTTTGTTCCCAACCATGGCCAATTTAAAGTCAGCAGTTCTGCTGAGACTCACATTCACGGTGATGGAGCCCAGGCTCTCCCTTCTAGCTTGCCTTCACCATATGGAGGAATATCACCTCTCTGATGGTTAATGCCACTGTCAATTTGACTGGCTTTAGAATCTCCTAGGTGACATAGTTCTGGGAACGGGAAGATTCACTCTGAATGTGGGACCACAAGCTGTGTCTCAAGACTGAATACAAAGAAGAAAGGGGATGTGCCAGTAACCATTGCTGCTTACTTTTCAATTGAGGGCACAATGTGTCCAGCATTCTCATGCTCTAGTCCCTCTACCATCATGGACTGTACCCTCCTCTAAAGACCTGAGCCAAAATATGTCCCTTTTCCTTTCAGTTGCTTTAGTTGGGTCACAGCAACGAGCAAAGTAATTGATACTAATACATAATGATCTCTAGGGCTCTCTTGGGCCAGGGGTAGATTGTGGGCTAGACCACCTGAGGGACTGTCCATCTGAGACTCATAATTGGGCTCATAGGCCTGATGACTCTCTGTCCATCCATGATCTTGGATTGTGGACAAGCCTGGTGCTCGGTGTCCTCACCAGCTCCCTGGGAATGGCTCAGGCTTCTTCCATTCCCTCTCCTCCCAAAGTCTCCACAGCCTCGTGGTCCCTGCAGGCTGACCCAGCGCTGTGACAATCCAGAAATTGTTCATTCAATGGGAAGATTAGGGCTGATTAAGAAATTTGTGCTAATGAACTGTGCTTAATTGGATTTGGGGAAGGACACAGAACGGGCTGTTTGACATTCCCAGGTCCCCCACAAAACCCTGGTCCTCCATGGCTCCTGCCCACAAGGCCAACTGTACCCCACGGCCCCTTCACCCACAGTGGCCCAGCCTTTGACCTCTCGGCCTAGCAACAGGGAAGTTATCTGCCTAATCAGACTAATTAGCGCAAAGTCATCATCTACAAAGAATGCAAATGCCACTTTTACGAAATGAAAACGCCATATGTGCAGTAATTAGCAAACCACGGGCACATTTTATAAATCATATTTATTAGTTTGTAAACAAATCAAGCTCTAAATGAAATGAAAGATGCCATTAAATGGGGACTATGGCCATGACAGTTCTGAGCAGGTCTCCAAACAGGGACCTAGGTGACAGAGCAGAAGCTGACCCGGGAGTCCTGCCTGGATACCACCAGTCGTTACTTCTAAGAGAGCCCTGATGTGAGCAGCAAGGCCTATATCTCAGTGACCCATGGTCCAAGGCCTGCTCGTCTTCTCCCCAGAGACCCCACCACATTGTTCAGCCTCCCATGATCCTAAGATGGTTGTTCAAACTGGGCCGTAAGCAAATGATCATGTCTATCCCGGAGGAAAGCTAGTTCCTGCCCCCACGACATAGTGCTGGGCTCTTCATTGCTTTGATCTGGAAACACTGGCTTCTTTTTCCACAGTCCTGTATCTGGAGCTAGAGGACAAATGATGAAATAACTCAATCTTGGAAACTATCGGTGGCCAAGCCACCTGCCCCACCCTCTCCTCTGTTATCCTTGGGTAGAACATGGGGGAAAGGAGAATCTCAGATTGGCTGTCTTATCTGTGGCCCTGGTATCTTGTCATCTGGCCCAGTCAAAAAAGTGCTTTCCATATAAACACAAAGACTCAAGTTCATCACCCCAGAATCATTTTAAAAACTACATGTCGTATTTCCTCCTTATATTAGTGTTGGGGAGCTGGAGACAGGCAGCTCCTGGGGCTCACTAGCCAGCTAGCCTAGCCTGCTTGGTGATTCCCAGGTCAGTGATGGATCCTGTCTCAAAATTAAAGGTAGATGGTGCCTAAGAAGTGACACCAGAAGGCCAACCTTTCTCCACATACAATTATACACACCAATGTGTTTCCCCAGTAATCCAGTGGGGCTCTCACCTTGTACCCAGTACTCTACTGGACACTGCAGAAATGGAAACACAGTAGTAGGTATGTTTCCCAGGACTAGAGACCACAAGAACCATGGCTCTCCTTGTGGCTGTGGCAGCCACTCCTGTGTTCAGCTCAGCATGTGATCCCATCTCCTTTCTAAGGGACGCTGTTTCTCCTTTATACTAGAAACTTCTCCTGGTGCTATATTGTGGCTCCCAGCCTGGATACCCAGGCTGCACCTTCAAGAGGGCATATTCTCTAAAGTGAGCTAGTGATTGCCCTGCTGAGCCCTTCATGATCTCAGCTAGGTTTGTAGGATCAAGGTGGGGGTGCTGGTATAGCTTGAGAAGTGTTGGCTCACACTTCCATTGTCTGGTTTTGGCTGTGTGAGGAACACTGATAGTACGTTAAGAGAAACTTAAATGTTCATATGCAGTTTCAAAAGCAGGATTAACATCTCCACTTACAAGAAACAGAACAGAAACTTAAAACAGTGAATCTCAGACAAAGGTGTAACTTTACAAGATTCTGGGTATGGCTTAAACAGTGAAGCAGAGAGTTCAGCCCAGGCATTTGAAGGGACTAAAATGTCCCTGAAGGATGGGAGGGTGCATCTGCAGCTTTAAAGTCAGGAATGAAAGCCAGCTGCCTCCTCTCTCTGTGACTTTGGGTAGCACATTCCACTATGACCAAAGGAAGGAACTACAAGCTACGGTTTCATGGTGTTGTGGTTTCAATGAGAAATATCCTCCCATAGACTTGTGTATTTAAATACTCCATTTCCAGATGGTGGCAGTTTGGGGAAGATATGGAACCTTTAGGAGATACAGCCTTTTTAGAGGAAGTATGCCACTGGGGGTGGGATTTTCATAGAGGCACCCTACTTCATGTTCCCTTTCTCTGCTTCCTGTGTGCAGATGAAATGTGATTAGCTAGCTTTCTGTTCCTGCCATTATAGATTCTAGCCTTCTATACGCCAAACTAAACCCTTTCCCATTCAGTTACTTTTGGTCACAGTATTTTATCATGGCAACAGAAAGTAACTGATACACAAGGGCCAAGCTACACAGACATGGGTGAAAACAGAGGAGGGAGAGGGGAGGAGGAGGAGGAAGAAGTAAATGAGGAAATAAAATGGAACAGAGAACTAAATTCCACTTGAAAACATGTCTGCAAATCAGGATTCTAATACATTGGAAGGAGAACATTACAAAAACAAATCTACTCTAGATACAAATACTTGGACAAATGAGTTGGACAGAGTTCAGGATGTTTACAAGTTTGAAGATATAATGGGTAATGTTTCCTTGAAAGGAAAATTTAAAGATTATAAAATAAAACAAGTTATAAACAAGAAGTAGATTAAAAAGAGAGAGCCAACTTAAAAATCATCAAAAAGGAAGAAAATAGCTATTGAAATCAAATGCCCACTAGAGGAAGCAATCTGCAGCCTGGCCACTCTTAGCATGTCTGGAGAGACAGAGCTGAACCAGAAACTACTTTTGGAGGAATTCATCTAAATTGCACATCAATGTGGATGTGGGTTTAATATGTTTATGTAATATTATGCACAGAGGCGGTGTACACATGGGTGTAAACAGCTAGGAAATGTAAAGGTTAGGCTGCTGAGCTATAACATGCATCTAATAAAAGTTACAAAAGAGAGTGAGTGGAGGCTACAATCCCAGCTATGAGGGAAGCTAAGGCAGAAGATTCCATGTTCAAGGACTTCTTGGGGTATAGAGCAAATTTAGGTCAAGCTGAAGTAACATTAAGAGTTGTGGTGTCAAAGTCAAAGGCATTTTAAGGGTCTGGGGATATAGTAGAGTGGTTAAAGCACTTGCCTAGCATGCACAAGGTCCTAGGTTTGATCCCCTAGACTTGAGGTTAGGGGCAGGGAGAGAAGAATTAAATAATATTAAAGGAACACATAATGCATTATGGTCAAGAATTATTTAAAATGGAAGTGTTAAAATTGAAGAAAACTGTGAGTTTTCCTGTGTGAAAATGTATCTTGTTAGAGAAATAAAAACAGAATTCTCTTTCAGAAACATAACCACATCATTTCAGAACATCAAGATCATTTGAAAAGATTATTCAAAAAGCTATTAGAAAGAAGAAACTCAGCTCAGTGAGAATACAAACTATATCAATAGAGAATCCTTTTCAGCAATTGGTGCCAGAATAATTTAAAATAATATCTTCAAGTACTGAGGAAAAATAACTGATCTGCGTTTTTGTGCTCACTAGTTTATTAACTAGGGTGAAAGCATCAGTAAAATGCCATATGGATTCATGAAGACTAAGCCAATACAGCTCCATTGCTCTTCAGTACAGTAGAGATGCCTCCAGAAAAGAGTAATGGTGGACATGGAAAGAAAGCAAGTGGGATGTGAGAAAGCGTGAGAACCAAGGGAAGCTGGCTGGACACAGTAGTTAACACAACTGGGAACTGCTTACGAAAGTTATACTAGAAGTTATACGTCACGTGCTTTTAAAAATCCAACTGATTTTTAACGAAACTAACTTCTTTGGTTTGAACAAAAATAATGAAGTGAATGAAATATTCAAGATGACAGCACACTGGAGGAGGAGGAGGAAGGGGAGGAAAAAGAGGAGGAGGGGAAGGGATGAGGAGGGAGAAAGGGAGAGAGGAAGGGAGAGAGGAAGGAGGGAGAAAGAAGGAGGGAGGGAGGAGGAGGAGAAGAGGAAGGAGAAAGAGAAGAAGGAGAAGGAGGAGGAGGAGAACAGAAGGAGAAGGGGAAGGAGGAGGAGGAAGAGGAGGAGGAGGAGGAGAGGAAGGAGAAAGAGAAGAAGGAGAAGGAGGAGGAGAACAGAAGGAGAAGGGGAAGGAGGAGGAGGAAGAGGAGGAGGAGGAGAAGGAGGAGGAGAAGAAGAAGAAGAAGAAGAAGAAGAAGAAGAAGAAGAAGAAGAAGAAGAAGAAGAAGAAGAAGAAGAAGAAGAAGAAAAGAAGAAGAAGAAGAAGAGAATGAATAGTACCATAGGCAGAGAGCATATACTGCTGAATGATGGTAGTTGTGGTAAATGAGGGAGCTCAAAGCCACCAGGGCTTTAACTCTGTAGAGAAATGGGAGACTTAGCTCTATATGACTAGGAGCATTGAAAGGCTGGCATCTATATGAAAACTGAAACAGAAAAGTTAAATTCATAAGCTCAGAGAACATCAATAAAGTATATCATATGTTCATGGCAGGGAATGGAGTGAAAAGGAGCCCATGAAAAACTGACAGCTTGGGAATGGGGATGAAGCAGGCATCAAATCCAAACGTGTTCTATGTATGGCACAGAAGTCACAAGACACAGGAGCAAAACCAGGTCTGGGGAGCCAGCCACAGCAGTGACTGACTTATAAAGAGAATGTTTTGGTAATTACAGCACACAAGACTCCAACTGGCACTGGATCTTGTAAAGGTGAGTTCCACACACCGTTACAAAGCACACGAGGGAACATGACGTCAGGAGTGAGAAATAAGATGGTTCAGATATTCCTGAATTGGTTCTAAAAGCAGAGAGCAGAAAAAGTGGGAAAAGAAAAGAATATACCTAGGAATTTCCTGGAACTGAAGAAAGAGCAAGGTCTTCAAGTTCATCCTCCCTCTTAAATCCCGAGGTAAATAAACCCACACCTAAGAGACAGGACATCAAAAAGAAGGGCAACAAGTGTGGAGAATAACTTAAAAAAACAAACAAAAAAAAAGACAGCAATCAGACTGGCTGCAGACTTTTCAGCAGGAAAATTGATTCCAGGAGACAATGGAAGATTATTCACAAAGAGAACAATGGGCAGTTTATAATTCTCTCAGAGTAAAGATCAAACATATCTCTCACATTCAGAGCATTTGTTTACCACGTGTGGCTCTTTCTGAGCAATCAACTAAGGGTATATTAAATTAATAAAAAGGAAATTCAAACCGAAAGAAAAGGACAATAAGCTAATGAATTAGAAAGCTGATCTAGTTAATCAAAATAACCGCTGGTCTCAAAATTCAAAACGAAGTTTGCAAAAGAGCCAGGAGAGGATAGAACTAAATATTTTCATAGCCACAGCCAAAAGGCAGGAGGTGTGAGAGGTAAAACAAAAGCACTTAAAAAGATATTTGTGTTTTAGGAGGTGGGTAAAAAATATTGATTACACTTAAACTTTTAATGAAACATAGGACATCCAAACCAGTAAAGATCATCAAAGAGTAATAAAAAAGAACTCAATAAACAGAAAATGAATACAGAAAAAGAGAAGTGGCCAAGAAAAATAGGTGGCAGAGTTTTAAAATATTGTATAAAAAGCCAAGGTTTCTCAGTCTCCCCAGTACATTTAAATGGATTAAAGAGAAGTTCTGAGACAGCCTCAGACATGATTTTAAAAATCCAGTTATAACTTCTTTATGAGAGGCATAATAACTAAAATGTAATTATACAGAAGCTTGAAGACTAAAGGATAAAAACATGTAAGTGCTCCCCCAAGGAAATGAGACACAGTAATATTAATAGCGGGCAAAAGAGAGTTTTAGGTAAAGAAAAAATATTTAAAGAAAGTGACTATTGACCAATTCAACAGTACCCACCAATAGTAACCTATGGTAACACTAAACCTGATGCCTCTGGGGACATCAGTTTAAAAATGACAGAAATACGAGGGAAACAGCCGAGTAAGCTAAAGAAAACACACAAAGAAAATGTCAGGAATTGCAGGAGAAACTGGAAGATGAGGTTTAATGTTCTTCTTTTAGGAAGAAAGGCAGCAGAACAAAAAAATAAAAAAATAAAATTAAATTAAAAAAATCTGTGAAATTGAGTATCCTTGATTGAACCACACAATCACCAAGAGTTTAATATGTATATGTAAGATCCTACCCTTTCTTTGTAAGTATATGGAACATCTTTTAAATGGACTAAGTAATGGCCCTCAAAGGAAGTCTAAACCGATACCAGAATTTTGCTGTAATTAATGACACATTCTGTGCCTCTCATGTAATAAAACTATAAAACAATGCAAAAGTTATGTAAAAAAATCTTTTCTTTTTTTATTGTGTTTTTCTTTCATTGTTGTAGTAAAAATACTGTGCATCATGTAGACAAAAGCATATAAGGTCAGCCCTTGGCATCTCAGAGGTAATGATTCCAAAACTGTCCTCAGATACGCAAACCCCTTGTCTAAAACGAGGTAGACTGCATTTGTATAAGGCCCATGCACATCTTACTGCATCCTTTAAAGCTCATCTAGATTATGCCTACTACCTAAAGCAATGTCAACGTTATGTAAATAGTTCTCTTGCTACATTGTTTAGGGCCTAGTTTCTGACACTGGTTTGAGATCCCATGGGATCAGGAAAAAAAACAGCAACAGCCAAAGGTTTCTCAATGCAGGATGACCAAAAGTTTATTGGAAAACAGATACATCATGAACCCAAAGGTCTTCTGGAAGTTCTTGCCTGTGTTGTTTAGGATAACTTCAGCATAGCCATACCTCTGAACACACACCAGGAGTTCTTTGAGTTCACACACCATCCCAGCACATAACAGCAACAATCACTGCCAGGAACACCTCAGCTCAGAGGCAAGACTATTGTATGTTATGAGTTGAGGTTTTACTGTGCATAGAAAGTTCTCTGCTCCTACAGAAGCACAATGGTTGGATCATTAAAACCAAAATCTTTTAATAGTGATAGTCCTCAGTATGCAAGTATTAAATTCATGTATCTTTGGATTATTATTATGCTGGAATGTTTGAGTTCTTTTACAACTGCATTTGAGTTGTTGACTTGAGTTTCACTTTAAAAAAATTGTTACACTTTTAGTTTGAAATTAGACAGAATTCTCAACAATGTCTAAAAAGATCCTAAACATATTTCTGCCATTTTGTAGCATGCATTTAAGCAAAGTGAAGTTCTCAGCATTGATGACTATATAATCAAAATAATGATTCAAAAACAGTTGAACCAGCGAATATAAGCCTAAAGATGTAGAGAGCTATGTACCTAACATACAGAATTTAATAAAGTTAACATCTGCATAACCACACCAAGATTAGGAGCACTGTCCTTCAAGAATGTCAGATATCTATCTGTACTGGCTAGTTTTGTGTCAACTTGACACAGCTGGAGTTATCACAGAAAAAGGAGCTTCAGTTGAGGAAGTGCCTCCATGAGATCCAACTGTAAGGCATTCTCTCAATTAGTGATCAAGGGGAAAAGGTCCCTTGTGGGTGGGACCATCTCTGGGCTGGTAATCTTGGTTCTATAAGAGAGCAGGCTGAGCAAGCCAGTAGGGAACATCCCTCCATGGCCTCTGCATCAGCTCCTGCTTCCTGACCTGCTTGAGTTCCAGTCCTGACTTCCTTGGTGATGAACAGCAGTATGGACGTGTAAGCCGAATAGACCCTTTCCTCCCCAACTTGCTTCTTGGTCATGATGTTTGTGCAGGAATAGAAACCCTGACTAAGACACTATCCTAATGCCAGATACACACTCGGTTACAAATGAATCTTTATGGATACACAAATAGAGAGTTGAAAGAAAATGTAGGTGTTATGTGTGACATATGTATAAAGCTGTAAGTGTCTTGGGACCATATTGCCGTGGTCTCAACAGATCAATTGAAGAAGTCTAGGACTGAGCTAGTGTGTGTTGAAGGGTGCCAAGATTCTAAAGTTCACTTTAAGGGCACACTCCTAATGACCTAACTTCCTTCCAGTGGGTGCTACTTCTTAAATGTTTCACTACTTCTCAATAATGCCAGAGACTGCTGGCTGATTTAATACATAGACCATTGGCATTCCTTCCAAACAATAGCATCTTTGCATCTATTTTTATCCATTTGTGTATATGGAATGGCTTTCTGTGTGAGTATGCACACACATGTGCATGCTTGAGCATGTGCTCTCATGCGCACGCACACACACACACACACACACACACACACACACACACACACACACACCATCTGGATATCTCCAATATCTAGTCTTCTAAGCCCAGGGATCCTAATGTCTGACTAGCTAGGTGGCTCCTCCCCTGACATCAGCATGGTGGAATTTCCTTAGGTAATCTTCTCTAAGATTTCTAGAGAACATCCTGAGAGGCTGGAGTGTCAGAACCCACACACTGGACCCTACCACCAGAGATCACACTTCAGTGAGAGACCTACCTGGTCACTGCATCATGTATCTGCAATTCTACCTCTCCACTTGCCTAACATTCTACGAGGCAGTTAATAGCTTCAATTCATAGAGGAAACAAACTCCAAGTGGCCACAATGAGTCTGTTAGTTACTTACGGTCCTTCATTGATAAGGATGCTGTCCAGGTGTGAGGTGTAATACGATCCTTGGGGGACTCACTCTTCTCACATCTGTTACCAGGAGACAGCAGCCTGACCTGGTTGGATTGTGGGCTCTTTGAAGAAGAGGAGGCAGACGTGCTTTGTAGGGCATCTGCCTTCCTTTCCATCAGAGTCTGGACTCCCAGGGGCCCATGCAGAGGATGGTGTCAGGCTAGAGAGGCTGGCAGAGATGAGATGGGGGGAACAGTGGGTGGCTGGGGTGGGTTAATGCAGCTGCCTTATGAAGGACATTTTTCAATTGAGCCAGTAACTGAAGGCCCTGAGCGTGTGTTCTGTCTCAGCAACTCTCCAATCAGAGGATATGAACTGACGGTGAGAAAGCCATCAGGGGCTGGCTATTCCCAAACTCTTGGAAGGCACAGAGTGAGATTTAATAAAACGAGAAAATGGAACATTTTCATTAGCACCAAATTTTCCATTTAATTTGGACTTTTGCAGAATAAGTGGCCTAATTACTGCTATGATTTGAGCATCTCTATAGAAAGTTCCTCTAAGAAGTCAGGCTTCATGTGAGCTCCATTTCCCAGCACTGGCCCGAGTGCCACCAATCCTCCCAGACCACCTCATCCTCTACAAGAAAGAAGGAAGGCCAGATGCCAGGAAGGGCCACTGCCTGCAGTGCCTGTCACCTGATTCTTCTCTTCCCTGGTCCCAAGATGCCAGGGGGAAGGTGCCATTTTGAGGTCTTTCTACTTCCATACTTGCTTCAACGTTGTCTAGCTCTGGCATGTTCTTCTTTCCTGCCTCAGCTTGCATCTGGAAGCTGACTGACCTGAGGGAATCCTGAATACCTTCTTCCCATGAGCCCGACTTCTGCTCTGATTCACCCCCTCCTCCCGACCCCCAACTTAGTTCTTCATTCATGAAAATGTCTGCTGCTCAGCCTCACAGGTATGCGGTCTGTTCACACTGATGTCAGACATCCTTGAGAGATGGAGAAGGGGATGCTGTCCTGGCTGTGGGCTTCATAGCTCCCATCTGCATCCCTAGAGCTCTTGCTGTCCCCACAGCTTATCAAGCCTTGGCGCTTCAGACCAGACGACTTTCTTCCATCTTTTTAAATCTCTGCCTCACCTCTACTCCTAACCTCCCACCTCGGGCTCTCTGCTTTTCCTCTGCTTTCTGCGCTTCAAAAGAATCAGGGATTAAAGAAACGAAGCAAGAAATTGCCAAAACCTAACCTAGCAGACAATCAGATAGAGTGGTGAAGGTAAGGGGCTCTTCCCTCCACCCCATCCCCAGGAGGAGTCTGCAAATCCAGACAGATAGCAGCTCTAGACAAGGTATCACAGTGGGCGGGGTTCACTTCCACTTCCTGCTGTCTCTGACCTAGACTCTAGGCTAGGGTCTATCCTTGGATCTTCATTTCCAAACACATACCTCTCCAATCCACTCTGACCGGCTAAGGACAACACCCGTATCAAACTTTATACCCTAGAACCTCTCAGTGACCAAGACCTGGCCTTGTTCTCAGCACCCCAGTCCTGGGCTCATTTCCAAGTGTGATAGAGTCCACCCCAATCTCCTGGGGAACTACAGCTGGGAGCGAGGTACCCAAAGGGTTATTATAACTGGGGTATGGTAGGAAGGTTGTTTGGTTCTGTCTTCCAGAGCCATGGGTGTCCCTTGACCATGCTCTGGGGACAGATGCTTACTACATTGTCTGTTTCTAAGGTCAGACCTTTAGGAGGAGCGAAGGAGAACACAGGGTCGAGTCATGGTTTCTATACTGTGGCATGCTCAGGCCATGTAACCTGACGGTGTATTACATCCACGTCTACCCCTGCAACCACCAGCAGCTCACAGTCTACAAGGCCTCCAACCTCCCCCCCCCCCCAAGAGGCTCCAAAGTGCTCCTTTCCACTGCCCAGTTACCTCCTAAATGGCATCTCCAAGTCTACAAAGCCTGCAGCTTTTGCTTGTAGAGTGACCATGAGGTAGCATGTGATAGCTTGGCAAGGCTCCCCCTGGTGGCCAGTGATTAACTCTTGCCGGAATATGGCCTGGTCCAGCCCTGGAAGGCTCAGTGGATGAGAAACTTCCTGGAGCAGAGAGGTGCTGCTAATGATGTCGATGGCACAAATGTTAACTGAACAAGTCCAGTCTCACTACTTTGCCCATGAACTGCCTCCCAGCCTGCAGAGAGAGAGAGAGAGAGAGAGAGAGAGAGAGAGAGAGAGAGAGAGAGAGAGAGAGAGAGCGCTCAGAAGCTAAGGAAGGCTCTTGGGGGAGCTGTGAGCAGGTGAGCTTCACCTTATTTTCCCACCATCCTCTTCTAGGGTTGTGTCCACCTTGGGACTCTGCAGGGCTCGTGCCGGAAAGAACACATTCCCGACACCTAGGTATAGAGACTGTTAGCAGAGTTCCAAACTCCCACAGAACCAGGTACTGCAGAACCTTGGTGTCCCAAGTCCCTGGGGGCCCCAGAAACACCACCAGCAGCCCCCATCCAGGCCCATGCCCACCCAATTGCACATAGACCAGATCCTCCCTGTCTTGGGACTTTGGCCTCAGCCCCAATGTGCCATGTCACTGAGCTAGGCTAGCCAGTCCTACCGTAAAGCTCCCCAAGTATCCAAGGAGACATAAAGAAAGTTTAGAGACTTTTAATTTGCCAGCACGGGCTCTCCTGCCGGCCAGCAGGTTGAATGGTTGAGGAGAAGGGCAGCCGCAATAAAGGCTTATTGTTTCTCCTGTGAGTCACTGCGTGGTGATGCCTTTCTTAAGTGAGACAAAGGGACCCGCGGCCGATAGGCATCCACAGGCTTGGAGAGCTAGACCCACAAATAGCCACTGTGTCCTCTGCTGTCTAGAGCCAGGTCTGGGAGTAGGGAGCCAATGACATTCCCATTCGGGCTGTATTCACAAGGGAGGGAAAACCTGGGTACTAGCCATTGGAAGGGACCCACATGTTAAAGAGAGTTAATGGGAGGGACCCAGAAGTCTTCCATGGGGGAGTTGGGCCTCTGGAAATCAGGTTGGAATACACAAGACAAGCCTTGTTCTCTGAGACCCATCTCTAGATATCCCATCTAGGAAAGATTCCCAACAGCAGAGTGAGGATTGCCCACAGGAGACATGTGAGCAGAGGACAGAAGCCCCTCTTCCAAAAGGGTACCCAGAAGGTCACTTCTATGACTGATAATCAGTTTTAGTGTCCCCAGACTGGCCCTTAGGTTTGACAGGAATGTGGGATGTATGGGCCTTCCCTGAGACATGGTATACACCCAAGGCAGCCAGTTGGAGCCAGGTCCCCGTCAGTGGACAGAGGAAGCTGAAAGCTAATACCATGCCCTCAGCTACCTCTTGTTGTGAGCACCCAGCACCGTGCTCCACATCAGCACTGCTCTAGGGCCTGGAAGGGAGCCACACTGTCTGTTCTGGTCCTCACCCACCACGAGGCCTAAGACCTGACAAATGCATTCTACCAGCTGGTGATAGGAGAACATCCTTTCTCACCCCCCACCATCCTCTCTAGAGACTTCCTACTTCATTGCTCAGGACATTAATGGCTTTGGAGACTTTGTTCAGCCAGTGTATCACTGAAATAATGGCATTTCAGGCCTTGAGGCTGCTGGCAGGGGATAGGGTCCTCCTGTAGAGTTGTATGGGTTGTTCGATTCACAAGGACCGAGGAAGTAAATGAGGGCAGCAATCATTGGGACTTGGTGGCACTTGTCAATCACAGGCTCTGCCTCTAAGAAGAGGCATCTTTTTCTAAGTTTAGCATACATGGAGATAATATGAGGGTGAATGGAATTCCCAAAGAGAGGTAGCAGTTTGCACCCAGGCAGCAACTATCTGGATCTGACTGGCTTTGTCAGTCAGTGTCCGGCTCTTCCTGCTCTGGGACACTGACACACGAATGACTTCCTGACATTTTTGTGGCAGGCACAGACCCAGTTCTGAGGACTCAGGGTTGGCACCCTGACCCTCCATTCCATACCATGCATGCTTTTTGCTGGGGTTGTCAGACCCAGTCTGTGCCTGTGACTTTTACATCTGCACCAGAGGCAGGGTGGGAGCTACTGCCTAGGCCTCCCGCCTCCCACCACCTCTCTGCCTTGGGTAATTGGATTGGGGCAAAGGGAGTATTATTTACTGGACACGAGGACATGTTCCTCTTAAGGCTAGCCAGCCCCAACCCCCTTTCCACTGCCTTTCTAAAGAACAAAGATTGGGGATGAAATAAATTTGATAATAACCAATAAGGACCCCCAGAGAAAATAAAATGGCTTTTATTAAACTTCTTCCAAGACCTTTTGTGCTGAGCCTCTATCTGCTCCCTTGATGGAACCCTCTCAGGCCTGCCTCCTTGCCTGGCCAGCTAGGCGAGCTCCTGGTGGTTTCCCGATGGCCAGCCATAAACACATCTCACAACAACTCAGGCCTTCCTCCTTTCTGTGGTCATCCCAAGTCACCTTCTTGAAAGACAGGATTACAAAAAAAAAAAAAAAAAAAAAAAAAAGCCTTCGAGCTGTGTTGCTGTATTCTGAGGTTCTGGTTGGACTGGCCTCCCATGCCAGGCCAGGGCTCTGGGTGGCTTGTACTGACAGGTCCCCAGCTCCAGAGGGGACCAAGTAGTGGATTGGGCCTGCTGCCATTCATCCCGGGAGCCATCTCTCCAGGTTGAGTATGGCACGATTTAATGCCCCCCATTCCTCCATTCCTGCTCTGCATGACAAATTGTTTTAATAAACATAAACCGAGTAATAATAAAGTCATAATAAGCCCGCGACTCACCTTATATCACTGCAGTTAAATCCTCCCATAAGCCGGCGCTGGTTACAATGACAATTATGGCCGGGCCAATCCGCAGGCAGGCCTGCGTGTGGACAGATTTAATATCGTTTGTAAATATGATTAGTGGGCTGTCATGTTATTGCGAGCTGCTATTTACATTTCTCTCCGGGGTTATACACTCCGCCAAATCAACATTAAGTAGTGGGTCTCTCTTTCCTCCTTAAATCATGCATTCCCTCTGCCTGTGCGGATCCTGCGTAATGAAGAAAGGGAACCCTGACAGCAGGCTGGGCAGGACGGAGCAGAGCCTGGGCATTTTCTTTAGATGGATGGGTACTGAAGCCCCTCTGAAAGCTCAGCCTGAAGACTCTGGTGGGCGCCTGGGCCTGGCCTCAGCAACC
This sequence comes from Mus caroli, assembly GCF_978045245.1. NCBI lineage: Eukaryota > Metazoa > Chordata > Mammalia > Rodentia > Muridae > Mus > Mus caroli. The sequence continues at coordinate 36,859,762 of NW_028227263.1, read as the reverse complement.
CCCTCCCCTCCCACCGCCACCCCAATCCCTGCCTGCTGGCTTATGAAAAATGTTCAAATAATGAATGGTTGTTGTTTACAGAAGTAATTTCATGCTACATTTCCATTATTGCCTGGATTTGTTTAGCTCCTCACACTACCCCATTGCCTACGATGAACTTTTAAGGAAATATTGCCTGCGCTTCCCGCTCTGCCGTTCCGCTTCTAATGGAACCCGCTTGCATTGGAGACATATCGTGACACTTCATAACTGTGTGCAAATAAGCATTCTTAAACTGCTAGGGCCGGTTAATCATTGTTGCAGAAGCTGGTGTGCCCTGGGGTGGGGCAGGGCAGTGGAATCCACCGTAGTGGAGAGCCAGGGTGGGCGGGAAGGGCTGAAAAATGGATGAAGAGGGGGGCTTGAGAGCCAGGTGGCACAGGTGTGCTTTGAGAGCCCTCCTAAGTCACAAGAGGCACCACAGGTGTGCTCTCCTGTTTCGCAGCAGCTTAGTGAGCTCCTAGGCCCAAGGGTGTAGAATATCAACAGCGAGAGCTGCCTGGAGGATTCAGATCTAAAGGGAAGACCATATGCTTTCCTAAAGACAGCTCTCTAGACAGGACTTAATCTTCGTGTGCTGGTCAAGGTCATGGAATGGCGTGTACTTGCGTTTGAGGCTGTCATGTCAACAGGGCTGTCCTAGTTAGGGTTACTATTGCTGTGGTGCTAGCAACTTGGGGAGGAAAGGATTTATTTGGCTTTCATTTCCACGTCACTGCTGATCACCAAAGGAAGTCAGGACAGGGACTCAAGCAGGGCAGGAACCTGGAGGCAGCAGTTGACACCGAGGCCATGAAGGGGTGTTTACTTACTGGCTTGCTCCCCATGACTTGCTCAGCCTCTCTCTTATAGGACCCAGGACCACCAGCCTAGGGATGGCACCACCCACGATGGACTAGGCCTTCTCACGTCAATCACTAATTAAGACAATGCCCCACAGGCTTGCCTTCAGTCTGCTCTTATGGAAACATTTTCTTAATTGAGGGTCCCACCTCTCAGATGACTTTAGCATGTATCAAGTTGACATAAAACTAGCCTGCATGAGGGTTATTTGTGTGTTCAGAGAAATGATACAGTGCGATAGTTTTTGAGCTCTGCATGTGGATGCCCACATAGCTTCTGTTTTCTTTTTAGATATATACTGGACCCCAGGCTACAGCTGCCAGGGCTTCTGCCCCTGATGACCTCATAGCTCTTCCTGATCCCCAGTGAGCTTAGAGACCAGGAAGTCAGCTTTGGAGAATGAGAACGAGAAGGGCAGAAGCTGTGATAGGGGAGGAAGTAGATTTTAGCTGACAGTGTCAGAAGGGTCCTGCAGGTAAGGCTTGAGCCATGGATTTCATTTAAAGCACTTTGTTCCCTTCTTGGCTCTTGGATGAGTTGAAGCCAGGAGAGGATCTAGACAGCTCTGTGTGTGCAGGCAATTCCTGCATTCATTCAACAAACCCTGGGTATTTTAGGCACTGCTCTGGACACTGAATCCACTCCTACTACTCAGTAGTTTAGACTTTAATGAAAGAGGGCTGTAGGGTCTTCTGTGTTTGGTCACAAGGGTTGCACACTGCACAAATCTGGGACACAGGTACAGAGCATGAAAATTGTAATACGACTAGTGCTCCCTGAAATCATTTAACACTGGAGCCCTGAATACAGATGAGACAGACATCTAGTGGTTTGAGAGCAGGGTAACCACTCTAGAAGAAGAAGGCAAGTGCACAAAAGCAGAAATCAACTGGGAGCATGGAGTTGCCTTCATTCCCGGAAGAAGGTGAGGGTTCAGCTCACATGAAAGCCCCCACAGGGCACAAGTCTGCACTGAGCCCACAGACATGCACACCTGTTCACACTTCTTCTTTATTAATGGCTCCTGAATGACAAGATTCCTCCTCCTAATGGCCCGCAGTTATCAAGCTTGGCATAATACATGTTTATTCTTTCAATAAAAAGAAATGAAGATACAGGGTTTGTGTAGGTCAAGCTAGAGTTGGAAATGTTTAGGGAAGGGTTTCATCCAAAGGGCTAGAATGATAAACAGTTTGCTCTTAGGCAGCCACACAGTCCTCTCTCTCTCTCTGATCAGTGTGGGTGAATCTGACCAAGGGTAGGATGTGCCCTACGATTAGGGGTGCCCCAGGTTACAGGCAGTACAAGACAGACCACAGACCACAGACACACATGTTAACTGAGCCTAGAGGCCCATGCAAACTAGAGCAGGGCTCATTGCCTTGACCCATGATTTTCTGGTCCTCAGCAGCAGAGAGGAGGTCTGAGCCTTCTAACTAAAGGAGTTTCTTGACCACTGGAAGTAGAACATGGTATGGATTTTCCCGTGCTTGGCTGCTCTAAATCCTGACTGGCAGGCAACTTTGCAGCTACCACTCCTTGCCTGGAGGACCCTCTAGGCCTGTAGTGTCCCCTGCCTGTTCTGCTAGGCCACTCCTCAAGGCTGTCCAAACTACCCTTGCCGCTGAGAACCCAACGAGAGGCCAGAGAACCTATGAGAGACCTTGCCTTTGGCCTGCTGACCTCCAGGAGGATCCAGAGAGTAGGACAGAAGCATTTTGGTCAGGCACAGCTTTGGGTCTGGCATGTTAGCTGAAGGCCAGTCTGCTTCCCCCTCTCAGCTCTGCATTTATACCTTGAACTAAGACAGTGGCCACCAGGTTCCAGGGGGAGCCCTAGCACCTGAGCCTAAGGGAAGAGAAGCAGGTTCTGCTTACGGGCAAGGAAGAATCACTGTGTTCAAGTGATTGAGGAGGAGAGATATATTTATATAATCAATGTCTATCCTGTTTCTTTTCTTAAACAACTTAAGAAGGCAGCCAAGGAAATGGGATGAAGACAGAACAGGTAAGCATAATCTGCTTCTATCACGATTCCCTAAAACAGTTCACCTCCAAGACCTGTGGGAAAACACACCCTAAGCAGCTGCATGGTGGGGACAGGGAGGCAGCATGAGATGCACTCCAAAAGGTACAGGTAGTCACTCTTGGTGATTGTGTTCAGAGCTGCCCTGACCCTTGCCCCACCTCTGTGTTTCATGAATACATTTATGTGGTATGTGACACAGACAGCATACGCCTGTGGCGTGTCTAGTGAGTACATGTTCACTTGTGGATGTAGCACTTGAGTGCACAATTTATACCATGTTGGTGTACACATATTGTTCTTTCTTAAAAATCACAAAGTGGATCAAGAATTCTGATGAGGAACACAAGCGGCTTGCAATGCTCTGACTGAGCATCAGAGCCCACAGCTGCTCAGTGTTGTTATGTTTCCAGGCAAGTTATCAAAGCCAAAGGCCTGTAGCAGCAAGGCCAGGAGATGCCCTCCAGCCCTTGCTGGCTTTAGAGGGCTAATTCCAAATCCCTGGCAAAGGGGAAGGCAGCAGCTGGTGAAGAACTGATGTTCCTGGCTCTGGAACTTTCTGCCCAGCATCTTACCCTGCAGCTCTTAGGGTGTCATGATGACTAATCTTGACTGTCAACTTGACTGGCTCTAAACTCAACTAAGAGACACTCTTCTGCAGGGAGGACATTTCCAGGAAGGATTGACTGGGGGGAAGAGACCTTCCCTTAGAGTAGGCAGCACCCTGGAAGTGGCTCAGATATAGCCAGTGGTCCTTGGCAAAAGCAGGGTTGCTCGCTCTTCTTCACTTCTTGCTGGTGAGTCGATCCACCCCACTGTTGCTGCTCACATCAGAAGCTTGCCTCCTTGGTCTTTCCATGTAGACTGAAGATCAGCGGATCTCCAGAAATCCTTCTATGCTCTTCTGCTTGGCTCTTCCAGGTGTCGCTGAGTTGAGTCTCTGCTGGCAGAGACAGGCTCCCATGCCAAACATCTCTATGTCTAGGTCACCAGGTAGCAAAAGACCTTTACAGTTTTCATAGGTGAGGCACAGATAAGGTACATGGGATTTCAAAATTAGGCAAGTTCTGTCCGGGCTGTCCCACTACTCATTCTCACCCTGCACTTTGCTGTGTAACTACTCATTGCTGGTTCTTACAGATGCCAGAAAGTAGTGGGACCTCTGTGGGCTCAGTTTCTGGATTTGGCATTAAGAAGGCTATAAACAGAGCTAGTGATATAGCTCAGTTGGTGGTATACTCACCCTAGTTGGCAATCTCCAGCCCCTGCAAGTAAGGGAATCAGAAGTTCAAAGTCGTTCTTAGCTACACAGTGGGTTCACGGACAGTGTGGGATACATAAGACTCATTCTTAAAGATAAAATAAGATAAAATAGAATAAAATGGCTATTGTGCCATTCTTGTGGCTTAAGTGTCTCCTGAAACAACTGAAGGTTTGGCCCCCCAGGGACCTTAGGCAAGGCATTTAGCCTTTCTGAGTTCTAACTGACAGTGGAAGGGGCTTGGTAATAGCACTAACTGCATGATATTGTTACAAGGATTAAGTTAAACCCCCAAATTTGCTTCATACAGTGTCTGACATTGATTGGACCATTGAATAATGATAATTATATAGGCAGTCTTCTGTATCCATGAGGTCCCAATCTGCAGAATCAACCAATGATGGGTGGAAATGCTTGGGAAAAACCTGCAAACCAACTACATCTGTACTGAGCAAACACAGTCTTAATTTCCCTGCATTGCTCCCTAAACAATACAGAACAACTATTTACCTAGCATCTACACTGGATCATGTGTCATAAGTAGTGTAGAGATGATTTAAAATGTTTGGGGGAATGTGTGTGGGCTATATGCAAACACTGTACTATTTCATAGAAGGGACTTGACCCTCTGGGATTTTGATATCTGTTCTAGTTTGTTCTCTATTACTGTGGTAAAACATTTGGACCAAAAGCACCTCAGGAAGGAAAGGGTTTGGCGGGTTCACATCCCCCAGGCACAGATCATCATGGGAAGAAGTCAGGTCAGATGCTCACGGCACAAACCTGGAGGTAGGAGCTGAAGCAGAGGCTGTGGAAGAATGCTGCTTACTGACTTATTCCCCATGGCTTGCTCAGCTTGTTTTCTTATACCTACAAGGACACCACCCACAGTTAGCTAGGCCCTCCCACATCTATCATTAATAACTGTCTGATGGAGGCATTTTCTCTGCTTGAAGTTCCCTTTTCTAGATGACTCTAGTTTCTTTCAAGTTGACAACAAAACAAAACAAACAAAAACATTAGCAGCTAGGAATCCAATGGGGCGGAGGAGGAAGGCCCTGGAATTAGCTTGTATAAGGATGACTGCAATGACAGCTGGTGTTGTATCATACTTTGTCCCCAGTTCTATCTTAGTAATGTAAGTGTGCATGTTTTCTGTATATGTATACACATATACAATATATATGCCAATTCATTTCATTTTTATCATTATTACAAGGTAGGCTCTTTTCTTTTTAAAAAATTTATTCTCTCTCTCTCTCTCTCTCTCTCTCTCTCTCTCTGTGTGTGTGTGTGTGTGTGTGTGTGTGTGTGTGTGTGTGTGTGAACCTGAGGTGTCCTCAGAGACCAGAAGCATCAGATCTCATGGACTTACAGGTAGCTGTACACCACCACTTGACATGGGTGCTGGGAACTGAACTCAGGTCCTCTGGAAGAGCAGCAATCACTCTCAACGGCTGAGCCATCATTCCAGCCCTGGTCCTTGTCTTAATACCCATTTTATAGATAGGAAACCGATAGCCAACAACATTCAGAACAGATCTCAATCCATAGAACTGGTAAATGGAGGAACAAGGCTCATGACCATAGGTTGTTTGGCTTTTATTTATTTATTTTGTTTTTCCTCCTACTGGGCTTGGTGGTGAATACCTATATCACATTGCTCAGGTAGGACAGGCAGGAGGATCTCTGTGTTCAAGGCCAGCCTGGTCTACATTGTGAGACCCACCCTGTCTCAAAAGAAATGTCTTTTTCTTCACATATAGGCACATGCTCTGTACTTACCACCCCTCCCTTCCTCTGTCCTCTGATGTATTCATCGTTGAGGATTTTTCTCTGAGGTGGTGGAAGACAGATCTGGGGCTCTGCAGTTATGCTAGGAAGTCACTTCTGAGAAGCAGGGAGTTAGGGAAGCTGCTACAGCCTTAGCATGCCACACCTCCCCTCTTGCCCAACCAAGGGTATAAACAAGAGCCAGGGAGTAGAGGACAGAGCCAGACATTTAGCCAAGCCCATGCAAAGAGTGAATGGTCATGGGTGTCACAGAGGCCAAACTCCAGCAGTCAAGGCTCTACTAATAAGAACTAGGTATCTGCAAGGTGTGTTACTCCATGCCTTCACTACCAATCCCAGCATGTATGCAGCAGGAGCAGGTGGATCTCTGAGTATAAGGCCAGCCTGCTCTACATAGTGAGTTCCTGGACAGCCAGGGATGTACATTCTTCTAGCTCAGAAGTCAGAGCAAGAACAACCCGAGCCCTTTATTACAATGTGGAATGATAAGGGAGAAAGCTGAGTGTAGGCTTCTGAGGAGAGAGTAAGAGACAGTAGGTGTAGAGCCCTTTCAGGGTTCCAGTTGACCTGTGTTCTGGTTACATCTCCAGTGACAGGGAACTACCACTTTCTGGAGAAACAGTGATAATGTCATTTGTCAGCCTAATGACCAATCCACTCTCCCGCTGTTATTGCCTCTGACCCGACAGGGTCCCTTCCAACCTCTCAGGGCTTTGTAGGAGCCAACTGTTGCTGCCTGGGAACTCAGTGGCTCTTCTCCTCCACCCCAAGCCAAGACCTTTCCTCTTTCTCTGGACCCCCTCAGCCAGGTCATTCCTGTAACAGGGTCTTGAAGACAGCGATCCACTGGAGTCAGCTAGTAAAATTCAGGAATTCTATAATCTGGCCATTGAATGTTTAAATCCTGAAATAAGTTACAGTGGGGATATAATGACAAAGAAATCCTTGAACAGTGCAAACCAAGGCTTTCCCCCTGAAGAGTTGGTTTAGTAGTGTACCACTGCCTGGAGAGGCCCAATTCCCATGACCTAGATGTGCAAGGGATCACATACCTATAAGTGTGTGTACATATACATTTGCTCATTTGACTTTCTCTATGTGTGTGTACATGTTTTAGTGAGGGGCTCTACACAGAGAATGTGCCCCATACCTGCAAAGGCTCACACCATTCGCAAACACAGGCCTTAACACAGCTTAACTGCAAAGGACTCAGGCACTCATGCAAAGCAGTGAATTAGTTCAGTAGCTACTTGATCTGTTTAACCATTGTGTTCTGATGCATTTAGTTGATATCTATCTATCTATCTATCTATCTGGAGCTATAAATAGGGCCTTATGCATGGTAGACAAGCACTCCACTCACATTTTTCAGTACCATGAATTGAGAGGGGAGGGGAGGGGAGGGGAGAGAGAGAGAGAGAGAGAGAGAGAGAGAGAGAGAGAGAGAGAGAGAGAGAGAGAGAGAATTAGTTTTGAGATAGTCTTGCTATGTAGCCCAGGCTGGCCTTGAACTGGTGATCAGCCTTTTGAGTGCTGAGACAGCAGGCATGTACCACCATGCCTGGTTTTTATTTTTATTTTTAACTTAATAGTCACAGGAAACAAAGTCCAGTCCCTTTGGAAAGTGTTAAGTAGGAAGCTGAAAGGGAAAGGAGACTCCTGGAAGTTAAAGGATAATCTAAACTACCAAATCCAGAGTTGATCCATGGAAAGGTGGTAAGGGACTGGTTACTATGGCAACAAGCATTTCTGCTTACTAGAAGTGCAGGTGAGAGCCAGGGCTGAGTCAGGCCAGGCACAGAGAAAGACTGCAAACTTTCCTCTGGGTCAAAACAAGTGGCCCAGACCCAGCTGGGGTGCTCAATCCAAGGGCCGAGGGAGCCTGCCATTCCACTCTCCTGCGTCAGGTAAGGTCTCAAGGAATGTGTGTGTGTGTGTTGTGTGTGAGTGTCTGTCTAAGGGTGTGTGTGCCTTTGTGGGTTGTGTATGAGTGTCTGTGTGAGGATGTGTGTGTCTTTGTATATTGTATGACTGTGTGAGGGTATAAGTGTCTGTATGTGCTGTGTGAGAATGTCTATGTGTCTGTGTTGTTGTGTGTAAGTGTCTGTGTGAAGGTATGTGTGTCTGTATATGTTGTATGACTCTCTGTGTGAGGGTATATGTGTCTGTGTATGTTGTGTGTGAATGTCTATGTGTCTGTGTATGATGTGTGTGAGTGTGTGTCTATGGGTGTTGTGCATTGTGTGAATATGTGTGTCTTGTGTGAGTTTTGTGTGTTGTGTGAGTGTCTGTGTGCCTGTGTGTGTTGTGTAAGGGTGTGTGTGTGTGTGTGCTGTGTGAGTGTCTGTGTGAGGGTTTGTGTGCCCATACGAACTCACATGGAGGTTGGAAGAGGACATCAGGTGATCTGTTCTATCATTTTCTACCTTACTCCTTTCAGACCCTGAACTTGGAGGAAGGCTAACAGGGAACCATCCTTCTGTCTTCTTCCTACAGAGCTGGGCTTGGAGGCACACATGGTCTTTTGACATGAGTGCTGGGATCTGAACTCATGTCCTCACGCCTCTCTCCAGAGGCATGAACTTATGTCCTACTGAGCCTTCTTCTCCAGACCACTGCTTTTCAAAACTTGCAAAATCTATGTAGGAGCAACAGCCTTCCAAGGGCAGCTGGTTAGTGTTCCTTAGGAACCAGGCTTGGTGTGTGTGTGTGTGTGTGTGTGTGTATGTATGTATGTGTGTGCACAGAAACATGCTCTGTAAGGGGTACTCAGGGAACTCTCATACACATTGTTTGTGAACAAACAGAGGAAGCCGAGCCAGGCGGCTCCCTTTAATGTCCTTGTCTCACGCTGCCCATCTTCCTCTGCTTGGGTTCCAGGCCTTAAGGTCTGCTCATGTGGCCTATGTTTATGTGGGGTACCAACCTGTGGCTTGGCCTAGGCCCTCCCACATTGGGGAGAGGCAACAGCTCTTCCCTTCCCTCAGGGGCGCCTTCACAGGGAGTGGCCCCAGTAGAGGATGTTCCCAGCATCCACTGACACCTCAGCCAGATATGAAAGGGAGGAAGCCTCTGAGTTGAGAATATATTCTGAATTCCCCCATCTTCCCTCTCACAGACAGGATTTGAAAACCCCAGGAAGGGGATCCCTGGGACAGAGAGAGTTAGGGATCTACTCTGGAGGAAGCTGTTTAAGGTTGCCACCAGGCCTGGAGTGGGAATGGTGAAAGGCAGGAGAGTCGGGCAGGAGGCAGGCTTGAGTGTTCTGACCCAGCTGTCCTCTCAAAACCTGTGAGTTTTATCTGCCCCCTCTCCACCTGCAGAACCTCTCCCACCAGCCCATTCCCGACAGGGATCAGGGTTTCTTTCTGTCTGCCTCTACTCCTGCCCTCTTGTCAGGGATGAGCTAATGCCAGAATCCTGTAACCTCTAGGAGGCAGCAGAGAGCACAGACTGAACAGCTAAGCAGCTATTGGGCATTCATTTCTGCCTCTGCAATGCTGGGTACCTGGGGAGAGCCCTCAGGCCTCTCTGGGTCTCTGGTTCTAGTTTTTTCTTATTGGGATGATGACTCACAGTCCTGTCTCTGCTAGATGCACAGATGGGGAGAATCTGCTGAGAATCTAAAGAAGGGGTGGGGAAGAAGGTAGGCAGCCAAGGAGAAAGGAGGACCAGCTTGGTGTGTGTGTGTGTGTGTGTGTGTGTGTGTATGTGTGTGTGTGTGTGTACAAGCATGGGCGCTGGGGCAGAGTTTCACATCGCCAAACCTGGAAAGCACAGTGGCTGTTGCGGGGGTACTAGCCTTGAACAGTGAGACCTGAGTGTCAGTCCTGAGCGAGGAGGAGGAACCTAGTACCCAGGGGCCTCGCATGCCAAGAGCCACTTTTGTACCCCTGCCTGCCCCCCTCCATCTGCCTGACTTTACCACTAATAGGTTTAGGATTTCTCTTTGTAAAGAAATATAACCCAGCAGGTGGGAACTGGGGTCCCCAGCCCACCCAGACTTCATGCCCCACCCAGATCTCCCCTGGGAGACTTGGAGTTGGGCTTCATTCTTCCCAAGAGGGCTGGGAAGTAGAAGAAGCTGGAGGGCCCCATTCTGGCCTCTGACAAGCTTCATCGGGACGCCCGGAGGGGTTTATTTGGATTTTTTAATTATCATTTTTTACTTTTTTTCCTCCTCATGAAAAAGTTTTAATATACACAGTAAATTAAGCCCAGAAAAAAAAAGGAGGGGGGCACATTTCATCTTTAATCTATTTACTTCTGAATATTTAACATACAATTCTGGCACCAATCACCAAATTTAACTGGAAAATTACTCACTAATCTGTTTGCTTATTTGGAATAATTGGGTCGGCTGCCAGCGCGAGGATTTCCCCCCCTGTTTAATATCTCAGTTAGTAGTCCAATTTCAGCTTGGCGGCATAATTACTCTGACAGAGCTGTAGCCACGGGGCCTGTGAGTGGGGCTGCTTTTAAACCGTAAATTATGAAGGATTAGCATTTATGAATTTTAAATCAGGGCTGGGGTAGGAGACACTAAAGCTGCTTAACGCTGGGGAACAGCAGCCTCCACTCAGAGGCGTCTGCCGTAACCCTTCCGCTCCCAGGACATCTGAATGATGGGGAGCCTGGAGTGGTGACCTGGTGGAACACAGAGATCGACAGGGTGGGACACAGAGGTGCAGAGGGGAGTGGCCGAGCAATGATGGAGCCCCTGAGGGTCAGGATTCCTGGCTGATGTAATGGGAGCAGGGTTCAGCCAATGCCATCTACCCCTGTGGGAGGCAACAAGACTCTACTTTTCATTGCATTAGAGGGAGGCTAGGAGTGACAACCCAGGAGCTGCGGTCAATCCCTGCATCCCCCTGCCTCCACACGGACCTCTACCCTGTGGTAGGATGGGTGTCTTTTCTTGAGACTTTTCTGGCAGCTGGTGTTAGTTTCTGGTCTACTAGCTCTGGATGACAGGAGGGCCATCTACACCTTCCCTAACAGGTCACAGCACTTCTTTTTTTTTTTTTAAAGATTTATTTATTTATTATATGTAAGTACATTGTAGCTGTCTTCAGACACTCCCGAAGAGGAAGTCAGATCTCATTACAGATGGTTGTGAGCCACCATCTGTTGCTGGGATTTGAACTCTGGACCTTCAGAAGAGCAGTCAGGTGCTCTTACCCACTGAGCCATCTCACCAGCTCCGTCACAGCACTTCTAACTATCCGTCTTCCTCTTTTTCCTTCTCCACAGGCCCCTCTCTAACACCTGGTGGAATGCGCCTAGCTGTTAAACTAGACCTAGTTAATTTGATGCGGAGCCAAATCTCTTGGTAGCTGTGTGACCTCGGATAAATTTCTTTGTCTTGCTGAGTCTCCATCCGACCTGAATGAATCAGTAGTTCCTACCTGTGGGGCTGCTGGGAGACTTGTGGGAAATTCCATGGGTGAGGTGTAGGACATTTTGATTGACACATATACGCATGGGTTCAGTTGACTCAATGCCGTTTGAGGTCTGCCTCTGGATGGGAGTCAATGTGCTATATACACTACCATCTTTTTGTCCCTCACTCATTCTTAGGGGAAACTTCAAGTTCCTGACCCCCAAGACTCCACAGGCTCTTCTCAGGAGAAGTGCAGTGGTCAGGAATCTGCCTCTCTGGCACTTGACCTGGTTGGGGCAAAGAACCTCCAGCTTCCGAGCACGGTTGAGTTGGGCTTGAGACAGTAGAGTGACCTTAATCAAGTTGTATAACTTTTCTGTGCCTCTCTTCCCTCTTCTGAAAATTTGGTATGAGAGCAGAAGCATCCCACCACAGTACTGTTGAGAGAATTAATGAGTTAATCAAGTACAAATCCAGGGTCACCTTTGGGGCACAGGAAGTGTCAGCAATGCTAGCTATTCATTATCTATACAAGGGAGAAGGGCTGGTCCTATCAGTGGAACCTGCCTATTCTGAGGCTCCAAAGTGGCTTTCCTTGGCTTTGGGGAGATTCCTTTCCCAACTTGTCTACAAAGCAAGAAGGAAAAGGACAGGACCCAAATGGGTAGGGCATGGTGGAGACCAATCTGGAACACATGGCACAGAAGGCCACACCTCTGCCTGTCCACGTGCTGATCATATTACTATAATCATCTTCCTGTAGTTCTGGTAAGGGGCTGCTGAGTGATTTGGTAAGATCACCAAGGTCCAGGAGAGAGGTAGAACTGTAGAAAGAAAAAGACATAGTCTCAGCCTAGAGACACCTGTGTGTGTGAGTTAGCACTCCTCAGGCCGGCCCAGACTTCTGTGCCTGAGGCTCCCAGGCCAGAGCTAGCATAATGCGTCCGTCAGACAGTCAGGCAAGGAAAAGAGAAGAGCCAGGCCAGGGAGCCCAGCATGAAGAATGGGCAGGCTGAGCTGCTGAACTGAGGGGCCTGGAGTCAAAGCTTGTTTGACTCTCTAAACCTCTCCTCTTTCTACTGCTGCCTCCCAGCCTCAACCAAACTGGGGTCTGGATTACAGTGTATACCCAATGTAACAGAGTAACATTGTCTTAACTCTCCTATGGCAATTCATTCCCCTTTCTGGGCCTCACCTTGCTCATGGGAAGGGCTTGTCTGTTGGTGGGCCTAGCATTCAAGTTCACACACTGCTATGTCCCAGAGTAGACTTGGCACACCATTTGCTGTCTTCAGAAGGCCTCATAGTCTCACCCCAGGACCAGATTGGACAGAGTTGAACTTCAAGATGTCACTGGATGAATCTGACTGCCTGACATCATCCATGACCTTAGGCCTAATGACTAGTCAAAGACAGTCCAAGTAGCCCCAGAATTGCTGGCATTCAGGGCTCTGGGACACAATGAACATACATATACACAATGTATATACATACAAAGTACACACATAATGCATACATACAATGTACACACAAAATGTACACACACATGCAGGCACACACACACACACAGGCACACTGGCTTCAATGAGCCTCACATGCTATGCTAATGTTTTCCTGTTTGTTTGCTTAAAGGTGGCCTCCGCAATCATTTTACTCTAGCAAATACATCTTAAGGATCTTCTCTTTGCTTCCTTATACCATGTCCCCAGGGGTTCTGGCTCTCCAGGGCCACAGGATTTGGGGGAATAAGCAGAGAGGGCAGGGGGTGGTCTCAGCAGTTACACACATGCACATCCAGGCCCAGGCGAGGCTGCACCCCCAGTGGCCACACAGGATTTCTGGCCCTGCTGGTCTTCAACCACGCTAGGATGCTTGATGGATGGGAAGTGCCCGGTTTGTCGAGTCCTTGCTGGGCTTTGTGATAACTCATTATATTTCTTTCTTTACAAATTGCCCCATTAGCACTCCTGAATTGAAGGGAATCACAAAGCCGGGAGCGTCCCATCCCGGGCTGAGCCTGGGCTATGAATTACCTGCAGAGGGAAGGCTGAGTTTCGAGGCAGGGGCTATAGGGGCAGATGGCTGAAGTGGGTCCCAAATCCTGCAAGGGAAATGGGTTTGTTTTCTTTAAACTTAAGAGAATAAAAGAGTTCTAACCAAGCCTTGCTGGATTTAAATAGCAAGCTCTGCCTCGCTGCTCATTGGCTTTCAAGCTGGGGGCGCTGATCCCTGTTTGAGGGGTTAAACTCTAACCCCATTAAGCCATTTATGGAAAGCTGACCACAGGGAAGTAGGCAGCCCCTCTTCCTGCAGCCTCCCTAAACCCCACAGATTCTGAAATTGCTTGTCACTCTCAGTCAGAGGGTTCTAAACAAGTAGGCACTAATCCTCTCTGTTAAGGAGATGCTTACTTTGTCTGAAAAACTTCAAAGAGCCCATGACAGACACTCAAAATCAAAATTAGCATTCCAATGAGGATTTAAAAAAATAATAATTCTTACAGTGCTGCAAAGGAGAGGGGGAGAGGTGAAGAGACTTGGCCTGGAGGCTGAGGAGGGGGTAGGGGGAGCAGCTTTTATCTCCCACCCCAGCCCACAAGCAAGCTAGGAGCTTGTGGGGTCAGCCCCAGCAGGCTGAGATGCTGGAGCCCCCCCACCCCCCATCCACCAAGGGGCAAAGGCTGCACCACTGGCCAAGACCTCCAGGATGGATAAGCAATGGCCAGGACCCCAGAGGATGAGAAGACCAAGGCTTAGAGGGGGCCTCAGGCATCTGTAGAAGCCTGCTATCCACCCTCAGGGTGGCTTGACTGTAGGCCACAAGAGTGTACTCTGCTCACAAGGCTTGGAGGAGTGAAGGGATGTGGACAGGTGTCCTGGGACAGCTGAGTGGCAGAGCATGAGCTCCAATTGCCTTGATAACACATACCCATGGAAGGGTTTTATCTGGGGACAGATTTAAGAGTTCTACTACTCCTTTTGAGTCCTGCAGACTCTCTATCTATACCTGATGGGTATGTAGCCTCCTTCCACCCTCAGGCTGACCCTGGCTCTTAGCTGAAGTATTTCACCCCAACTGGCCCTACAACTCATCTCCCCACCCTCTCACCAGAATCACTTGGAATTTTCATCTCTCACGGGACTCCACTCTTACAGACTGAAGCTTTCAAGGTCGTTGGGAGCTACTGGACCCCAGACAGGCTGTTTCTCCCTCCCTCTTGGTTTCTAGCGTCTTCCTTTCTGTAGCTGTTCTGATGAAGCTGAGCTTCCTGGTCCCTGCACCAGCTCCTCTGGCTCCTCTGTTGGCTCTTGCTGGGGTGGCCTGGGGTGTCATGCTCCGGGATGGGATGGTCCTGAGGATGTTTCAGGATCTCACAGATTCTGGCAGGAGTTGCCAGGCGAGGCATAGGACCATCCCAGCTAGTGGGCCAGCACAGGTGCAGAGAGGACAGATGGGCTGTGGGACCTATCTCAGCCTAGACAGCTCTGGCGTTCCTTCTTTAGCCCTAGGATGGGTTGCCAGGCCTCTTCTGGAGACCAGTTGGCCCTAGTTACCTGTTCTACCAACAGTATTTATGGTGGTTTAAGCTGGTCCTTGTAAGCTCATGTATTTGAACATTTGGTGCTCAGCCAGTGCTGTGTGGAGAGATGAGGGAACCTTTAGGGGGTGCAGCCTTTGTGGGAGAAGCATGTTACTGGGAGTGAGCTTTGAAGGTTGGTAACCTCGCCCTGCTCCCCGTTCCTTCTCCCAGCTTTCTCTGTGTGGCACTACCTGCTGTTGCCACCATGCTTGCTCTGTCTCCCCACCATTGTGAGCTCTCTCTCTCTCTCTCTTGAACTGGAAGCTCAGTTAAACCCTTTCTAAAAGTTGTTTTAGTCATGGTATTTTACCACAGCGACAGAAAAGTAATTAATACATTGTTTGTCATCACATACACCTCAAATGGAAGCACCTGGAGCTTTCCTCTTCTTACTTATGGCATCCTCTGTCACCAATGGGAGAAATCCTTTGAAGGTGTTACCTCATCCATTACATTGGCCATTGGCTCCTGGTACTAGAGAAATCTGAAGGATATTTCCACAAGGCATATCCTCAGGCATTAACCATCCTCAGGCGGGAATGTTCTCTCTTAGCCACCTGGATCTTCTCTGTGAAACGGTGTGATTCCAAGTTCTTTTATACCCACCACATATATCAAATATGCCTAGGACATTCATGATTAGAGACCTTGGAGTTCATAGTCAAGTTAAAAAAATATCCAATAGGTTTTGATAACTTATTTAGCTCATAATTTTATTATTATTACTACTAGTAGTACTATTATTATTATTAGATTTTAAAGCTCAAAACCATATCATTTTAATATATAATTTGTGTTAGTTTTTTTTTTTGTTTTTGTTTTTGTTTTGTCACTTTGACAATCACCTGAAAGAAAATTTAAAAGGTTCACAGTTTCAAAGGTTCTAATCTACTTTTGGCTAGCTCCATTGCGTTAGTCCCTTGGTAAGAGAGGGAGGGAGAACAAGAAAGAAGCCTAAGACAAGACAAATCTTTCCCAGACATATCCCAGTGGCCCTTCCTACAAGAAGGTCCCACTTCCTACTTTCTATACCACCCAAGAACTCCATCATGTCATGAAGGCATTGATGGGACATGTCAAGGGACTGATCCACTGATGAACTCAGAGATTATGCCCCAAAGGCTTCACCTCACAGCACTGCTTGCATGGGCGACCCAGCCTTCAATACAGGAGCCTCTGGAGAGTTACTTGGTATTCAAATCATAATATGGTCCAGACACATTCTTTTTGCCTTGCTGGGGATTGAATTCAGATATGTCCCCTTTTAGTAACATATTTTACATTCTTTTTGTGTATGTGTAATTATGACGTAGGAACGTTGTGTGGATTTTACACTTTCAGCTCATCTCTATGTCAACCAGCTGGGGTTAAATCCCACAGCTGGGCTGCCATACTGGGCAGAAAGTGGCATAAAGGAGACCGGGAAGGAGGATAATGGAGACAAAATGGAACTGGGCTTTGGGATAAAGTCTCCTGTTTCAGCTTCCAGCCCTGCTTCTGCTCTGGAAGACCCTTATAGGACTTTAGGTACCAAGATCGAAGAGCCCTGAGCTAAGCCACTGCCCATATGACATGAATAGCCTCTTTTTTCACCAAACACATATGACCTTGGCAGATTAGGAACTGCCTGACTCTAGCTGGTCTTGCCCTCAAGCCATGATGCTAGAAAAGGAGACCCCATGAAGATGGTAATAGCACCTGCTCTGTGAGAGGCTCTGTGCCCACCCTACAGGAGCTTGCAGTTGGAGGGTGTCAGCACAATGCCAGTGTTGAGATGCTCTGGTTGGAAGAACAACTGAGATGAGGGAATTTCTTTTGTATATGGATTTTTTTTCTAAATAGGGTCTCCTGTAGGTCAGGTGGGTCTCAAGCTCACTATGTATCTGAGAATGATCTTGAACTCCTGACCTACTTGCTAAGTGATGGGATACCAGGTATGTGCCATTGTCTCCCACCAGATGATGACCACAGAGGTATTTGAATAGAGTCTATGGGAAGGACAGAGAATCTGCCTAAGGTGGCTTTTCCCTATAGTTAGGGACTCACTCAGCTTCCTGAAATTGTCCCAGGACTCTAGCATTTCCTGTCAGGGTGGACAACCCAGCTAAAAGAGTCCCTTAGACAGTACCAAATGGATGGCCCAAAGTCTGTCTAGGCTAGAACTTGGACTTGCTGTTCCCAGTGAGTCCTGTGAGCAAAACTCAACCTACACTTACTCTGCAGAATCCTTGGGCTAAAGAAATGAACTGGGTCTACTCACGGGCGAGGCTTGGGTGGGAGAGCCAGCCTGGGTCCTGTGGGCCTATTCTGAGGAAGGAGCTTGCTTGCCTCCTGGGCTTTGAAATGTATGCTGTAAGGCCCATTCTCTGCACACAGGGCCTTGCTGTCTCTTGCCCCTACCTGGTCACTAAGCTCTGCTGTCAGTAATGAGCATCCCCTGCTCCACAGAAACTCAGAGGAGGCCTCCTGGCAGCCTGGCCTTGTTCTCATTGTCCCGCTTCAGGCCAAATGCACCAGGCCCAGGCCTCAATCGTGATCAATGGGCCGAGGATATGCTGACGCGGCACTTTCATCTTTTCTCAAGGCCGGTGTTTGAACTTCTCCGAGCTAGCAGCCTTCCCAAACGGGCTTGTCTTCTAAGAAGGCGGCCAATCTCTCTTCCCTTGCTTCCTAAGCAGGCTGATCCTGAGAGTTATTGAGGCACAAAAAGGAGACGTTCAAAGGCAAATCTAAATTACCGTCCTCTTCAAACTGGGGGAAAAGTCTTATTAAGTCGCCTGCGTGTGAATCCCGGCCTATTTCTGTCTGCAGACCTTTCTTCCTTTGTGCCACATAAATGGACACATCTTATTGATTTTCTTTCAACCTGGATCACCTCCATGGCTGTGAATATAGGCGGACAAGTGCTGTTCCTTCCTTCTCTGTGAGGATGAGAAAGGCTGGGGAGGACAGTCAGAGGGGCCCAGCCTGCTGGGCCCTGCCTTCTCCTCACCACCTGCTCCAAGCCTCTTTCCCTCGGGATTCCATAGGGCTGCCTGGGGGCCAGCACATTCCTCAGAGGAGCCAGGGCCGTCACTGTGGGCCTGTAGGGAGGCTTGGGGACCATGGAGCTGCAGGGACTTGAAGAAGCATGGAGTTTAGAGAGGAACCCTTGCCTATTCTCATTCATGTCCTGTGTCAGGGCATCTCTTCTGTGACTCACCAGCCCTCACACTTTTTTTGCTCCTCCCAGCCCTGACCTCCTTATTGCATAAACACACACAAACACACACACACACACACACACACACACATTCTCTCTCTCTCTCTCTCTCTCTCTCTCTCTCTCTCTCTCTCTCTCATGCTCCCACCTAAGGGACCTAACAGAAATCTGTTTTAAGATCCAGAAAGCCCTCCCAGGCGTGGTCCCTGGGCTCATTCTCTCACCTACTCCACATCTTCTCTCAGATGCCAACTTCTTAGTGACAGTAACACCAGCCAGCCCACTTCAAACCTCCCACATCCACTATACTCTCTAAGGGACTTGCTCTGTTTGTCTGAGCAGCTCTGATCACTGTTGTCTGAATAGCTCTAACCACACACTGTATGCCTTCTTGCTATGTTGTCTGTCTTTCTTACTTGGCTGGATGTGAGGCTCATCACTATAGTCCCCGTACTTGGGAGACTAAGGTGGGAGGATTATTATGAGCTGTAGGCTACCTGAACTACATATTGAGTTCCCAGAAGGCCTGGGCTAGAGGTGAGACCCTGTCTCAAGAAATGCAGAAAACACAAAAAAGCATTCCTATCTGCAGGATTTCTTACCCTGTTGTCATCATCAGAGCTTAGAGCAGTGTTTAGGACAAGCGGGGGCTCCATGGGCGATTTAATGAATGACTATTACCGGCCAGTACAGGGACACTGGCCACTCCTGATAGAGAGTGCAGCACAGACTGTCCAGGCTGAACTCAGCCTCCTAGAGTGTAGGTCTAGGCCCTTCCCTAGGCCTGAGGCTGGGCCCAGATATTGATTGTCATTGCATTCCATCTAGGACAGATGGCTTCTAAGTCCAGGCCAATGTCACTGATCACTGTGAAGCGAGGAGATGCCTACAGTGATAGTGTTTCATCCCATGGGACCCAGCGGGATGGACAGGATGGCATCACATAAGTGTTCTGACCCCTTAGGTGCCCTCCGTAAACTATGTCCAAGTATCTTGTACTGTGGATGGGGAATTAGGTATAGGAGTTAACATATTAACAGTCCTGCTCCCCAGCTACTCCCTCCGTGACTCTCTCCACGGCAACTCAGTTTCCCTTGTACAACAGTGAAGGGTTGGGCCTCATACCAATGACCTTTTGTATGTC
Source organism: Mus caroli (assembly GCF_978045245.1). Lineage (NCBI taxonomy): Eukaryota > Metazoa > Chordata > Mammalia > Rodentia > Muridae > Mus > Mus caroli. Next base: position 36,840,491 of record NW_028227263.1, on the reverse strand, counting down.
CTCCCGCTGGGCTGAATCGTCTTTGCAGAACAGGACTGATTTTTCTCCTGATCCATTCCCAGGCCTGGCTCCGAGAAAAACAACGTGCTCATAGGTGTTTGTTAACAGAATGGATGGAGGAACTAAAGAAAGACCCCACAAGTGTGAAGCCCATAAAAGAATGGGCCGTTAGTCCCCAGATCAGTGTGAGGTCCCAGCCACAGAAACCCTTTGTGGAAACCCTGGTGCAGATGTTTGCTGAAGAGAAGACAGACAGATGGAAGCAAGGCCTAGGAATCCTTAAGGGAAAAAAAGCTCATTTCCAACCACAGCTATAGGCTGCGGGAAGACAAAAAAAAATTCTCAAAATTAAACCAAAGGAGGGGCTTGGGGAGCGATGGGGCTCCGCGGGATTTATTAATGCACGCCTCCGAGTGATTCTTCCTCTTGCAATCTAGCCACTGGGTTAGCACCGACTTCCAAATTATATTTAATTGGACAATTATTCAAACTGAAAAACCTGCACAGGAAACGAAGGCGGTCCTTAATAAACACCTTGTCTGCTCAGCCCCAAACAGGCAAGTCGTTTACTGACCCAAGAGGCACAATTTTGTCTTTGGTAAATTTATTTTGAAGTAATTGCCGACTCAGGGAGTAACCATTTTTCAAAGAGAAACTTGGCTCCAGCTAGCAGAATAATAAATTGTTCCCTGACCTGTGTGACGCCTTATCCCATTAGAAAGATGTGCGCTCTGAGGGCGGAGGACGGAGGGCGGAGGGTGGCACGCAGTGGACTGGGATGGACCCGTGCGCCGCCCCCTGGTGACCGCGGGAGCCTCCTGGGCTGACCTGGGAACAGTCACAGGCCAGCCAGGCTTTCTCTGCAGGAGGCGCTGCAAGACCAAGGGCTGAAACTTATAGGCCTACACTGCCCTACTCAGGGATGAAGATTTCTTCACCGGGTCCCCGCCCCTCTTTGCCCATCCCTGCACCTTAGTTCTCCGTGCTGCGCTCAAAGGCCCTGTCTGGACTTTCTAGGTTGCTGCCTGTGACTTTAGGCAAGGCAGACCTGGGCAGCCAGGCCCTTGTTAAGCAGCAGTGAGCATTAGGAAAATTTGCTCTAAGGAAAAGAAGGGTGTTTCCATATGCAAATGCGCACCTCCAACAGCGAGGGACAGGGATGGCCTCTGGTTGCTTCCTTTCAAGCAATTGATAAAAAGCTGTAAGTGGGTTTCCTCTGGAGATCAAGGTACCTTCCTTCCATGCTCAGGAACTCTCCAAAGGTCCCTAAATGTATGCTTAGCTGAAGCTGTCTCTGTGTGACAGGGCACCCTGTTCTGGTGAAGATATGTCCCAATGTCACAAGACTTGAGATGACATAAACAAATTCCTTGAACACCACCTCTGGATGAGCCAGATGTCCTTCAGCAGGGGTCCCTTCTTCAGGGAATACAGATGTTTGAGAAGCCCCTCCCCTGACTCTGCCCATTTCTTCCTTCTCCAACTAGAAAAGCCAAAGTCCCTAGAAGTGAAGGGATTGCTTCGACTTCAGGGCAGGTCAGAGAGCAAAGCAGGATGGGAAGCTGGGGCTCTAATTCCCAGGACTCTTTTCTCTATGTCAGACACCTCCCGGCACCAGCTTGCTTCCCTCAGAATTTTGTTGGGTGAGCTATGCATAACATTTTATAATCTGGGAAAACAAGGCTCCCAATCTGTCTTGCCTCAGGTCAAACTTGGATGATCTATGCGTTATGCATTTTACATAGTAGCAGAGCCAAGGCTGGGCCCTCATCGCTATCCTTGGACCCTTTGGAGGTTCTAAGACTTGGGTCCCTTGGATCTTAAGGGACTACTTTGGCTACTTTGAAGAACTTGGATCCCATGGTGTATGTTGTTATTATCCCTAATAATCTGGGCCCCCAACCATCCAGGCAATCTCTGGATAAGTAGGTGGATCTGCCCCATACTCCCCACCCCACAACTCCTGTGTCTCTCTGCAGTTATCTTGGGTCTTGCCTTGGCTTCCTAGATCAACCCTCTACAAGTCCAGTGTCATATTCCATCTGATAGCTTCCTTCAGGAGTCATTGACTCTGACTTCCCCTGAGGTATAGGAGAGCAAAGCAGCTGACACACCCTCAGTGTCCCACTACACGGCAACCATGGGAAGAACAAGAGCTATCTCATTTAGAGGAGAACAGATTCTGGGAGACTGTGACCAGAGAGGGCCAAAGGGAGAAGCAGTTTATTTGGGGCTAAGAAAGTGGATTCTAAAGTGAGGCCCAGCTATTATTGCCTCTTTGCTATTGCCATATTACTTCCCAGAGACCATTTTCATGCCTGGAAAATGGAATGAACATTAATTTGCTAAGTTGTGCTAATGAGAGCAGGGTTATTTTTAATATTTGCTAGATACCACGTGTGACTTTAAAAATCTTTGTCTACTCATTGAATTTTCACTGAAAGGCTGACGTAGGTATGAGTTCTTCACTTAAAAAATGAGGACAAGACACAGAGAGACTAAGAGACTTGCTTAAGGTCACATAGTTAGTAACCCCTCCTCCTATTAGATATAATAGGCCTGCCACACTGTAAGCTCTTGATAAATATTAGTATAGTTACTATGCAAATCTGACTCATAAGGAGCTGGGGGTATGGCTCAGTGGTAGCATACCTGCCTAACATGAGCTCTATTCCAGCACTGAAGAGAAAGGCATAGCCTAACAGATGCAACTCTCCCTGTGCCATCTAAAAAGCTGAAGAATAGCAAGTATATGGGGGATTAAGAAAGCAAGGTGTGTGTCTGGGAGAACATGATGGGACAGGAGGTGGGCAAGAGCTGCCTCTGGCACCCACTTGTGAGGTCATTTCATGTGCATTCACTGACCCAAGACCTAAGAAGATTCCTGGGGAAAAGACTGAACTTAGACCACAAGACTTCAGGGCTCTGATCTCATTCTGCAGCCCCAGAATGGAAGGGGAAGGGTGTGGCCTTCACAGCAGGTAAAGGCCACATACCAGAGGAGTGGTAGGGCTTTGGAGAATTCTATTGGGCAAAGAGGAGAAAGGAGGGCCCGGCTTGTGCACTCAGAAGATGGTCTTGTTAGAGCCAGAAGGCTGTGTTTCCTTCTTATACCTGGATACCCCTGCCTTCTGTAATCCTAAGGGTGGTCTCATAGCTAGCTTCTATGCATCTGCTCCTCTTCTCTATTTGAAAAATCACCACCTGTATTTCACCGTTCTGACCATGCCTTGACCCTGGCATTGGTCTTCTGGAAGCAGTACCTCAGGTTGGTCTCATCTCCCACAACACTACACTCGCCTTCCTTGCTGGCACCAGTCACCGCGCACCCCTCCTTATTCCCCCAGAGGACAACCTAATTACCCGCTCAAGCTGTGGCCTCCGCTTTCAATACTCTTCTCTCTCTTCCCCTCCACGGGGAATTATATTAATCCTTCAAAGCCCCAGCGCATGGCTCCTTCTTCCATGCAGCCTATTCCAATCCCCTTTCTTCTTTAGAGCTTCCAGGCAGTCATATAGAAATAAAAGGACTCATTTCTATGGCACTTAATATCTCCCAGCTCCATTGGAAAAGCTTTGTACCCTCAACTTCTCTTACCCTTACAGCTGTATGATGTAGTGGCCATATCATACCCCATTTTACAGCTCAAGCGCAGAAAGGTCATCTAGTCTGTCCAGGGCACACAGCTTCTAAGGGGAGGAAGTGATCCTCAAACCCAGAAAGCAGAACTCCAGAGCCTTAACCGTAGTAGTAGTCTCTCATTTATTCAGTTTCCCTTCCCATGGTCAGAAATTGTTACATGGAATATTCCAGAAGTACAATGTATTGATTTTTTTTTTCTTGAAAACTTTCTGTGTTTGGGTGTGTTGCCTGCATGCATGCCTGTGCCCCATATCTATTCAGTGCCCATAGAGGCCAGAAGAGGGCAGAAGATCCTCTGGAACAAGAGCCACAGTGGGTTGTGAGCCACACTGTGTTGGGCGCTGGGACCCAAGTCCCAGTTCTTAGGAAGAACAGCCACTGCTCTAACTGTTGGGCCCCCTCTCCAGCTGTAGTTCATAGGCTTTAAGCCACATGCTGTTTCAAGCAGCTCGTGAAATCATACACTTCATTACTCGCCTTTCCCTCGGTTGTGACAACACTCCTGACTTAATCAAGGAACAGTTTCTATTTTGTCTCAAGGTCTGGGAGTACTGTCCACCATGACAGAGAAGACATGACGGCTAGTGCTACTTTATCTGCAGCAACAGGAGCATGGGGCATGAGACGACTGACTGGTTACGTGGTTGTAGTCACAGGCAGGAAGCGGTTGCGTGTGGATGCTGGTACTCAGCTTGCTTTTTCCTTTCCATTCACTCCAGGACCCAATCCACGGTACAGTGCTGCTGTATTCAAGATGGGTCTTCCTTCCTCCTTTAACACGCCCCCACCCCTCTCTCTCTCTCTCTCTCACACACACACACACACACACACACACACACACTCATTGTGCTTCCACATTGAGTCTAACCCAGTCAAGAAGTCAGTAAAGATTACTCATCCGTAGCACTCTGCTGTCCCAACTAAGCTATGACTTATCTTTTTGTTCAATGTATTTTCATGGTGCACACGACCTGCCCATCAGCCATTTCCTGGCTGTATAGGTTAATAGATTGTCTGCTATCAAAAGGCCTGTATTGAAATGACCCCTGGTTACCCAACAGAGGCCCAAAGCACAAGCGTAGTGATGCAAATGAGACACCAGGCTCCAAACGTGGAAGGACAGAGTAACTCTGGGACTGTGCAGCTGTGGGACACATGGGGAAAGTAGTGCATCTATGAAGGCTTGGTACTATTCAAGGTCTTGGGTACTTGCTTGGGAGTCTTAGAACATATCCCTCACGGACGGAGGCACTATTTCACATTTGTAGGTTTGGATATGAATATATGGCCTTGTTTCTTTCTATGGTGTGGAAAGGAAACTTTGAATTGTGTCTCAGTAGAAGCAAGTTTCATGGTTGACTGCTGACCCTGGGAACAGGGGATCTGTGATAGGCTACTCCCACGCTTGTGCTGCCTCGCTAGCAGCATCCTATAAGGCCAGGCTCTCCCCAGGCACCACTTCCACCTTCCTCCAAGCTCCCAGGATCTCACAGTTCTCGCAGGCCCTGGAGCTGCCTTGTCCCTGACTGCCAAGACTGCCTTAGGTTGGACCACTTCCAAATCAGTACAAGCGGAAAGGCCCATCTAGAGACTGCCCCCGAGTAACTGCTCCCTCTCTTCACCTCTCTTTAACCCCACCCCACCCTGTACCATACCATGCTCAACCTCAAAAAAAGATGAGGTTAGAGCCCAGGAGGTATCTCCACAGAATTTCCTGGGAGGCCAAGTTTCTCGGGTCACACTTCTTCTTTCAATGGAGACATTTACATCTTAGTAGAGCCGGGATGGAGTTTTCCTCTGTGGAAAACTTCTGCTGATGCAGAAGTTCCTACACTGGGTAGATGGGCCTAAATGGAAGAGATCAGAGTTCCCTATCTAGTGCAAGAGGTCATGTGGGCTTGGTTTCTGAAGCAAAATTCCCAATATCTGTGGATAGGCTAGTCCGGGAGGCTGAGAGAAACTTGGCATCTCTCAAGTTGTAGTGTACCATCTACAGTTTCAATCCCACTGTTGCCTATCTCCATCGCCAGTCTTAACGTCCCTCAGAACTTGTGCCTAACAGCAGCATGACACTGCTATATCTACGTCAGCACTATTAAAGGCCAGGCAGCCTTCTGTAAATGGAAGACAGTATAGCTAGGGCCTGGGCCAGGGGAGAAGTTGTTCCACGTTTGTCTCTCTTGCTTCCTTGTACAAATATGTGCTGAACATTTATGCCAAGGCCTCTGATAAAGAAAACCTGCTGAAAAGACATTATTGTGGACTTCTCCAGGTTAACAGCCTGTGGGAGGCAGTCAGGAAATTCGACTCTACACTCACTTCAAGAGTATAGGCCAAGGCGAAACTAAGGGCTCTAGCTCACGGTACCACAGCAGGAGCAATCAAGGAAGGCTTGTGAGGACAGAGTCAAGAGACAGCAGGGCCTTGTGAGCTACACCGAGGAACTCTGGCTTCCCTGGGGGTTCTCTACATGGGGAGCCTCCTGGGGATTTGAGGGATATGAGTTTTAGCACAGAAAGGCTCATTCTGCAGGAGAGCAAGGGGTAAGGGTCTGAAGGCTGGACACCCAGGGAACAATGATGACTCACAGGGGAAAGATTGGAGCCCCCTCTCCGAGAAGTGGCTGCTAGGGATTGGTGTGGTGGTGCTGAGAGCTGTCTGTGTGAGGCGGCTGCTGACTACAGCTGCTGTGGCTCCCGTGGTTCTTGTGCTGGTATCTGATCTTCAGTTTGAGGTAGATACCAGCAGCCTTTGTAGAGGCTTCATGAAAGCCGGTATCTGTTCCATCCTGGCAGAGAGCAGGTGGTGTCCTCCTAAGTGCCAGGTGAGGCGTTTTGTCCCTAGACTATTTTCACAGGTGTGAACATGGTTATGGATGAGACTGGTAGGTATCGTGCCCTGGGGTTAGGAACAATAGGGAGTTGGGAACCAAAGAAGGGAGCAGCTAGTGCTACAGAGAAAGTGTGGCCCTTTCTCTGTGTCCTTTGTGGACACAGTGAGCCTGAGGACCTTGCTGGGGTGGGAAGCTAACCTGGGAGGAAGAGTAACAGAACAGTGTAGAGGCCATCTATGCTTCCCGTCTCCTGAAGACTTGACATGGTAAAAAAAAAAAAAAAAAAAAAAAAAAAGTGCTCTCTAGTTCCTAGTTCCTGAACGTGAGGGCTGTATATGGCAGGAGAAGTCAAGATTGACCTGGACTCCTGACATGGGAGATGGTGGCAGATGATGGGGTGGTATTCTGAGGCGCACACCAAGAGAAAGGAGCGTTGGCTGAGCAGACAGGCCCTGTGTTTACCCTGAGGCTCTGCATGTCCCCACTGGCTCTGTGACTCTGAAGAACTATTTCATGTCCTCCTGTCTTTGTTTCCAGAACTAAGAGCCTACCAGCCTCATAAAAGGGGTCCCTCCTGTATCTCCCACCTCCAGAGCAGCTCTCATCTCTCTTGTGTCACTTTTCTGGACCAGGCACAAAATCTCCTGAGCCCCTTCCTTCATGGGCCCAGCACTTGGCTGTATATGAGCTATCTGAGGTTTGTAAGGGACAGTCAGGAATAGATGGGAATCACACCCACCTGAGTCCAGCAGTTACAATACTGTAAGATTCTATACATCCAGTTTTGCAAATTTGTGGGTGTTTTCTATAATTCATCTCATCTTGCTCTTGGTCTTACGTATGCAAGCACTTGAGAAGAAACAGAGAAAATACTTTAACTCCTCAGTTAAGTGGTCCAAACTATCTCTTTCGGATTAACAGCATTTTGTATTTTGTGCATAAATACTGTCTTTCAGAACTCAGTCTTTCCTTGAGCACTGTTTTTTCTTGGTGTGTGTGTGTGTGTGTGTGTGTGTGTGTGTATCCTCATGTTTGTGCAGGTACATGTATGTATGCAGATTCCATGCAGGAATGTGCTTGTACATGTGGAGACCAGGGGATAATGGGATCCACTCTTGTTTGAGGCAGTGTATGGGCCAGTTTTGTGTCAACTTGACACAAGCTAAAGACATCAGAGTGGAAGGAGCCTCATTTGAGGAAATGCCTTCATGAGATTCAACTGTAAGGCATTTTCTCAATTAGCCATTAATAAGGAGGGCCTGAGCTGGTGGTCCTGGGTTCTATAAGAAAGCAGGCTGAGTAAGCCAGTAAGCGGCGGCATCCCTCCATGGCCTCTACATCAGCTCCTGCCTCCAGACTCCTAGGCTGTTTGAATTCTTCTCCTGAATTTTTTCAATGATGAACAGCAATGTGGAAGTATAAGCTGAACAAACCCTTTCCTCCCCAACTTGATTTTTGGTCATGGTGTTTCATCATAGCAGTAGAAATTATAACTAAGACAGACAGGATTTCTCACGAGCCTAGAACCTTCTAACGAGTCTCAGCTGGCTGGTCAGTGAGTCCCAGGGGTCTGTGCCTCCCCAGCCCTGAGATCTTAAGCATGTGCCCACACTCAAAGCTTTATTTATTTATTTATTTATAGCACAGATCTGGGATTGAACTCAGGTCTTTGTGCTTGCAAAGAAAATGCTTTACCAACTGAGCTATGGCCCTGTTTCTTTTATCTTACCTTTTGTGTGTGTGTGTGTGTGCGTGCATGTGATTATTTTTATTTGATTTTTTTTTTACATTTCTTTTTTTAAAAAAATTTATTAGATATTTTCTTCATTTACATTTCAAATGCTATCCCAAAAGTCCCCTATACTCTCCCCCTGCCCTGCTCCCCTACCCACCCACTCCCACTTCTTGGCCCTGGCGTTCCCCTGTACTGGGGCATATAAAGTTTGCAAGACCAAGGGGCCTCTCTTCCCAATGATGGCTGACTAGGCCATCTTCTGCTACATATGCAGCTAGAGACACGAGCTCTGGGGGTACTGTTCATCTTACTTCTTTCATTTGAAGAAGGCAGCCTATGGTCCTCATGGTACAAGGGAAAGGCTTACATGCTACCCTTTGGATTTCATTTGTGTTGCCCAGGTAACTAGGCCAGTGCCTGGTGCCCACGGAGATGCTGCTCCCCAGAACACTGCCCACACCTCTGGCTGTGAAGTTGGCGACAGCCACATGTAAGCCAGGTCATGCTGTGATGACAAACACTTGAGTTTATCATTCACAGGTTAACTTCCTGCTTGTGCTATGTACCAGTAGGAGTCAGCTTTGGGTTGACTGTGTTATTGTCTTCACCTCAGGTCTGGCTGATGAAGCCTCTCTGTTCTGCCACATTGGTAGTGGCCACGGCAAAGAGCGGTGGCAAATATGAGATATGGAGAACTCCAAGTCAGAGATTAAATGCTCCACCTGGAAGCGGTCCATGGCACTTCTGTTCACAGTGCCTGGGCCAGAGCTTATCATGTGGTCCCACTATAAAATAGGAAGCTCAGACTTGCCATATGCTAGGAGAAATAGTGAATCATAACTGTCCCCAACAAGCAGGGCTGGGGACACAGCTTCATGGCACATGGCACTAACCTGCATAAGGCTCTGGGTTCTATGCCAGGCATGGCAAAACCAAATAAAAGCAATCACAGTGGTATAAAAACCCAAGCCACACTAATACCTGTTCTGCAGCCTCTGATACCAGACCTACGCACTGGCCTCCTTGAATCCACCACCACTGTCCCCCAGGGCCTCTTCAGAGCTGTGAACACCGAGACAGCTGTGAGAATGCCCTGGGCTATTGCCTTGACCTTCTCTTCAGCCATTTCTAGGCCACTGCCTGGAGTGATACACAGGAGCACTGCAGGGTGGGAGGATCTTCGCTGGGGATCTGGTCTCATTCTTTTATCTGAGTCTCCATCCAGGCTGATAATTCATCAAGTCTTTCTGGAATGAGGGGCCCCACACCTGAATATACACCTCATCCCCAGGCTGAGCCATCTTCTCCCTTCCCCACTGAGCCATCTCATCAGTCCTTCCATCCTTACTCAGTCTTACTCAGCCCACATTCAGGGCAATCAGTTTTCCCTTCTCAGTTAAATCTTTCTGGAAACACCCAAACAGATATGCTTGGAGGTGTGTTTCTATAGTGATTCTAAATCAATGAAGATTAACATCACATCCACCCTGAGACCTGGGTCCTGATTCAAGCCTGCAATTACCAGCTGTCCAGGGCCAGGCTTCACAGCACTACCTGGCTGCTGCGAAACCACACTGACGGTTGTGTGGTCCCATTAGGGCTACAGCGGCTCTGAGTGGTTCTGGCCATCCCTGCATGGGTGATGAATGAGCTCTGGGGTTATCAGCACCCTGGGAGGGAGTCACCAATTTCCTGGCTGTCACTTCACCATAATTTCTAGGACACAGGAAGCTGATCTCATCTCTGGACACCATTTGACTGTTTCTGCCCCCCTCCCCAAAGGCTTCTGTGGCCAGGCTCAGAAGGGAGGGTCAGGAGTGTGAACATTTTTCCAGATGCTGACAAGCACTCTCAGCTGGCCTTCTGGACAGATGGCATATTAGACCCAGTGGGTCTTGGCCTCAGCATAGGCTCCTGGCTCACCTGAGACCCTGGTGTCACTGTGAGAAACAATATCTATGAAGCTGCAGGAGGCAGGTAAGGCAAAGGCCACCAGGGCCATTGACTGTGCAAGCTGCTCCCCAAGATGTGACAGAAGTCCTAAATCCTCCAAGGGACCAAGGATAGAGACCTGCCAGGACAGGAAGTCTTGTGTGGCTCATCACAGTGGTCCCAATAGACTGAATGTGAGTCACTTCTGCTTCTATCAAGGTCTGAAGGGCAGTGGGCACAGCTGGTGGGTGAGGCTCTGTAACCCCCTTTAGAGCATTGTTTGGAGGAAACATTGCCTGCCAGTAACAAAGCAGTGCGGATTGGCAGCTGGCAGGATCGGCCCCCAGGCAACCAAACAGGCAGAAGCCTAGCCCTCCTGGAAGATTAAAGCACCTGGACAGCTCATGAGTTTCAGATCCAGGCTCAGAAGCAGAACCTTGCAGGAAGAGAAGAGAAGAGAGGGGTCTCTGGGGCTAGAACCTCAGTTTCTGTTGCCTCCAGGGGGTGACAGGCTAAGTGCATGTTGGGAGTTAGAATCCAGGCCACCTCCTCAGGTCAATAACTGAGGAGACCAGGGGCTCCAGGCTGGCACAATGAGCAATCAGGGTGTGGGTGGGGAGACTTCATCTCAATACAAGATAAAAACTTCCAACTGTCAGGGCATCCAATTTAGCAGAGAGTCTAAAAGGAAGACATGCCATCAACCCTCTGATTGTCTGCGAGTGCTGAAGACTGCCTGTAAAACCTCCTCGGTAATTAAGTAGAATGACTCCATTTTGCCACGTAAGTATGGTTATTGCTCCTTGGTGGCTGCGATTAATATAAAAGCAGATTAAGGAAGCCATCATCAAGGCATAATGAGTTTTTAAATATTAATTAATATGTTAATAACCATTCTAGGTTGAGGGTGAGGTTTGGGGGCTGTTAGAGATTATTTCTGCTAGGGACCCAGGAATGCCAGCATCTGCCCCCACCTCCCACTTCTCATGGGCTCCAGAGGGAGCACTGGAAGGATGGGAAGCAGGGCTCTGTTTTATTAATAGCCACATGCATGTCCAATGTGTCCTCCTAGAGTGCTCTCCAGCTCATGGAACATGGAGCAGCGTGTGCTGAAGATCCTTGCTGGTACCCGTCACTCCTGCACACTTAACTGTAGCCGCCACACCTCCAGTGAAGTCTGGTTAAAAAAAGAGAACCCCAAGAGAGGTTCCAGGCACGCTTTTCCCCCAGTGTGGTGGTTTGAATAGGCAATGGCCCCTGTAGATTCATGTGCTTGAATGCTTGGCCCTTAGGGAGAGGCACTACTAGGAGGTGTGGCCTTGTTAGAGTAGGTGTGTCCTTGTTGGAGGAACTGTGTCACTGCGGAGCTGGGCTTTGAGGATATGTGCTCAAGCTACGCCCAGTATGAGACACAGTTCTCTTCTGCTGCCTGCGGATCAAGATGTAGAACTTTCAGCTCCTTCTCCAGCACCATGTCAGCCTGGATGCTGCCATGTTTCCCACCATGATGATAATGGACTAAACCTCTGAAACTGTAAGCCAGGCCCAACGAAATGTTTTCCTTTATAAGGTGATCGTGGTGTATCTTCACAGCAATGAAACCCTAAGATACCCAGCAACCTGGAACAAAAGTTGTAAGCAGAGGAGAGCTGAGAAAACAGCACAGAGCACATTCCCTGCCCAGGTCAGTAAGATGCCAGGAACCCAAACCGATGCCCACACAGCTATGACTATAGTGCGCACAGCATTGTGGATTCTGACTAGCAAGGTCTGGGAAGACAGTGATCAGAGGATATGTGACATAAAAAAAAAAGAAAAAAGGAATGATTTCTTCACAGGACTCTAGACATCTGGTCTTAGGACAAGCCCATGAGACAGTTCTGTTCCTAGCTGGGGAAGGCTCTCCCTAGTACCTGAAGCCAGTGAGCTGGGTTAGAACAGGACTCAGATGATCTCAAGAACGTCTACACACTTGGATCAAGATTTCACCTCCTCCCCTTCTTTCTTCTCACCTCTCTGGAGTAACAACCACACTGTTCCTGGCTAGTTCGTCGTGTGACCCACCAGGAACCCCACAGACAGCAGAAGCACAGGTGTATTCCCAGCAATAAGAAAGGCCCCTGGAATCTGACCTCTCATCCTGAGTCCACCATGATGTTTCTACAGAGAAGCTGGAAGTAAAATGGAAATCCCTTTCCACATGTTAACCTGTGTTCAAAATTCCCTCCCTGTCACTGCCGGTGTTTCAGAGAGAGTCTCTTCCTTGGAGATGCTCTAGGGGTTCGAGGGAGGCACCTCTTTGTCCTTACAGCCTGTAAAGGATTCTCCTAGGTCATTCTTGAGGCTGATTTGAGTCAGTCACATTCTCTTATCTGTGTCTTTAAACTCCATAAAGAGCACAAGCCACACCCCCAATCCAAGCCATTTGGACGCACATGCGACTGCTGTGACAGTGGCCTTTCCTTTGGCAGCGAAGGCCTCAGCTGGTGATAACAGCCCAGGCTGGAGAGTAAAAACAAAGGGGCCACATCTGGGCCCTTCCTGTGTGTAGCAACCCGAGGGCCAGGAATGTACAGTACTGCCTATTGGCCCACCAGAGTTGCGAAGAAAAACCAAAGGACTCTGCAAACTGTAGAGCGCATACCAAGATGAGGCGTGTGTAACCATGGCTCTCCCTGCTTTCTAGAGCTTGTTTCCTTCCTGGGGACCATCTACAAGGGAGAGGCTACACTGCTGAGAAGCCTTGCCAGGCCCAGGTGTTTCCAGGATATTTTCTACCCCCAGTCCAACATCCACTCACAACCTCAGGAGCCACCTTTTTGATGCCCCTCCCCCACCACTGCTATCGATTCTTGCTTCTCTGGATAATGTTTGGATCTGAACCCACATGCTCATCTCTGGGGCTAGAAACACAGGTCCCAGAAGCCTTACATTCCAGAACATGCCTGTGAAACCTCATTTGGCACATGTCCCCCCAGGTACCCACATTTTGCTTAGCCCAGCTTAGGTACATATATAGGGAGCCCTGGGGCGCGGGGAGTGGGGGGGGGTTGTGACTTCAGCATTCTGTCCCTGCCATTCTGTTCCAGGACATGATGAAATTCTGGATGTTGTGATCACAGAGCCACCTTGCATCCAGAGGGTTTCGACCTTGCCAGGACATGAGATTGAGCCCCATCCCAAGAGTGGCAACCAGGTTCAGTGGAGCCTAGAGGAGGCCAGAAAGGCCTCTGCACCTATTAGAAGGTGATCAGCAGGGAGGAGGTCAGTGGGCTTATGACTGTGCACCTGCTGTTCCCAAACTGAAGCCTCCTACCACAATGGGCAGCCTTGCCTAGCAGGTCTAGGCACTGGCTTCATGCAGAGAGGTTCTAGGCAAGCCCAGCCTGAACGCTTGCTTCTAATCTCTTCTTGCAGCACAGGGGCCATGTTGCTGAGAGGGACTGGTGCCGAAGAGTGAACAGGGCTGTCCCCTGCTAATCACAGCTTCTGAAGTACAACTGGGAGGCAGGTATAAGGGTGACCCTAAGCCACAACTTTTAAGAGCATCTCCTTCAAAACCCCCACCATGAAGTTATTACTCAGAGGTCCACTGGGTACCAACTAAAGGATCCCTAAAGGGTTTGGACTCAAAGATCTAACGGACATTGGGAGGCTCATGCGTGCTCAGTAGGAGATGGTCAATAACCTCAGAGGCTTATATTCTATGTGTGACCATTGAGCGTGGAAATGCAGCTGGTGTGAATGAGGAACCAAGCTTGCATGTTTATTTAATTCGTGTAAATACCCCAGTATGTGTGGTCATTGGCTATGAACTGGAGAGCATAGCTCTCAGCAGAAGAGAGAAAAGCTGCCCAAAATTCCCTTGGGACCCCCAGCTGCTGCCCAGTTGATAGAGACTATGAGGAAATCCATAGCTGCCCGAGAGCCTTGTCCTTTCCACCAACCGAACCAGAGGAGGGAAGAACGTTGCTCAGAAATACCGACTGATGAGGGAAGCCGAGCTTCAGAGGACAGAGGTTTTCCTGAGATCGTTTGGAGTGCAGACAGAGTAGCTGCTGCTGGAGGGGTGCATGAGAGAGATGAGAAGGTAGGTTCAAGGCAGAAGAGTGGGGGCACAGTTCTCTAGCAGGCCTGTCCAATCTGTAGGCTATAGGGTGTAAGCATCCCAGGGAAGTCACCGGCATGCCAACACATTTCTAGATGACATCATGCAAGTTGCTGTATGAAAGGTCATACACATGGAGAATGGCTGGAAGGTTTAGGTGACACACCTCAGAAATTGTGCAGCCCCATTAGCGTTCTTGCTAGGTACCCTGTTTTAAAAAAAAATGTTCGCGTGTGTTCGTTTTGTTTTGTTTTTTGTTTTTTTTGGTGTTGTTGTTTTGTTTTTGTTTTTGTTTTTGTTTTTGTTTTTTTCCGAGACAGGATTTCTCTGTGTGCGTTCTTTTGAGTCGTTTTGGAAATGCCTGGCTTGGCCCACTGTGCTAGGGGAACTATGTGGAATTGAACAGGAGCCTGGCAGGGTTAGCAGATGAGGCAGAGGAAACTGCCCCTGGGTGGGGAGGGGCCCATACAGCTGGGTGGCACCAGTACCACAGAAAAGTGGCTCTACGCTGACCCCTAGAGGCCGGGGACGAGTCCCAGAAGCTAAGCCTCCTCCCTTCCCTCCTCAGATCAGGGCTGTCATCAGACTCATTGGCTCCCAAGTTCTGAGATGAACTCTGCTCCAAGTAATTACAGCTCTTCAAGTTTCCCGTCCTCTGTTTAAAGAATTCGTCCTCTCGCCCTCAATGCCCCATCAGTTCCCTAATTAGCAGCGCGCGGCGCGATTACACATTCTCCGCAGCTCGCTGGGTCCGGCCCCCCTAATGAGTGTTTGTGGACAGCTGGGAGCCCAGTCCGCCGCCCACGAACCAGGAGTCAGGGCCCAGGAGTGTGAGCTGTCAGCTCCGTGATGGGGCTGGAGCTGGTCGCAGCCCTGCGGGCCTCCAGGAGGAAAAGCCTTGAAATATAAATGAAGATGAATATTCATATTTGGTTCAATAAGTGCCAACTATTAATATACATGTCTGTCGGGAAGAGAAGGTAGCGTGGAGCCAATTGTGCAGGGCATAATTGGGCTCCTAATTCACAATTAGCCTCGAGCTCCAAGCCTCTGCATAGCTCAGGACCCAGGAGGGTAGGGGTTGCCTGCAGGGAAGGCCAAACACCCCAGGGCCTCCCATCCTTAAAGTTCTCTAGAGAAGAGGAAGAAGAAAACGAGGCCAGGATCCCTTTCTGGAACACTTCAGGAGTTACTGGGAATGCAGCCTGCTGGTGGCCCCTGCTTCCTGGGTCACCTTTCGCCAAATACAATGCTCCTGAAAGCTGGTGGCCTGCACTTGAAGCTGTAGGCTCAAAAGTGCTGGCTCTCCACCTTCAAAAGTCCCTCACAGTGGGAACTGTGTGCAGATCCAGGGGAACTGAAGCCAGAACACCGGTGCTGGCCTGTTTGACTGTCACTCTGAAGTCTTTTTTTACTGAGCCCAGCCCTGGTAGCCAGAAAGACTCTAGTACCTCCCTCATCCAGGTTCTGCTGATACTCAGCCACTCTCCCTGGCTCCTACTCAAACTCCCCAGATTCTGCCCTCCTCCACCAGCCATGTCTGTCTTTCAAGGTCACTGCCTGGGAGTAGCCCAAGAACCATGCCTGAGCCGCCTTCCCCTGACCCGACCCGACACCAGCATTCATCAGGGTATAGAACATGAGAATCACAGCCGCAGGGGGAGGGTGTGTCCCACCTTGGGCATGAGCTAAAATCCTGGGTTGCCCACACCTGGAGAAACTGGATGTGTGTGTGTGTGTGTGTGTGTGTGTGTGTGTGTGTGTGTGCCTGAAGTTGATGTCACCCCCTGTGGAAAAACACTGATAATTGAAGATCGAAGTCTACCAATGTCCAGATAGCCTTCTGAGCTCTGCACAATATGGAGGACTCCCTTTATTGGAAGGGCTTCCCCTTCCTTCTCTGACCTTCCCTGGGGAGTTTACACACACACACACACACACACACACACACACCACCTCTACCCGCAGAATGCCATGTAGCCTTGGTTAAGATTACAGGTTAAACTTCCTTTCTCCCAATAAGAACCTGGTCAGCCAGCACCTGAGATTCCTGAAAAGCTTCTCCATGCTAATGAGGCATTTTGGTACCATAAGCCTTCATCCTACCCTGGACATCTGACCCTTGTTCTCCAAATTATATAAGCCTTGAATCACCCCAAGTAAAGTTGCTCTGCCTCCACACAGCAGGTCCCAGTGTCATCATTTAACATACATACTCACCGGGCTCCCAACCCCCTCCCCCTTCTCCCCTCCCCCATCATCGCTGCTCCCTTTGCCCTCACGGATGAATATTGGCTGATGATTTCGGAGTCAGGGAAAGTCACAACCTCTACCTTAACTTTTAACCAGGTTCTCCCACTGAACCTAGAGCTTGAAGTTCTGCTAGGTTGGGCAGCCCCAAGGTTCCTCTGTCCCTGCCTCCCCAGTGCTGAGATTATAGGCTTTATGTTTCTGTCCCCAATCTTCCCCACCAGGTTAGGCTGTATCCCCTTGGACTGTGAGCCAAAGATAAACCTCTCCTTTATGTCAGTTGCCTCTTGCCAGGCAGAAAAGTAACGAACACAGACCTTTCCTCAGGCTGCAGCCCAAGTCAGTCCTGTGATCAGGATGGTAAAGCCTGGTCTTCTGACGTGTACCATGTTGGTAAGGAGCAGGTTTGAAGGTCTGGTGTGCTAAATGCATTTTCCTCCAATGGCATCTCCATTTAGGCTGTGTTTAACAAGTTGAGGAGCCACTACAGATCCAGCTCAGGAGACAGAACAAGCATAGATGTAACATGAAGTTACAGAAAAGGCCGAAGAACTGTGCTACATGGAAGAATAAAGAAACAGGACAACCAATTGAGACACGTGAGGCATCGACAGGCTCCTTTTACTATGGAGGCCATTACTGGGGCAACCAGTACAGTTTGAATGGGAGTCGGGATCAGCCTGCAGACCTTGCAAAAGGGTGCTAAGGCATTGATGGGTGGTGGAGGTGACAGGGCCATAGTACAGCCATCTTATTTTCAAGTGGCTCAGGTAAAAACAGTTATGTGTACTGACCTGCCACTTTAAAGTTCAGGTCATTGCAAAGTAAATTATAGAATGTCAGGAGTTAGTCTTGGTCTACACTGAGGTCCAAAGTTAGGAAAACAGAGGCCTGGATACCCAAATCCCAAGGCAGGGACTCCAGGAGTACTTGCCAGGAATAGCCACTCTAACTTACCTAGGCATTTGCCCCCAGATAGAGAACAATGCCAAGAACAGTTTTATGAGTGAGGATTTCTCTGGTGAGATCTGGCCTGAGGTGTCTGTCTGTCTTTTCCTACACACACACACACACACACACACACACACACACACACCTTGGTACAGGGAATGTTTTTCTGGCAAACAGAAGGTTTGTTGGGTTTTTGTTGTTGTTTTTAAATTTTTCTTTTCTTTCTCTTTTTTCTCTCTTTTCCTCCTTTTTTCCTTTTGGCTTTTTGATATTGGGTCAACCTGGTCAAGGCCCAGGTTTGGCCTCACACTTCTTCTGCCTCGTGAGAGCTGGGACAGCAAGCATGTGTCATTAGGCCTACCTTAAGAGGGGGAGGGGAGGTTGAGGGGATGTGGTCTGGATCCTCTTCTTAGGGACAGGCACAAAATGACACGGCCAGAGGCAAAGTGGATCTGTGCAGCCTGGGCAGCAGAAAGAAAAGAAGCTGCTACCCTGGGGTGAGGGTGGGGATCAGCTCAGCAGAGTTTACCCAGGGGGAGATATATGTGTCTCCAGAAGCAAGGTGAAGATGTCAGAAACTCCAACTGTGTTGAATGAACCTCCACAAAGAGGCTGCTTGCAGCATGCATAGTGACTTCAGGTGATGGCACAGGATATCCCAAGAGGTAGTGAGGGCAGTGATGGCTTCATGCTCTAGCCCAGGATCCCTCAGTCGTCATCTTGCTGAGTTTCTCCAAGGATCTGTGGGGTGACCATCAGCTTCTCCACTGCCTCCATCTGCTGCTTGTATGAAGGTGTCTAGAAAAGTCACTAATTGTGACAAGCCACCCTAGAATCCTTGCATGGGAGACTGAGCTTTGATGCTGTTTCCAGGGCTCTAGATCACCTGGACAATTACCCCTCAGGACACAGGGTGGCTTTGTATGGCTGTATGGTTCTGCTGGGATCAAGGCTGCTCCTCTAACCCAGAAAAGAGGCCATTACTCCCTGGGTATGAGATCCTCAGACCATCATCATATAACACAAGAGGCTATGCAAAATACACAGTGCCTTGACCAGAGCTCACTGTTACTACCTCTGTCCAAAAGAAATCTCAGTGCCTATTAGTCTCCCATTCCTTCATAGTATCACCATCAACTCCGTGGCTTACAGCCTTGACCGTACACCATGCACACTCTGTAGACACCATAGCTCTCTGCCCAGGCTAGAGTCAGGTGTACTGGCTGCATCTAACTGGGATCTGGGATTCCTCATATAAGTTCATTCTTACTACTTTGGCAGCAGAAGCATCCATGCACCTGTCAGACTGAGGTCCCCATGTCCCTGCTGGCTGTCATCCAGGGGTGCTCTCAACTTCTAGAGGCTGTCTTCATTCCTAACTCCGGGTTTTCTTTGTCTTTAAGTTAATTACAGTGAAAAAAAAACCCCTATGTACTTTAAAACTTCCTGACTTCCCTTTTTGCTGCTAGTCAGAGCTTTCATTGTATAGAGCTGGGCTCACCTGATGGCTCAACCCAAGAATCTCTGTATTTTAAGGTCAACTGACTTCAATTGTAGTCATAAAATTCCTGTACAGAATAGGGTTTCACTGGATACAAAGGAGACAGCAATCTTGAGGAGGCATCTATGGGTAGGAAATCACACTACATTCCCAAGGGGAAGGGAAATAAACAGACGTGACATATCACCTTATCCATCCCAAGGCCTCTGGGACCCCTGAAAATCCATTCAGCAGCCAGCAAGCCATGACCCAAGGGAGACAGAGGACTGCAGGTTTCTGTCAGAGAATCTGTCCTGGTATCTGACCTCTATCCCAGCCCCAGAGACTCTCCTGAGCATCCTTCCTTTAGCTTCTGGGTTTCCTCACTGTGGACAACTGCCCAGGTTTCACTTCAGTTCACACTAAGTCTCTTGTTGCTGTTTGAGTGTGAAAGGCTCAAGTGTCTGAGGACTTGCTCTCCAGCTGGTGATGCTGTTGGGACCTATTGTGGAAATTTTAGGAGGTAGAGCCTTGCTAAAGGAAGTGGGTCACTAGGGGTGGACTTTGAGATTTTATAGCAAGGCCTCATTTCCTGCTCACTCTGTTTCCTGTGTGGTATGCAATGCCTATCCTCCTGCCACCATACCTCCGTCTTAGAGTTTCTATCACTGAGACTTTAAGCAGCATGGACCAAAAGCAACTTGGGGAGGGGAGAGGCTTTATTTCAATTTCTACGTCCTGATCACAAGTCATCATGAAGGGAAATCAGGGCAGAAACTTGGGGCAGGAATTGAAGCAGGGACCATGGTGGAATGCTGCTTACTGGCTTGTTCAGTTTGCTTTCTTATATACTCCCAGGACTACCCACAATGGGCTAGGCCCTCCCACATCAATCATTAATTAATAAAATGTCCCATAGGCTGTTTACAGGCCAATCTTGTGAGGGCATTTTCTCAATTGATGTTCTCTTCCCAAATGACTCTAGCTTGTGCCAAATTACATAAAACCAGCCAGTACACCTCCCCAATCAGCCTGTTGTTGTGTCCTTCCCACCATGATGGGCTATATCTTCCTAGAACTGTAAGTCCTCTCCCCCTTATGTTGCTTTTATCAGGATATTTTAGAACAGCAATTGGAAGAGAGAGTAAGACACAACCTTTCCAGGCAGCTGTCACCCCAGGCCAGACTCACTCACCCTGCCCTCAGATGTCCCAGGTCACTCTACCCAACCCTGTGCTCTTTCTCTTGCCCCCACCCTACTGTCTTCCTTCCAGCATCTCCCCTTTGCTCTATCCTCTACACCCTATCTCAAACACTTTCAAAGCGCAGGGCACCTTCTAACCCCCAGGCCTATTACACCCTGGGCTGTGGCTTCGGGGATCTTTTCTCCTGTTTGTGTCTCCAGACCTCTCGTAGCTGTTAGGGTCTGGTTAGTCTGTCTGGATCCTTCAGTCAATCTGCCACACAGGCCCCCTGGGCCCTGAGAGACCTCAGTTGAAGAGTGGGTTTATGACCGGGTGTACCATGTCTGCCTGGCACCACTCTGTTTAGCTCACCACACTGCACCTATAGACTGTACTACATACTGTGCTGCATTGTTGGGAAGTCCCCAACAATGGCTCAGAGAATGACAGTAACATCTTTTCAGAATAGTCTGTCTCCCCATAGCCCTGTAGCAGGCTCAGTGTGAGTGGAGCAGGTTGCTGGCTTCTCCAGATCCCCCCTGTAGATCCTCAGGCAGCAGAGGCTGGAGCAAGGGAGGCGGCAGAGCAGCCAAGGGGCTTCAAGAGCAAGGTCACATCTCAGCAACTGGAACCAGCCAAGCTCCCTCCATCAAGTTTTTAACTAGAAAAATAGTGTGCCCATTTCTCTGTAATACACCTCTGGGCTTTTTTATTATGACTTCATTTCCCCTTGTAATATTGGAACGCCTCTATAATTGTAAAAGTGTAATAGAATCTAATAGAATTTCATTTGGCGCCCGGACTGCTCCGTGCCATGGTCGCTCATTCGGAGTGAAATAATGACGTCTAATGCCCACACACGGCTCCCCGTGACCTTATTCAATCTTGGGGCTGATCGGGAAATATATTGATTCAATTATACACTGATGACAAATGAACTCAAAGAAAGAGGAAAAAAAGGTCAGCATATATTTGAAAATGTAAATCTTAGCAATGTCTTTGGGGTTTGCCCAAAAAGAAAAAAAAAGCCATTTCAAAATGCCATTTGTGGCTAATAGTGTGGAGTTCCAGACTCCATCAGGGAGACACAGGGTGGCTGGGAAGGCCTTAATAGGGTGTCACTTCTCTAGAGCTGGGATCAGGCCTAAATCCTCTCTGAGATCCTCCTGCCTCCAATGACTTCTAGTCCTCGCCTGGTCGTTTGAACTTCCTCTTCTTTTTACCTTCCTCTCTCCCACCTCCCTCCTTCCTCCTTTCTTCTCTTTGCCCCTCCCCTCCTTCCTACCGTCTTTCTCTCCTCCTTTCCTTCATTCACTTCCGTCCTCAGTCTTTCCCTCTTCTCCCTCCTTCCCACATCTTTTCTCTCCTTCGCTACCTTGTTTCCTACTTCCCCCAATCCTCAGCTTTTCCTCCCTCCCTTCAAACCACTGACTGCAGGCCCACAGAGCCAGGAAGGACTGTAGCCTTAAAACAGAGGCACCGTCAGATAAGGCAAGTTCAGGAGGGGACCAGTGAAGGGAGAGAAGATGAAGAAGCCAATGTAGAGTCAAAGGGTCAGCCAGTGAGACAGGAGGGGAAATAGAACTAGGCAAAGAAAAATCTAGAGGAAAAAGAATACCAACTATACCTAATGTCTGGTAGAAAGAGCAAACCCCTCAAGGCACTCTCAAAATTTTTCACTTAAAAAAAATCCTGGAGACTGGAGAGATGTCTCAGAAGAGCACTGGCTGCTCTCCCTGAGGACCTGGGTTTGATTCCCAGCACCTACATGGCATCTCACAGCTGTCCGTGATTATCCTGACACCAGCCCAAGATTATCTGACACCCTCTTGCTGGCTTTTGTGGGCACAAGAAATGAAAGTGGTGCACAGACTCATGTGCAGGCAAAACACCCATTCATGGAAAGTAAAAACAGGCCTGGTGCTCTAGCTCAGTGGTAGTGTCTTGGCCTACCACATGTGAGACCCCAGATTTCACCCTCAGCATCACACATACACACACAGACACACAGACACACAGACACACACACACAGACACACACACACAGACACATACACACACCTCTTCCTAACTCTCTCTCTCTCTCACACACACACACACACACACCACACACACACAAAGACAGACAGACACACACACACATCTCTTCCTAACTCACACACACAGACACACACAAAGACACAGACACACACACACAGACATACACACAGAGACACACACAGAGACACACACACACACACAAGTTTTACTTGGAGATCAGATCTAAAGATACAGATCTTATATACAATAAAGTACAGAAAACTCAAGTGCCTGGCTGGGCAATGTCTTCTTATAAGGCTGGAAATCACGATGTGAATTGAGATCTAGAATATTCCAACACCTCTCCCTAACCCCCACCTCCTCAGGCAGGCACTTTCTGGCTTACATGCCACTACATGCACTACCTGTTTTTGATTGTGTACATGCAGGCACCTGATTTTCTTCTCTCCAAACTGTCTCTGCTTCCTCTGTCTGTGCCACTGTGTACCAACCATCCTGGCTTGGCACACCATGTTCGGGACTGTGAAATGACTACAGAGGTTGAAGCTACACAGAACACTGTTCATGATCAGTGGGGAGGGGGGAATATAGAATTATTTTTGCAATATTTAAAAGCTTCTGCAAAAACAGGAAAACCTGTGTCGTTCATCAGAAATGAGGATTGCTCTAGCATTGCTCTAGCAACTCTGAGGTTGTTTTGTTTGTTTTTCCCATGGTTTCTGGACATCAAATCTGGGTTCGCAGGATTTCAAGACAAGCTCCTTACTTCCTGAGCTATCCCCCCTCCTCTCCCAACTCCCAGCCTCATTTCCTATCCTGTGTGTTTTCTGTGTTGTGAATTATTTCTTAGAGTCCAGTGTTTCCCCCTCGAGACATCTTCATCTTAATTGTCACAACCACACTCCCTTGTGCATGTTAGAAGTTCCTTCAGACATCTTCAGTCCAACGGTGGCAGCCTCAGCAGCACTGTGCCATGCCTCTCATAACTCCACTGACATTAACTCTTCTGTCACTTAGAGTGCTGCCACCTCTCATTCCTTTCCTGGGCTTTATGCCTTCTTTCCCCTAACCATTTTTGTAAAATATCACACAAGCTTCTGACTTGGAAATAAGGAGGTACCACAGCCTCACTCTTGGTGTCTGTGCATGAAGCAAACAGTGAATGCCTTGTCCAATCACAGGCTTTAGGAGATGTGACAAGATTGGTGACAGATCAGGATCTGCACCTGCAATCTGTGAACTGAAGAACTAGCGTGGAAATGTGTGCTTTATATTATTGCTCATGGTTAATAACGCCCCATGCTGGGATGGCGATATAGCTCAGGGGACAGTGTTTGCCGAGCATGCACAAAGCCCTGAGTTCAATGCCTAGCACAGCATTAAACAGGTGCAGGGATGGGTTTCTGTGATCTTAGCACCGGAAGGTGAGGATACCACAATTTTCTCGTCCCTTCTTGTGGTATATTGACAGCATTTCCAGTCTGACTCTGTCATGAGCAGTACCACTTTGAACTTTTCTCCACATACACACTCACCCCTGGTGGCTGAAGACTTCTCTACTCGAGTTCCCCAGTTAGTTCATGTGACCCTAAGTAAATTGCTGCTCTCAGAGTGTTAGGGGTGTCAGAGCCACCTGTGTGAAGGGAGAAGACATGATTGGTTTGAAATGGGAGGGAGAACCCAAGAGGCCATGCTCTTTCCCTGGGCCCACTTCACAGATAGGAAGACAGACTTTAGATGCAGAGGGATTTCCACTGGGTCACACAGAGTCACACTTGGCCCCTCAGCCACTGTCTCCCTCTTAAGGTCTTTAGCTGTGAAATTGGATCTTGCCTTGTTCTTAAACCATGGGCCCGGGACTCTCATTTTTCTCCAAGGGAGATAGGCTCCCCAACTCATGTGAGGACAGAGGCCAAATCAGAGGTAGACCAAGAAGTCAGGAAATTTCCTTCTCCCTGATACCCTGCTGGGTGCTTTCAGCAAAGGCTCCACTCAGCCCATTCCTTAGCCCAGGCTGGCTGCCCTATTTAATTCTCATAATTAGCTGACAGCTCATTACCAGCTCATTAGAAGCCCTGGAAATGCGGTGACAGTAACAAATTCAGTGCATCCAGGCAGTCTGGGGACATCCCCAGAAGGCCTGACCCAGGCTGGGCTTCAGGGGGCAGCTGGGGTTGGACTTGGCTGGGGGCCGCTGGCTAGATACTCAAAGCTCAAATCCCATCTTGTAAACATGATAAAAGGACCTTCTTACCTCCATCCCACCCCTACAGTAAGTACTGTTCTAGCTTCAGGGCTCTCAGCTCTCTTCTTGGGAGGACCAGATAAAATGGGGGACCCTGGTTGTAAGAGAGACTGGGGGACCCCAAAGCTTTGAGAGGAACATAGAACCCAGATTCCCAAATGTGGACACCAACCAAGCCCATGTAATAGTCCCCGTGTCCCTTGGTCATTCCCTGGCTTCTAGGCATTTGACCTGCCTGCTCTGGGTTCTTCACCTCTGTCTGCCTGCCTCAGTCTATCTATATTTATTCATTGTCTGTTAGGTAGTAGCACTTGCTTGTCCTGGCCCACGTGTAAAGCAGCTACAATGGTCAGCTAGACAAAGTCAATCCACAAAGAGCTGTGTGACACAGTGGGGAAGGAGGCATTAACTCCCACAAGAGGGGCTGGGGAGGAGCCCACACTTCAGGCATCAGAGGAGGGACTGTCTGGAAGGGAGGCTTCCTGAAGCAGGCTGCACTTGGGAGGGGCCAGAGCTCACTGTCTGTCCTCCTGAGGACACCTTTGCCTTCATCCTTCTCCCGGAAGGCCAGGCCCTCCACCTTGTGGTCTCTCAGTCTGTTGAAGACAGAGGACAGAGACTGGGAACAGAGCCAGGGAGTTGGGAGACAAGAAGGAATTGAGTGATTTTGTTCACTGAAGGTAAAGGGACTAGACTGGAGACCAGAATGGGGAGGAGGAAGGGAGGAAGAGGAGAAAGGGGATAGAGCAGGGAGGGAAGAAGGGAAAAAAGGAGAAAGGGAGGAAGGAGAGGAGGAGGAGGAAGAAGAGGAGGGAGAGGAAGAAGAAAAGCAAGAGGAGGAAGAGGAAGGTCAAATGGGAGGTGCTGTGTCCTACTTAGCCAGTGGGAACCAGTCTCTGGCAGCCCTGTGGCTAGGGGAAGTTGCTTATTGCCCTGGCTTTATATTTGCATCCCACTCTGTGCTCTGACTGCAGAGTAGACCCTCCCTGATGTGTGGAGAGAAACCAAAGGTCAGGACGCAGCAAGGGAGGCCTGGACCCAGCTCTGGAGCTCCCAGCTCTGGCCATACATCTGCCACAGGGATCGATGGAAGTCATTATCATTGCCACATGTTAATGACACCAATTAATTCTCCATCTGTGGGTCCAATGCAGCCTTCAGCACTGAAGGTTAAAGAGAGGGGACTCTCTCAGGGTGAGTTTCCCCAGGGTCGACAGTTCTGGGCTTGCATGTGTGGTTGCTGAGAGCTGGGGCCTTGCATTAGGGGCTATATGGTATGTGCACACACTGTGTACTATCCTGCCTTACCACTAATATAATTAACAAACATGTCATGTTTGTACACACATGTATTCTAAGTATGCATACATTGTGCATATACAGTGTTTGTGTCCAAGGTATAAATTCTGTATATATGTGCAAATAACGTGCTGTATGTCTAGTTTGTGTCCCTTATCTGTGTCCCTAGCATGTGCACATACAGTTTTACCTCTATTACTTATTTTTTCACAGCAAGGGGCTTATGTTAGTGTGCAGTACATGTGTACAAAAGCTGTCCTGGATGTGTGAATGCTAATGATCAAGCCTTTGCCCTCCTACAAGTGGATGGTACCTGGGTGTCTATCTTGCCCACATGCCTTGTTGCACAGGTGTGTGGAAGCCCATGTTCACGTGTTTCCCTGTCCTATGGGTCTCCTCTCTGATCTCTGCTTCTTTATATTCTCAGATCCTGCCATGGAGGCCAGGACTCCAAAAAGAGATCTCTGTGTGCTATGTCAGGGACTGGATGCTGCCCAGTCTTCAGATAGGTCGGGTCAGGGGGGGTGAATAGGTGTTTACCAAGCAAATGGAGTCAAACAGGAGGGAAGAAAGGATAGAGGTGCTGTTCAAGCAACTAACAACGGTAGGCACTTCTCTATGCTAGCTGAGTCCCGAAGCGTGCCTGTGCTGCTATGAAGTGGGTCCAATCAGTGTCCCCATTTTACAGAGGAGGAAAATGTATTACAGAGACAGGGATGGCTTGCCCAACAACCCACATCCTGAGAAGGGTACTAGCATCCACACATACTCACAGGCATGCCCCTGTACACATAACATTGTATGTATACCACATGAGTATAGTAGACCATGAGCACATATGTCACATGAGACAAAAGCTATTGCATACACCTATGCTCAGGCTGCCTCTGGTGTTTTTGTCTGTTCAGAGCACCCTAGGAAAGAACTCAAGCTCAGCCCTAGTTTCTTTGGGAGAGAGGGAAAGGGAAAAGTATAAACATGCACAGTGACAGAGGGAGGCATCTAGGGGAGCCAGCTCATCCTGCAATCCTCCCCTAGAATGGAGAAGCAAGGGGCACGCTCATCTACCCACTGCACTCAGTAAGTGGCCATACTTGGATGTCCCCAGCTCAGCCTCCATTTCTCCATTGACGGTGGGAGAGAAATGTTATTCACGTCCCCTTGGACAAGTGTGTGGGGGCACTCTGGGAAATAGAAGGCCCCAGGTTCTCACATGTGTGCAGCCTCCAGGAGGGATGGTAGCCACCAATAGTCACAGAAAGGAAGCCTAAATTTAGTTACTGTCTGTTACTGGGCAGGGAGGCTCCCTGAGGGCCAGGTTGTCCCTAGTTTGTGCCATCAAGGTCATACTGTACCCTGGTGCCCCCAGAAAGCTCAGGATAGGCAGCTTGCCAGGCCTGCCAGTGCCAGAGCGCCTGGCCGGCTGCCTCCCCTGGGCTCTAGTGCTTCTTAATTAACAGAACGCCATTATGAATACTAAAGAAGAAATTAGCACATGCCAGTCATTTCCGGATGTTTATAGATTTCTCAATCCATCTTTAATTAACCCCTCCAGTCCTGAAAGCCTGCCACTGCCCACCAGGAGCTGCAGGCTGGTTGGTCCTGTTTTCCTGCTTGCAAGTGGCTTCCCATCAATCTTAGGACCAGAGATTTCCTGACCCTAAACAGCGCCCAGCTAGCCCAAGCTGTAGGGAAGTCAAGGTGATTATAAAGATCCACACCCTTTGACCTGCAAGGCTTCATCCAGGAGCCAATGGAGAAGAGCTATTCACACACACAGGAGCAACTTGCAGAAGGTCTGACCCTGGGTGAATTATCATAGCAAATTCATGGCCATCTGTGCCACACAGACCCAGATTAGTGGGACAAGACCTGTGTGTATTGATAGAGGAGAATGGCTTTTGTGCACTGTTGGGGTAAAACTGTAGGTTACAAATACATATTTATAATGTGACACAACACAAAATCATATTCACTGAGAGGAAAAGTGTAGGGGGTGGGTGTTTGGAAGCCATCCAAATACTATGTGTCTTTCATAGTGAGCTTTTCTGTGTATGCGTACTTAGCAACATGGCTCCAGGAGACAAGTGCAGGGCTCTGAAGACCTAAGGCGACCTGGGGACTTTAGGTAGCTGCTGAGATCATGGTCCCTTCTCTGAGGACCCAAATCGTCAGGAGTGTCGGAACCTGGTGACCTGGTTGGACTTTTTCTACACATCCTGCTGGTCCTTGGGCACAGAGGGACCACTGGGCTCTGTGACACATGATTCTTCACCCCATAGAAGATGTATCTGGCTTGTTCTCACTATAAGACAGAATGGTGGGGCAAGAGGCCTCTGTTGGCTTAGGCGTTTGTGTCTCTGGCTGTCCACTGAGGCCCTTTGCTGCTATGCTAGTTGGACTGTCAGACAACCTATGCTGTTCCAGAGCTCGGCTGCTTTCTGAGTTTCCGGGCTGGCTTTCTGGTGTTTCACTTCATGTAGGCTTATCCACCCCTCACCTGCCTTAGGGTATTCTTAAACTGCCCCAGGGCCTGTCAAAGCCACCCTCCCCATACCCACAGCCCTTCCATGCTTT
Source organism: Mus caroli (assembly GCF_978045245.1). Lineage (NCBI taxonomy): Eukaryota > Metazoa > Chordata > Mammalia > Rodentia > Muridae > Mus > Mus caroli. Next base: position 36,812,214 of record NW_028227263.1, on the reverse strand, counting down.
CTCTACAAGTCCTCTGAACCTGGATCCCTTCAGTTCATTAGATGTAGGGAACTGTTTTCATCAGCTTAGCAGCTATAATAGAAGGCCACCCTAGTGGACTAAACCATATGCATCCATTTTCTCTTAGTTCTAGAGTCTGGAAGTCTAAGGTCAAGGAGCCACAGGCTTGTGTTTCTCCAGAGCCTCCTGGTTGCCAGACAGCTGCCTTCTTGTGCTATGGATGAGGAACCCACAAGCATACAGGGGAATCCTCTCTCTAGCATCTCTTCTTTTAAAAAGCCTTCGTGTGTGTGTGTGTGTGTGTGTGTCTGTTGCATGAATACATAGTGTGAGTGTGAAGGTCAGAGGATAGCTTGCAGGAGTTGGTTCTTCCCTTGCACCACGTATATTCCAATGCTGGAACTCAGGCCATTAGTCCTGTGCCTTTATTAGCTGAGCCATCTCATGGGTCCTAGTGTCAAATCTACTGTTGGACCAGGACCTCATACTTATGACCTCACTTAAGCTTACTGACCTCTGGAGCTCCCATGTTTCTAGGCGGAGTCACATTGCAGGCTGAGGCTCCAACAAGGATATTTATAGGGGCACAAACATTTAAATCCTATCAGATTTTCACACAGAGACCTCAGTCGAAGAGAGGCATCAAACACATCCAGTTCCTCCCTGTGTCCTCTCCCACAGCAGTGGACACACTACCCCTAGCCCATGACTGTGCCTCCTCATCTCCCTCAACAGCTCTCCCTGCTGAGCCTAGGGATCCATAGATGGTATTTTGCAAGAAGTATGGTTCCTTTTGAGAAGTTTTTGTTGTTGTTGTTTATGATTTTTATTTTTAATTGTTCTTTTTTTTATGGTGCAGACATTGGGTTACATAAGGACATTTTAACATAAGTATACAACGTACTTTAAGCATATCCTCCATGCCTGCCCCCACCCTCTCCTTCATCCCCCCTTCCTCCTGTTAGTCCCCTCTGTTCCCCTACACGGTTTCCTTTCTCTGTCATGCCATATGTACATGCATGGCTTTGCATATCTATATAAAATCTAGGATCCACAAATGAGAGAAAACATGCAATATTTGTCTCTCTGAGTCTGGCTTAATTAGCTTGATATGATGGTCTCCGGTTGCATCCATTTTCCTGCAAATGATACAGCTTCATTCTTCCTTATGACTGAGATTCTAATATACTAGATGCCCTCTGTAGATGGGCACCTAGGCTGGTTCCACAATTCAGCAGTTGTGAATAGAACTGCAGAAAACACTGTTGTGCCAGTAACTCTGGGATGTGATGGATTGGAGTTCTTTGCATAAATGCCCAAGAGTAGTGCAGCTGTATCATCTGGGAGATCTAGTATTACGTTTCTGTGGAACTCTAGAAAGAATTTTGACAAATACTATTTCCATCATATAAAACAGACTAGCTGTCCTGTGTTTCCAGAGCCTGTGGAGAACTGTGATGCCAATCTTCCTAAGACATCTGGTAGCACTCGGGCACTGTGGGGCTCTCCATAAATGCTCACTTGTGGTGTTTGCAGGGTTACTATCCTGAGTGGTAATGGTTTTAATTAGCTGCCATTGCTATTCTGCCTTTTAATTAGAGACTACTATTAATTTAGCTTCATCTTTATCCATTTAGTTGTTTGTCAGTTAACCCTGTAACACACAGTGATGCTTATATGCAACAAGAGGGTTCCCAGGGGTGCACTTTTGCAACCATAACCACTGAAGGTAGGTCTTTGCACCCTAAAGTGTACAATCCTCCCTACTCCCTCCCCTACTGCGTATACAGAAACTCATTGGTAACAGACTCTGAATCTGTGTTACTTAAGAAACTAACAATACATCATCAAGGTAAAAATAATAGAACTACTAGATGATTTTCAAGTTCACAGAAAGTAGCGTTATAATGTGTTTAAGCTTCTATTCTTTAATACAATCCAAAGAGCTCATACCCACAGCCTGCAGCAAATTGTGCAGGCTTACTTCTTTGCAACTTCTTTGTTCTGAGAGATAGAAGCAGGCATGTGAGCCTTGGGCTTGTGGGGCCATCGTCAGCGAGCTGGGAGAACACAAACCCAGGCCATGCACTTGAGCTGCTTACAGATTTTCAGATTCCAGAGCAGATGCAGCTTTCCTTTTGTCCCGAGCCAGACACCTGTGGAATATTCCAGAGAGGCCGCTGGAGTGGTCTCAGTACATCCAATCCAGGAACTGAGCCAGTCCCAGAAGGGAAGGGTTCGTGGGAACAGAAACCTCAGAGGAGCCACTGAAACTGTATCCTGGGGCGGATAAGCAAGTGTCCTTGGATGTCCAAGCTCCAATCTGTCCCTTGTAGCAGTGATGGCCAGCAACTGCACAAGTATGTGCTCACGTATACCATAGGTGGAGAGCGAATGCTAGGATCTCCAGCCAGAACTAGAAGACAGGAGACTGGGAGCACTTGGGGTTCAAGGATGCTATGTGGCTCTCATCTTGGCAAGTGGAGAACAGTTGCCTTCAGCTGGGCTTTGTTTCTGCATTTCTTCCACCTAACAAGATGGTGTCTGCTGACTGCCAGCACCCACTTCTACCAGTCCTAGGGCCACCCAACAGTCTCAGGACAGAGCAGCTCCTTCCTGCTGGCTAAGGGTTATGGTTTCCTCTGCTTGTTCAGAAGGAAACGGGGAGCAGCCAGCTGCTGGGCTGTGGGAGGCTAAGTCACAGGAGACAGGATCTGCCTTCACTGTGTATGAGGTCCAGAAGACCAGCTTCCAGCCTCAAGAGACTCCCCTGGTACCCGATATCCCTTCCATTCTCGCTCTTTGCCTGGAACCACAGAAATACTTCCCTTGAGCCTTGCTGTGTGTGGTACAGACCACTGCCACCCATTCATATCTCTAAACCTTTATTACTTCCCCACGTAGGCTCTATCTTCTGAAAGACGTTGCATCTCCCAAATGAGCCAGCCATCTCAGTCAGATATGGATTTTTTGCCATGTCCCTTGGAATTTGTATTGAACCTGAAGGTTTCTGTGCTTTGGTGCCCCAATAGGAAGCAGGCCTCTTGCATAACAGAATTACTGGTGGACTTTTGGAGACCCGGTAACAGAGCTGGGAAAGCCCAAGCAGTTTCTGAGGGTCCCTCCAGCCCATGTCACATAAGACACCTCTGCCCGTGGACTTCCAACCCACAACGTACATCTCATGCACCTTGGTGTTCCCTCACCATCCACACACACACACACACACACACACACACACTACCTCACGGGGACAACCCATGTGAGGCACTCTGCCACAAAGGATTAACGAGTATCTAAGGGCTCAGGCTACTGTACCATGCCATATTGGATAGGACCTGGCTCTCATTACTTTAAACACATGGCAGCTTTGAACCTTGGTTGTATGGTTCCTGGCCCACCAGAGCCTGCACAGTAGCTTGGAAAGCTGAAGCCATGGTAGTGAAAATGAGAGACAAGGACATCAGAAAGCACACTTTGTTTAGAGGGTAACACTGGAGCTTCTGCCTCAGGCAAAGCCTAGCACAGAAAGTGAACAAGGTTGTATATGGTCACATGTGAATCTCTGGACCAACCAGTTGGGTAGGGCTCAGGATCTCCCCTTACTGCTCTTCCACTAGTAATGAGGGAGGAGGGCTTGTTACCAAATACAGGCACAGACATCAAATGCCTCCCAGTGTCTACAGATAAGGAAGCCCACATACAGAAGACACCCCACTTGTCCTGCTGGGGACCCAGGACTGGTGGACTTGGAGCTTGCAGGCCTTTTCTGTTTCTGACCACTCCTCCACAGCAGCGGGACTGCTAATGTGTTCTCTGGCAAGCTGTCCATTAATTCTGCTTGTGCCTCCTCTTTCCATATATCTCCTCGAATAATTAGCAAGACAGACACTTAAGGAAAATGAGTCTGCCTTCCTGGGCAATCTCAGGGCTCTGTGACTCAGATACAACCCAGGCAGGTCAACACTCACATGGGCACCACACTGTGAAAAGGCCCTTTAGTGGTCACAGGAAGTCTGCCACAAGGACACCGATAGGAAAAGAGGCATGCCCCAGGGCTGTGTCATCAGTAAACCTGGCTGCCACAGATTCTTGTTGATAGGATCACAAGGGTTCACTCAAGAGAGATCCGGTGGGCAGAGTACTGGGGGCCAGGCACATTTGAGCAGGCTGAAAAATGTCTGAGGGAGAGTCTGAGAGAGTGAGGGTGGCTGGGCAGAGGGGTGCAGAGGATAATCTCCTGGCTTTTGTTGAAGGTTCTACAGCAGTAGGACAGCTTCTACATAGCCCCAGAGGTCACATAAGGTGAGAGAAGGGTTTTTCTCACCTGTTTCCATGGTAGAATTCATCTGCCTCTGGAGCAAGTCCTGGAGGTGGGAATTCATAAGGCAGGAGCTGAGGTAACATCCGGTCTGTGGTGCTGTAAGTTCGGCTTAGGAGAAAAGACGAGGTCTTCTATCTTCTGATTTGTTTTACTTTTTGTGTATAGTGTTGGGTGCTCATGTTTGTGTATGTGCACATTTGTGCGCCTGCATGTTCAGGCCAGGGGTTGATATAAATTATCTTTCTTCTACCACTCTAAACCTTATTGATTGAGACAGGTCTCTCATTGAGCCCAGAGGCCACTGATTGGATAGCTGGCTGGTCCGCAAGCTCTGGTGATCCACCTGTCCTGTTTGCCTAACACTGGGGTTACAGATGTATGGCACCATCCACAGTTCTCATGTGTGTCCTGGGGATGTGAACTGGGGTCCTCATGCTTGCTTCCTAGCAATTAAATTTAAGTTAGTAAATACCATCTGTCCTTTATGTTGCTTCCACAGGGTTAGGGGGATGAGGACCTCTGAGCTGTCATCCCTTCCCCAGAGTCTAGCTCTTATGCTTGGTTCAGCTCTGGGGAGCATGGTGTCAGGGAAAGTGCCTGGGCAATGGCACCATTCATCTTCTTAGTATCCCACTTCCTGCTTTGTACTGCTGTTCAAAGTAAGGCTGACCATCGGCCGGGCAGAGCTGGGACCCACCATGCCTGGGCCCCTGGAAGGCTGCCCTGGGAAACTTAGGGAAATGCTGAGGACTGGCATAGCGAGGCACACACAAATGCAAGACAGCCACTCAATGTGGCTTTCCTTTGAAGAACAAAGGCAGAGAAAATTGGTTCACCAACGAGAATTAAGTGGTAACAATACACAGCATGGAAATCAAAATCAGTTCAAAACTGGCTTGCTCAGAAAAATATGATTCTGAAGAGGAAAGCTGAATTATGTGAGGCCTTTGAATAGTGGTGTTTTAGTTTAAAAGGCTTTTGTAAGGAGATTTTAGTGCTCAGAGAAAGAGAGGGTGGAGAAGCCCAGCCCAGGCTTCTGACTCACTGCAAGTTCCCTGGAGTTCATCTGTGCACATCTATGGAGGCTGCATGTGTGTGTGTGTGTGTGTGTGTGTGTGTGTACATTTGTGTGAGTACATGTGTATGTGTGCACATAAATATGGAAGCCAGCATCTAGGCCATTTTAGACCTGAGGTTCACTGGCCTGGCTCCAACCCCAGGAACAGCACCCCTGTGTCCCTCCTCCAATCCCTGTGGCTATCCAAGTACATCGTGTCTTCAGGAAGGACTCATCTTGGCTTTGTGCTTCTGACTTTCCTATAATTCGGTAGGAGCCTGGCAACCAGGAACAAGCTGTCTTAGGTCAAGACACCTGAGGGGTGACCGAGGGCAGAGTCTGGGTTGCACTGAATCACCGAGATCCCAGAAGGTGGTCCACCAGGATGGGAGGGAGAATGCTGGATGAAGGGCTGGCTTCTGAAGGGACTGAGGGAGTTGCTGTTCCTGGCTCATGGCACTGGCCTTTCCCTGAACGCCCCCACCAGCAGCATGCCTGCAAGAGGGTGCCATCAAAAGAGACACACACAAAGCCCAGCAGTCCCACAGGCAGGGACATGGGCAGCTGTAGGGGAGGTACCAATGTCGGGATCTCCAGTCCCAAATGATCCAGGGGCTGGGGGAGCCCAGTACTGCTGTCCCCAAAGCTCAGCAGGGGTGGCATAGCAGGGAGGACATTTTAGAAGGGCAGGTAGAGAACACCCAACTCTATTGGTGACTTTCCTCCTTATTCTGGCTTCTGGCTTACAGCTTGAGAAGAGATATACAACCATAGCAAGGGAAGACACATGGCAGAGAAAGGGCGGGGGCCTGGCTGGACCCATTACACCTGCAGTCAGGAAATGGGACCAAGTTATAAGACTCCAAGACTGCCCTGAGTGACTTCCTCCAGCAAGGCCACACAACCCCTTAAAGGTGCTACAACAGACAGCGCCACCAGCCGAGGACCAAATGTTCAAACACTTGTCACTTGCGGGATATTTCATATTCAAACCACAGCAGCAGCCCAGGGTCATTTCCCAGAGGCCACAGCTTCTTGGCCTCCAGCCAAGTGCAGCCTTTATAAGACACAACTTCTCTGGCCAATTTCAAAGCCAGGCTTCCTGCTGGGAATACCTGTTTGAACAAAGCCTTTATTGTCTGTTCCAACAGCAGGGCTGGAATTTAAAAAGCTTCATTTTCAAGACTGACTGGCTTTGGTCTGTCCAACCTGGAACTTACATTTTAGAGTCAAATAGAATTATTTAAACAAAGTATTTCTATGATAAGCACAAAGTGGCTTTTTTTTATCTGCTTCCCCCTCCTCAACATTTCTAATAAGAAATTGAGGCTCATTTTGTGGCTAACTCTTAAAACCCCAGTTTCTCTCAGCTTCTATTTGCCTGGTCTTTGTCTCTTTGGCCTGTCTGGTTTTGCTTGTGTACAGGCTGTGGAGGGGGCTCATCTGATGTCACCTGCCTGAAGAACATACTGTCCTTGAGTGGCGTTCCTACCCCTGACATCTGTTTCTGGGCTTGACACAGCCACAAGCTGGCTGGCATCTGTTTTCGTAGACCACACACTTTTCCTCTTGTTCCTTGTTCTTCTCCTTCCTTTCCTAAGGCTCTTCTCCATTCTCAGCTGCACTGGTCCCCAGCTCTAGGCCTGCATTCCTCTGTTTGCAATTCTTTGTCTCTTACCTGCCACTCAAGGTGGGGTGTTGGCCAGTCTTTGCTCTCCTTGGAGATCACACTTGTTCTGTACTGTCCTAGGTGGAGGGTTTCCCTCCAGGTAACAGCCAAATTCAGGTCTCTATGCCATGGGGCCCAGAGAGATTGGTGTCGGGCCTCAGAGGTAGCCCACTGGCCATGGGAAGAAGGTGTGCCTTGAAGAAACTGGTTTTCCATACCCATGGAGGTAAATGCAAACAGAAGAGCATTGGAGCTCAGACACTAAACAGGGGCATCAGTTAGACAGTCTGTGCTCCATGGCTTCCATGTGAATAAATAAATAGAAGTGATGCAGCCATTCTCTCTCAAGAGTGACATAAATTCCATTTAATGCTCCATCCAAGTCAGAGGAAGGTACGTTATAGGCCACCTTCTATTGTTAGAAGGCTGACAGAATGTATGCTATGACAGAAAGACACTACTACCCTTGCCTGGTGTGTGATGAGAAAAGATGCAAACACACTGGGCAGAATCAAAGCTGCTATTGTTCCTACAGGAAAACCCACAGCTGGCCCTTCAGAGCCACGCTCTGACCCCTGCTCTTTCTGTCAGGATGAAGGTGTGTAGTTCCTCCAACATCACCTTCCACCTCCTAGAGTATTCCTCTGCAGGAGAGCGCTCCCCTGAGCTGTTGGGCCAGGGTCCTCCATGGATAGATGGTCTGTATCTTCAAGGCTGCCTGACCAAACCCTTGAGGAGACATCAAGTTTAGGAGATGGACTATGAGCCCCCTGAGACCCCCAAGGCAGAAGCCCTTGAAGAGACCGTCAACTCCCAATTTAGCTTCTTCTTTTTTTTTCTTTTTCTTTTCTCTGTGTGATATGGTGTGTGGTATTTTTTGTCATGAGTGTACATATATGCTCATGTGTGCATGTGTAGACCCAAAGGTGACACTGGGTATCTTTTTTCAACTGTTCTCCACCTCGTTTTGTTGGTTTTAATTTTATTTTTCTGTGTTTGTTTGTTTGAGACAGAGTCTCTATATAGCCCTGGATGTCCTGGAACTCACTGTGTAGACCAGGCTGGCCTCAAACTCACAGAGATCCACTTGCTTCTGCCTCCCAAGTGCTGGGATTAAAAGCATGTACCTCCATGCCAGGTCACAGTTTGGCTTTTAAAATTAATTAATTTAGTGTGTGGGTATGTACGCACACATGCATGCACGTGCATGCACATATGTGTGAGACATACATGCCACATTGGTGAGGGGCTCAAAGAACAACTAGTAGCATGTAGGATGTTAAAATCAGGTCATCGATTTTGGTGCCAATGCATTTACCACTGAGCCGTCCTGCTGTCCCTCTACCTTATTTCTTGAGTCAGGGTTCCTCAGTGAACCTGGAACTCACCCTGCTTAACCTGCTGTGGCAGAGCTGTTACCCCGAGAGGACAAAGAACCCTCCCACACCAACTCATGATGTGTTTCCTGTCCAGTCTCGGTCCTTCCCCAGAGACAGAAGGCCAGCATTGGCCATCTAGGAAGCACTCAGAGGACTTGCTAAAGTCACCTCTCCTTTACATGAAATGGACGTGCATGAAGGCATTTTAGTTTATTGATGAAATCAATAAAATGAGAATATAGCAGCAAGCCAATGCAAGCAATTATAAAATCTCCTACTTTTCTATGTTTAAACTAAGTTGTCTTAAATAGTCTATAGCAACTAGAATCACAAGGACACATGAGGGGCTGCATCACTTCTGCCACAATGCCTGTGGCCATTTTATTAGTAATCCTCTAACAAAGTCTCCCAGTGCAGAGTGCACATAATTATTTAGAACCCCCATCACTGCATTTGGCCTCTTGTGTTCTCTTATAAATAACTGTGCCTAAATATAAGGATTTGAGTAGAACTGAGCAAGCACGGCCCCAGCACTTATCCCTTAAACAATCCTGGAACAACGCCTTGAGCTGGCGAGGGCAGCAGCCTGCCCCAAGCATACCCATGGCTGTCCTTTAGTGCCCTGTTCAGGCTGTGCTGCTTGGGGGTAACTAACTTCAATTTTAAACTGGTGTAAACAGGTAGGGCTCATGAGAGCCGGTGACTAAAAGCTCGGTGCTGGGCTGCTCCCTCCTGTCCCCTCCCTTCGGTGCTGGAAGAGTGGTCTGTTCTCTCAGCACTGGACAGAACCTTAGAGCCTTTTCTTGCCTCGAAACAAGGTAGTGGATTTCAGAGTGGTTTTAGCCACTGCTGCATGGCCTGCAGTCTCGGAGCTTTTCTCTGGTTCTGCTTTGATTTCAGCAGACAGGAGTTTGCTGGATGATGAGTTTGAAGAGGTCATGCCAACACTCTCTGCAGCAGGCTTCTTGGCTGCATCGGTGGGCTACGAATTAAAGAAAAAGCCTAAATTAATTTTCAGGTGTGAAAAGGTATACATACATATAGTAACTGAGGGAGCAGGAGACAACAGCATTCCACAAGACTGTGATGCAGGGGCATGGCCCAGAGCTTGGGTAATACAGATCAAAGCCTCTTTACTACTTTCCTGAGAACCAGGGTGTTTAGAGCTTGTTATGATGAAATCCTTAATTATTTAAAGTTCTGCTGTGGGAAACTCACTAAAGGCTCTTGAAGGTCTGCACAGGGACGCCCACCTGGACACAAACACACCATCGCATTCCATGTCTTCAGACTTACAGACATTACTCTTCCCAGCATGAGTGCAAAGTGGCTGCACTCGGCCGGCCCTCACACTCTCAAGCCCGCCTCTGCATTCACTCCAGGGACAGGCTTCTCTTGCCAGTCAAGTGGGCAGCTTTGTGGACGTCTGTGAGTCTCAACTCCTCACTGGTGAAAGGGGTAAAACAATATTTGAATGTTCACTTCATGGGACTGAGTAGCGCTCACTGAGAGAACTGTACAGGTTTTTCAGCAGGAAAGCATCAGGCTGAGGTGACCTTGTTCTCTCAGGTCATCCCACCCTGTGGGACAGGAAGAAGCAGGCTACAGTCCTACAGTCACAGGGAGACAAGGTTCGCTTTGACCTTAGGCTCATTTAAAGAGTGATCATTTTAATTAAGTGAGGCTGAGCGGAGAGTTCTAAAGAGCAGGGACTGTCCCAGGGGACCTGCAAAGCAGGTCAGAGCAAGCTTTCACCTACACAGAACGACACGGGAAAGGGCATGCATGCAACATTTTAGAGAGCACTGTTTTCAAAGAGTGGGAAAGATCACACAAGGCACTAGACAAATTGCTCAGGTGTTTTCTTGATCTTCCTGCCTTTTGGGATACAAAACGTATGCATTTGTCTATTGAACAGAAGTTCCTAGGGCTGCAGCAAAACTTTAGGGCATCTTCACCCAGGTACCGTATTTGAAAAGGAGGTGTGCTGACGGGTGTGTATTGTAGACACTACTGAAGTAGGGTTTCCTCAGAACATCCCTCAGGCCTGACACTACAGGACTGATTTTTGATCAGGCAACACGCTAAGATGTCCTATGTCTTGAAAAAAATTATATAAAGTTTGAAATGTAAAAGGTTGTTTACTCTTCTCAAGAAAATATGCAAATTGCCTCCATTGAATTCTTTCAGGAAACAGAAAATTGAAAAGAAAAACCCCTACCATTTAATAAGGTAGCTCCTATCACCTCACCAAAAACCCAGGCTCATTAACAGGACACAAGCACAACACCCTGAGGTGCTGCTGCCTGGCTGGGGATCGCCTGCTTTCCTGAGACATGGGAGCTGTCTGGAATTTTCAGTTCATAAAATTTAACTAACTTTACACATAAATACTACCTAAAGGTGAAGCTGAATGCAACCCTTGTCCTACTGGGCGTGCCAACTTGGATACTGAGTCGGTGAGGAACTGCTTTACTGTGTATCCACTCCAGCTAGCACTCAGAAATGGGAGCAGAGGTCCAGTCATTGGCTTTTATGTGTATATTCATGTCTCGGTGGATGTTTCTATTCTTCAGTGTTCTGTGGTTTTTTAAAAATACATTGATTGATTGATTGATTGATTGATTGATTGTAGAGGCTATGTGTGCTTGTGCCATGGTGCATGTGTGAAGCTCAGAGACAATTTGTAGAAATCAGTTCTCTCCTTCTACCACATGAGTGCGGTACTGTGAGTCCCAGTGAAACAGTGGCAACATCTGGAATGTCTGCTGTGAAGGTAATGGCCAAATGACTATGATGTATCCAAAAACCCTGACATTCCCTGCCCAACCTGAAGAGAGTACAGGCAAGAATTTGGGCAGAGTGGTCTTCAAGATAACCGCCAGTTTATTAAAAAGACGTCAGGTGTGGAGGCATGTTTGCAGTGCACTACCGTGTATGGGAAAGGGTAAAAGAAAGCTGAGGATGAGTTAGGCTGAGCCATCAGAGGTTTTCTTGCTTCCGGTGGAACTCACAAATGGGTGTGTGAGCCTCCCGCCCTGCCCGGAAGGGGACGTACACTGTGCATCCACAGCATTGGTTGTGCTTTATGATGATGCTTTTGAATTAACTAGGAGGCAAGAAAGATATTTTTATTAAACCATGAGAATGTTTTATGTATTTTTAAAGATCACTAAAAATATAAATAAATACACGTGGCTGATGGATGTAATTTTCATTTTGCTACGTAAGAAAACAAAAATATGTTTCTATGTTAATAGCAACTAGACATCTTGGTAGTTTCAGTTCCCCTACCATATTTTTTTTTTCACAAAATTCCAAGAACTACACCACAGTCATTTGGCCAGTACCTTCGCAGCAGACATTCCAGATATTGCCACCATCTCACTGGGACTCACAGTACCGCAAAGCGCAACTCCGAGGCAGCTGTACCCACCCACACTTTCACCTCAGCACTAAGGGTCTGCTTTCTTTGTCAGTTTTGTGTTCATGTGTATTAAGGTTGGTATAGGCAAAGATAAAGATTTGTTCTTATTTATGTGTATGTGTGTGTAAGTGTACGCTGCATGTGTGAGGGACTCAGAACTGGAAGGGGGCATTAGATTCCCTGCAATTGAAGTTACAGAATTCTGTGAGCCACAAGGGCACTGGGAACTCAAACATGGTCTCTTAAGTGATAAGCTGTCCCTCCAGTCCCAACAGCCATATTTTAAATAAGTCTCAGAATCTGCCATTAAGCAGGTGTACTGAAATCATGGTATCTGTCCCTTACTACCTGTTAGCCTCAGTGCAATTACACTGGCCTTTATGTGAACATTTACTGCGTAGAAGCCTCTGTGTCTATGGAAGGGATTTTCTGTGTTCTCGCCACTTCTCTTTGCTCATTGCAGTTGTATCAGGGTTAGCTCGCAATTGTTTAGAAAGCTGAATCCTAAGGGTTCGCTAGAGTCTGTGCCTCTGCCCTGCTTCATTGCTGGAACCATCTCTGATGCTAGCACATCACAGGTGCGGAACCACCATGCTGGTGCCCGCGCCCTTGGACACACTCTCTTCACAGGGCTTCTTTTCTCCTTGGAGTATAAATGGCTGAGGCCAACTTCAGCTCCCAGAGTTTTTCTAGAATTGTGCCAACCTTAATTTTTCAGGGATTTCTTTGGTTAGAGTATAGGTCATCTAAGTCTGGAATTTTCCTTTCTTCTCTCATGGCTGCCTGGGTTCCCTTGGGGATCTTTGTTGTCACTGACACAATTTTACAGTGTTATAAGTAATAGGACAGAGAAATGAAAAGTGAAATTGCCAGGGCTATGAGATCTTACAGGTCACAAAAGACAAACAGGAGAGCTGCTCCTGCAGCTTGCCCGGAGCAGGGGAAAGAGGGCAGCTTTCCCTTCATCAACTCCGGGGGAAGCTCCTACATGGCCATCTACTCACCAGCCCATGAGGGGACTGAAAAAATCACGCTGTGTACTGTAAGCAGTGGACAGCAAAGCAATGGCCAGGAAAACCTGAGAATCTGCAGAATCAGGAAGAAAGCCCTTTATCCTTATGTAAGCCACGGGGAAGCCATAGCAGCCCACACAGATAGAGTTGCTCTACCAGCTGGCTGCTAATGTGACTGCCGGTGGGGTGTCTTTAACGATTCTTCAGCCTAAAACGAAATGGAGAAGACTATATAGGAAGGAAAAATCCTCAGGGCTTGGGAGATTGCTTCATGAGCTCGAGAACCAAGGTTCTGTTGTAGAAAATATTTAACCTCAATCTGGGTTTCTACCCCGCCTTTGACCATTCAGTTCCCACATAAAAGACACGAATTTTAGATTTATAACAGTCTTGATCAGCACTAGAGCTGGGCAGATGTCTACACTCTAAGCTATTTGTTTTTACCTGTCTATCAATAGCCCCAAGTTATAACTTGCCATAGTCCACATGGGCCACTGAACTCCAAGTTAGGATAAAAGTTGAGTTAGTTACGAAACTTTAAATATATGAAGATAGGACAGATAATAGAAATTTTTCCTTAATTGCCAAATGCTATGGATTGGACATTATAAATGTATATCATACCTTATAGTTTTCATAATTGTTCCATAATTGTTATAAGTATTCAATTTATACTAGAAAGAAAAGGAGCCTTTTATTGTACTAAAAAATGGAATTGTAGAAAGAATATCTTGTGTATTGTATGAACATATCATTTGTCAATTAAAACCCATGGCCTATGGCTTAGGCAGAAAATGAGGTGAGACATCAAGAAAAGAGAAAGGACTCAGATAAAGCCAGGGATAGAGATTCTCTGGGAATATGTGAGGAGACAGGTGCATGGTACCTGAGCATAGGTAACCAGCCATGTGGCAGAATGTAGGTTAAAATAATTAGGTTATTTTAGTTATGATCTAGTCAGAGAAGAGCCTTGCTATATTGCCAAGGTATTTGTTAATATATTTTGAGTCTGAGTCTTATTTCTGGGAGCAGAGATCTGGGAGGCAGAACCAGGCATAGCTTCTACAATGTTCAAGTCTCTAGGAGCCATGTGACAGCTGAATAGCCATCTATAATCACAGAACTTTTGAGGCAGAGTCTGGGGGTCCCTGGAGCAAGCTGGCTAGCTAAATTTGCCAGGATGGGCAAGCTTTGGGCTCAACAAGAGAGGTGAGCATGATCAAGGACGGTACTTAGTATTAACTTCAGGTCCCCAGTACACCTGCACACACACATATATGGGAACACACACACACATACCACATCACATCACACTGCATATACATGCAAGAATAAAAGAAAAACAAAACTACAGTGTGGCATGAAGAAGTGGGAGACCCAGCGCTGTGGAGCTGCATCCTAGTTCTGTATGCCACTGGTCAGGGCAATCATGCCAGGGCCACTCCCAGTAGTGTCGTGATTGGTCATCTGATAAAGATTCTTAGCATTTGAGACAGCTAGAGTGCAGGTGGTCTGACTGCATACAGAAATGGGAAAGATGATCCCACAAGTTCCCTTCAGTTTTGCCTTTTTCTAATTCAGCACCCTTGGCCTGATTTCCGCCGTTCATATTATTAATCATGAAAGGGGTCCATGTGTGCGAGGAAGATATGTAACAAGAGACTGGGATGAATACACACATTTCAGTGCTCACTGGTGTAACTTCAACCTGATGAACTTATCTGGTGATAATGGATGCAAAGCCTGTGAGCTCTCAGCACATCCTGCAAGTTAATACCAAAGTGTGATTACTAGAAACTGTTACCATTCCTCTGAATTTTGAGTAAAATACATGCTATTTAAGTAAAGTGGTTTATCACCATAGCAACCTCTTCTAGAGTCACACATTCAAATTATAGGCCTGCACAAGGTCCAAATGACAAAATTCTGATACAAGTTTTCTGCTATAGTTTTGCTTACAATGGCCACCCATCTTATATCTTGTTCCTGTGGTTTTCAGAAGTCAGAAGAAAGGAGAGGGAAAGCAGGAATGTGGGAGATCAATGTGAAAATATACAGACTTTACCAGGTGACCCACACAAAGATCTGGGTCTTGCATAGAGTTAATGAAAGTAAAATTTAACTTGCAAATTAGAAAAAGATGTAAATAGCTTTCTTTTCTTTGCAGTAAGAGTATAATTTATATACAGTAGGATACAAGAATCAAAAGTATGTTCTGAGGAGTTCTGACAAACACACAGACTCAGGTAACCAATGCCACCATCAAGGCATAGCAACTCAGGGTGAGAGGCCTTGCTACACAAGAGAACACTGAGGGCACCCAAGGCCCTGGCCTCAGTCTCCTCTCTAAAAATCAATCTTGCAAAGGCCCTTCATGGTCCCACTCCATCCTCTTATTTTATTCTGGGGCCACAGTGTTCTGATATTTTTAAACATAATTAGTTTTGACTCTTAAAACATCACACAAATGAGAGAAGAGCCCAATGTGTGAATCTTTGTGTCTGATATCTTTTGCTTAAAATGTTAATTGAAATTTAACTTGAAAACATTGTGGTGCTAGAGAGATGGCTCATCAATTAGGGTGCAAATTGCTCATGTTTAAACAAAAGTTTGGGACATAATATCCATGTCAGGTGGCTCCAGAGCATGGGACACCTTTTCCTGGTCTCTGCAGATATCTGTACTCATAGTCACATAACACACACAAACTTAAAGTTAGTTTTTAAAATCCTACATTTTAAAATTGCATGCATGTGTGTGCATGTGTACAGTTTCCGCACATTTATGCAGGTGTGTGTACCTGTGTGTGCCTGTGAAGGCCACGATTTACTTTAGATGTCTATTGCTCATCATCTTAGTGTTACATGTAAATTATTTTATATATATATATGCATATATATGTGTGTGTGCGTATGTATGTTATATGTGTATATGTATATGTATATGTATATAATTTTATATGTATGTATGAGTGCCTGAACATATGTATGTATACCATATGTATATAGGTAACAAGGAAGACCAGAAAAAAGAAGATCCACTGGAATTGGAGTATAGGAAATTGTAAATTGCCATGTTGATGCTGGGAACCAAACTCAGGTCCTCTGGAAGAACAGTCGAATCATCTTTCCAGTCCCCATCTTATTTTTTGAGAAAAGGTTTCTTAGCAATTGGCACAACTGGTGGTCCAGCACTCCCCTGACATCATGCTGATTCTACCACTCAGTGCTAAGATTATAGGCATGTGCTACATTTGGTTTTCTACATAGATGCTGGGATCTGAACTCAGGGTTTTATTCTTCTTTTTTTTCTTTCTTTTTTTTTTATTACGTATTTTCCTCAATTACATTTCCAATGCTCTCCCAAAAGTCCCCCATACCCTCCCCCCCACTTCCCTACCCACCCATTCCCATTTTTGGCTCTGGCGTTCCCCTGTACTGGAGCATATAAAGTTTGTGTGTCCAATGGACCTCTCTTTCCAGTGATGGCCGACTAGGCCATCTTTTGATACATATGCAGCTAGAGTCAAGAGCTCCGGGGTACTGGTTAGTTCAGAATGTTGTTCCACCTATAGGGTTGCAGATCCCTTTAGCTCCTTGGGTACTTTCTCTAGCTCCTCCATTGGGAGCCCTGTGATACATCCAATAGCTGACTGTGAGCATCCACTTCTGTGTTTGCTAGGCCCCGGCATAGTCTCACAAGAGACAGCTATATCTGGGACCTTTCAGCAAAATCTTGCTAGTGTATGCAATGGTGTCAGCGTTTGGAAGCTGATTATGGGGTGGATCCCTGGATATGGCAGTCTCTAGATGGTCCATTCTTTCGTCACAGCTCCAAACTTTGTCTCTGTAACTCCTTCCATGGGTGTTTTGTTCCCAATTCTAAGAAGGGGCACAGTGTCCCCACTTTGGTCTTCATTCTTCATGAGTTTCATGCGTTTAGCAAATTGTATATTATATCTTGGGTATCCTAAGTTTTGGGCTAATATCCACTTATCAGTGAGTACATATTGTGAGAGTTCCTTTGTGATTGTGTTACCTCACTCAGGATGATGCCCTCCAGGTCCATCCATTTGCCTAGGAATTTCATAAATTCATTCTTTTTAATAGCTGAGTAGTACTCCATCATGTAAATGTACCACATTTTTTGTATCCATTCCTCTGTTGAGGGGCATCTGGGTTCTTTCCAGCTTCTGAATATAATAAATAAGGCTGCTATGAACATAGTGGAGCATGTGTCCTTCTTACCTGTTGGGACATCTTCTGGATATATGCCCAGGAGAGGTATTGCTGTATCCTCCGGTAGTACTATGTCCAATTTTCTAAGGAACCCCCAGACTGATTTCCAGAGTGGTTGTACAAGCTTGCAATCCCACCAAAAATGGAGGAGTGTTCCTCTTTCTCCACATCCTCGCCAGCATCTGCTGTCACCTGAATTTTTGATCTTAGCCATTCTGACTGGTATGAGGTAGAATCTCAGGGTTGTTTTGATTTGCATTTCCCTGATGATTAAGGATGTTGAACATTTTTTCAGGTGCTTCTCTGCCATTCGGTATTCCTCAGGTGAGAATTCTTTGTTCAGTTCTGAGCCCCAGTTTTTAATGGGGTTATTTGATTTTCTGGAGTCCACCTTCTTGAGTTCTTTATATATATTGGATATTAGTCCCCTATCTGATTTAGGATAGTTAAAGATCCTTTCCCAATCTGTTGGTGGTCTTTTTGTCTTATTGACGGTGTCTTTTGCCTTGCAGAAGCTTTGCAGTTTCATGAGGTCCCATTTGTCAATTCTCGATCTTACTGCGCAAGCCATTGCTGTTCTATTGCTGTTCATTGCTGTTCAGGAATTTTTCCCCTGTGCCCATATCTTCAAGGCTTTTCCCCACTTTCTCCTCTATAAGTTTCAGTGTCTCTGGTTTTATGTGAAATTCCTTGATCCACTTAGATTTGACCTTAGTACAAGGAGATAGGAATGGATCAATTCCCAATCTTCTACATGATAACAACCAGTTGTGCCAGCACCATTTGTTGAAAATGCTGTCTTTTTTCCACTGGATGGTTTTAGCTCCCTTGTCAAAGATCAAGTGACCATAGGTGTGTGGGTTCATTTCTGGGTCTTCAATTCTATTCCATTGGTCTACTTGTCTGTCACTATACCAGTACCATGCAGTTTTTATCACAATTGCTCTGTAGTAAAGCTTTAGGTCAGGCATGCATAGCATATTTTTCCAACCGAACTACCTCTCCATTCCTAGTTAAATTCTTTATTGATACATTTGCAGATTCTTATATTATTTTAAGGTTTAAAACATTCATATAGGCATTGGTAAATCATTTTTTTAGCCAAGCATTATTCTATTATAGTGACATGCTATATTCTACTATACTAATGTATCATTTACCTGTTCTTTAATTAATGGACATTTAGATTGCTCCTGCTCTTAGGCTGTATAATAATTTGTTATAAATATATCCTAAAATATATCAGATACTTTACAATCTTTCTGTAAATCTAGGATTGCTGGGTGAATGACAACTGAATGTTTAACTTTATAAGTAATACCAAACTGTATTTTGAAAGGATTCTTCAGATGGTGCATTTGAATTTTCATCAGCAATGTAGGAAAAATACACTTTTCCATGTCCTTGTCATGTCCATGGCTGACTAGCTAGCCTAGCCATTCTACTCTGTAGGTAGGATGGCTTGTTGCAGTATTGACAGTTTCCTTACATCTGTGGTGAGGAGCATCCATAAGATGCTGTTGGCTCTTGGCACTCTCTGTTCAAGCCTTGTAACATTTTTAAAACCTGAGTTGCCTTATCACTGTTTAGCAATAGCAACTTTCTTAGTTATTTTTCTATTGCTGTTAAGGGAAAGCATAGACAAGAAAACTCTTACAAAAGAAAGCATTTAATGGGGGCTTGATTATGTTTTTAAAGGGTTAGTCCATTGTCATGGTGGTGGGAAGCAGACAGGCATGGTGCTAGAGCAATACTGGAGAGCTTTAACTCACACTCTGATCAATAAGCAGGAGAGAGGGAGAAACAGAGACAGAGAGAGACAAAGAGAGGGAGAGACACACACATAGAGACAGAGGAGAGAGAGACAAAGACAGAGAGACAGAGACTGAGACTTGGCCAAACTTGGGTTTTTGAAACCTCAAGCCCACTCCCAGTGATATACTTCTTCCAACAAGGATACACCTAATCCTTCCCTAGACAGTGCACAAACTAGGGCCTAGACACTCAAATACATGAGCCTGTGGGGACCACTTTTTTTCAAATTGCCACAGTAACAGCAATCATATTTTGGATACAAGTCCTTTGCTAGATGAATTTTTGAAAATGTTTTCCCCTGCCGATTGGTCATTGTTTTCCCCTTATGCTTTCAGTGCTCAGGAGTGCTTACTTTGTATGAAGTCCATCCTATCAACTTTTAAAAATGCTCTCTGCACCCTAAGAAATCTTTGTCTACTTGTTGGATGAAAATAGTCTCTTGGAATTTATCCTAGCAATTTTATGATTATGTCTACCTATCACAAACTAATTTCATTTTCATCTAGGAGATCCAATGTCAATTTCATTATTTAGATGGCCTAACATTCTAGAACTACTTATTAAAAAGAATATTTCTTCTCCATTGAATGTTTTTAAAACTTTTAAATCAACTGGTCATGTAAGTATGGGTCTATTTATGTATGCCTACTTTTATCCATTCATCTACCTGTCTGTCATTAGACAATCACCACATGCTATTGACTATTGCAGCTGTATAGTAAGTTGAAATCAGACCATGTAAATAAGTCCTGAAAATGTAGGCTTTTCAGTTTGGTTGAGCTGATTTGGGTCTTAATGTAGCTACAAATAAGCTTTAATTAGAAAAATTTATTCTAATTTTAATAAGAAAATCACATTTTGACAATTTCAGTTGGAATTGGTTTAAAGTTATAAATCAATTCAGGAAGAACTGACACCCAAACAATACTGACTATTTCAGTCCATGAACATGGTATATCTCTCCTTTGTCAGCCTTCTTCATCTTAGCTCAAGAATATTTTGTGGACTTGGATGCAAAATAGTTTGTGAGTAGTTTGTTGCATTTATCACGTTGTTTTGTAACAGTATTCCAAACGGCATGCTAAGTTTTTGTTCAGGGTTTCTGTGTCTATTAGTGAGAGATACTGGCTAGCAACTTTCTTCTCTTATAACATCCCTGACATGTGTATATTAATATCATTCTTACTGTATAAATTTGTTGTTCAATAGTCTCAAAAGATTATATGAGTTTCCTCATTTCTATATTAAACACTTAAAGAAATTAACGATTGAGTTCTCTGGGAATGTTAACTATTTATAGGGAAGATTATAATTTAAATATTTTATTTACAAATAAATATAAAATGATTTAGGTTTACCATGTCTTCTTGTATATTTGTTTGTGGTTTTAAAATAGACATTGGTGGTTTCACTTAAATTTTCTAATCCAAGTGGTGATAGTGACGCAAGCCTTTAATCCCAGCACACAGGAGGCTGAGGCAGGCAGGTCTCTATGAATTTGAGGCCAATCTGATCTACAGGGCAAGTTCCAGGACAGTCAGAGCTATACAGAGAAAGCTGTTTCAAAACAAAACAAAAAAATGTCTAACCTGGCTGGCTGACTCACATCTGTGACCTCAGCATTCAGAAGCAGAGGGGGAGAGTCTCTTCAAGCTCGAGGGTGGTCTGCTCTACACAGCATGCTCCAGACCAGCCCGTCTCAATGATCTCACCTCTCCAAAACCCCTCAGAAACAATGAAAACAAAAAACAAAAAACCTCCTTTCTACTTGATGACATAGTTTGTGTGTCAGTAAGCCCGAAGCTTGTTGTTGGGAGCCAGGGTAAAGGACAGATGGTAAGTAACAACCTAAGTGGAGCCCGAGGGAGCTGTCAGAGCAACCGTAAGCTGCCTGGTGTGTGAGTGCCTGGAACTTGGGGGAAGTGAACAAGAATGGCAAATCCTCCCCCCAACAGCTGACAGTCAAATCTACACATTCACGATGCATAGCCAACCCCAAGAAGGATGGATGTGAAACCATGCTTAGCAATAACATAGCACTGAAGATGAAGAGAGAATCTTAAAGAGGCCAGAGAAAAGGGCCATAATGCACACAGAGAAAGAACATCTCGATCTAGCAGACTCCTAAGAAAATCTGACAGCCAGAAAACATGGAACAAGCTTTAAAGTGTGGACCAAAAAAAAATCACTAACCAACCAAGTACACAGATTAGAAACCTGTTAGACCCTAAATTTCACAAACAAGAAATCTCCTAAAACATTGAAGGCAAAGCCAGACTTTTCCAGGGAAAGAAAATGGAGAGGATTCAGCATCAGAGGAGTGGAGGGTGGCAGAGGAGCCCATGGACCTGAAGGAAAATGATGGCAGATGGAAACCCAGATCCTCGGAAGGAAGAAGCATAGCACAAATGCAAATGGCTGGCTAAATAGAAAAGACTTTTTTTGCTCTTAATTTCTGGAAAATAGACATGACAGTTTAAAATTAAAAAGATACTTTTTTCTGTGTAGTTTATAATTGTGTAGATAAAATACATCCAACAATTATAGTATAAAGGCAGAGATGAGGAGACCAGTAGAATACACGTAGAAGGGATGCATTACTCATTATAGTCAGTGTTCTTGTGGCACAGTCAAACAGCCACAAGCCCTGGGTCAGCTGAGCAAACGCTGGGCTTGGGAGGCAAGGAAACAAAGGATTTGCCAACTTGTCCTTCAGTTAAGGGACTATAGGGACTGTAGGTAAGCTGGCAGTGAAACCTTAGCCTGGTCCCAGAGGCTCCTGGGTGGGGATGGGGACCAATAGTTCCTTTGGAATAGCAGACTTGAGGTGAACAGGAGTCAAGTTTGCTTCCTCACAAGGCTTCCAGCTATTACAGCTACTACAGCGAAAAGATGCAAAGCTTGCCAGAAAAAGAAAAGGTGCACCAGGCACAGGGCAGTGCATAGCTCCAAGTGCCAGCACTCAGGAGACAGAGGCAGGGGAGCGCTGTGGATTTGAGGCCAGGCAGGACCACCTAGTGAGTCCCTCTGTCAAAAAAACAGTGGGGGAGGGAAGGGGGAGGGGAGGAGAGAGGGAAGGAGGAAGGGGAGGGGAGGGGGGAGGAGGGAGGGAAGGGGAGGAGGGGGGAGGGGAGGGGAGGAGGGGGGAGGGGAGGGGAGGGGAGGGGAGGGGAGGGGAGGGGAGGGGAGGGGAGGGGAGGGGAGGGGAGGGGAGGGGAGGGGAGGGGAGGGGAGGGGAGGGGAGGGGAGGGGAGGGGAGGGGAGGGGAGGGGAGGGGAGGGGAGGGGAGGGGAGGGGAGGGGAGGGGAGGGGAGGGGAGGGGAGGGGAGGGGAGGGGAGGGGAGGGGAGGGGAGGGGAGGGGAGGGGAGGGGAGGGGAGGGGAGGGGAGGGGAGGGGAGGGGAGGGGAGGGGAGGAGAGGAGAGGAGAGGAGAGGAGAGGAGAGGAGAGGAGAGGAGAGGAGAGGAGAGGAGAGGAGAGGAGAGGAGAGGAGAGGAGAGGAGAGGAGAGGAGAGGAGAGGAGAGGAGAGGAGAGGAGAGGAGAGGAGAGGAGAGGAGAGGAGAGGAGAGGAGAGGAGAGGAGAGGAGAGGAGAGGAGAGGAGAGGAGAGGAGAAAGGAAGGTTCTGTGCCTGGAGAAGTCTAGACACAGAAGGCCCAGGCCTCTGAGTGTCCTCTACAACCAGAGTCACTCAGTTTGCCTGCCATCTGCTGGAAGCCGGTTGTGACTGTGTGAAATAGCTATCAGCAGGCTATGTAGACATGTAGACATAAACTAGGACTTTCACCATGGGCTGATCATACATGCACACTGTTTTCACAAATAATTTAGACACAATGGTATTTTAGAAACTACCTGAAATCCAAGTTCCCAAATATCAGCTGAGAACAAACCTCAAAAATAGGCCTTTCCAGGACACCAGTTGAAGCTAGCAATCCAACTCTTACATGCATGAGCCTCTGGATCTGATCTCCAGGAGCCCAATGAAATAAACAGAACATAGCCATCTGACCTGCTATACTAACTCTACTACATAACAAGCAACTGTAAAAGTGTCCAGTTCCCTAACAACAGATATTCCTTCTTTACAAACCGCAGAGCTTGGCCTTTCTAGGCTGGACTTAAGGCTGTGGACAGAGTTCAAGTGTGTTTCAAAACCTTCATACCTCAAGTGCATGTGGCTTCCCGTGGCAGGTGGCAGCAAACCCAGAAAGCATGTTACCTCATGCAGACACTTGGGGTCTCTGCCTCCATCACACTCCTTGAGGCTTGTCCCATCAGCCAATGTACATCACACAAGCACCTGCACTAGAGGAGAGAACAGCCCTCCTCTGGTCCTGCAGGGAACCCACTACAGAGGCAAGGGCATTAGTGAGACAGCTTCCTGGTGAGGTTGGAAAGAATCAGAACAACAACAGCACAGAGCCCTGTGGCTCTCACAAAACTGAGAGGTCAGAAGTATCACTTCACCCTAACATTCCTTGGCTTACTAGCTTATTCCCATGTACTATCAAAATAAATGATATAATTAAGAAAAACTAAATTTTGATAATATTCTATGTAAAATCTCTAGTAATATGAAAATTTAGGCAACACTGTGTTTAGAGTGTCACATGACTGATTTCATTACCCCTGAGCAGAGGATGGTATACTATTCACAAATGAGAGAATGGAGGCCTAGAGATGACCCACAGCAAAATGATGGGGATGGTAAAACATGGTCTGAGACCCAGCAGCTGCCATGGAGCACCTGCACAGTTCATTATTAAGACACTCCGGGTTCTGTTATTGAACATGTCTTATCCAGGGTTCTATTGTTATGATAAAACACCAGACCAAAGCATCCTGGGGAGGAAAAGGGTTGTTTGGCTTACACATTACAGTCCACTGAGTCAGGACAGGAACTCAAATGGTGTAGGAATCTGGCAGTCAGGAGCTGATACAGAGGCCATGGAGGAGTATTGCTTAGTGGCTTGCTCCTATGGCTTGTTCAACCTGCTTTCTTGTAGAACCCAGAACCATCAGTCCAGGGAAGGTGCCACCCATAATGGGCTGAGCTTTCCCCCATTAATCACTAAGAAAATGCCTTATAGGCTTACCTACAACCTGATCTCATGGAGGAATTTTATTAATTAAAGTTCCCTCTTCTTAGAAAACTTTAACATGCGTTAAGCTGACATAAAACTAGACAGTAAGACACATATGCCCTACTGAAATGCTTCAATACTAGAATATGAAAATGAACAAAACTTTTACATTATAACTGATTCTTTTGGACGCAAGAGGCTAAAATTTAATTTTTCATGAAAGAAAATGTTTTATGATATTCAACTACAATTCAAAGAAATGATGTTTTTCATCATGAAATCATAATCAAGATGTCTGTATGATTCAGTGATTTAACTTAGGTAGTATGAAGTTGAAGCACTTTTCTCTTTGGAGAGACTCCATGAGAATACCTATCATCCATCACAATAATTTTTCAGTTTCCAAGCAACCTAGCTTTCTTAAAATAACCACTTCATATGTCACCTCCTACAACCTTGAGGCCACATTTTCAGTCTATGCAAAAAGATACCTAACAAAAGAAAATAATCATAAAACAATTTTCATTTTCATTAAACAAGTTCATTCAAGATTGTGTCCAATAAACAGTTTAACGTCAAAGAGGTTTCCTGTTATGAAGCAAGAGTTCAGGTTTGCAAAGGAACTCTGCTCCATCTAGAGTCTAGCCGTCTTTTCACTGTATGGGAAGCTACATTTTAATTACAGAGGTTTGTTCCTCTCCAGCTGCTTTATGGGATTATGAATAATAAAAGAATGATGCCCTGTATAAGGAATGGCTAAGGGCCTACTGTTGACAGTCACGCCACTGCAGTAAACAGTGATGTGCCAGTGTCCTTTCTGAAGATGAGCACCCACTGCTGCAGGAGTGAAAGCTAATGCACCTCTAGTGCAGGTACTTGTGCGATGTACATTGGCTGATGGGACAAGCCTCAAGGAGTGTGATGGAGGCAGAGACCCCAAGTGTCTGCATGAGGTAACATGCTTTCTGGGTTTGCTGCCACCTGCCACAGGAAGCTGATTAAGGCTCTGTCTCGGCAGTTAGAGGATTGCCAACAACATGTCCTCCACATATACAAAACAACATGTACACAGGAGAACAGTGCTGCACCAGACTACCATCACATAAAGGAAGTAGACATGAAGAGGGGCCTTGTTGGCTGGGGGGATAAGGGGAGGAATGACTAACACTTAGGACCATTTGAGGGGCCATAGTAAACCTACTGAAGAAACTTCCTAATATATGTGATACAGGTACAAAATAATGGGAGAGACTGTGTCCAACCAGACCTCACTAGCCACCAAGTGAAACACTCAATGCCAGAAACGGATTATACCTAGTTGAGTTATTAACCAAAGGTGCACCAAGGAAACTCAGAACATCTCAGACAATTACCAAGGCTACTGACTGCTCTCCACAAATTGATGGTATGGCCCTATTTCTGAAGACAACATATAGAAGAAGAAGTTGAGCTGGTGTTTAACTAGAGTCTTCACCACTACTGAACAGCATTCATGGTGCTGGAAGGTAACCTGCACACTATCAGTGAAGAAATTTAACTCTCAACACAGCTACAAACACTGTGATCTTGCAACCTGCCAGCAAGATGGGCTGGTGCAATAGAGGTATGAGCATTGGGGTAGTGAACAGCTCTCTGATTGGATCTGAGGACCATTCTATGAGAAAGAATTCACATCTGACAAAGCTTGAGAGATCAAGAACCTGAGACTGGATAGGGTATGGGCCTAAGGGGACAAAACCAAATACTATTGTTTTGCTAAAGGAACAAAGCAATAAAATTGCTCCTAATGATATACTGCTATCCCATAGATCCGTGCCTCACTTAGCCATCACCAGAGAAGCTACATCTTGCAGTAGATTGGAACTAACACAAGGGATCCCAAACTGGATAATATGCAGAAAGTTAGAGACTTTAGAGCACTTGGTCCTAATGGGATATCCTGATCAAACTTTCCTTTCAGAGCTCGGGTCGCTGTGCTCTGTGAAAGATGTGGACAGACTGTAAGAGCCAAAGGGGTGAATGATTACAAAGAACCAGTGTCTTCCAGACAGAATGGGACTGATGGACATATGAACTCAGGGAGACTGAACGTGCATGCACATGTCTGTACAGGTTCAAGCCAGATGGCATCTCAGTGCTGAAAGGGGGAAGTAAGCACAGGTCCCACCCTCAGCCAAAAAGCTATCTGTAGTTGATACCCACTGGCAAAAGAAAAATTACTTTTCTCCAGTGGAGTCTCATGGGTATATTAACCACACTCATGCCCAGCAGTAAATGGCTAACACAAAATAAACTCAATGGTATTTCTAGAGACTTTTGTCTTAGATTACTCTGTTTGGGCAATTTTTTTTTTCTTATTGGTCTTTTGTTTATATATTTTCATTTCCATTTTTGTGGGTTTGAGCATTTTGTGTGTGTTTTGTGTTTCTTCTTTGGTTTTTGCTTGGTTTTGTCTGTGCTTGTTTGTTTTTCAAAGAAAAAGAAAGGGTGTAGAGTTGGGTGGGTAGGGAGGATCTGGGATGAGTTTGGGGAGGGAACAGCTATGATCAGAATATATTATATTAAAAAATTTCCGTAAAAATGAAATCACTGTCAAGATACTAGGTTTACTCAAAGGAAATACTAATGCAGAAGACAACTTTCTTGCTATTTCAGTGCTGAGTTGGAGATTATTAAGATGCTTTATTTAGGAGACTTTAAGGCCTAGCTCTTACTTTCATTAGAGTTTACATACACAACTTGAATTAGAAATAATTTGCTTTCATTAAGTCTCTCATCATTGAATATACACACGATATATTAGGGCTTTGTCAGATGCCACCCATTTGAAAAGAATTTGAAGTAGTACAGGACGAGGCCTCCTCTGTCCTGCATCTTCCCACTGTGCCCGAGGAGAGTGGAGGAAGGGCATCTTTACTTAGGGAAGGAGGAAAGCTCTTAGTTCAGCTGTTCTGGTTTTAAACAAATTCTTACTTTCTCTGCTTTGCCGGGATCTTAAAGGTGTGACTACCTTGGCTTCTGAGAAAAAGAATTTGGGGACTTCTGAGACTCCATAAAAAGAAACAATGACAGAATGGAATGCAGACACACTGGGGGCCTTCCTTTTCAGCTAAAGCCAATTTTCAAATAATTTAATAAACATAAATCATATGTTTATTTCCTTAGCCTTGTTGGCACAAATTATATATATACAAAATTGCTTAAACCAAATTGTCGATAAAATCTAATCTTAGACAAGTCCCTTCCGGTCCACTCCAGTACCGGGGTGCCTTGCCCGTGGAGTCTCCAGACACCCGCAAGGACCCACACAGGATCCCCCACGGGATCCTAAGACCTCTGGTGAGTGGAACACAGCGTCTGCTCCAATCCAATCGCAAGGGACCTGAGACTGCATTAATTAGGGAAGCAAATAACCTGGTCTGAGCAGGGACACAAGTCCCTTCCGGTCCACTCCAGCACCGGGGTGCCTTGCCCGCGGAGTCTCCGGACACCCCCAAGGTCCTCACAGGACCATCCACGGGAACTTAAGACCTCTGGTGAGTGGAACACAACTTCTGCCAGGAGGCAGGTTCGAACACCAGATATCTGGGCACCTTCCCTGCAAGAAGAGTGCTTACCTGCAGAGAATACTCAGACCACTGAAACTAAGGAGAGAGCTAGCCTCCCAGGTCTGCTGATAGAGGCTAACAGAGTCACCTGAGGAACAAGCTCTAACCAGAGACAACTATAACAGCTAGCTTCAGAGATTACCAGATGGCAAAAGGCAAATGTAAGAATCCTACTAACAGAAATCAAGACCACTCACCATCATCAGAACGCAGCACTCCCACCCCAACTAGTCCTGGGCACCCCAAAACACTCGAAAAGCAAGACCCGGATTTAAAAGCATATCTCATGATGATGGTAGAGGACATCAAGAAGGACTTTAATAACTCACTTAAAGAAATAAAGGAGAACACAGCTAAACAGGTAGAAGACCTAAAAGAGGAAACACAAAAATTCCTTAAAGAATTGCAGGAAAACATGACCAAACAGGTAATGGAATTGAATAAAACCATCCAAGACATAAAAAGGGAAGTAGACACAATTAAGAAAACCCAAAGTGAGGCAACGCTGGAGATAGAAAACCTAGAAAAGAAATCTGGAACCATAGATGTGAGCATCAGCAACAGAATACAAGAGATGGAAGAGAGAATCTCAGGTGCAGAAGATTCCATAAAGAACATCAGCACAACAATCAAAGAAAATACAAAATGCAAAAAGATCCTAACTCAAAACATCCAGGAAATCCAGGACACAATGAGAAGACCAAACATACATATAATAGGAGTTGATGAGAATGAAGATTTTCAACTCAAAGGACCAGCAAACATCTTCAACAAAATTATAGAAGAAAACTTCCCAAATCTAAAGGAAGAGATGCCCATGAACATACAAGAAGCCTACAGAACTCCAAATAGACTGGACCAGAAAAGAAATTCCTCCCGACACATAATAATCAGAACAACAAATGCACTAAATAAAGAGAGAATATTAAAAGCAGTAAGGGAGAAACGCAAAGTAATATATAAAGGCAGGCCTATCAGAATTACACCAGATTTTCACCAGAGACTATGAAAGCCAGAAGATCCTGGACAGATGTTATACAGACACTAAGAGAACACAAATGACAGCCCAGGCTACTATACCCGGACAAACTCTCAATTACCATAGATGGAAAAACCAAAGTATTCCACGACAAAACCAAATTCACACATTATCTGCCACGAATCCAGCCCTTCAAAGGATAATAACAGAAAAAAACCAATAAAGGATGGAAATCACGCCCTGGAAAAAGCAAGAAAGTAATCCCTCAACAAACCAAAAAGAAGACAGCCACAAGAACAGAATGCCAACTCTAGCAACAAAAATAAAAGGAAGCAACAATTACTTTTGCTTACTATCTCTTAATATCAATGGACTCAATTCCCCAATAAAAAGACATAGACTAACAGACTGGTTTCCTGCTGCTTACAGGAAACCAATCTCAGGGAAAAAGACAGACACTACCTCAGAGTGAAAGGCTGGAAAACAATTTTCCAAGCAAATGGTATGAAGAAACAAGCTGGAGTAGCCATTCTAATATCTGATAAGATTGAATTCCAACCCAAAGTCATCAAAAAAGACAGGGAGGGGCACTTCATACTCATCAAAGGTAAAATCCTCCAAGAGGAACTATCAATCCTGAATATCTATGCTCCAAATACAAGGGCAGCATCAATGGACAGATCATGGAAACAGAAACTAAACAGGGACACAGTGAAACTAAAAGAAGTTATGAAACAAATGGACTTAACAGATATCTACAGAACATTTTATCCTAAAACAAAAGGATATACCTTCTTCGCAGCACCTCACAGGACATTCTCCAAAATTGACCACATAATTGGTCACAAAACAGGCCTCAACAGATACAATAATATTGAAATTGTCCCATGCATCCTATCAGATCACCATGGACTAAGGCTGATCTTCAATAACAAAATAAATAATAGAAAGCCAACCCTCACGTGGAAACTGAACAACACTCTTCTCAATGATACCTTGGTCAAGGAAGGAATAAAGAAAGAAATTAAGGACTTTTTAGAGTTCAATGAAAATGAAGCCACAACATACCCAAACTTATGGGACGCAATGAAAGCATTTCTAAGAGGAAAACTCATAGCTCTGAGTGCCTCCAAAAAGAAACTAGAGAAAGCACACATTACCAACTTGACAACACACATAAAAGCACTAGAACAAAAGAAAGCAAACTCACCCAAGAGGAGTAGACGGCAGGAAATAATCAAACTCAGGGGCGAAATCAACCAAGTGGAAACAAGAAGAACTATTCAAAGGATCAACCAATCAAGGAGCTGGTTCTTTGAGAAAATCAACAAGATAGATAAACCCTTAGCCAGACTCACTAGAGGGCACAGGGAAAGCATCCTAATTAACAAAATCAGAAATGAAAAAGGAGACATAACAACAGATCCTGAAGACATCCAAAACACCATCAGATCCTTCTACCAAAGGCTATACTCAACAAAACTGGAGAACCTGGATGAAATGGAGAAGTTCCTAGACAGATACAAGGTACCAAAGTTGAATCAAGATCAGGTTAATGATCTAAACAGCCCTATATCCCCCAAAGAAATAGAAGCAGTCATTAATAGTCTCCCAACCAAAAAAAGCCCAGGACCAGATGGGTTTAGTGCAGAGTTCTATCAGACCTTCAAAGAAGATCTAATCCCAGTTCTTCACAAACTATTCCACAAAATAGAAACAGAAGGTACTCTACCCAACTCATTCTATGAAGCCACAATTACTCTGATACCTAAACCACAAAAAGACCCAACAAAGATAGAAAACTTCAGACCAATATCCCTTATGAATATTGATGCAAAAATCCTCAATAAAGTTCTTGCTAACCGAATCCAAGAACACATCAAAACAATCATCCATCCTGACCAAGTAGGTTTCATCCCAGGGATGCAGGGATGGTTCAATATATGAAAATCCATCAACGTAATCCAGTATATAAACAAACTCAAAGACAAAAACCACATGGTCATCTCGTTAGATGCGGAAAAAGCATTTGACAAGATCCAACACCCATTCATGATAAAAGTCTTGGAAAGATCAGGAATTCAAGGCCCATACCTAAACATGATAAAAGCAATCTACAGCAAACCAGTAGCCAACATCAAAGTAAATGGTGAGAAGCTTGAAGCAATCCCTCTAAAATCAGGGACTAGACAAGGCTGTCCACTTTCTCCATACCTATTCAACATTGTACTGGAAGTCCTAGCCAGAGCAATTCGACAACAAAAGGAGATCAAAGGGATACAAATTGGAAAAGATGAAGTCAAAATATCACTTTTTGCAGATGATATGATAGTATATATAAGTGACCCTAAAAATTCCACCAGAGAACTCCTAAACCTGATAAACAGCTTCGGTGAAGTAGCTGGATATAAAATTAACTCAAACAAATCAATGGCCTTTCTCTACACAAAGAATAAACAGGCTGAGAAAGAAATTAGGGAAACAACACCCTTCTCAATAGTCACAAATAATATAAAATATCTTGGCGTGACTCTAACTAAGGAAGTGAAAGATCTGTATAATAAAAACTTCAAGTCTCTGAAGAAAGAAATTATAGAAGATCTCAGAAGATGGAAAGATCTCCCATGCTCATGGATTGGCAGGATCAACATTGTAAAAATGGCTATCTTGCCAAAAGCAATCTACAGATTCAATGCAATCCCCATCAAATTTCCAAATCAATTCTTCAACGAATTAGAAAGTGCAATCTGCAAATTCATCTGGAATAACAAAAAACCTAGGATAGCAAAAACACTTCTCAAGTATAAAAGAACCTCTGGTGGAATCACCATGCCTGACCTAAAGCTTTACTACAGAGCAATTGTGATAAAAACTGCATGGTACTGGTATAGTGACAGACAAATAGACCAATGGAATAGAATTGAAGACCCAGAAATGAACCCACACACCTACGGTCACTTGATCTTCGACAAGGGAGCTAAAAACTTCCAGTGGAAGAAAGACAGCATTTTCAACAAATGGTGCTGGCACAACTGGTTGTTAACATGTAGAAGAATGCGAATCGATCCATTCCTATCTCCTTGTACTAAGGTCAAGTCTAAGTGGATCAAGGAACTTCACATAAAACCAGAGACACTGAAACTTATAGAGGAGAAAGTGGGGAAAAGCCTTGAAGATATGGGCACAGGGGAAAAATTCTTGAATAGAACAACAATGGCTTGTGCTGTAAGATCGAGAATTGACAAGTGGGACCTCATGAAAGTGCAAAGCTTCTGCAAGGCAAAAGACACCATCAATAAGACAAAAAAACCACCAACAGATTGGGAAAGGATCTTTACCTATCCTAAATCAGATAAGGGACTAATATCCAATATATATAAAGAACTCAAGAAGGTGGACTCCAGAAAGTCAAATAACCCCATTAAAAAATGGGGCTCAGAACTGAACAAAGAATTCTCACCTGAGGAATACCGAATGGCAGAGAAGCACTTGAAAAAATGTTCAATATCCTTAATCATCAGGGAAATGCAAATCAAAACAACCCTGAGATTCCACCTCACACCAGTCAGAATGGCTAAGATCAAAAATTCAGGTGACAGCAGATGCTGGCGAGGATGTGGAGAAAGAGGAACACTCCCCCATTGTTGGTGGGATTGCAAGCTTGTACAACCACTCTGGAAATCAGTCTGGCGGTTCCTCAGAAAATTGGACATAGTACTACCGGAGGATCCAGCAATACCTCTCCTGGGCATATATCCAGAAGATGTCCCTACCGGTAAGAAGGACACATACTCCACTATGTTCATAGCAGCCCTATTTATAATAGCCAGAAGCTGGAAAGAACCCAGATGTCCCTCAACAGACATAGTGTGGACACTATGCCCCTTAGAATTGGGAACAAAACACCCATGGAAGGAGTTACAGAGACAAAGTTTGGAGCTGTGATGAAAGGATGGACCATCTAGAGACTGCCGTATCCAGGGATCCATCCCATAATCAGCTTCTAAACGTGGACACTATTGCATACACTAGCAAGATTTTGCTGAAAGGACCCAAATATAGCTGTCTCTTGTGAGACTATGCAGGGGCCTAGCAAACACAGGAGTGGATGCTCACAGTCAGCTATTGGATGTATCACAGGGCTCCCAATGGAGAAGCTAGAGAAAGTACCCAAGGAGCTAAAGGGATCTGCAACCCTATAGTTGGAACAACATGATGAACTAACCAGTACCCCGGAGCTCTTGTCTCTAGCTGCATATGTATCGAAAGATGGCCTAGTCGGCCATCAATGGAAAGAGAGGCCCATTGGACTTGCAAACTTTATATGCCCCAATAAAGGGGAATGCCAGGGCAAAAGATAGGGAATGGGTGGGTAGGGAAGTGGGGGGCGCTATGGGGGACTTTTGGGATAGCATTGGAAATGTAATTGAGGAAAATATGTAATAAAAAATATTAAAAATTAAAAAAAAGAATAAACAGGCAGAGAAAGAAATTAGGGAAACAACACCCTTCTCAATAGTCACAAATAATATAAAATATCTTGGCGTGACTCAACTAAGGAAGTGAAAGATCTGTATGATAAGAATTTCAAATCTCTGAAGAAAGAAATTAAAGAAGTTCTCAGAAGATGGAAAGATCTCCCATGCTCATGGACTGGCAGGATCAACATTGTAAAAATGTCTATCTTGCCAAAAGCAATCTACAGATTCAATGCAATCCCCATCAAAATTCCAACTCAATTCTTCAACGAATTAGAAAGAGCAATCTGCAAATTCATCTGGAATAACAAAAAACCTAGGATAGCAAAAACTCTTCTCAAGGATAAAAGAACCTCTGGTGGAATCACCATGCCTGACCTAAAGCTTTACTACAGAGCAATTGTGATAAAAACTGCATGGTACTGGTATAGTGACAGACAAGTAGACCAATGGAATAGAATTGAAGACCCAGAAATGAACCCACACACCTATGGCCCCTTAATCTTCGACAAGGGAGCTAAAACCATCCAGTGGAAGAAAGACAGCATTTTCAACAAATGGTGCTGGCACAACTGGTAGTTACCATGTAGAAGAATGCGAATGGATCCATTACTATCTCCTTGCACTAAGGTCAAGTCTAAGTGGATCAAGGAACTCCACATAAAACCAGAGACACTGAAACTTATAGAGGAGAAAGTGGGGAAAAGCCTTGAAGATATGGGCACAGGGGAAAAATTCCTGAATAGAACATCAATGGCTTGCGTAGTAAGATCGAGAATTGACAAATGGGACCTCATGAAACTGCAAAGCTTCTGCAAGGCAAAAGACACCATCAATAAGACAAAAAGGCCACCAACAGATTGGGAAAGGATCTTTACCTATCGTAAATCAGATAGGGGACTAATATCCAATATATATAAAGAACTCAAGAAGGTGGACTCCAGAAAATCAAATAACCCCATTAAAAAAATGGGGCTCAGAGCTAAACAAAGAATTCTCACCTGAGGAATACCGAATGGCTGAGAAGCACCTGAAAAAATGCTCAGCATCCTTAATCATCAGAGAAATGCAAATCAAAACAACCCGGAGATTCCATCTCACACCAGTCAGAATGCTAAGATCAAAAATTCAGGTGACAGCAGATGCTGGTGAGGATTTGGAGAAAGAGGAACACTCCTTCATTGTTGGTGGGATTGCAAGCTTGTACAACCACTCTGGAAATCAGTCTGGCGGTTCCTCAGAAAATTGGACATAGTACCTCCGGAGGATCCAGCAATATCTCTCCTGGGCATATATCTAGAAGATGTCCCAACCGGTAAGAAGGACACATGCTCCACTATGTTCATAGCAGCCTTATTTATAATATCCAGAAGCTGGAAAGAACCCAGATGCCCCTCAACAGAGGAATGGATACAAAAAATGTGGTACATTTACACAATGGATTACTACTCCGCTAATTAAAAAGAATGAATTTATGAAATTTCTAGGCAAATGGTTGGACCTGGAGGGCATCATCCTGAGTGAGGTAACACAATCACAAAAGAACTCAAATGATTCCCCCAATGGAGAAGCTAGAGAAAGTACCCAAGGAGCTAAAGGGATCTGCAACCCTATAGGTGGAACAACATTATGAACTAACCAGTACCCCAGAGCTCTTGACTCTAGCTGCATATGTATCAAAAGATGGCCTAGTCGGCCATCACTGGAAAGAGAGGCCCATTGGACTTGCAAACTTTATATGCCCCAGTACAGGGGAACACCAGGGCCAAAAGGTGGGAGTGGGTGGGTAGGGGAGTGGGGGCGGGGGAGTGTAGTGGGGACTTTTTGGATAGCATTGGAAATGTAAATCAGGAAAATACCTAATTAAAAAAAAAGGAAAAAAAAAGAACTCAAATGATATGTACTCACTGATAAGTGGGTATTAGCCCAGAAACTTAGTATACCCGAGAGATAAGAGACAATTTGTAAAACACATGAAACTGAAGAAGAACGAAGACCAAAGTGTGGACATTTTGCCCATTCTTAGAATTGGAAACAATCACCCATGGAAGGAGTTACAGAGACAAAGTTTGGAGCTGAGAAAAAAGGATGGACTATCTAGAGACTGCCATATCCAGGGATCCATCCCACAATTAGCCACCAAACGATGACACCATTGCATACACTAGCAAGCATTTGCTGAAAGGACCCTGATATAGCTTCCTCTTGTGAGACTAGGCCGGGGCCTAGCAAACACAGAAGTGGATGCTCACAGTCAGCTATTGGATGGATCACGGGGCCCCCAATGGAGGAGCTAGAGAAAGTATCCAAGGAGCTAAAGAGATCTGCAACCCTGAAGGTGCAACAACATTATGAACCAACCAGTACCCGGGAGCTCTTGACTCTAGCTGCATATGTATCAAAAGATGGCCTATTAGGCCATCAATGGAAAGAGAGGCCCATTGGACACGCAAACTTTATATGCCCCAGTACAGGGGAATGCCAGGGCTAAAAAGTGGGAATGGGTGTGTAGGGGAGTGGAGGGCAGGGTATGGAGGGCTTTTGGGATAGCATTGGAAATGTAATTGAGGAAAATACGTAATAAAAAAAAGAAAAAACTAACTCAGTGTTTGATTGAATTAGTGAGTAAAGAGGTATGTCTGCCTAGGGCAAAGGATTCAGTGTTTTTTCCTTTTTTGAATTCTATCAATCACGTGTATTAAGCAAATGTCTAAGTCCATGCATTTCCTCTTTCTCTAAGGGAGCACATTTTGTAATAGAAACTGTCTTAATGGGATATTGTAGTTTAAAAGACAATGATGTTGTGAGTGTAAGTCAAGGATACAGTGTGGGTAGCAATTCACATGGTAAGGGTTCAAGCTTTGTACTTGTTTCCATTTTTGATTCTCATATAATAATTGTATGTGCTTGTGTGGAAAGTGTAATACTTCAATAAAGGTGTATAATAGTTATAACTTAAATCTAATCTTAATGTGCAAAACTTTTCCCATAAAAATGTCAAATTCATAGAAACTTTTAATAAACTTAAATTCTCACTTTTAAGAATATTGATACTGCATAATCCTATATGAATGTTTCTAGTTATCATGTTTTAATTTTACTGTTTTGCACATATTTATCATGTACTATGTGATGTGCCAATTTATGACACCCTGGGTGATGATCAACTTGTGGTAATTAACCTGTCACCTTAAAGTTTTATCATTGCTTCATCTGTGTTTGTTTTCACAGTCTTCAGCTTTACTGTATCACTTTCAATTTAAGCACTTCTTCAGTCAATTAATGTATATAATTAATACATGACCATATATTAATTATATATTAATTGCATAAAACAATACATTTGATCATCAAAAAATACATACTTTGATCATAGTCACCACCCAATAACCTATCCTATCCTTCCTCCCCAATTCCTCTAATCCCCTTTTCTTTTTTCTTCTTTCTTCTTTCTAACTTTTTATTGATTCTTGGTGAGTTTCACATCATGTACCCTGATCCCTCTCATCTCCCTGCCCCCTCATATCTTTCCTTCACTCTTGCAAAGTCCTCCTCAAAATACACACACACACACACACACACACACACACATACACACACATACATAGAAAAACCTTCTCATTGTGGAAGCTATACTATGTCGCACTATATCCCACAGTATATTCATTCCTCTGTCCAAACATCTTTACTTGCAAATGTTCATTGCAATGAGTCATTGGCCTGGTTTGAGGTCTCTGGCTTCTGTGATACCCATCAATACTAGATAGATCCTTACTGGAAGTCTTCCTGATTATCCTGCTGTTGCCCTCTGTCATGGAGATTCTGTAGCTTCAGATCAGCAGGACTGGCCCTTTCACAATCCAGACTGGCCCTTTCACACACTTACAGATGATATAGATTTGGGGGTGGGTCAACTCAGAGCCCTGGATCTGGGCCTGGGTAGTAGCTGAGCTGGTCAGCATGTTGATTCTCCCTTATCCAAACCACCAGGGCAAACTCTCCAGTACTGCTCCAGCTAGGCAACCTAATGTCACCATTAAGTGGCAGGAGGCAGGTCAGGTCTCCTGCTCTCATGTCCTCAGGCAGGCTCACCTGTACCCACATCTCCAGAGCCAGCTCTACTTTGTTGCCCAGTCAAGACAAAGGGCTTACTCCCCTAAGTGTTGTAGCTGATGGACGGCTGGGCCAGCTCTCCCCCTCTCACACCCTTGGGGCTGACTCACCCATGGAAGGCCCTCTCTCTGAGTGCTACAGCCAGTGAGGTGGCAGGGCTTGCTCTCCTGCTTCCTCCCCCAACCACTGCAGGTAGCAAGTGGGGAGAGGGAGAAGCCATCACCCTGGTACCTAGGCCACTTCACAACAGATGAGTGTGGTAGGGACCAGCTCTCTAAGGCTCCTGTCCTTAGAGCTGGCTCACCAGTCCTCCTCCTGACTCCCCCCACTCCCACCCCTGTCATCAGGGTCAGTTCTGCTGTGCTGTCATCCAAATAAGGTGCAAAGGCCCACTCTCCCAGAATGTTGCATGATACATGCAGCTGGTGAGGAACAGGGCTCAGTCTCCTATGGTCTTGACCCTGTTGGCAGATTTCCCAACTGCCAGAGTCAATTCTCCCACACTCATGCCCTCTGGGCTGGCTCACTCATACCCCTGCCACCAGGGCCAGCTCCACAATTGCTGCTGGGAGTAAGAGCTGGGGTTAGCTCTCCAGAGCACCCCAGTCAGTGAGGGGAAGGGCCCAGTTCTGCACATCCCTGGACATCCATGTGATCCCAGTGGCCGCCCTGACAAGAGATGTCCCATGTTCTCTAGTGGTGATATGAGCCTCTGACATCGACATGAACCGTTACATAACCACGGACCCAGACTTGGCCCTCAGTGGCAGCTTGGGCTGGAACCTCACCATGGCCCCGAGTGGTGGGGCTGGCCACTCACTGCAGACTACTCCTCTCCCCGCTTGACTCTCAGTTCCATTTCTCTTATAACGCTCAAGCTTCTCCACTCTCCTTCCCATATTTGTCTGCCACATATTTGCACATTGTGGTGGCTCCTGTTGTAGGCTGGTCACATGGCTGGTGGGTTCTAGGTGACATCCTCCATCCATGCTGGAGGGTGTGGTGACCAGTGGGTACCTACAGCCTGCCTATGCTGTCCTCAGAAGGGCAGGTCTGTGGGTGGCATGTCAGTCTGCAGGTCTCTGACTGCATGGTAGTAGGCAGGGTTCTGTGCATCTGTGGCCTGCCTGTGCCATGGGGCAGAGGGCAGGTCTGTGGGTGCCTTTCCTAACCAGCACTGTGTGCATGGTGAAATACAGTCTCTGTCTGTCTGTCTTCTTCCTCCTGTGCTGTGCTGCCTAGATTTGATTTGATTTTTACGTGACCACCAAGCCAGCCATCAAGCTAGAATGAACAAAGGACTGTCATCTTCTCTGTCCCTGACGGGTACAACAACATCACCTACAACAAGGTGTCTCTTTGCCTGTTGCTAGGGGGAACCTTTTCTTTCTTAATAGTACACTTTTTTCTTTTACATCATTGTTGCTGTAAATTTTATATACATGAAAAAAGTTTTAATGTGTCTTTTTAAGTTTTCTTGTTTCACCTGATTATCTTGTTCAGTCTACATTTCTGAGAATCATAAGATTTCATTCTTTATGCCCGAATACTACTCTATCGTGTATAGCTTTTCTCCTTCTCCTCTTCCTCCTCCTCCTCCTCCTTTCCTTCTTCTTTTTGTTGTTTGTTTGTTTGTTTTGTTTTGTTTTCTAGATGGGGTTTCTCTGCATAGCTCTGGCTGTCCTTGAACCTGCTCTGTAGAGCAGGCTGGCCTGGAACTCACAGAGATCTGCCTGCTTTTGCCTCCAAAGTGCTAGGATTAAAGGTGTGCACCTCTACCACCTGGCTCTTGTATATATCTTATACCAGATTTTTTCTATTCAATCACTCAAAGGTAGCCACCAGCACTGATTCTGTACTTGACTTGCCATTTGTGACTAGTGCTGTGGACATGCCTACTGTGTCCTTGTCTTTCAAAACAGTGTTTCATGTATCTCAGGCTAGCTCCAAACCCCCTCTGTAGCCGAGGATGGACTTGAACTAATACTGAGAATCATAGATGTAAGCTACCATGTTGATGTAGCATGTTACGTATTACTGGGGAAGGAAAACGGGGCTCCATGCGTTCCAGGAAGGCACTCTACTGAGTGACATTCCTAGATCCACTTGTGCTATGTCTACATGTTTCCCTAGGTTTTCAACTACAAGTTTCAAGCCATACATTGAATTGATTTGCACAGGATGAGACACAGATTTAGTTTTGTTCTACATATGGATATTCAGTCTTCCCAGCCCTGCTGTCAGAGGCTGTCTATTCTCCAATGTAATTCTGGAGCCTTTGTTAGAAACCAGGTGGCTGTACCTGTATGGGGTTTTTGTCTGAAACCTTTACCTACTGAATTTGTCTACATGCCTATTTCTGTGCTGAGAACATGCTGTTTCATTCTGCATGGCTTTGTAGTATACCTAGAACCAGGTACTGTAATTCTAACACTGCTCTTTCTGTTTAGGATTCCTTTAGCTATTCTATCTTTTGGGCTTCCATGAGAATTTTAGGACTGCATTTAGTTCTGTAGAGAATGTTACTGGGATGTTGTTGGGGACTGCAGTGAGATCAGAGATTGATTTCAACCCTGAAGTCATTTAACAATATTAATTTTCCCAATACATGAAGATGAAACATATCTTTAGTGTCTTTGGTTTCTTTCTCAGTGTTGCATACTTTTCATTGTAGAAGTCTTTTGCCTCCTTGGATAGGTTCCTAGGTATTACAGATTCAGGCTATTGTGGGCAGGATGGTATCTCTACTTCCTTCTGAAATGTTTGTTATGGTGTACAGAAAAGCTACTGATTTTATATGCTGAATTTTATATCTTGTTACTTTGCTGAAATTATTAAAACTAAGTCCTTTAGGATCTTTTGGTGCAGAGTATATCAACTGCAAATAGAGATAATTTGAATCTTATCTTTCCTATTTATATCCCTTTTATTGCTGTGTTGTGCCTAATTGCTCTGGCTAAGGTTGTAAATGTTATATTGAACAAGGGTGGTGAAAGTCAACACTAGAGTCTTACTCTTGACTTCATATGAATGGTTTGTTTTTCTCTTTGCAGTAGAATGTTGACTATATATATATCTATCATATAGGGTCTTTATTTCATTGATGTATAGTCTTTCTAGTCCTAGCTTTTTCTAAGATTTCACCATGAAAGGATGTTGAATTTTATCAAAGACTTTTTTAAAAAATCTATTGGGATTATTATGTGATTCTCCACTCTGTTCGTGTGCCATATTGTATTTGTTGATTTGTACATGTTGAACAACCCTTTTACCTCTAGAATGAGACCAACTCTACCACAGATATGATCCTTTTAATGTACGGTTAAATCTGGCTAATGAGAATTTTATTGAATATTTTTAATCTATACTCATCATGGATACTGGCCTATAGTTTTCATCATTGCCATTGTTTTTCTAACATCCTTATACAGTTTTGATATGAGAGTAATATTTGCTCCATATAATGACTCTTCTAACATTCTTTGCCTTCCTGTTTTATAAAATAGCATGAAGAATATTGATGTTAATTGTTTTCTAAAGAACTGACTCAGGGCTTCTGGTTGATGGAGAACTTTATTACTTCAGCTCCATTGTTAGTTCCTGATCTATAGGGTTATATGTCTTTTTTTGTTGTTTGATCTTGGAGAATCATATTTTCCTAGAAAATTGTTCAATTTATCTAGGTGTTTCAACTGATTGGAATATAAGTTTTAAAAATAATTCTTAGCAGACATTTGGGTTTCAGTGATTTTTTTTCATTAAACATTTTTTATGTGTATGGAAGGTTTGCTTGCATGTATATCTGTGCACCATGTTCATGCCTTGTATCTATGAAAGCTAGACTATGGCATCTGATATCCTGGAACTGGAGTTATAGAGCATTGTGAGCCATCATGTCATGCAGAGAATTGAACTCTGCCCTTGTCAATCAGAAGAACATCAAGTGTTCTTAACCACTGACCTTTGAGCTCTGGTGCTCCAGAAGAACAGTGAGTGCTCTCAACCACTGAGCGACCTTTCCAGCCCCACTGTCTGTGGAGTTAACCCCTCTTCCATCCTAATTCTATTAACTCAGGCCTTCTTTTTTTGATGAGTTTGGCTAAGGGTTTGTCCTATGTTTCTCTTTGTTTACTGGTTCTTTGTGCTGGCCTATTAGTTTCCAGTCTATTAGCTTCTGAGCTTATCTTTATCAATTATTTTCTTCTACTAAATTTGGCTTTGGCTTGCTTTTATTTTTCCAAGGCCTTTGGATACATCATTACATTATTTATTTGTTACCTCTCAGATTTTTAAAAATGTAGCCACTCATATCTATAAACATCCCTTTTAGAACTGTCTTGATTTGTACAGATGCTGATGTGTTGTGTTCCTGTTTTCACTTAATTCTAGAAAATTTTCATTTTTTCCTTTGATTTCTTCAATAGCTCAATTGTCATTCCAATGCATATTGTTTAATCTTCATATGTTTGTATAATTCCTGCAATTGCTATAACAATTAGTTTCTAGTTTCATTCAATTGTGATCAAATAAGTTACTGATAACAATAAATTACTTTAGTTTGTTTGCATTTGTTCAAACTTATTTATTTTCTACAATATAATCTGCTTGCTGACAGTTCCATGAGCTTCTAAAAAGAATGTGGAACACTCCTTCATTGCTGGTGGGATTGCAAGCTTGTACAACCACTCTGGAAATCAGTCTGGCAGTTATCAGAAAATTGGACATAGTACTACCGGAAGATCCAGCAATACCTCTCCTGGGCATATACCCAGAAAATGTTCCAACTTGTAATAAGGACACATGCTCCACTATGTTCATCGCAGCCTTATTTATAATAGACAGAAGCTGGAAAGGACCCAGATGCCCCTCAACAGAGGAATGGATACAGAAAATGTGGTACATTTACACAATGGAGTACTACTCAGCTATTAAAAACTGAATTTATTAAATTCTTGGGCAAATGGATGTATCTGTAGGATATCATCCTTAGTGAGGTAACCCAATCACAAAATAAATCACTTGATATGCACTCACTGATAAGTGGATATTAGCCCAGAAACTTAGAATACCCAAGATACAATTTGCAAAACACAAGAAAATCAAGAAGAACAAAGCCAAAGTGTGGATACT
Organism: Mus caroli; assembly: GCF_978045245.1. Classification (NCBI taxonomy): domain Eukaryota; kingdom Metazoa; phylum Chordata; class Mammalia; order Rodentia; family Muridae; genus Mus; species Mus caroli. The sequence continues at coordinate 36,769,899 of NW_028227263.1, read as the reverse complement.
TCATTCCTCCTTAGAATAGGAAACAAATACCCATGGAAGGAGTTACAGAGACAAAGTTTGGAGCTAAGACGAAAGGATGGACCATCCAGAGACTACCCCACCCGGGGGGATCGATCACATAATCAGCCCCAAAACCCGGACACTATTGCATATGCCAGCAAGATTTTGCTGAAAGGACCCTGATAAAGCTGTTTTGAGTGAGGCTATGCCAGTGCCTGGCAAATACAGAAGTGGATGCTCACAGTCATCTATTGGATGGAACACAGGGCCCCCCAATGGAGGAGCAGAGAAAGTACCCAAGGAGCTGAAGGGGTCTGCAACCCTATAAGTGGAACAACAATATGAACTAACCAGTACCCCCAGAGCTCCTGTCTCTAGCTGCATATGTAGCAGAAGATGGCCTTGTCAGTCGGCCATCATTGGGAAGAGAGGTCCTTGGTTTTGCAAACGTTATATGCCCCAGTACAGGGGAATGTCAGGGCCAAGAAGTGGGAGTGGGTGGGTAGGGGAACAGGGCGGGGGAGGGTATAGGGAACTTTTGGGATAGCATTTGAAATGTAAATAAAGAAAATATCTAATAAAAAAACCAAAAAACAAAAACCTAGAAGACCATGAAAAAAAAAAAAAACAAAAAAACAGAGTACTCTGCAGTCATTGGACTATATATGTTGTTGATGTCTAGCAAGTCCATTAGATCTATAATGTAGGTTAGCTCTGATATCAGTCTTTTTTTATTGATTATCATTCAGCTTTGATTTTTCTTTTATTCTTTGTTTTTTTTATTAGATATTTTCTTTATTTACATTTCAAATGTTATCTCCTTTCCTAGTTTCCCTCAGTATTCATGCCCCGCAAACCAATATACTGGTGAGAATGAGTAATGAGTATTATACTTTTGTTATATAAGAGTATATCTCTCTCTTTAGGTCCAATAGTATTTGTTTTATAAAAGTTGCTACATAGATATTTGGTGCATACATACTTATAATCATCATGTTCTCTTTAGTAGATTGCTTCCTTTGCCAATGTGTAATGGCTTTTTTTTTGCCTCTTTGGACTGGTCTTGGCCTGACATAGTTCTTTTAATGTATTTGTATAGCTATTTCTGTTTGCTTTGATTTGCTTGGAACATTATTTTCTCTTCTTTAACTTTCAGCCAATACATGGAATGTCCCACAAGATGGGTTTCTTGCAGACAGCAAAATGTTGGATTTCATTTTTTTTAAATCTAATCTGCTAATCTAATCCTTGTCTTTTAATTGGATAATTAAGTACATTTTGGGTTATTATTGGAAAGTATTTACTAGTTCTTGGCATTTTTTGTTCTCCTAATGTTCTATTCTTTCCTAATTCTTCTCATTTGCTTACCTATTACTCTAATGAAATTCATTATTGCCCATGTTCTCATAATGTATTTATCTTCATCTTCTATGTGTAAGATCCCAGAAATATCTACTGCAATTCTGGTCATGAATAACTTTTAGATTCCAGTTCATGCCTAGAAGGTACTTATTTTCTTTTGCATCCTGAAGGATAATTTTTCCAGATATAATAAAACAGGTTGAGTTAATATTTTGTAGAACTTGAAATAAATTATGCTATATCTTACTGACCTTTAGAGTTTCTTCTCAAATATTTGCTGTTAATTCCAACATGTTTACCTTTATAAGTAACCTTGCAGTTCTCACCTCTTGGCATTCTAAGTATAATATGGCATGAGGAAGTTCTTTTTCTGGTCATGTCCATTTAGTCTTAATGCTTTCTGTGTCTGAATATTCATATGTTGCCCTCAACTTGGAAGATTATATGTGATCATTTCACTGAATAGATTTTTCTATGTCATTATTCTGTATCTCTGTATCTGCCAAGATTCCTAAGTGTGTCTTTTAATCTTATCCCAAAGTTCTTTCATGTTCTGTTTATAATTTATTTTTCTTGTAATACTGTCTGAACGTTCTAAGCCATAAATCTTGCTTCAAGCCTTCTTCCCATTGATCCAGTCATTGGTGAGGCTTTTAACTCAGCCTTTTATTTGATTTATTGAGCTTTTCACTTCCAAGATTTCTTCTTGACTTTTCCAGAACCTCTCTTTATTGAATTTTCTTTCATATAATAAATTGTCTTATTTTATTTAGCTGTCTATTCGTATGTTCTCTGTGTAAACATCCATGTGAATTCAAAGAACAACCTTGGGTGTTATTCTAGGCTGGTTGGCTGAACAGTGAGTACCAGGGAACCATCTATCTGTCATTCCTGATGCTGGGATAACAAAAAGCACCAGGCCCGCCTGACTGGCTAGATTTCCTTCCTTCCTTCCTTCCTTCCTTCCTTCCTTCCTTCCTTCCTTCCTTCCTTCCTTCCACTCTCTCTTAATCTCCCTCCCTCCCTCCCTCACCCTCCCTCCCTACCTGCCCCCCTCCCTCCCTTCCTTCCTCCCTCCCTTCCTTCCTCCCTTTCTTTTTCTTTCTTTCCTCTCTTTCTTTCCTCTCTTTCCTCTCTTTCTTTCTTTCTTTCTTTCTTTCTTTCTTTCTTTCTTTCTTTCTTTCTAATTTGGGTTTTAGGGATTGAACTGGAAATCTTGTGCTTGCATGGTTAGCACTTTGCAAACACATTATCAATTGAACTATCCTTCTAGCCATCTCCCCACTCCCATCATATTTTCCCTGAGTTTGTTGATTTTTAAGTTCGTGTTATAAATTCTTTTTGCAGTAGTGTATCCATGTAAGTATCATTAGATTCAGTTACTGTGGATAATCAACATTGTGGAGCAAGGGAGGGCCATGTTGCCTTGCTTTTCATATTTACTATATTTTGATATTGAGGTTTGCATACCTGGGGTTAAGTCATTGTCTGAGAGCTTTAATCTACTGTAATCTTTGAATTGGAGTATTTGCCACAGTTCAGATGGAATTAAATCATAGTTGGGTTGGGGTTTGTCACACCTGGACTTGAAGTTCAGCAACAAACTCCCCTTAAAATGCTCAAGATAATAATCTCAATCAGCAGTGCCTTTTAGAAAGAAGCACACAAACTTTGGTGACAGTCATAATATATTAGCAAATTGAAAATGTAATCATCATTTAAAAATAATTATCCACAACACCAATAATAACAAATAAGAAGGGGCAAAGATAATAAAGAATACACTAAAAAGCTGCTGACTAATAAAGGGGGGAAGGAAGAATAAAGAAAGAAAAAATAAAAGGTGTATAAGGAGAAGAGAGAAAATCCACTTAAAGATGTAAAAATGAAAAAGTAGAAAAAGAAAATGAAACAACAAGGGAAAAGAAGAAAAGAGGAAGCAATCCAATTAAAGTGTTTTTAAAGGAGGGAAGGGAAAGAATTTAAGGATAGAAGAGTATTAAAATTAAATAGTGAAAAGGAAAAATAAGAGAAAAACATTAGATATAAATATTCAAAGTAAGCAGGTAAGGTAAGGCACAAAAGTCTTTTTTTGTTTTTATTTTTGTTTGTGTTTTTGTTTTTGTTTTTTTTCAAGACAGGGTTTCTCTGTATAGCTCTGGCTGTCCTGGAACTCACATTGTAGACCAGGCTGGCCTCGAACTCAGAAATCCACCTGCCTCTGCCTCCCGAGTGCTGAGATTAAAGGCATGCACCACCACACCTGGCTGGCACAAAAGTCTTAATGGTTACAAAAAATACAACCCCTACCCCCAAAGAAAATAAAAACAACCATAAGTCCCCTTGCTAGCAATGAGGCCAAGTATATGGGTGACATGAACATTCTGTCTGTGCTAAATGGACCTTTCTAAAATCTTGGGCTATATGCTCTTTGGACGGTACCTATAGGCTTAGTTCCACTTGTCTTTTTCTTCTTTGATTGAGACATTCTACACTCATCTGTCCTGGCTGAGAGCTCCACCAGCAGTAGTTCCCTTTTATTTTCTCTGTACATTCCTAAGGCTGCTCAGGAATGAAAAGGGTCTATTGGGCTTCAACCACACACATTGAATGGGGACAGTGGTGGGTCCCATATGACACCCTCATCTTCCACCTGGTGTTCTGAAACTTGTTTATCACATATAATAACTTGTAATGGTTTGTTCTGAACCTGTTCCAGCTTCCTTAATCAAATTCCCAAATAAATGGCCCTAGATGGCAAGGGATCTTTGTTTACCTTTTGTGTCTCTGTCTAGGTTCCCACTACAAAATGCTCTTAATGATTCTGAATCCGAGAATTTCTCCCTTAGCCATAATAGACCTCTAGGCCATGACTCACTGAATCAGTTTATGACTATAAGCTGGAGATAGGGAAAATATAGAAACCTTTGATTCCCAAAGCAGTAAGTTCAGACAAGAACTCAAAATGGTGTCCTAACTCAACAGGAAGCACTTCCCCTGAGCCAGTGTGCAAATAGCAAGTCCTCAGAGAATCTGTTCCTTAAAAAACTAGCCTGTTTTGTTGTTTGTTTGTGTTTTTTGTTTGTTTTTAAGATTCATTTTATGCATATGTGTCTTTTGACTGCATGTCTATATGTGTGGCATATTTGTGCCTAGTGCCAGAAGGGTACGTTGGATCTCCAGGTACAGGTAGTTGTGAGACACCCTATAGGTGCTAGAAACCAAACCTGGATCCTCTTTAAGAATAGCAAGTGTACTTAACAACTGTGCCATCTCTAGACTTTTGGCCTTCATTTCTGCACAGTGAAGAGGCTGGTGCTAACTGCATTTTGTGAGTTTCTTTCTTTTGGGGGAGGGTTATGATTTTTTATTACTTTATTTTTTTTACAGTCCCCCCCTCCCACAGTTCCTCATCCCATTCCTCCTTCCTCCTGTCTCCAAGAGAATCTCATCCCCCCTCCCCCACCAGACCTCCCCACTCCCAGGGGCCTCAAGTTCTAGAGGGTTAGAGACACTACTTTTCCTACTAAGGCCAGACCAGGTAGTCCTCTGCTGTATATGTGTCAGGGGTGGAGGAGTTGGGGAAGGGGGTGCTGGGACCAACTCCTGTATGCTGCCTGATTGATGGTTCAGGAATCTGGGTTAGTTGAGACTGCTGCTCTTCCTATGGGGTTGCCTTCCTCCTCAGCTTCTTCCAGCTTTTCCCTAGTTCAACCACAGGGGTCCCTGACTTCAGACTGTTGTTTTGGTGTAAGTATCTGCATCTGTCTCATCAGTCAGCTGTTTATTGGGCCTTTCAGAGGACAGCCATGATAGGCTCCTGTCTGTAAGCACACAGTAGCTTCAGTAATAGTGTCAGGCCTTGGAGCCTCCCCTTGAGATGGATCCCAAGTTGGGCCTGTCACTGTACCTCCCTTCCCTCAATCTCTTCTCCATTTTTGTCCCTGCAGTTCTTTTAGGCAGGAACAATTCTGGATCAGAATTTTTGACTGTGGGATGGCAACCCCATCCCTCCACTTGATGTCCTGCCTTTCTACTGGAGATGGAATAATAGATATCAGAGTTGAAAGTATTGAAAGATTAAAAGAAGATATATCTTCATCTTATCTATCTATCATCTATCTATCTATCTGTCTATCTATCTATCTATCTATCTATCTATCTATCTATCTATCTATCTATCTCAACAAGGTCCCTCTCCCCACTGTAGGGCATTTCATCTAAGGCACCTCCCTTTGAGTCCTGATAATCTCTCACTTCCCAGGTCTCTGGTACTTTCAAGAGGGTCCCTCCACCTCCCACCCTTGAGGTTGCATATTTCCATTTATTCTGCTGGCCCGCAGGGCTTCTCTCCTGTTTCCCCCGTCCCCCAGTACCTGATCATGGTCTCCATTTCCCCTTCCCCTCCCCTCTCACCCAAGTCCCTACTTCCCTCCTCCCATGATTGCTTTCTTCTTTCTCCCAAGTGGGAACATCCTTACTTGGGCCCTTTGGCTTGTTATCCTTCTTGAGTTCTGTGGATTGTATTCTAGGTATTCTGTACTTTTGGGGCTAATATCCACTTACTGTGCATGACCTTTTGGGTCTGGGTTACCTCACTCAGGATGATATTTTCTAATTCCACACATTTGCCTGTAAAACACATGATGTCCTTGTTCTTAATAGCTGAACAGTATTCCATTGTGTAAATGGACCACATTTACTGTATGCATTCTCGTTTGTGGGACATCTGGATTGTTTCCAGCTTCTGGATATCACAAAGAAGGCCACTATGAACATAGTGGAGCTTGTGTCCCTGTGGTATGTTGGGGCATCTTTTGGGTACATGCCCAAGAATGGTATAACTGGATCTTCAGGTAGATCTCAGTGGAATCTCTGGGTTGTTTTGGTTTGCATTTCCCTGATGACTAGGGACTTTGAATATTTCTTGAAGTGCTTCTCAACCATTTGAGATTCCTCTGTTGTGAGTTCTGTTTAGCTCTATACTCCTTTTTTTTTTAAATTGAGTTGTATGTTTCTTTGGAGGTTAGCTTCTTGAGTTCTTTATATATTTTGGATAGTAGCCCTCTATCAGATGTGGGGTTATTGAAGTTTTTCCCAATTTGTAGGTTGCTGATTTGTCCTATTGACAAGTAAATATGTCCTTTGCTTTACAGAAGCTTTTCAGTTTCATGAGGTCCCTTGCTGATCTTAGAGCCTGAGCCACTGGTGTTCTGTTCAGGAAATGGTCCAGAGTACCTGCTGCTGGTTTTGATTTTTAGCTTAGTTTTATTTTGTTATTGTTGGACAAGATGCTGGTAGAATGCTGATATTTTGGATTTACTAAGACTTTTTTTTCCCCTAAAGTGTAATCTAGTCCCTTTCCTTGTGAAGTTGGGAAGAATGTGTATTCTTTGGCTACTTGGTGGTTTGTTGTGTAAAGACTACTAAGTCTATATGGTCTAGAGTAGATCATATTTCTTGTTATTCTCTCTGGATCATCTGCTCACTGATAAAAGTGGAGCTTTAAAGTCTCCTACCATTACTGTACCACTGTGTCTCTCTCTCTTTTGGTCTACTGATGCTCATACTCCAAGGTTTGTGGAGTGCATATCCACTTACAATGACTAGAACATGTTGTGTTGATTTATCACTGTGTATTACCTTTTTCCTTTTTATCGGTTTGACTTGCAGTCTATTTTATCTGACAGAACTGTAGCTATTCCTGTTCTTTTGTTCCCTATATTTCTAGCAATTAAGTTGCAATTTCTGTGGGTTCCTACTAGTGAAGCAAGTCTCTTGAGCACATTTGGATCGTGTGTGTGTGTGTGTGTGTGTGTGTGTGTGTGTGTGTGTGTGTGCGTGTGTGTGTTACTTCAATCTGCCATAGGCTTTTTGTTAGAAATCTTAATTTACTTACATTCAAGGTAACGTGGTAGGAGAAACTTCTGCTATTTTACTTTTAGATCTCTACATTTTTCTATCCTGCATTTTTCTTCCTCTATCAGCTAATTCTTTTGCAGTTGAGTGATTTTTCTGTAGCACTATACTACAGTTCTTTCTTAATTTTATATTATATTTATTTTAGTTTGGTATTCTATGGTTACGATGGGGTTTGCCAAACACATCTGTAATGGCTTTGTCTGAAATATTTCCTGCAGGCTTATTTGTTCGGGCACTTACTTGGTCCCTGGGTGGTGGTGCTGTTCTAGGCAGGTACTGAGCCTTTAAGAGGTGGGCCCCACTGGTGACATTAGGCTATTAAAGGAGAAGCCTTGAGGGTTCTTTGTTATGAGTTTTGGTAGTGTCTTCTTGTGTGACATGGGAAGCTCCTCTTTGGGGTCTATTTGAGTTCAGATATGTGAGCTTCCTTTGACTGGATGCTGGCTTTTCCCCCAGATTAGGGAAATTTTTTCTTAATACTGTATCTATTTATCTTTGAGATAGAGTCTCACTATGAGACCTAGCTGGACCAAAACAAAATAATATAGACCAGGCTGGCTTTGTACTCACAGAGATCATCTGTCTCTGCTTCGTGAGTGCTGAGTTAGGATGTGCAACCATCAAACCTGTCTCATCCTATACTTATTAAATATGTTTTCTGGCTCTATTTAGCCCACTTCACTTTCTTTAATTCCTATTACACATAGATTAGGTCTCTTGGTGGTGGCCCACAGTTCCTGTAAGCTCTCTTTATAACCCGTCCCTTCTCTTTGATATTAGACTGATAATTTCAAATGTTCTGTCTTTAACCTCACTGTTCCTCATCTTTTTGTTCATTGATTTATTCACTTTGCATCCCCATCGCAGCCCCCCTCCAACCTCTCCACCCAATCCCATCCTCACACACACACACACACACACACCTGCCCCAATTCATTGCTCCCCTTCTCTGAGAAGGAAGGCTCCCCATGGGTTTCAACCTACCATGGCACATCAAATCACAGAAGGACTAGATAAGGCCAGACAAGGCAGCCCAGCTAGGGGAAAGGGATCCAAAGGGAGACATCAAAGTCAGAGACAGACCCTGCTCAAATTATTAGGGAGACCCACATGGAGACCAAGCTGCACATCTGCTACATAAGTGTATGTATGCCCATGTACGCTCTTTGGTTGGTGTTCCATACTTTGTGAGCCCAGGTTAGTTGACTCTGTAGGTCTTCTTGTGATATTCTTGACCCCTCTGACTCCATCAATCTTTTCTCCTACTCTTCCATAAGACTCTTTGAGCTCAATCCAATGTTTGACTGCATCTGTTTCCATCAGCTACTGGATGAAGCCTCTCAGAGGCTAGCTATGCTAGTTTCTGTCTACAAGCATAGCAGAACATGAATAGTGTCAGGGGTTGGCTCTATCCCACGGGATGGGTCTCAAGTTTGGCCAGTCATTCGTTGGCCACCCCCTCAATCTCTGCTTCATCTTTATCCTTGCACATTTTGTAGGAAGAACAAATTTGGTGTTAAAGATTTTGTATGTGGGTTGATGTCCCCCTACCTCCCCTAGAAGTTCTACCTGGCTATCGGAAGTGGCCACTTCATCTTAAGCTTCTATTACATTTTTTCTTCACTCATTATTTATTACTTCATTGTTTAAATCCTCTCCCTCCCTCAGCTGGTTCCCTCTTATTCCCTGCTGTCCCTCCTTTCTTGCTTTTGCAAAACTGTCCATACATTGTTTTCAAATTTCACTTAATTTTTTATGCATATATATATTCTTGGGATTCAGTGGATTTTTAAGAGGATTATTGTGAATTCTCTTTCCTGATATGGCACAGTTCTCCCTTTCTTTTGTGTCTATTATTATGGTTTTATTGGAAGTTTTGATAATCTACAGTCTTCGGTTTTTTGGTTTGTTTTTATTCTTTTAGGGTTTTTTGTTTGTTTGTTTTGGGGTTTTTGTTTTGGTTTGTTTTTTGGTTTTGAGACAGGGTTTCTTATGAAGCCCTGACTGTCCTAGAACTCATTCTGTACCCAGGCTGGCCTCAAACTCAGAGATCCACCTGCCTCTGCTTCCCAAGTACTGGGATTAAAGGCATGTCACTATCTGTCTTTGTAATCCTGTGCTCTGTCATTGGGCTTTCTTATTTGCAAAAGCAGCTATTTTGGCTTCTGTGGACACTTTGGAAACAACGGCCTTTACTTTACATTATGATGATAGCTACTCCTGCTGGCAAAATCACTGGCCAGCCAAGATCTCTAGATAGCTAGGCTGCTGCCTTTGCTTTGAATTCAACTGTGGTAACTGGCGTTATTCCGCTTTCTAGTGAGACAATTGGTTATGCCCTGTGGTTAGGCTGAGCTGCTGGGTAGGCAACTGCCACTAATGCAGCTGGGCACAGAGTGCTTTTCTTGCCATTATGGTAGCCTTGCTACTCCCTTGATGAGTGTGCTTTTGGGGTGACTAACTGCCCAGCGGCAGGCATAATAAACTTCCGTGTCCATGGTGTATTGGTCTCTGCAGTGGACTTGCCTCCTTGCTAGTTTCTCTCTGGCTGCCCTTTTTTCTCTAAGCTCCCCATGAACTGAGAATGGAGGGCGCACCCCTGCAGTGTTTCAGAATATCTAGGAGTGGCTGGTTTCCTGGTTCTCTCTTCTCTCTGGAGAAGCCTTGGATCCTGAAGACTTGGGGGTGGGGTGGGAGGGGGTGCTGCATGTCCCCTTGAAAGAGAAGAACAGTGGTAGTGGTATGGTCCTAACAAGACCACTTGCATTACCCTGCGGCTGAAAGGTTTGGCTTTGGTTTTTGGTTTTTGGGTTTTGGGTTTTGGGTTTTGGGTTTGGGGTTTTGGGTTTTTTTGTGCTTTTCAGTTCTGTGAACACAGAAGTGACAATCTTGATCCCATGCTTGGGAATTCTTCCACTTTGTTCAGGATTTTCACACTCTGCTTTTAAATGTTAATAAAAATTTGAAAGACTAGAAGTAATTTTTAGCATAAAGTTTGACACAATTAGGAAAAGAGTATATTCACTTATAAAAACCAGTGAAACAATATGTATGAGAAATATGTCTTTTTAAAGGTGTAAAACTTCAGAAAAATTCCCCAATATTAAGTTCCTCCCTATATATCACAGACAAGCCTAAGCAAGGGAAAGTTCCTTAGAAGATACTGAAGGCAAAATGCTGCCTGCATTGCAGGAACAGCCACAGAAGCAGGGCAACGAGCAAGCTTTCTAAGTCCATCCTGGGAGGTGCTGCTCCTGCGGCCCAGCCTGTTCATTGATGTTGTAAGCTATTCTTGCTAAAATGAAATGCTCTCTTCTCAAGTGTGTGACTCCTGAAATTCCTAGCATTGCAGGACAAAACTCACATTATAATCCTTGTCTCCCTTACATGAAGTATCTAAGACCAGAGCAGATCACGTTAACCAGGGATTTGCAGGATGACCGGGATAGAGAAGGAAAATGGAGAGCAGTGGTAAAGGACAGCGAGTGCATTTGAGCCACAAGGAAATTTTATGTCACATTGGTTGATAATTACAGACATAACCCAGCACTACAAAATATGTGCTGTGCAGATACTTATATGTGTGTACATATAGATGCATGTGCATATGCAATACCCAAACATGCACACATAGTGTGTTATATATGTGTATATATGTAACTATGAATATGTGCATGCTGCCATGTCAGCCAACAGAAAATCTTCAAACTATGTTCAACAAAAAAAGTAAACATTGGCTTAGGATATTATTTTTAAAGAGAATATAAAATACACATTGTGCTAGACAATGGACTAGTTATCAGAGGAGAGAGGAAGGGAATTCAATAAGGTTATGTTTACATTGTGGTAAAAGCGTGGTTCTTTCACACAATCTAAATCACAATGTCAAGCTTCTAATTCAGGCTTTTACTACTCAGTAGACACAGAACTTCCCAGCCAACAGGCTACTCTCCCAGGTGTCTTCTGCAAGGTTCTGGCAGGAATCTTGGCTAAGAGTGGATCACCCTTGTGCTCTGCCTATCTGCTGCCTACGGGGAACTGGAAGGCAACAACAAATTAAGAAATCTGGACTGCTGAGCACAGGATGCAGAGTTTAAATAAGAGTTAGCACACAAGACAGAGGAAAGAAACCCAAACTGAAAAAAAAAAACTTATACTGACATATATAAAAAGCAGAGAAGGGGTTGCTTGGGCAAACCTTTGGGATATCTGGTTAATAGACTACAACCTAGAATCAAAATGCTAACAAGACTATACTACAGACATGAAACTGTGTTCAGATCTATCCCAGTAACATGGCAAACCATGTAGTTTAGGTTTGTGTGAAATAATACACAAATACCTGGATGACATAATACTTACCTTTTGCATATAGTACATAAACCAATTATAAATTCGGTAGCTGGATAGAGTAAAAAAAATTATGAATTTGGAGCCGTGGGTCAAATCTGGCATGCTACCTGCTTCATCAGAAAAGGCTGCGCTGGACGCAGTTGTGGTCACTCATTTGCTGGCTGCGCCAGTGTCTGTGCGACAACATCAGAGCCAAGCAGCTACAACAGAGGCTAACAGACCTATAGCACTTAGTACAGTTTGTGATCTTTCATCGGAAACTGCTAGATGTTCAGGTTAGGGATGCTTAGTCTGCATGTGTTCTCTCATAGAGAAAGGTCTGACAGCTCCACTCCAAAGAGCCACTGGCCATAAGAATGAAGCCCCAATGGTAAATCTCAGGGCTTAGAAGGTAGAAGGACCTTGCCTGTTGACTAATGCAGGCCTTTGTTACCAACTCACAGTGAGATGATGGAGCTGCAACAAAACGTCCCATGAATGAAAGTGCCAGAGCCTGTGCATGTCGCAGCCATTCCTCCTACCTGCTTTGCTGTGTTTGCAGATGGACTGTAGACAGCGCTCTGCTCAGTCTCCTCATCTGTGTTGGTCTCCTCATCACTTTCTGGGTTATTTTTCCATTCTTTCATCATTTCTAATACATTGGTTGGTCTTGCTGAAGAAAGGGTATTGCCCTAAGATTAAAAACAAATATTTTCACATAAACAGTTCAGATAATTGAAAGATTCTTAAACCTCTTAATATATTCTCCCCAAATCAGGAGTAGTCATATGGAAAAGTATAATGCTGGGTAATTAGCAAAACTTTAGCCATATTTTGGAACACACTCCCTGTCCCACAGGAGCTAACTTCCACATACCATCACTTACAATGTGAACAATGTTAGGAGGCCACTCATAAGTCAGGAAGAAGTAAATGTAGCCTGCTTATGCCAAGGACACAATATGGCGATTGTGTGGCAGCTATGACCCCTTTAGCACTGTTCTTAGAAAACTGGTAAGACACTGCCCAAAAGCTAATGGGTCCAATGCTAAAGGTGAGTTTACACAACACCAGCATCTATAGAAAACATCCACACCTAATAACTATTAAGTAAACAGTACATCTACAAATATAGACTGTTGATTTAAATGCTCTTTCCTGGAATATTTCTATGTAATGTGGCTATTTGCTTATAACTGAGTCAATTTGCTGTACCTTTCCCTGTTATGACTGTATCAAACCAATATTGGCCATTTCACACTAACTCTACTTACCAAACATCCCAAATGTGCTCAGAGACAGATAGGGTCAAATGTCTCCTACTTGACTTAATTTTTTTTAATTCTAAACTTCAGTTGTTAGAGAACATTTGTACAGGATATTTAGGTCACTATCAGGTTAAAATGAGACCTTCAGGTGTGGGCACATGTATATAGAAATTCTAAATAGTCTTTGTATGTAGGTAGATTTAAGTGCTGTGCAGTAATAACACAGAAATCCATGAGACAGGGCACATTAAGGACAGCCATCTGAATACACTGTGGAGGATTTATTGAGTTTAATATAGTCATGGTTAAAAATAGATCAGCATCAAGAACAGAATGGTAATAACAAGAGGAGATCATTAGGAGACCTAGTCCCATGGCTCTTCTGCCCTCCTAGAAGGTCAGCGCCTTACTTTTTACCTAGCACCTGAGTACTCTCTACATTGGCTGTACTCGTTTCTCCTCTACCTCCCAACTTATCATCCTGTTCTGACAACCATGGCCTACACTGCCTTCAAGGTCCAGTTTAAAAGTCATCTCTATTAGGTGTCCCAGAAGTAGGAACATACACAGGGCTAAGGAAGCAGTCATGGAGGGCTAGAGCCATCTAAACTGCCAGCTTGCCTCAGAGCACCTGTCAGATTGAGTCATGATCTCTAAGGCTTGCAATTTTCATCCTGACTTCTGTCAGAATTCATAGTATGTAGGGTCCTCGACTTTGAATATTCACATCTTGGGCTCAATTTGATTCTCTCATTAGCAAAGAGACAATCTGAAATATCTGTCTGTAACCTCAGTCCTGTTCAAATAAGTGTTCTTCAGGTTAATTCTTTGGATATTGTGAATTTCAATTTTCTCCCCTCTTTGAAAAAGATGTTTATCAGAATAAACATATCACTTTTAGGTGATACATTTTTGGAGCTAGTACATAGTTCATGATGCTCCCAGTTCCTACTTGGTACCTACAAAGATCTGGAGCAGCTTAGACTCCTGCCAGGCAATTTTCAATGGGAAATACTAAGCACTGGGACCTGGAAGTCATTCTTTACCATACAACACGCAGCCTGCCCTGATAGGAAAAACAAAGGAAATGCTTGCATCCTGCAAGTCACCTCTAAGAAGCTTTAGCAAGATAAACCTGTCTACACATGACCATGCTCAAACAAACAACAATCACGGTGAAGCTCATATGCTAGCTGCACAATGTGACAGCAGCTCACTACAGCAATCTTTGTTTTTCGAAGTCTTAATCAGCATATTATGATCTAGCTATCATGATTTAACTAACAGTTTCAGTCCCTCAAGAGCACAGCTCAATCTTCACTCACTTTGCTATATTAAATGTCATTAGATAAATTGCAAACCTCACCACTGGCTTTGCAGCCCACATCAAACAGGTACCCATGATGATCAGTGACCAACTGTATCACTGCTTTCAAAGCGTGCAGGTTCTTGGGAACTACTTATCTGCTAGTCAGTTCATCCATGTGTCTCCTTCATGATGGTGTAGTCAAATTTTACTTCTTTAAGGATTTATTTTTAGGTGTGTATGTGTGTGTACATGTGTGCATGTGTACATGTGCATATGTGCATGCTTGTGTATGAGTACATATGTATACATGTGTGTGTCTGTCTGTGTGTGTGTGTGTGTGTGTGTGTGTGTGTGTAGGTTTCCAGAGTTCAAGAGTCCAGCAATGTACAGGAGAGGTTACTGAAATTCCTGGAGTTGGAGTTACAGGTGGTTGTGAACTGCCCAATGTGGGTTCTGGGAACCAAGCCATGGACTTCTCCAAAGCTGAATGAGCACTCTTAATACTGAGTACTCTCTCTAGACCCAAGGAGTTTATTTCCTTCCTTCCTATGGCAGGCAAATTATCAGTAACCTATCAAAATGCACAATGCAGTCTCTCTGACAAATAATTTTATCATTTGGAATTTATTCTATAGATATGCTATTTATGAGAACATTTGTTGTGACACTGATTGTAACAAGAAAGATCTGAAACAATTTATTTATTCCATATTCAGAGGGAGAAATTTACAAAATACTATAGAACATCCAGACTTTGAGATGTAATATTGCATTTTTTCTTAATAAAGAAATCTTCCCACTATATATTAAATGAAAAAGAGTAGTTTACAGGATATTGACCCTATTTGTGTAATGTATACACATAAAACTGCATAAAAAGCACATGTAAGATACTAAATGATAATTATCTCTACTGAAAGGGGGTAGAATATTATTTTCCTGTTTTGACCACCATTTACATTTAAATGGTGAACCATTTACCATGGGCAATCCCATGGACTTCATATGACTAAAAAGCAATGTAAGCAGCTGGAAAAGGCATGTATGAAGTGTAGAGAGCCACACAAAGATGAATGACCAATCACCTCGATGGCCTGGATGGTAACAGTGGCCCTAAGGGAAGCAGCTACTTCATTGATTTCTCACAAGTGTAGCTTCAAATGCATGGATGAGGCTAATGTCGGTAATCCTCGTCTTCAGGAAAAAAGGAGCCTGAGAAATGACTGAATTACAGAGGCACAACTGCCAGCAGAGAATTTCTAGTTAGAGGTAAAGCTGAGCCTTCAAACTCAATATATTTCAAACCAACACTCTTCAGACTGGGGTGTGCACACACCTGGATGGCTTGAGGAATCAGTTTCACACCCCCAATCTGCTTGAGCATGGAATTGTAGTAATCATTTCCATGCTTTTTCCCTTAAGTCAGCTTCTTCCACTTAACAAGAAAAAGAAAGCATAGTTTGCAGCCATCATATATATGTACATATAATATATGTATATATATACATATATTGTGTGTACATATATATGTATATATGTGTGTATACATATATATGTATATATGTGTGTATACATATATATGTATATACATATATATACACATATATGTATATGTGTGTATATATGTGTCTATACATGTGTGTATATACATATATATGTATATATATGTGTGTGTGTGTGTGTGTGTATATATATATATATATATATATATATATATATATATATATATATATTTAAATCTCTGAAGTACCAAAGACCATTCAAAATTTCTGTGTAGGTGTTTGGGAAGCAAATGAACCTAATGACTTGGTGGAAAATCTTTTAAAAGTGAGATGTTTTGTGTCTTTTCTTCCATTGAAAAATGCAGAAAGACATAATTAAATTATTCGAAGGTACAGAGTCCAATATCATTTTTGTAATTTATTTTATTATATGATTCTAAATACTTTTCCTTGGGCTCTGTGTACACTGGAACTGCATTTATATCTTTGTTGCTCAAAATGTATTTTCATCATTAATCCATCATTCGCTCATTTATAATATAATGCATTCCGAGGTGTGTCTATACAAGGTGAAATGACCATCTAAACTGTATCCATCCACTTGGTTTTTCTCTACCCTGTCTTCCTGAGGAGACTGACAGCCACTTCCTTGTTGTCTTGCTTATATTTTAATCATGTCTGTGTGTATTCAAAATAGAATGTCTCTTTAGTTGTTTTAACTTGATACAATGAGCATCAGACCTTATATTTTTTTCATTCAAAATGACACTGGATATCCCATCCTGGGGATATGAATCATGAACCTAGATTCCTACATTACAATATATGTAAAAAGAACTTCATAATATAGCAAATATATAAATGTTAGGCTAAACCTAGAAAATCTTGTGAAAGAGACTTAGGAGACCATCTTTATGACCTTAGAGTAGGTTAAAAAAATATATTGGGCAGGACATAGAGACTATTAAGTATACAAGAAAAAATAATATGTGGAATTTTTACCAAAGTTGTAACTGTATACCAAAGACAGCACTAAAAATTGGAAAAGATACATTATAGACTAGGAGGCTCCTGGATAGAAGGGTGGGCAAGCTTCATATGGTAATAGGATCTGGGCTGGCCTGGCCAATAAGTCAAGGGCAGACACAGAGGCAGGACTAGGTAGAACCACAAACTTATCCTGTAGCTGCAATAGGGGGGATTGACCAGCATCCTTTCTTACCAACTCTGTATTCTAGAGAGAGCCACAGAAGGAACAGGGCTTAGTTTCTAGGAGAGGGAGGAGCAGCCAGAGGGTCTGTGACTTAGCAGCATGTATTAAAAACATGTTGAAGGATTTACCCATGTTTGGAAAGTTCTAATAAAGCTTGGAACTGAAGCTATCTTTTCACAACCCACACAAGAGAAATAATTCTACTAATTTATACCAGTGGTTTTAAAATGTAAGCAGCCAGAAGAAATTCCTCAGACATATGTTTTTTAAGTGTAAATTCTTGGTGTTAACCTGTGTCCTAGGGAGTTGAAGAAAATAAGAGGCCACAGAAATGATCTAGTAAGAAATGTCCATTCTCTGATCCGATGCTGATGGGAAAGAGGAAGGCAAAGCAGCTAACAGAGGAAATAACCGTGTCCTGGCAGCCAGAGGGGGTCTCGCCAAACTCTGCCCTTGCTGGAACAGTCACCACAGCTGATTTTCCTCACAGCTACCACTCAGCTTGTGAAACCAGGGAGGCACTTCAAATTTATTTGAAATTCTGCTCACTTAAATGTATACAGAAAAATAATTCTTTTTCTTGGAATACTTTTAAGATATAAACCATGCTTCAAAATGCACAATACATGGGTTAAACTACAGACACTTTTTTGTCCAATAAAGCCCTTTATTGGAAATTGTTACTAAGCATTAGGTATTGAGAAAAACAGGCTCTGATATGAAGCAGTAAGGCTCTGAGGAAACCATCTTCCTCTCTTTAGACTATTTCAAACAGAGGACATGAATTGCAGGAAGGAAGACATCAAGTGTTAGGAAGAAACGAGTCACGCCTTTCAGAAGTTTGCAAAATGCCAGCATTCTAAATTTCATACACTGAACTTAAGCGAGTCCGATATAGTACACAATATCTGTCACTTCTATCCATTTGGCAAAGACTTCAGAGAGACAAATGTTAGAGGCTTGAAAATGGAGACTTCTGGAAAAATGACCAAAGCCAGAAATAAAGCTGTACTAATTAGAAAACAAATAATTAAATGGCCAAACCCGAATGTTGTGTGATGCTGGGAGGAGATAAATTCTAAGGCACACCATCTGTTTTACAACTTTTTATTTTCCTGTACCACAAATCTACCCCATACATTTTTACAATGATCTCGCAGCTAACTCATTTGCACAACTACTTTAGGCCAGAAATAATTACAGCACAGAATCCCAGAAGAGATCAAAATAGTTACAGAAGAGGGCAGATATAATACACTCTTGATTGAAAACTAGGTTTTAGCGTTTAAAAAAAAAGTAAAAGAAGAACTGTTATTCAAAGAAATAACTCAAATTTGTCAAAGGAAAATTAGAGAATTTAAAAAACTGATACCACAATATATTTATGATATTTAAAAGTATCTGGGCCTCTTCTGTCTTTGCTTGTTTCCTAACTTATCTCTTCAGCCCAGTGGTTTTACATGGCATCCACGTACTCGTGATTTTCCTGTTTATAACCCAGTTCCTGACCTCTATCTATTTATTTGTTTGACATGTCTACTTTCCTGTCACATAGCATTTCAATGCTAACATACCTAATTTGGAGCTCTTGTCTCACTACCCATGCCCCACAGGAAGAATCTACTCTTCAATAGCTGTCCACATCTTAATAAATGGAACCACTGTTCTACCAGCTGTTAGAGCAAACCCTCAATTTCATTCACTCTTCCTCCCATATCATTATTATTCATGTACTCCATCATCATATTCTATGGTTCACATTTCCCCAGCCCCTCCAACTCTCCCTCTTTTTCTTCAGTGCTCAAGATCAAACCCAGGGCTTTGGCACACTGTGCAAGCATCCTACTGCTAAGCTACATCCACTTTCAATCACATTTCTAAAGCCTCTCCCATGTATTTTTCTTTTTTTCTGTTATTGCTATGCTTTTTAGACTGCCACCTCTCAAAAATGGTTCTTCAATATTTACCAAATTCTCTGTCTCTAAGGCATTGCCCACCTCAAGGCTGGAATGACTTTTAAGAATATAACTACACAATAATTTTCAGTTCAAATATAATTGCATTTGTGTCCTTGGTGCCTAAAATAGTGCCTAGCTAAACATATACTTAATTTTTAGTGGGTGTTGTCAATAACTCTCGTACAGCACTAGTAACTTCTAGTATTAAGTCTCAGACTTTTCTGGAGATCTCTGTGGACCTATTGACTTAGTGATTTTTCAAAAAAAATCATTCAGAATTCAGTAATTCATCGCTTAGTGATAATTGTAACAAGTGGGATTAGGCTTACTTGCACATTTCAAAGTGTTCTAAAGATTAAAAAAATTGCATTCTACTAAAATAAAAAAGTCTGGAATGGGTTGGCATAGTGACTGTAAACTACAAGCCCTGGGGCCCTGTATTTTACTGTTGTTTACCAACCCCAGTTTGTAGTCCTGCTTTGTTGTCCAGCATGGCTACTCAATCAACAACCATCACATTCCAAGTCACCAGAATAGAGGAAAGACTGGAAGAAGGCCTATCCTGCTCCACTTCCTTCACATGTCATTAGGTGACAATGGTGACTAACACAGAAAGCTGGGAAATAGAGACACTCAACTGGATAGCAATGTTTCCAACTAAAGATTCAATAGCAGCCTCCCTCGAATTCTGTCTATTACTGGGTCCTGTTCGATTACAGGAATGCAGAGACCAAAGGGTCTACACCCAAGTTTTGTAGTCTACTGGTGCAACATGCAAATAAATGAAGACTAAATGTTTCAGCCCAGGTAATGAAGACCATCTGGAGACATGTTTTCCAAGGTCCCCAAAAGACTCTCTGTAACCAGAGAGCTGAGTGAACTATAATTGGTTCTAGAGCTTTACATCTGGAACCTGTTCCATATCCTTTTCTCTGCATCGATTTCATAAGACATTTCTCAGTTCCATTCTACTGGACATGAAGCATCCATGACAAAGAACAAACAAAGTTCATTTGAATGTCTATAAATACACACAAGCAACTGTGGTGACAGTCGTAACCATTTGGGAATGTCCATTTCAGAAATGTGTCAAGACTCACTACTCCTTTTAAACTTGTCAGAAGATGGAGCTAATTGACGGTTCTAAGACTAAAAGACCATGTAAAATGAATGATGTCAGAAAAAAAGATTTTTAAAAAGAGTGTCATAACTTACTGTCAACCATTGGTTATCTAGAAGTTCCTTAGCTGTGATTCTGTGAGCAGGATCTACTTTCATGAGTTGTTTCAAAGTATTTTTTGCTGCAAATAAAGGGGAGAAAATCTTGAAATCTTATTTCACTTAACCTCAGTTAATGTTACACACACCAGCTGGTCATGGTGACAAAGGCTGGTAGCCCCAGCTACTTAAAGAGGCTGAGACAGGAGGATTGTTTGAATCCAAAAATTTGAGATGAGCCAAAAAATTGAGACAACTCAGAGAAAGACATCCTACAACACAACCAACAAGGCAAAATAAAAATTATACATTTTCCTATTTACTTAGGTTATGATTGCATAATACAACAAAGTGTGCCAAGTTCCATCAACACCAGGCCTAAGAAATAAGGTGGAATGCCTTTTATTGCTGGGTAACCTGGATTAATGATCTATGGTGAAAATTGGGTTCAAAACAGCAAGTTTCCCCTTTAATTTTTTAATTGATATTTTTAGTTCAGTTTTGTTTTATTTTGTTTTCTGATGAAGATATCACTATTTCCACAAGCAAATATTGTTTAATTCTAAAGTAAATTTATGACTAACTAGAGATTTACAACAGTTTTATTAGTGAATGATTAATTGCTTTAGTAAATCATAGCAAGTCCATACTCACCAGAATCACTAACAGATTCCCAGACTGGGTTTTCAAATCGCAGTTCTCCCTTCTTTATTAATTCATAGAGCTTTTCTTCTGAATTTGCCAAAAAGGGTGGCTCTCCACACAGTCTAAAGGAAAGCAGTCATTTTGTTCAAATGTTTTTAACATAAGACCATCACAAATCAACTTCCTATAGGACTTGGAAGCAGTGATGCTTGGTAGGTAAGTAACAGATGAGAAGGAGAAAGGACTGGCTCTCTGCTGAATGTAGAAGCAATGGAGCCATCAAGGCTCATAGCTGGTCTCCTCTCAATGCTGAGAGAAATGGCACAGTAGAGGACTACCTATGAACTGAGGCCTCAGATCTACAAATGCCCCAAGGCTTCTACAGGTTGGGGAGATACTAGGATTAAGGGGTTCTAGGGCAGGAAGGTGTGAGAGGACAAAGGCACAGTAATAGTGACATGAGCAAGGAGAGATGGCTGCTTAAAGTCCGTACTGTACACCGGGTTATAGAAGAAGCACATGGGTTATTAAACTCATCAGCGTTTGATGGCCAGGCAAGCGTTTTGTCTGTGATAAATAATAAATCAAATGTTAGTAGTGGTAACAATAAAATAAAAGAATAACCCTGGAAATTTCTGTAGGTTTTGAGCCAAAGCTGAAAGGGATTAAAATGGGCACAAGTTCTCAATAGTAGTATTCAAAAGAAGTAAGTCAGGAGGAAATCATCAGTAAGAAAGGGTGGATGTTGGGTAAACAAAAAGTCAGCACCAGTACAGCCCAAGCACTCTGGCTGAAGCAAGCATGGCCTGTCTGCATCTATAACACAGGCTCTATTTGTCAGCTTCTTTTTAACAGAGCTTGGGGAAAGTCAACCAAGCCGATTCCCTTAGCTGATCTAGGCCAGAGCTGTAACAGGGTACTTCTGAGCTGAGCTCAGTGCCTCAGTCTACTCTCAGTTACCATAATCATCATCATCTCAGGACAACCTAAAGACAAACAACAGCTATGCCCAGGGACACACCAAGCAGGAGGTGAGAGAGCAATGACTCAACTCTCAGGCACATACCTTCCACCTTCACTAAAATCCAAAGGGCATTTCTCCATTACACCTACCAAGGTGTGGTCTATTTCCAGCCTAAGAAAGCCTGAGTCTTTTACACTTCATGTTCCATTGACTTTATTCAGTTGTATTTTCTAAGCTTTATTCTAAAAATCCAATTGTAAACATTTTCTGACCAAGCTAGATTTCTGTATTTTTCATAACGGTAACAAAATGAGGGAACTTCCCCAGCAGTGAGGGCCTTAGGCTGGAGCAGAGAGCTTCTCCTGCAAGAGCTTCTTGCTGGTGGATCAGTAGTTGTCAAGCTGTTGTACAAATTCTGGCTTTTATACTTTTTATTTCTCAAGCTCATTCTGACACTTCTTTCTTCTTACTTGCTTTATTATTGCTTAGTTTTAAAATGGAATTTTAAAAGCCATAGGACACAAAAAGAAAATAACCAGGGAAATGGCTGTGTGGGCAATTACTATCTATTATAACAAGCCCAGGCTGGCTAAGGCTCAGCTCATTGAGCCCGTTATCAAGCAGTGATCTGCATGGCCCCCAATTTCTTAGTGGCTTCTGCATGCAACTATAGCTTAAGGGCTACATTTTAAATTTTCCACTTTTTTCTGTCCTTTGCAATTTTATTTACGTAAAATGTATCTAATGGTTGGTCAATCAGGAGCATATGGAACTTTATGACAGCAATTTCCTAGCACATCCAGAAAAGGGAAGCCATGACATGAAAAAATGCCTCTTAAGGCTTTCTATTATTTTCTGTTGCATTCATAGGACTCAGGACAGCAGAGGGCAGGAACCATAAAGAGTATTTATTTATGTTAATTTCATGTTGTGAACGTATGTTATCATTGTCCAATTAAGTAGAAATGAATCCAAGTCAAGTGGTAAATAAGGAAACAGCCTCGTGGAGAAGGTACTGCGCTGTGCTGGGGTGAAGGGAATTGTCTACAGTGCCACAGGGCTGAAGCGCATTAGTGAGTAGGCACTCCTGAGCTAAGCGAGACTCTTCTGTGAGGAGAGGAAGATGCCTTTACTCAGATGTGCAGCTACACTCTGGAGCAGGAACATTCAAATTAGATATTTAGGAAAGAGGGAAAAATGAAAGGTATGTAATACACTTGGCTTTTCTTAACAGCAAACTCAAAAAGTAGCAAACACCATATGGATTTTGTAATGATTCCTTATAAAGATTAATGTGGACTTTTGTTGTGTGGACACTCTTAACAGTATGAAAGATTTATTTAAATAGTTACATTTTAATTAAAGATGAAACTCTGGATATTTGGACCATGATTCTAATCAGCACAAAACAACAATCAAAGCTTTATGCATCCATTCATACTTCATGCTGTCTAAGCAATGATGCATGTGGACCAACCGTCTTCCATTTCACACAACTGTGAAAATGTTACTACCCTGATGTTAGTATTTAGACATGATATGGAAGAGGTGGTGCACAGCGAAATCTCCAACATGACCATAAAACTAATGTTGCATTGACATTAAAGTGTTCAGATTCACTGAAAGACAAGAACACTAGTCACTAACTTTTCAGACTACCTCTTAGACAATTCACTTAATTCAATTTAACATGTGTATTGAGCACTGAATATGGGCTGGCTGTTGTATCAGATGCCAGAGAATGATGAATGATGATGCCAGAAGATGGATAATTTGAACTTCGACAGAACTTAAAACAAAGAAACAGATAAGGTAGAATATTATAATATTACCGTGCAATGAGTGCAATCAAAGCTACATTTGTTCAAGCATGCCTTACTGTTTAAATATTTCTCTATTCGTATTGCTATTGTTACATTGAGACAGGGTCTCATGTAGCCCAGCCTAGCCTAGCCTAGCCTAGCCTAGCCTAGCCTATGTAGCCAAGGTAACCTTGAAATTCTGATCCTCCTGCCTCCACTTCCCTAGTGCTGAAACTGTAGGCACGAACCACTACACTTAGAGTATACAATGCTAAAGATCAAACCAGGAATTCTTTTGTGCTGGGAAGGCACTTTACCAACAAAACTAACATCCCAGCCATATTGGGGGTGGGGTGGGGTGGGGTGGGGTGGGGTGTTACTATTTTGTATGATGCCTTAAATACTATGTGGAATGCAGGAAAGTTTATACATAATAAATGAACATCAGCTGTAGTAGGAGTTAGGAAAGCAGGAAGCTTTAGTGTTGGCCCACCTGGGAGAGAAGTCCAAAGAAGAAAAGAATAAGCACTCATGGCACACACATATGCGTGCACAAAGACACACAGAGACACACACACAACATAGAGTGCGCGTGATAAAGAGCAGCGGAGAGTCATCACAGAAAAGGTAAATACACGAAAACACACAGGCAGCCCAAGACTGGAAAAACAAGCTAGAGTTAGTTGTAAATGATTTGCTAAGTCATACCATGTCAAATATTCTTTAGAGCAAGGAGTATTCATCAGAATGCTTTAGTCCTGAGAGAGTGTGATACAGACAGACAACCCTGAGAGCAGTGTAAACAGCAGACGAGGTGGAGGAGGAACAGAAGCAGGAAAGACAACCAGAAAGATGAACCGATAGGGCGGAAGAGAGGTGAAGATGCTCTCACCAGGAATGGGTGCAGGCACCTCACAGGCAAACACTTCAGGATCTGGGATCTGACTGAATTGTGAGAGTGAGAGGGAAAGACAAACAAGAATTATGGAGGCTTTCACGATGCTGTGGGAACTGAGAAATACAACACCCTCCCTTAATCCTAAAGTAACCTCAGCCTAACTGGGCCCAGTCCCCACTGTGCCAGCAGCACTAGGGCCAGGCGGCCCCAGTGCCCTATTCCTGATGGGCTGCAGATGAAGCTCTAAGCTGCGGCGAGGTACCGGGGAAAACAGATTTTCACTTAGCTCAGATCATGTGGGACACTGTTGCATTTGTAGATTAGTGCAAAGCAAAACTGAACAATGTGAATGTATAAATTAAACAAATACTTAGGAGGTGATTCTGAGGCCTAGTGAGAGGGCACTCAGGATGCAGCTCGGTTGGATTTTAAACGACTCCTTTGAAAATATATTACTTAGTTTTCATTTAAAAATCTATGTCAACCTACAGCCAGAGACTTCACTTTTATTTACACTGGGCATTCAGGAAGCTACTTACAAAATGTACATTATGACACCTATGCTCCAAATGTCACACTGCTGGCTGTAGTCATGGGCATTGATGACCTCTGGTGCTGCCAAATAAGCAGAAATAAAATAATATTAATAATACAATAAATTACCTTTAAATGCTTAAACACAAAGCAAGAAAAATGTGCTGATGTGTTTTGTAATTTATTCCTCTGGAGCGAACAAAAAGAGCCAACAGCAGATGCTGAATGAATAATGCACAGGCCTTCCAACTGGTGTCACCAACTCCTCACTCCTATCAATTAGCTCCTAATGGGACAATGGCATCAACTGCTTTCCTAAGTGTGCACTTCTTTACTCCTAGGAAATGATTAAGTGATTTTTACAAATACAGTATAGTTATAGTAGAAGACAATGATGTCTTAGATTCTCCCAAAAATAGAAGGAAACACAACTTTGCTAAACATTATTTAAATCAAGGCAAATATGTGCAAATCCAAACTCAAAGAAAAGCTAATATTGTGGTTATAAATCACTTCAGCAGAATAATGATGATAATGATTATAATTTCACAGCACTATAATGACAGAATATATATTATTTCCCACATTTTCTAGGTAAGAAAACTGAGATATAAAGCACACTCACCTAAGACTGGCAAAACACTAATGAGTGCCGGCACAGGGTGAGCTTCCAAGTACGTGGGACTCAATTCTGCCCTCTCTGCTTAACAAAGGGGTTCACAACATGGCACTTGCTTTAAAGATGAAGGTTTAGGGGTTTGCGTTATAGTTGCTATGGGAAAGCTGTGTGCTTATCAAGAGAACACTCCCAATCTTCTCCACGAACATACTGGCCATGTGCTTGCATACTTGCGCACACACACACACACACACACACACACTTTTATAACAACTACTAAAAGCAAATAGAATTTTAATTTTACCATTATGATTAAAAGGAGTGGAAAACAACAAAAAGAAGCCAAAACATACACAGAACTCTAATAGTTCACAAGTTGAACAATTTGTCTTCAAATAATTGAAAATTTACAGTATTCCTTTTTTAGTATTATAGTGTGTTCTTGCAGTCCTTAATTGCACGTAAGGCTTTAAATACAGAACCATCAAAGTGCAAGTTGCTCCATGGCTGTGTCTTTTTGAAGGCAGATTCCGAGTTCAGATTCATCTCAGGCTGCTGTACTTTACTGCTGCACCACAGAGCAGGGACCTAGGACTCCTGGCCTCCACTTTTCAGAGTCTTCTTGATTATCAGGGGCATTTCAACCTGCACTGTCACCCCGGCCCTCGGGGAGGCAGGAGCCCGAGGATCTGTGCCAAGGAGCCATTTAGGAAGTCAGCAAAGCTCCACAGCCATCTGTCTTCCCTCTTGTTCTCTCGCTTGTTATCAGTGTAGACAACTAATAAGCAGGCATAAAGCTCAGGGTGCTGGATATATTTTCCCCATGTAACTACAGACCAGATGTCTTTTGCCAATGGGAGGATATGAACAGAATCTAAAGTAGCCTTTTCCCTTGTAAGATAAAACAATTTAAAAACTTTATGCATCAAGTAGGCAAAAAAAGAGCAATGAACAAAGTATACTTTTCAGCAATAAAAACAGATAAACTACTGATACAACAACAGCATGATAAAGTAGCAAAACCGTTCCGTGGAACAGAAGACACAAATGAGTGCACAGCGTACGATTCAGGCACAACTGAGTTTGGTGGTGGAGAACACTGGGAATTACTGGGAACGAGAGGGGAAATGGGGCAAAGAGGCAGGCTAATGAAAGTGCTGTGGCCCCACTGGCATGGTGAGCCTATGAATCAGAGCTCACTGTGGATGGAGCCTATGGCAACCCTCCTGTCTCAGTCTCCCACATGATGGGATCAAAGGCTGCCACACCCTTCAGGAGTTCTCCTCACTTACCCATATAGATAGGAGTACCACATGTAGTCTGCATCATGCCTTCACTCCTGGAGCCATGCTTCCGCACAGACAAGCCAAAATCAGTCACCTAAGAACAGACACATGAGCTCAGTCATCCAGTGACTTCTGTCCACTTCCTGGGGACGGGCTTTTCCTTCTATCACCAATAAAAGACTTAATTTGCCTCTCTGCCCACCCTCTCTGGGTGGAGAGGAAACTTAATACAGAGAACCCATGATGTTGACCGGTTCACACCTTTTATTAACTTCTTGGTAAAGATTTTTATAAGTTCTTGCATTGCAAAATACAGCCTAGCCTTGGATTATGTTCTCTATTTTTCTGATAATAGAGTTATGGTCCACTGAAAGCACTGTTTAAATCCAAATAATTACCCTTATCACCACTCACTAAGACTTTTAAAACTATGTATAACTCACAAATACTTGGTTTCCATTACAATTATTTTTCTTGTGAGTTAGAGTATACTAATTAAAACATTACTACACTATTTAAAATTAAGTAGATTGGCAAAGAGAAAAAGGCCCACTTCTACACAGCTTGGCTACAGATGGGCTGAAGGCCTTTGCTGTAACTTCAGTCCCCTACTCCACTCCAAAGCTCAGTAATTACACCTTCAGTTATTAAATATTTGGAGTGTACTCTTGGTTGTCTTTCAAAATAGAATGCCCTTAGACCCAACACAGAAACACAGGCTCATTTATGTATCATACAGGCAAAGCACAGGTTCTTTGTTCATACTGAATGCAAAACTGTCAGTACCTTACCAAGTGTAAGTGCCTGGAATTAATCTATGAGATTGACAAATCACATTCTACCCATCTCTCTCTCTTGCTTTTTCTTTGACCCAGGGTCTCACTCTGCAGCTCAGATGACCTAAACTCACTGTGTAACCAGTTTGCCTTAAACTCACAGCAGTCTTCCTGTTTGGGCCTCTCCTGTGCTGGGCATGCAAGTGTGCATCAGCATGCCTTGAACCAATTATTCCAGAGGTTTCCGTAAATATCCCACTTGACATATAATATCTATCTTTGTCCACACAACATCTCTACAAATACAAAATAGATTAAAGCCTTCATGATCTAGTTCCATTCTTTGGAGAGCAATGAGTCACTTGTTTACAGAAAGTAACTGAGCATATTTTGTTTCAGGCACTCGTGCACAATCTAACAAGGAATAAAATGGCCGAAATTCCTGCCTGCACAGAGTTTACAGCAGAACAAGAAAGAAAATTCACCAAGGGACAGCAGCAGTGTTGCTGAGACTGTTTATACTGCATACAGATTTAGCTTCAGCAACCGCAACTTAACAGACACATTTGAGTCTAAAGTTAACACTTGCACACATTTTGAAAGCAGCCACTATTAAAGTGCTAAGTAATAAATAATGTATTCTATCATTTATTTGACATTAAGGAACACTTAGTTTGAATAAAATCCTCAAGAATAAACACTTGGCACATTAATTGTAGTTAAGACATAAATATTAATACCCAGGAAAAATTTCAATGAGAAATTCAGACTGTAGCATTAATTTAGTATCAAAAGCACAGCCAAGGTGTGTTTTTCTCTAAATCTGTAACACATTTACATCAAATTACCAGACATAATTCTGAAATTAATTAGAATTCAGAGCATCTGTTTGCTTGCTATTAACTAATGCTTTAGAAGGAATATTCATTTTAAAAAACACATTGGGTAGCATCACTTAGCTCATGAAATTATTTTCATCAGTTAGAGCTTCTTTTGTAAATTTTTAACTTCTTAGCACAAATGGGTTAGATTTAAAAAGTCACCAAAATGTGTCTAAGATGTCTGCAGCTACTTTGTTGCCAGTCATTTTCTGGATTTTGCTGTATCTCTAGGCTCTTACCTTTATGTTTAAGTTCATTTCATTGTTATCATCTATAAAGCTGCTTTTAACCATTATGTTTTCCAGCTTTAGATCTCTGTGCACTATATCTACCAAGAAAAAAAGACAAGCAAGGTGAGCAGCAGAAGGCTAGAGAGGACACAAATAGGGCAGACAAGTAAAGAATGAGGGACGGCTATGTGGTGCTTCCCTCTTCTGTTTTTACTTACTTACTTCTCTGCATCTCTATCAGAAGCCATTTTCTCATCTCTGCATGTTCCCTGTTGTGCCAGCCTAGTGTCTCAGCCTGGTGAGTGCAGAAAGGGATCTACTCCAGGTTACATATTCCCAGGAGAATGAAGGCAATCTGGGTCACACCACAGGCCCAGACAGGTTTCCTGTATCCTTAGGTCTCTAAATAGGGATTGTGCCTGTGTCTAATGTTACTGTCAGCATAAACATTTTAACACTTTGTAACTTGTCTGTATAGAAAAACTGTATTTTTCTAAATACAGTTTTTAGAAAAACTGTATTTTTCTAAAATATCATCATACATTTTCTGACTGTTTATCGGTTAAAATAAGAAATGCGAATCTTGGAACACAAATTTCTAGTTGAACAGGTCAGAGTTGAAATGAGATTTCTATGTGCATTAAAATAATGTATCAAACATTCCTCTGCAAATAACTGGCTGAGTTCACAGCCACAACAAACATTTCTCAAGTTGTAGAAAGTGTATAACATCTAGGGAAATGCAGCTGAACTGGACCTGAACTGCCAATTGCAGCTAATCACTGATGCCTCTCATATGTGACTCCCAGGCTCTGTCTTGGAACTCTTACTGATTCTGTTACTCTATCAGTCTCTACTTACTTATACCATACCATTTTAATTGATGTTTTTTTATCATATGTTTTTATCCTTGAGAGTCAAATCACCCTAATACCCCACATTTTTATCTTGGTTATTATCACCCTTTTAGAATAATTAAACTCCCCCCCCCCCAAAAAAAATGCAGTTAGGATTTTCTAGAACTATACTGGGAAGAAAATGTATCACCTGACAAGGGAGAAGCAAGGCCTTCAGCCTTGGCAAGCCTTTTCTCCCCTAAAATCCTTCTCTTTCGATTGAGTCTGTATCCCTCAAATCTAATTCTGACACACACATGTGCTCCCCACACGTTACACAACTCTCTATTAAGAAACTGCCACACTGGATCACAAGCTGTTCTCCATCCTCCTTCTCCCCCTAAGCCTAAGACCCTGGAGGTGCAGGGCCTTGATTCTTAATTCCTTTGATTTTGTGACTCCAGGGATAAGCACAACACTGTAGGTGCAGAGGAAACTGAGATCTCAAAGCCGGTTGCTGACCTTTGTAGAATGAGTGCGTTTCTCATGTGTAAAGTGAGAACATTCTAAAGTCACACCTAAGGACCTGAGGAGAGAAGAGTATGGAACAAAGTGGCAGCGGTGATGCTGGAGACAGCAAGGCTGTTATGTTAGAGAATAAGTAGACTTCTTTTTAAATGTGTGTGTGTGTGTGTGTGTGTTTAAGAACTGGCAAATTATCCCAAATGATAAGTATCCCTTAGTGGATAGTGTTACTCTTCACTTGTCAAAATCAATTGGACTTTTTAAAAAATGGCAATAAAAAATCCTAATGTAAAATATACACAGCTTAGGGAACCATGATGTGAGTCCCTCTGCACATGTGGCCCCAGGTGTACACTGGAAACTTGTGGTACTTCTGTGTTGAACCCAAGCTGCTCTAAACTGAAGCCTACTGTTTTACAAGGCTAGAACATAAACATTTTCAATGACATTGGCATACAAATATTTTAGGAAAATTCACTTTGATTTTTCTACTTTAATTTTGATCATATTAGCCCATTTTAAACTTCTAAAATAAGAATGATCATGACATTTTCACCGACAGTCTGATTTTATGACTGCATTGTTGCTAATTAAAACGTCTATAAATACAATTAAAAGGGGAAACTATGGAAAATGTACCTGTTCTCCTCTTGCATTTCCAAGCTCTACCAATGTGATTATGAGTCCTAAAGGGCATCCCACTTAAACAACAGTGATGTATTCCTGTTACAGAGATGGTGAGGAACACAGTTCTTTTCTTACCCTTGTTATGAAGATATGCGATGGCTGATGCAAGACTTTGAATTATCAGCCTTGTCTCGTTCTCTGAGAAGTGCCCTCTTTGATCCATAACTGCTTTGAGTTCTCCATCCTCACAAAGCTCCATCACTAGATACATTTTCTGACATTACAGATTTAAAAGGCATAACAAGAGAAAGTTATGAAGTTACATGTGTTAGATATCAAAAGTATGCTCACAATTCTAATTTATTAACGTGAAAATGTCTTATCTACTCTTTATAAGCTACTGTCCTGAATGCATGAGGAACAACGGGGCAAGCGACATAGCGATGACCTCAGGAAGCTCAGCAGACTTACAATATCATGTGATATATGCTAACAGCCAGCATGCCATGGGTCTGTGGAAGAGAGGCAGCCTCTAAATAAAGAATGCTCACTGAGCGAGAAGAGTTGAGACTGAACGTGTGTGCAGTCATTTCTGGGCGTGGAAAGTGGAGGAAAACCAGGCAGAGCTGGTGGCCAGCACACAAAGCCCCTAAAGCCTGGAACGGAGCAGCATTAAAATAACATGTAGATCTGTACTAACAGTACTGGAAGCTGTGGGGTGGAAAGAGGAATGTAGTGAAGGTTAGAACAAGTTTCTACCGAGCCTTGGAAAACAAGCTCAAGACTGTGCACTCCCCAAGCCCCTTAGGAAACAAGGCACTGGAGGTGTTTTAAGTCAGAGTCCTGAGGTAGAAGTTGTATAATGTCAATTTTTCATTTCTAGGTGAACACTACAATATGAATGTACAGCAGGACTCAGCAAAATTTTTCTATAATGACCAAACCTAAGAGTAAACACCCATAGTCTCTGTGGGTGACATGGTCTCTTTTACAAGAATGCAGTCAGCAGTTGCCTTGATATCACTCATAAACAGTACAATGCTGTACTTACAGATGCAGGAAGCCAAATTTGGTGTAATTTTAATGTTACAAAATATAAGTCTTTTAAATATTGCCATTTGTTTGGAAATGTAGAAAACTTCATTTATGGGCCCTATAGAAAAAGACAGAAGGCCAGACTGAGCTCACAGGCTGCATGTGTTTACCAGGGGGCATCTGTGAGGCACAGGCTGGGCAAAAAGGGAGGTGGGTTCTCAGTTACTTTTCCTGTTGTGATAACCTATCCTGGAAAAGGTAATTTAAGGATGAAGGGTGTATTCTAGCTCACAGTTGAAGGTACAGTCTATTACGATGGAGAAGCCAGCACAGCAGAGCAGAGGTAACTGACCACATTGCATCCACAGCCAGGAGCAGAGGACAAGGAGAGCTAGTACTCAGCTTCCTTTCTCATTTTTGAATGATTTTTAATTCTTAAAACTGATGTGTGTCTGTGTATGTGTGTGTGTGTGTGTGTGCGCGCGCGCGTGTGAGCATGTATGTTCCTGTATGCCCCAGCATACCTATGGAGATCAAAGGACAATCGCTTGGTTCTCTTCTACCATGTAGATCCAACTCATGTCATTAGCCTTGGAAGCAAGCACCTTTGCCCACCAAGCCTTCTCATTAACCCCAACTGTCTTCTTTTTATTCGGTCTATGGCCCCAGCCCATAAAATAATGCTGCCCATAGTGGGTGGGTCTTCCCACTTCAATTAACCTAGTTAAGATAATCCCTCACAGGCATGACCAAAGGCTCATTTAATCTAGATAATCCCTGACAAGTATGCCTAGAGGTTTGTCTGCTACATGATTCTAGACTCTATCAGGCTTATAATATTAATCATCACAGGAGAAAGAAAAATATATGAGAAGGGCCAAAGAAGAGACACTGGGACTCAGGGAGTGAGTGGGTACAGTGACAAGGAAGCAAGGATGAAAGGCCTCCTGTGTCTGTCGTTCTTTTGAGGCATAGTAAGATGTCCCACAGTAAAGCCACTTACTGAGTCTAAGATTTCTCCTCAACTAAAAGGCATACCTTTTTTCATGGGCCTGCCATCACATACCATTACCCTCCATGTTCCCATTCTAACATATGTTCTAGAGTTTTGTTGCTCTGAAGATTTGGGGGTCTGGTTTTGTTCTTGAAACAGCTACTACCAACTTCTGTATTCATGCAGTTTGCATTAAAGCAGGAAGAGAGGTAAATATCTTTATTTAGAATTCTGGTTCACTGAATTCCAGGCTGCTTTAGGATTCTAAAGTGTCTGAAACATCTGACAAATAAGCTTTTGAATACTTTTTTCATTGACAGCGCCACAGGGTGACTAAGAACATGAAATGGCAAGTGGACTACTTAGAAGGAGAAGCTGCATTGGCAAGAGTTATGATACAAATTGACATCAATTTTAAAATGCATGAGGGGCCAGACAGACTGCTCAGTTGTTAAGAGCACTGGCTACTTTTCCAGAAGACCCAGGTTCTATTTCCAACACACACATGACAGCTCACAGGCATCTGTAACTCCAGTTCCAGGGGGACCTCTTCTAACCTCTGAGGGTTCTGCATGCAGGCAGTATACAGACACATACACATAAAATACAAAATAAATCCTTAAAAAATGTTAAATGCATGCTGATCAAAGTTATAGTATTACTCAAGTCTATTATGTGCATATTTAGAGCACAGTTAGACTTACAGGAAACCACTATACAGTCTGAGTGGCTGATCAGCAGTGTACAACCAGTTAGACATCCATCTCCTTATAATAGTTTCAGGGGAAAGTCTAGACATGTGTGTGTTTATGGGCAGATCTAGCTCATGTGAATCAAAATCAAGCAATATAGAAAGACAAGCACAGATAACCAGTTCTCTTGCCTTCAAACTCTTGAGTATTTGGGCTCCTGCTTGTACAGATGGTAGAGTAATAGACTAGTTTGCCCCTCTGCTTAAATAAGTAAAGGGAAACATTTATAAAACGTAATTTTCAGACATTAGCATTTGCCACCATAGAGTAGTGTTGTCTGAGAGAGAGAAGCCCATAAGGCAAGCCCCTGATTTTCCTAGCCTTGGAAGAGTTGCCACACTCCAGGGCAAGAATAGTTGTCATTCAGAGACGATGAGAGGATGAGAGAAGGGTATCTGTGGAATGAGGTAGCATCATAGAGTCTGCAGAGCATTGCAGCAGTTCTTCGAGGGTAGGAAGCTGCTTGCAACTGCCAAGCCAAGAGTGCAGCCCACAGCAGTACATATTGGAGAACTTGGAGACCCAGGAACCTCCAAGAGTCAGGACACGGGAGTCCAGGAAAAAACAAGACAATTAAAGTTTCCAGGGAAGAATACCAAAGAGGGAAACTCTAAACATGCAAGCATTCTCTCTTCTTCTCTTCTCTTCTCTTCTCTTCTCTTCTCTTCTCTTCTCTTCTCTTCTCTTCTCTTCTCTTCTCTTCTCTTCTCTTCTTCTCTTCTTCTCCTCTCCTCTCCTCTCCTCTCCTCTCCCCTCCCTCTCCCCTCCCCTCCCCTCCCCTCCCCTTCTCTCTCTCTCTCTCTCTCTCTCTCTCTCTCTCTCTCTCTCTCTCTCTCCCAGATGAGAGAGAGATTGATTCTTCCTCAAATCTTCAGCAGAGAAATAATAATCATAATGTTTTGTCACAAAATTGGGGAACTAAGCATGTGAAAGGCCAGACGGGTGTAGCTCAGTGACAGAAGTAGAGCATCATGGAACACGAACAAGGCCAGGGTGTGACTTTCGGGGTCACCACAAAGAACAACTGTGGCCCTGTTGCCAAGCAGCTGTGGTTAATAAAATATAGCACATAACCCAGATTGACTGTTAGTAGCTACTTTTGAGTCTGGCAAAGAAAATGAAGAACAGTAGCTAACTTCTGGTGAGGTGGATGTATCATATCCACAGACCCATTAATCTTTAATCCCTCAATAGCCAGATGACTCAGCACTTCACAGGTGAGACAGTTACTCAGAGAGAACTAGAATAACTTAGCCATGTTCTCATGGCTAACAAGTAATGGAATCAGGATTTAACGAAAAAGATAATCTGTCCACATGCCTAGTATACTGTTTCCAGGTAGTAGAAGTGATTCCCAAGTTCATAAACAACAACAACAGTATATGGAGTTGATAGTCCTGGGAGGCCTGCTCTTTTCTGAAGGGAAATGGAGGAGAAGTGGATCTGAGGGAGAAGAGATGTGAAGGAGACTAAGGGGCATGCATGGAGGGGAGACTGCAGTCAGGATATATTGTATAAAAAATAATTTAAAAAAAAAAACACTGAAAAAGCATTTGACAAAATCCAACACCCATTCATGATAAAAGTCTTGGAAAGATCAGGAATTCAAGGCCCATACCTAAACATGATAAAAGCAATATACAGCAAACCAGTAGCCAACATCAAAGTAAATGGTGAGAAGCTGGAAGCAATCCCACTAAAATCAGGGACTAGACAAGGCTGCCCACTCTCTCCCTACCTATTCAACATTGTACTTGAAGTCCTAGCCAGAGCAATTAGACAACAAAAGGAGATCAAGGGGATACAAATCGGAAAAGAAGAAGTCAAAATATCGCTTTTTGCAGATGATATGATATATACATAAGTGACCCTAAAAATTCCACCAGAGAACTCCTAAGCCTGATAAATAGCTTCGGTGAAGTAGCTGGATATAAAATTAACTCAAGCAAGTCAATGGACTTTCTGTACACAAAGGATAAACAGGCAGAGAAGGAAATTAGGGAAACAACACCCTTCTCAATAGTCACAAACAATATAAAATACCTTGGCGTGACTCTAACTAAGGAAGTGAAAGATCTGTATGACAAGAACTTCAAGTCCCTGAAGAAAGAAATTAAAGAAGATCTCAAAAGATGGAAAGACCTCCCATGCTCATGGATTGGCAGGATCAACATTGTGAAAATGGCTATCTTACCAAAAGCAATCTACAGATTCAATGCAATCCCCATCAAAATTCCAACTCAATTCTTCAACGAATTAGAAAGTGCAATCTGCAAATTCATCTGGAACAACAAAAAACCTAGGATAGCAAAAACTCTTCTCAAGGATAAAAGAACATCTGGTGGAATCACCATGCCTGACCTAAAGCTGTACTACAGAGCAATTATGATAAAAACTGCATGGTACTGGTATAACGACAGACAAGTAGACCAATGGAACAGAATTGAAGACCCTGAGATCAACCCACATACCTATGGTCACTTGATCTTTGACAAGGGAGCTAAAACCATCCAGTGGAAAAAAGACAGTATTTTCAACAAATGGTGCTGGCACAACTGGCGGTTATCATGTAGAAGAATGCGAATTGATCCATTCCTATCTCCTTGTACCAAGGTCAAATCTAAGTGGATTAAGGAACTCCACATAAAACCAGAGACACTGAAACTTATAGAGGAGAAAGTAGGGAAAAGCCTCGAAGATATGGGTACAGGGGGAAAATTCCTGAATAGAACAGCAAAGGCTTGTGCTGTAAGATCGAGAATCGATAAATGGGACCTCATAAAGTTGCAAAGCTTCTGCAAGGCAAAAGACACCGTCAATAAGACAAAAAGACCACCAACAGATTGGGAAAGGATCTTTACCTATCCTAAATCAAATAGGGGACTAATATCCAATATATATAAAGAACTCAAGAAGGTGGACTCCAGAAAATCAAATAACCCCATTAAAAAATGGGGCTCAGAACTGAACAAAGAATTCTCACCTGAGGAATACCGAATGGCAGAGAAGCACCTGAAAAAAGTTCAACATCCTTAATCATCAGGGAAATGCAACTCAAAACAACCCTGAGATTCCACCTCACACCAGTCAGAATGGCTAAGATCAAAAATTCAGGTGACAGCAGATGCTGGCGAGGATGTGGAGAAAGAGGAACACTCCTTCATTGTTGGTGGGATTGCAAGCTGGTACAACCTCTCTGGAAATCAGTTTGGTGGTTCCTCAGAAAATTGGACATAATACTACCAGAGGATCCAGCAATACCTCTCCTGGGCATATATCCAGAAGATGTTCCAACTGGTAAGAAGGACACATGCTCCACTATGTTCATAGCAGCCTTATTTATAATAGCCAGAAGCTGGAAAGAACCCAGATGCCCCTCAACAGAGGAATGGATACAGAAAATGTGGTACATTTACACAATGGAGTACTACTCAGCTATTAAAAGGAATGAATTTATGAAATTCCTAGGCAAATGGATGGATCTGGAGGGCATCATCCTGAGTGAGGTAACATATTCACAAAGGAACTCACACAATATGTACTCACTGATAAGTGGATATTAGCCCAAAAACTTAGGATACCCAAGATATAAGATACAATTTGTTAAACGCATGAAACTCAAGAAGAACGAAGACCAAAGTGTGGACACTGTGCCCCTTCTTGGAATTGGGAACAAAACATCCATGGAAAGAGTTACAAAGATAAAGTTTGGAGCTGTGAAGAAAGGATGGACCATCTAAAGACTGCCATATCCAGGGATCCATCCAATAATCAGCTTCCAAACACTGACACCATTGCATACACTAGCAAGATTTTGCTGAAAGGACCCAGATATAGCTGTCTCTTGTGAGACAATGCCGGGGCCTAGCAAACACAGAAGTGGATGCTCACAGTCAGCTATTGGATGGATCACAGGGCTCCCAATGGAGGAGCTAGAGAAAGTACCCAAGGAGCTAAAGGGATCTGCAACCCCATAGGTGTAACATTATTATGAACTAACCAGTACCCCAGAGCTCTTGACTCTAGCTGCATTTGTATCAAAAGATGGCCTAGTCGGCCATCACTGGAAAGAGAGGCCCATTGGACTTGCCAACTTTATATGCCCCAGTACAGGGGAATGCCAGGGCCAAGGGGTGGGGGTGAGTGGGTGAGGGACTGGGGGGGGGGGAGTGTATTGGGGACTTTTTGGATAGCATTGGAAATGTAATTGAGGAAAATACCTAAAAAAAAAAAAAAAAAAAAAAAAAAAAAAAGAAAAGGAAGGGAAAGAAAATATTTTCTATACTATGCCAAGTAAACCTTATCAATTTAAGCATGAAGCTAACCTTGCAGAGTCATGGCAATAGTCACACGGTCTCTAGTGTATGGAGCAAGGCAAGTAGGGAAGGATGCCATCTCTGAGGAAGTGCTACTTGCTATTTGATTTGCATGACATTTTTCTAATCTTGAACCTTTGTTTCTAATGTGCCACCCAGAACATGTAACTAAAGACATCAATCTAATCATTACACACCTAATTATACAATCAATAATAGAAGTCCTTCAGAATGTTCTCATCAATCTCTAGTGACAGATTTTTGCCAAGGACATGAGCAACTGTGCCCCAGAGGGCTACTTTGGAATGGAATGATATTCATTTTGTAATAATAACAAGCTTCCAGCTGCAGCTCCCGACGGAACTTTACCTGAGGGGACTCAAACACTTGTTCCAGGTGGATGATGTGTTGATGTTTGACAGTCTTCAGGATGCTCACCTCCCGCTCCAGTAGCTTCATCGCAGAACTTCCAGCCTAAGCGATGAACAAACAGGTTGCTTGTGGGAATCCGCTCCTACTTTCCTCATATGAAAGTTAGCTATTTTATACCCTTTCCTACAGTTTTGAATAGTGTCTTTCTTAAGGCACACTGGAAAGACAAAGATAAGAGCCTGTTACGTCATGTTGAGTTGGTATTCCTTGGAGGCCTGCTCCTTTCTGAAGAGAAATGGAGAAGTGGATCTCCCATTCCAAAATCATATCAAATTACACCCCTTCTTTTCTTAGTCCATTCTCAAGTCTTATTTCATTTGGCCTTGATCAATCTCTTGAACTGTTTCCATAAATTTGCTAAACATAGCCTCTGGCCCTCATTCCAATTTTAGCGTCCCTTTTTTGATATTGCTTTCAACCACAGTGATCCTTGTGCATCAGCATAACACAAACAAAATCTTCTTGGGATCTCAATCAGAGATGCTTTACAACAAAAATAGTTCCTCTGTTGTTGTCTTGTTTTGATTTAATTAATGTGTATAATACATATGTGATATATTATATTATACTATATTACATTATATTAACAATTAACCTAGTATTTATGTTACTTCTGGGTCTCCCTGGTTAACTGAGAAGAAAATGAGAGGCAGAGACCTTACTGTAAGACTAATCCAAGCCCAGTGTGTCTCCTAAAATCTAAGCCTTACTATGCCTGGAACAAAGGGTAAAATGAAGATATCTCCAGGGAATACCTGGATATTCTTCAGATGTCTAATCATCTAGAATATTCTAGGGTGCTCTCTATCTGTTCCAACTCTAGCCCAGACCATCATCTCCCCTCATTCTGAAATTGCCATTATCTGAAGATAAATAGTTTCCTCCTTTATGGGTCTTTTCTCAAGATAAAAATATTTTTGAATGAGGTAACAAAGAATGGATTTCAGCACACACCTTTAATTTAGCTCCAGTTTGGGAAAGTACATAATGATTCTAAAGGAAAGAGACTGATCACAAAGCAAACATATTCTAGTTAAAATTTTTACTTAGGGGCATTCTTTTTCCTGTTCAACCTTCGTTGTTTGTTTGAAGAGAATACTGACCACTCTGCTACAGCCCGCTCATGTACGATGAAGTCACATTTTAAGCTTAACCTAGAGGCTCAGAGAAATAGTGACCATGAGGCATGAACATTTCTGCAAAGAGTAGATCTGGAAAGTTAGAAATTGTTCTCCTGCTATTCATCTGTTCTCATCTCGTTCCCAAATGTCTTGACCTGTACACACTACAATATAGTGTCCAGTTCCTGTATGGAAAGGTATCATTTATTTCACCACTTCAGTATACTGTATTACCAATGTCTGTACATGAATGAGAGAGTACTTCCTAAAGGTGCAACTATAATCCCCAAACTAACCTTGAGCTCTATTGACAACAAAAAAGCAAAGAAACAGCATGCCAGGAAGCCCTGTAGTATGATTCAAAAGAATTGTAAAAGATGCTAAAAGGACTCTTAATTGCTTTATTAAAGTTGATATGTCACCTCATTTAACTCAGGAATTTAAAAAATGCATATAGGTTACTGCTCAGTTTTATAGATCCAATACTTATTATCACAAATCCAAGAAGAAAACACCACAATGGTGTCATTTTGCTTCTTTATCCAGACAGAGAAATTTTCAAAAGTTGATAATGAGCTGATGTAAAGTTTGAGGTCTTAGATTTTACCTTAAAGAGAAGCCCAGTCCTCTGCCAACTACTAATACAGAGAGCCAGCAGATGCACAGGGACAGTAGACACGACTGGAAGGAGGATTGGCCAACAGTAAGGAAACACAATTAAATGAGAAAATAGAAGAGAAGTACAGCAAACAACTCGGGGCGGGGGCGGGGGGGCAACAGGATTTACTTCCAACTAA
Organism: Mus caroli; assembly: GCF_978045245.1. Lineage (NCBI taxonomy): Eukaryota > Metazoa > Chordata > Mammalia > Rodentia > Muridae > Mus > Mus caroli. The sequence goes on along the minus strand of NW_028227263.1, from coordinate 36,729,745 downwards.
GACTTCCATACTTATAGCCCTATATCTATACATGCTCAGCACTAGTTCTGACTTCAATTTTACTTATAAAGTTTACATATTTAGTTATAGTAGTTCTGTTGACGCTTTTGCATTTTCCAGACAGCATAAATCCACCTGAGTACAGGAATTAGTGCCTTCACAGGAGATTAGAGTAGTCCCCACACTTCTCCAACAGTTAGTCCAGTCCTGGCCCTCATGGGAAGACACAATGGGGTTAATGAGGGAAGCTGCATTGCTCACTCCTACCCCACCCTGGCACTGTACCCTGGGAATGCCACACGGGAAAGTCTTACTTTTTCTTTATTCACTTTTTTAATTGCCCACTTAGCTCCTGTTTCCTTGTCTGTAGCTTCAAAGACCATTCCAAAGCTCCCCTGTCCCAATATTCTTCCAAATGTATAGAATTCCTGGAAACAAACAAACAAATAAAAAAGTTCCTTTACATCTGTGGCATTCACCAGGCATTAAGAATGAACATACAATACTGAAAGATTTTCAAGGGAAAGGAACTCTGTTCTAGGGTAAGATCAAATAGAGACACTACGCATTTGCTTCAGTAGAACCACTGATCTAAACCAAGCATCTTTCTGATTCATCATTTAGCTTTTGTTTTCAAAGAGAGAATGAACTAGTTTGGCCAACAGCAGTGTTCTGGTTCAGAATACAAAACAAAAAACCACACAACTCCTTTTCATTTCTTGAGGATTAGCATGTGTAAGTTTCTGTGATGCAAATCATCAGCAGAGGACAGATGAGTTTCTGAACCAATCACACACAGGGCCTGGAACACATGGGACACCGGCTGGGGCAATGCCACCAGTGAAGTCTCTGTGGGGTCAAGCAGCTGAAGAAGCTCCCCTCGAGATTCCTCTCTGCTGTGGTGGTTGGCAGTGCAACTACCTTTGTCTGCACAACCAGACAGGCCTCACCTCCTGTGGCCTGCTGCTTACACTTCTCTCTTCCTCTCCCCCAGCACTGAAGCTTCAGGGGCCACTGCACCCACTTTCTATCTACACAGGAGCCGGGATCCAACTCTAATCCCCATGCTTGCCCTCAACGCACTTTACTGAATGGGCCATCTCTGCAGTCCTTACTTCATATTTTTATGTTAATTGGAACCCTAAAAAGAATGATGAGGGCATTTATCTAAACTGAAAAAATGGAGAGGTCACCAAAGCAGTGAGCAGATGAGCTATGTAAAATTGGCCTCTGAATCATCAAAAAGTCTGAACAAAGAGAGCACTACTGCCTTTAGGAAAAGATTCTTAATGCAAATACCCCTAGTTTAGGTGAAATCCCTTGGCCTTGCATGAGCAGGAAATAGTCTGCAATTCCTTTAGTTAAAACTTCAATATGCTTAAAATGTTTACAGTAGTCTTGACTTCCTTTCTTCAGGTTTACTTTTCAATTGTCTCTGTCACAAATCATTGGCTTAGAGGACACCTGAAAGTTTGGGTATGGTGTGCCTTTCCTTGAGGCGATCCATCACCTCTGGCTCTTACAATCTTTCTGCCTCTCCTTCCGCATAGATCCCTGAGCCTTAAGGGGGTGGATTTAATGAAGATATCACATTAGAATTAAATGCTCCAAGTATCTCAGCACATTGTCCAGTCATGGGCCTCTGTTAATTCCCATCTACTGGAAGAAGCCTCCCAGATACCTATGGGGATGGCACCATGCCATCAGAACTCATTTCACTGCTATGTACCTTTAGCAGAATGATAGATTTAGGTTTTTCCACAGGGTCCATGACCTTTCTAGTCTTAGGTTTACATATGAATTTACAGGCACTGTGGCAGCTCTCATAGACCTACACAGGCTCAAGCCAGTCAGTTCCCCACACTAGAGGGAAAAGTGGACACAAAGTCTAGTCTTAACCAATATGCTATTTACAATTGAAACCTGCTGGCAAAGAGAAAGTCGGTTTTCTCCAAAAGGAGTGAGTGTCACTGTGCATATATCAACTACACTCCAGGGAAGGCCCCATGCCCAGGAATACTTAGCCAACATAAAATGGACTCCATGGTTTGATTTTTGTTTTTTTACTGGTGTGTGTGTGTGTGTGTGTGTGTGTGTGTGTGTGTGTGTGTGTACATGCAGGTGTGTGTATGTGAACTTTTCATATCTTTGTCTTTTGGGTCTTTGTTTATTTTTGGTTTTGTGTTTTGTGGAAGTTTGTTTTGTTTTGAAAGACAGACACTTCTCTCTTCCTCTCCCCCAGCACTGGAGCTTCAGGGGCCGCTGCACCCACTTTCTATCTACACAGGAGCTGGAATCCAACTCTAATCCCCATGCTTGAAAGAGAAAGAACAAAGATAAAGTTGAGTGGGTAGGTGGTGATCTGGGAGTAGTTGGGGAAGGGAAACATTAAAATATATTGTGAAATGTTTTAAATTAAAATAAGTAAATTTTGTTTAAAAAAAAAAAAAGATGAAACAAAATGCTAAAGAGAAGAAACCCGAGCCTGTCCAGCAGCTTCAGCTTGCTTCCTGCATACCTCGATACCTGCTCCATCATCCATTCTTATGTGTGGGATTTTTCCTACTGTGACATTGCTCCGACTCCATTGTGCCTGAGGTTTTCTCTCCACATTTGAAGTTCTTATGGACTAGGGCCAAAAGATAATTTTGAAAAACAACTCTTAAGATGAAATATTCTTTTAATGGTGAACTCTTAAGTGGGATAAGCTTTAATGGATACCATACATATAGCATTTACTGTATACAAAATAATTGACTGTCATGTTCAAATCCAGAGTACAGTACAAGTCACTGGCCCATTAGGCTAAAGAAGACCTTCAAGTGAGGCTGCTAGTCTCAGGAGGTTCAGGTGAAGAATCGGGGTCTGACTTTTCCTAACCTTACTGTTCCTCTTCACCAAACTTACACTAGATGGACTACAGTCCCCAGCTGCGCTCTTCACACAGATGAGTGCAGTCAAACCACTTCGACTGGGAATCCACACATTATTTGAAAGTCATGTGGACCAGCCTTGTAAAGTATATTTTATATTCTAGATAGATAACTAGAACTTTATCTTAGATAATGAAGCTACAGCTTACATGTTAACTTTTGTTATAAATCTTAACTCTGTATCAGTTGAAGAAAATGATCAAAAGTCCTATTTAGTTAAACTTGGAAAAGAAGTTTTTCCTTAAAACTAAGTGTTAAGCTTTGACGAGCTGGACTAATAATCTCAACTGTCTGGGATCCTGAGAAGTCATTTGACAGTGACTGAAGTATCAATCAAACAGCATGTAACTAAGCAACTTTGCTCATCGTCTGTGGGAAACAAGTAGTTCTTTAGGAACTCTAAGAAGGCAACGGATTGGCTGCCAAGGGCTCATAGGATAAGGAGTGATTTAGATGGGAATACAGAATAAGCTGTCAATTTGTGTTGCAGAATTTTCAATATTTACCAAATCTTTTAGAGAAGATTCTCTGCTGGTATTTCTTTCTTTTTTTCTCTCTTGTGAAGCAAAAAAATCTGCACTACCAATACTCGATGTCTGTGACATTTCCACCACCAGGACTGGAGACTTGCCTGCTGGACATACACACAGTAGGCCAGCCCGAGAGGATGCACAGTGGGGGCACGCTGTAGGGTTGTCATCCAAGCTGGGGTCAGCCATTAGAACTCAAAAGAAGGTTTCCACTTTTTGAAAAAGAAAACCAGATCAAAAGGGATGTGGTGGGTTGCTGGTAAAGAATACAGCTTCCTGTTGGTGAAGTCCTTGGGTTAATGAGGTACCACACTTCACACATGGGAGCTGTGGGCAGAAAAGAAGGCACCGATTAGCAAAATCCTACCCTATCACCTCCTGACAATCTCAGGAAAACCAGCAACTAGAACCAAATTATTCCACCAAGAAAAGTTCATACTTAAAACAAAACTGGACCATAACATGGTTACTACCAACAACAATAAGACTAGATTATTTCTGAATGCGAATATAGCTAAAAATATAAAAAATATTGGTGTAGAACATATTGGTTTCATAATTTAAAGCTCTAACCTACAAGCAAATATCTCAGCCAATATCTCTAATACACTTCACTAAAGGAAAAGAATAATTTGACTTTATAAAAATATTTAATTGTAAAAGTTCAAAGGAAATTATTAAAAGTAGCCTTACTTTTAGAGGGGAATAAATGGGTATATGGCTTTCTTTTTTATTAGATATTTTCTTCATTTATATTTCAAATGCTATCCCCAAAGCCCCCTATACCCTCTCCCCGCCCTGCTTCCCAACCCACCCACTCCTGCTTCCTGGCCCTGGCATTCCCCTGTACTGGGGCATATAATCTTCACAATATCAAGGGCCTCTCCTCCCAGTGATGGCCGGCTAAGCCATCCTCTGCTACATATGCAGCTAGAGACACAGCTCTGGGGGATACTGGTGAGTTCATATCATGGTACACGGTCTTCTTAAGTTTAGTATTGGTATTTACAGAATTCTACAAAGCTGGGTCTACTGCTTTCATGGAAGCAAGCTGGAGAAGTAGGAGCTGAAGAGGAAACAAGAATGAGCCCCATGACACATATTGAAGAATGCCTTGGGAAACTTGCAGAAGCAAAAAGGGGCGCATTGTTGTGGCTTTATGTCACCCTAGTTCAGATATTCTTTTAAAGTATATTTTATAGGCAGCTTCACCTGCTTGGGAGATATAAAATATACTTTTATCCTTTGAAGTGGAAAAAAACTTGCTAGCATAAGAAATTAAATATTCTTAATTTACTAAAGAACTATAATTCTAGTCTCAGATACTTAGGGCTAGCTATTTCTTTTTATTAATTACATTTGTTCTTTGACAATTTCATACAGGTACAAACGCATGATCACTCTAACCCCCTACTTTCTCCCTCTTCCTACAACCTGCCTCCCATCACTCCTTCCCCTATACATTTCTTCTCTAGTTCATGTGCCGTGTGGTATGCATTCTGGGGTTCAGCTGTGGTTCTGCATCCTCTGTTTGATGCCACTGCACACTAGAATAGAAGGATGAAGCAAAGTCTAGAACAAGTGGGTTCTACAGGATCCTGGTCAAACTTTATTTAGGGTGGGCTTGAATGCATACACTTTATTTGGGGCAAACCAGGGTTACATATGGACCTTACAGAGTGGGAAGGAGTTCTTGGGGTCAATGAAAATAATTGGCTGGAGTTTTAAAATTCTGTAAATGCCTTGTTTGCATGGAGAGGCATTCCAGCAATCCTAGGTACTTGCTAGGCATGTTCTTGAGGGTTGGGGTGAAGGAGGGAAGGGGAAAAGAGGAATTTGAACTTGGAGTCTGCCAATCACTACTCCATCTTTCCCACGTATAGGATGTTGGGGGTTGGGATCCCCAGACAAGGTCAGAGAAGAAGCCCTGCTGGTAAAGGGAAGTCATCCATTTTGTGCAGAGCTCAAAACTGTCTGGACAATAATAGACTGTGACCTTATTTAGCAAGGTTTCCACACATTCATGCCTATCCATTTTGTTCTGTGATCCTGTCCTTCCCTTGAGTTTATCCAGGGTTGTCTGTATGACCATGTATTTGGAGCTGACAAGCTTAGGGGTGGCTACACAACTGAAGACAGGGTTTCTCCCTCCCAGAATCTAGCAACAGCCAACAGTTCAGCAGTAAGGGTGGGTTCCATTCGCTCTCCTATGACTGATTGATAGGGCCAGTCATGTGCAGGTTCACTACTGTGAACTGATGATGACAATGTTTGCACGGAGTCTAGCAGATGGCATTCACAGCTCCTTCACCCTCTTTCAGCTCTTACATCCTATGTCCACCCCCTCCTCTGCAATCTTCCCTGAACCTGAGAGGGAGTGGTGTAAAAATCTTATTTAGGGCTGAACCCACAACTGTTGCTTATTCTCAGTACCTTGGACTAAAAAGTGATGTTTCTGTGATTAGGGTTGATGGGAGTTTTTATCTGTGGGCATGAACAGAGGTTTAAAAGGCAAGGTGATGCTATGTAAGATGATTTTTAACCAGAACTAAGTGCTGACCTCTGTCAAGTCCTTTATCAATTTTGCTTATCATATTTTTTATTACTGGGACTTTGATATATAATATTATATTTGGATTTATATTTTAATTTTCCCAATATTAAAAGCATTTCTGATTTTATTACCATTATACTACAGATCCTAAGTGATCCTGATGAATTTTTTTTTAGGATACTGGAAAAATGACATGTTTGTATTTTGAGTTTTCAGTTACATTAAAAAGTTTAACTTTTTTTTCCTTTTAGACATATTTATTAGTTTTTGAGATGAGATGCTGAGTCATTTCATAAAACAAATTGGGACTCTTTCGATTTTGCTGTACTTGATATAAAAGCACTCTGTATAGTATGGGAGTCACCAGGCCCACAGGATTTTATAAAAGGTACTGGTAACTGTTTATCCAATATTTATTGTCCCATTCTTCCTTACTAACAGAATCCTGGTTTTGTTAGAGGCAGCAATGTGCTCCTTAACATCATTCATATACACACACACACACACACATTTCTTGGCCTTATGAATAGCTATGTGACTTATATAATATCATCACTACTGCTCTCAAAAAGAGATGTGTGTTCTGAAGTGTGGAGAGATGGCTTAGTAGGTAAAGCACTTGCCATGCAGGTGTAAATATCCAGGTTTAGAGCCCAGAACCCACATAAATCCAGACATGGTAACACACATCTATAATCCCCATAATCCTACATCCAAATGGGAAGTGGAGAAAGAAGAATCCATGCAAGCCTTCATGGAAGCCAGAGAAAGAAAATACTAAGCAAGCAGTCGATAGAAAACTTTGGTTAAAGGAACAAACTTTAAACTCTGTTGAATCAAATAAATAGGCCCATTCCTACCTCTCAGGCCTGATCTTATAGCTCACTTTGCTGCTCTAATTATACTCAGGCTTTTGCTTTCTGCTTCCTCAGTAAGGATATGCTCCCTCAAACAGTCACTAGCTTCACTGCAGCTTCTACTCATGTGAGGGGCTTTCCTATCCATCTCACTGAAACAGAAGGCCTGTGCCCTCAATCCCCTCACCTCACTTTAACTTCTTCAAAGTATTAATCACCCCACTCAGAGAGTGTCACAGCAGAGTTCATTCCCACACTAAGTGGGTGTGGTGATCTAAGCAGGTTTGGTTCCTATAGATTCATGTGTTTGAATGCTTGGCCATATGGAGTGTGTGGCCTTACTGGAGGAGGTGTGGCCTTGTTGGAGGAAGTACATCACTGTGTAGGCAGCTATTGTGGACTCCTCTGCTCAGGGTCTGCCCAGCTCAGAAGATAGCCCTTCTTCCTGGCCGCCTGTGGAAGACAGTTGCTGCCTTCAGATCACCATGTAGAACATTTTGGCTTCCCCAGAACCATGTCCGCCTGCATGATGCTGTGCTTCCCACCATCATGATAATGGACTGGGTCTCCGAAACTGTAAGACAGCCCCAATTAAATGGTTTCCTTTATAAGAATTGCCTTGGTCATGGCGTCTCTTCACAGCAAGTAAACCCTAACTGAGACAGCGAGTGAGTGATTTTCATACAAACTTTGGAGCCCAGGATAGCCATCTAGCTCCATTCTACCCAGGTCACATAACCAAACTCTTACCATGGCAATGGCCCTCCCAAGAAGGAAGGGATCCTATTAGTCAATCTCATTTGTGAATGAAAGCAAAAACTTTTCAAGTGCTATACTTGTTTTTACACAATGTAATATGTACTGTATATTTTAAAATCATTTAGAAATAATAAACAAGTCAGTCCAGCAAGTGTAGCCTTTCATCAAAGCAGCAGAAACAACTCTTGTTTGAACTGACAATGGCAAGTGTGAGGAACAGCACATGTAAAGTACCCTCCAGAGGGGCAACGAGACGGCGCCCTGGTAAAGCCACTGCTGCACCAGCCTGTGGACCTGAGTTTGATCCGAAGCACTCACATAAAAACCCATATGTGGTGGTGCACACTTGTAATTGCAGCTTTGGGGAGCAGAAACAGGAGTATCCTGGGCTAGGTAGTCCAGACAGTCTAACCTAATCAGAGAGCCCCAAGAGCCAGTGAGAGACAGTATCTTATAACATAAACAAAAAAGTCGATGGCTCCTGAGAACGACATCTAAGGTTAACTTCTGGTGCATATACATGTAAGCCTATTTACTTGTACAAACACACAAAGAAAGAGAGAGAGAGAGAGAGAGAGAAAAAAAGAGAGAGACAGAGAGACAGAGAGACAGAGAGGCAGAGACAGACAGACAAAAAAAAAGAGAGAGCAATCTTACAAATGCTTGACTTCATTTTCAAGTACATAAAGCAAGACAAAGATAATTTGGAATGTTCCTGCATACATTTTATGAAGTGATTTTACTTCAGACCTAGAAGAAATTGTTTTGCATTACAGGATAAATATAAATCCTGTAACCATCAATGACTCAGAGCAATGGAATAGATCGTCAAATAACAGCTTTTATGTTCAAGCAAATAGTGCTTTTTCTTGGCAGGTGTAGAAAGTCCCATGTCAAATGCATAAGACATCACTCTATGGATGTGGTAATGATGACAATGCTGCTATGGGTTTTATTTTTTAACAATGAGAAGCAGAAAATTTTTACAGAAATCTATAAAATGATTTACAATGAAAAGACTACTTAAACTGTAGCTGAGTTTCTTCTCATTAAACCCTGTTCTAACAGCATGTTTACAAAGGGTAAGGGGCTTTGGGGATAGCACTGGAGATGTGAATGAAGAAAGTAGCTAATATAAATAAATAAATAAATAAATAAATAAATAAATAAATAAATAAATCAAAAAAAACAAAGGGTAAGGAGATCGCTTGGTGGGTAAAGCACTTGCCGTGCAGGAATGAGGGCCTCAGGTCAGATCCTCAGCACCCAAAGCCAGGTGCAGTTCCATGTATCTGTAGCCCTGGTGCCGGGGCCAGCTGAGGCTGGGGTAGGGAGGGAATTAAGAGTCAGGTGGATCCACAGAGCTCATTGGCCCAACAGCCTATTCCAATGAGTAAGGGCTCACCAGGTTCTCAAACCATAAAGTGAAAAGCAACTGAGGAAAATACTCTACGTTAAACTCTGGCCTTCACATGTGCAGGCACAGGCAAACATACCCCCATACTCAGGAATATACCACATACAACACACACATACACACTCACTCACACAACATACAACATGCACACTCACTCACATACACACTCACACACACATACATTCACATACACATAATATATACACATGCACACTCAGACACATACCACACATTCGCACACAATACACACTCGGAACATACTCTCACACACACTCACACAACACACTTCACACAATACACACACACACACACACAAGCTTCTGCTTTTTTGGTTGGTTGGTTGGTTGGTTCTTGTGGGTATTTTCAGGACTATGTTGAACAGAAATGGTGAGAGAGGGCTGGTTAGGTGGCTCAGCCAGGAAATCCTGATGATCTGAGTTTGGTTCCCGAGACCCATGTAAAGATAAAAGGACATGTGCATCCCGTGTACCTCTCCCATCATGCTCCTCTCTCTCTCTCTCTGTCTCTCTCTCTCACACACACACACACACACTAATAAAATAAAACTTAATTTAAAAAATAATGAGAGTGAATTTGAGAATTGCTCTTTCTAACTCTATGAAGAATTGAGTTGAAATTTTGATGGGGAGTGCATTGAATCTGTAGATTGCTTTCCGCATGTAGCCATTTTTACTACATTAATCCTGCCAAACAATGAGCATGGGAAATCTTTCCATCTTTGATTGCTTTCTTCAGAGACTTGAAGTTCTTGTTGTATAGATCTTTCACTTGTTTGGTTAGAGTCACAACAAGATATTTTATATTGTTTGTGACTATTATGAATGGTGTCATTTCTCTAATTTCTTTTTCAGCCTGTTTGTCCTTTGTGTATAGGAAGGCTACTGATTTGTTTGAGTTAATTTTATATCCGGCCACTTTGCTGAAGTTGTTTATCGGGTTTAGGAGTTCTCTGGTGGAATTTGTGGGGTCACTTAAGTATACTATCATATCATCTGCAAATAGTGATATTTTTACTTCTTCCTTTCTAATTTGTACACCTTTGACCTCCTTTTGTTGTCTAATTGCTCTAGCTAGAACTTCAAGTACTATATTGAATAGATAGGGAGAAAGTAGGCAGCCTTGTCTAGTCCCTGATTTTAGTGGGTTTGCTTCAAGTTTCTCTCCATTTAGTTTGCTGTTGGCTACTGGTTTGCTGTATATTGCTTTTACTATGTTTAGGTATGAGCCTTGAATTCTTGATCTTTCCAAGACTTTTAACATGAAGGATGTTGAATTTTGTCAAATGCTTTTTTAGCATCCAATGGAATGATCACGTGGTTTTTTTTCTTTGAGTTTATTTGGTGGATTACGCTGATGGATTTCTGTATATTAAACCATCCCTGCATCCCTGGGATGAAGCCTACTTGATCGTGGTGAATGATTTTGATGTGTTCTTATGTTCTCAAATTCATTTGGAATAACAAAAAAAAAAAAAAAAAAAACCACAGGATAGCAAAAACTATTCTCAACAATAAAAGAACTTCTGGTGGAATCACTATCCCTGACCTCAAGCTGTATTATAGAGCAATAGTGATAAAAGCTGCATGGTATTGGTACAGCACCAGGCAGGTAGACCAATGGAATAGAATAGAAGAACCAGAAATGAACCCACACACCTATGGTCACTTGATCTTTTAGGTATGAAGTTATCTGGTCATAGGCTTATCTTTTTGGAATGGCTTAAATTACTTGTTTAATTTCTTTATTCAATAACTTAGTAAAAGGCCTGAAGAAGTATTTATTCAAAACAAGACATTAAAAGTTGCCAACAGGAATATGAAAAGATCCAACATCAGTAATTAAAAAAGAAAAGAAGTAAAAACACAACAAGCTATCATTCTACACCTATGTGAAATTTAAGTTTGAACATGTAATGTCTCCTACAGGCTCCTCATTTGAATACCTGGCTTCCAAATGGTACTATTTTGGTAGTTGAGGAAACATATAAGAAGAGACTAAAAGAAGGTGGTCAAAGAGAATGGATCCTGGTTCATTCTCTGCTGTCCATCTATTATATAATATTATATTATATTATATTATATTATATTATATTATATTATACACAGCTGTCTTCCATAACATAATGCTTTTCCCAAACACATGGAGATGAAAAAACTATAGACCAAACCCTCTGAAACCATGAGCTAAAATAAATGTTTCTTCCCCTATGTTGTCCTGCCAGATATGTTTGTCATAGCAACACAAAGCAAACATAATACAATCCATAAAGAGAACCATTACGTAAACAAACAGACAGACAGATAAACAGACAAAAGTTTGGTTAAGGAAATCACCCAGTTAGTAAACCTGAATTGGGGACTTGAGTTCAAATTCTCAGAACCCAAGTAAAAATACTAGGCATGGTGGTTCAGGCTTGTGATCACCGTGCTGGGGAGGCAGAGACAAGAGGATCCCAGGGATCACTGACCAGCCAGTCTGGACAAACTGGTAAGTTCAAGGTCATTGAAAGTTCCTGTCTAAAAGGAAGAGAATTATGTCCCCAGGATGACAGCTGAGAGTGTCTTCTGGCCTTCACACTCATGCAAACACACACAGCCACTAGAAAGTCCCAGACACCAGGGAAGCAAGAGGCTGCCAGGACCCATCATTGATGACTTTAGCCAAAATACCCACCAAAGGGGAGAGAGAACCTGTAGAAACCACCTCCAGTAGATAGGCATGACTACCAGTTGAGGAATGGCACCACCCACCCATCTCAAACTTTTTAATCCAGAAATGTTTCTGCCCAAGGGAAAGACAGGGACAAAAAATAGAACAGAGACTGAAGGAAAGATCATCCAGAGACCGCCCCACCTATGGATCCAAGAAGCGTTTGCTGACAAAAGCCTGATAAAGCTGTCCCCTGAGAGGTTCTGCTAGCACTAACCAATACAGATGCAGATACTCACAGCCAACCATTGCACTGAGCCTAGGGACCCCAATGGAAGAGCTAGGGGAAGGGCTGAAGGAGCTGAGGGGGTTTCAATCCCACAGGAAGAACAATATCAACTAACTGGACCACCCAGAGCTCCCAGGAACTAAACCACCAACAAAAGAATATATATATTTCCCTTCTCTTCAATAAGCTCTCCAAAAAAGAAAAAAAGAACAAGAGAAAACCCATGAGGAAATAAACAGTAGAAAAAGAAAAGAAAAAGGAAAACATAACCCTCTGTATAAAAGTCATATATTAATTGGATATTTTATTTATTTACACTTCAAATGTTATCTCCTTTCCTGGTTTCCCCTCTGTAAACCCCCAATTCCATCCCTCCTTCTATGAGGGTGCTCCCCCACCCACCTACCCACTCCTGCCTCACCACCCTCTACACTGAGACATCAAGCCTTCACAGTACCTTTGATGCTGGATAAGGACCCTTCAGCTTCTTCAGTCCTTCCCCTAACTCCTCCATTGAGGACCCTATGCTCATTCTGATGGTTGGCTGTGAGCATCTCCATCTGTATTAATCAGGATCTGCCAGAGCCTCTCAGGAGACAGCTGTATCAGGCTCCTATCAGCAAGCACTTCTTGGCATCAGTAATAGTATCTGGGTTTGGTGTCTGCATGTGGGGTGGATCCCCAGGTGGGGCAGTCTCTGGATGGACTTTCCTTCAGTCTCTGCTCCACTCTGTCCCTATATTTCCTTTAGGCAGGAGCAATTCTGGGTTAAAATTTTGAAGATAGGTGGGTGGGTCCATCCCTCAACTGGGGGGCCATGCCTAACCTCTGGATATGGTCTCAACAGGTTCTCCCTCCCCTTTGTGGGGTATTTCAGCTAATGTCATCCCCGAGGGGTCCTGGGAGGCTCTTGTTTTCTTGGCATCTGAGAGTTTCTGGATGATACCTCTAGTTCCCCAACTTTGGGTCTTCTATTCCATTCCATTGATCAACCTTTCTGTTTTTATGCCAATAACGTGTGTTATTATTACTGTTGCTCTGTAGTACAGCTTGAAATTGAGGATAGTGATAACTCCAGAAGTTCTTTTATTGTACAGGATTGTTTAGTTATCCTGGGCTTTTTATTTTTCCATATGAAATTGAGTATTGTTCTTTCAAGGTCTGTAAAGAATTGTGCTGGAATTTTTATGGGAATTGCATTGAATTTGTAGATAATTTTTCAGTAAGATGGCCATATTTACTGTTAATCCTAGCAATCCATGAGGCTGCCCTGTCTAGCCTCAATAGGAGAAGACACACCATGTCTTATTGCAGTTCGATCTGCCAAGGATGGTTCTTATCCATGGGAGGTCTCCTCTTCGCTGAAGAGCAAGGGAGGAGAAGCAGATGGGGTTAGGGATGGAAGGAGAGGAAGGAGGGAAAACTACAGTAAGGATTTAAAGTAAATAAATTCATTTTAAAAAGAAGGAAACCCTGCCATTTGACACAATTTGGATGGATCTAGAAGATGGTATACTAGATGAAATAAGCCAAACATAAATACGCCCCATATACATGGAGGGAGAAGCAGAAAGATCTCAAATATACAGATAGAATGGAATGCTTATCATCACAGTGTCAGGAGAGAGAAAATAGGCAAATAAAGTTAAAGGATATGAAGCAGATGTGCAGAATAAACAAGTCTGGAGATCTAATGCACAGTGGGATCTAAAGATAATAAAACTGTTGTATTAGAGAATCCTGTTAAAATAAGTCGCTTTTAGTTGCTTCTTTCACAAAACAACTACACAAGATAAGAAATATGTTAATCTGCTTCACAAGGGTATATGAGTGTGTGTGTGTTACCATTATGTTGTATTCCTCAAATATATACAATATATGTTAAATAAGTAAGCAAATAATTTTTCATCTTAAGATGGATGTGGAGTATCTAACAGCCGTTGTTACCCTAGCTTTATTCAGACAGCATTTCCTTTGTGTCCACCTGTCCTCAGTAAGTCAGCTTCACAGTGTCACCCACAATGACATCAGCTTCGCAGTTCTTTCTTGCTCCAGCTTTCTGATTTGCCTGTTAACAAAGAAGTATCCAGTAGCTGCATCCAGAACGTGGAGAGCTTCTATGAGTCACCCAGGAGCTTCATTTCTGTTCTCCAACAAAACAGCCAATACATTTGTCAAAGGGAGGCTCTGCTTTTCACCACAGCAGGGTCTGTTCTGAAACAATAGATTGAATGGATACAGGCAGAATTTCTGGACAAGAACTAGATTTCAAAGTTAGCTTTTTGGATTGGAGGGGGTAGCTAAATTCAAAATGCATTAGATTAACAAGAGCCAAAGTAGGACAAATGTTTATTCACATGGATTTCTTTCTCATCTATAAACTGATCTGACATGTTTATTTACAGAGTAAGTCCTAGTCTAACCAGTCAATGTTTCTCTTATTTTAGAAGCATAAAATTAAGCATCACAAACCTTCTTTATGTAAACAAGAAGACTAATAGCTCTTTCCTATAGAATCATGAAATTATGTTCAAATGAACATAAATATAAAAAGATCTATTAGAAGCCAAAGATGCTCCTGATATAATGTTTCCTTGTGTCCCCCAAAACTGGACATATCTAAGAATAAAACCAAGCAAGTAAAATAAGTTCAAATCCTGTCAGCATTGACTAATGATGAGCTTTCGTTGGCTAAAGATATTCCCTTCATTTTCAGAACCAAGCCAAGTCAATGGAACATTTCTGATACTAAAAATCTCTGAGTTTTTATTCAATCATAAAAAAGGTTTCTTACATATTGGTCCTAGAAAATGCACTTACAGCAATTTCCTCAAGAAAATGAACACAAGAATGGTTTTATGAGATATAACTAGCTGCAATTTTCTTTGCCAAAAGCAATTTTTTAGTTTTCTTTGCTAGGACTGTGTCTACAAGAAACCTAAATAGTCAGTCAATTCAGTCAAAAATACGTTCTATTCACATCAAGAAGAAGCGCCTTATAGGCTGCACCTCGACTGACTGACTGACTGGATACTCACTGTTCACTCTGTACATGTTCATTCGCCTAGAGAGGAAGCAAATGAGCTTTCCAGGGCATGCTCTTAGATTTACAGACACCAGCTTGACCACCATCCCACTGAGGGCATGGCTACAGAAATTATGCCTTATAAAATTATTTGTAATATATTAAAATTTTTCATTATTTCAGAGATTTTTTTAAGTTACTGGAGGACTGGAGAGAGCTCAACAGTGCTTGCTATTATTCCAGAGGACATGGGTTCAGTTCCCAGCACCCACATCAGGCAGCACACATGACTATAACTCTAGTTTGGAGATCCAATACTCTCTTCTGAACTCTGCAGACAACTGCATGTATATGGTGCACATACATGCACTGAGGCACACATAGATACACATAAGTCATTTTTAGATTGTAACTGGGTGAGGTGAGCTACTAGTTGTGTTGTGTTGTGTTTATTTGTTTGTTTCTATTTTGAGTCCTATAACACCCCCAACTGATTAAGCTACAGAACGGAGAACAGTCTCAAGTGTGGTCTCTGACTGGTAGTTAAAGGTAAGAACAGAGAGTTATTAAAGATAGCTTGGTGGGGCTGGAGTGATGGTCCACACTGCTTTTCCAGAGAATACAAGTTCAAGTTACAGCATCCGTGTCAAACAACCACCATAACTCCAGCCTCAGAGGATTTGAAACCTTCTTCTAGACTCTGTGGGCACTCATAAATGTGCATTTACCTACACAGATATAATTTAAAATAAATAAATCTTAAAGTTATGACTAAAAAAAAGAAAGGTTGGCTTAAAGAGCTGGATAAAATCAGAATTCTCCTCTCTCTCTCTCTCTCTCTTTCTCTCTCTCTCTCTCTCTCTCTCTCTCTCTCTCTCTCTCTCTCTCTCTCTCTCTCTCTCTCTCTCTCTCTCTCCTGTTATCTAATGTCTTTCTTCCTATAACACCAGTACTGGGAAATGTCATATACACACAGGCCCTTCTTTGCACACACTAGGCACTCAGTGAAAATCTGAGTGTCAATTTATGAGAAAGGGCTAGAATTACAATTCACCCATGTGAAAACATGGCAAAAGCCATCAGGGAAATGGGGTGTGTGTGTGTGTGTGTGTGTGTGTGTGTGTGTGTGTGTGATATAAGGTAAGGCTTCTCAAAGTAAATGCTGAGGGCTTCCTTGTGAGGCTGAAAAAGACTGGATTAGACCTCCCTGTGGCTTGGGTGGGGTGAGGATGTATGAGAAGCTTCAACATAGCATAAAGGGCTTCCTAACATTCAAGGTTGTCACCCATGCAAGCAGGATATCTCAGCCAACAGAACTGTTAGAGGTGAGGCAAGAAGGCCAAGTGGTTGGGAAGCTAGAAAGGAGTTCCTAACATCTTGATGTTTCCTATATATATCCCTAAAATGAATTATCCCTTCTAAGAGTCACCTGAGATGTAGCAACCTGTGAGAAGAGCAGAAGGCAGTGGACCTCACCTCTGCAGAAGTCAGTACTCCAATGGAGATCTTGCTGTCCTGCCACAGACCAAAGCAGTTACAAGCCCTAACGTTTACCTCAGCCAGTTTGAATTCTCTGTAACAAAGCAATGGCTTTAAATTTACCGTGTGGGTCTGGTGGAGAAGGGATGAATTGAAAGCTTGGTGTCCTGAGAAATGACCTTGCTAGAAAAGAAATGGAGAAAGAGTAGAAGAAACTGTAAAGAAAAGGAAATCAGCCCACTTTTTCTTGTCAAATTGAAGAACAATCAGTTTAAAAGTAAGAGTGACTCGGGAAGGAGAGGCACCTGATGCCAAGTCTGGTGACCTGGTTTTAACCCCAGCACCCACGTGGTGGAAGGCAAGAACCCATCTCTTGACCTCCACATTCATGCTGTGGCATGCCCACATCTACCCACACATAAATATATACACATATGGAATAAATATAATTTTAATCTTATTATATTGAAAATGTAAGTCCAAGTATTATTATTATTAGAGAGATAGATAACTATTAATATAAATATACACTATAACATTTTGTGGTTTCTGCCTGTCATCTGTATCTTGAATGTTCTCTGGAGCACTACAAGAGAGGAACTTCCAAATGGCAACAATTTTCCATGAAATTACTTTGTTGGCTAAGAAAATGTGTGATGTGAGCCCCCAACTCAGATGTGGGAAATAAATTCTGACCCTCAATATCATCATCAAATCTGAGAAGCATAGCTCAGAGGGGTGAGAGTCACAACCCGGGCAACACCTAACTGCCTACAAGACACCTACAGACGCCACAACCAGTTTTAAGGAAAATAACATTAATAAAATGCAACCAAAAGCAAACACTACTCTGAACTATCAGCCCTTCCAAGACAGAAACCACTTCCTCTCTAACACATTGTCTAATGGTCAGCAGGACACTTCCCATTAAATAAAGATAACTTGCAGTGAGTCGCTGGTAGGAATCGGGGTCAGAGCTTACAAACACAGTATACATTATGACATACATAACACTGCTTTATGACCGCAAAGTCAGAACCCGTGAAACCCGTCACCAAGAGCACTGCACCGTAATCCAGCCTCTGCTTCACTTTTTCCTTGTATTCCAAAGAAAAATGACCCAAACCTACAGAAGCCAGGCTGCAATCAGGTTGAATTTCCACCTGATTCTGAGGTTTCCTCTCACACTACATTCTCACAATAACTGTAAGAGTTTGCTCAAGACTCGTTTTTCAGGCATCTAGAAGAACATAAGGGAGAGATTTCTTGACATTTTTTCTTGCTTTTTGCTTGGTTTGTTTGTTAGAAAGACAGCGAAAGAACATAAAGTTGGGTAGAGAGGTGAGGAGAATCTGAGAGGAACCAGGCAAACAGAAAACATGATTAAAATACAGTGTATAAAAATTTGTCAATTAAAAAAAATAAAACCTCTATATCAGGGTCCTTTCAGCAAATGCTTGGGGGACTTTTGGGATAGCATTGGAAATGTAATTGAGGAAAATACGTAATAAAATAAAATAAATAAATAAATAAATAAATAAATAAAACAAGTGTGACATGGAAAAAAATAAAACCTCAAAGGGAGGGGCTTTGATATGTGGCAATGGGTACAACTGTGGCATGGCTGTGGGGGTGAAGTAGAGGGTGAGGTAGGGGGTGAGGAGAGAGGTGAGGTGGGAGGTAAGGTGGGGGTAAAGTGGGGGTGAGGTGGGAGTGAGGTGGGTTGAGGTGGAGGTAAGGTGGGGATGAGGTGGGGGTGAGGTGGGTTGAGGTGGAGGTAAGGTGGGGATGAGGTGGGGGTGAGGTGGGGTGAGGTGGGTTGAGGTGGAGGTAAGGTGGGGATGAGGTGGGGGTGAGGTGGGGTGAGGTGGGAGGTGAGATGGGAGGTAAGGTGGGAGGTGAGGTGGGGTGAGGTGGGGTGAGGTGGGGTGAGGTGGGAGGTAAGGTGGGGGTAAAGTGGGGGTGAGGTGGGAGTGAGGTGGGTTGAGGTGGAGGTAAGGTGGGGATGAGGTGGGGGTGAGGTGGGGTGAGGTGGGAGGTGAGATGGGAGGTAAGGTGGGAGGTGAGGTGGGGGTGAGGTGGAGGTGAGGTGGGGGTGAGGTGGGAGGTGAGGTGGGAGATGAGGTGGAGGTGAGGTGGGGATGAAGTGGGGGTGAGGTGGGGGTGAGGTGGGGGTGAGGTAGGGGAGAGGTGAGAGTGAGGTGGGAGGTGAGATGGGAGGTGAGGTGGGAGATGAGGTAGGGGGTGAGGTAAAGGTGAGGTGAGAGATGAGGTGGGGGTGAGGTAGGGGTTAGGTGGGAGATGAGGTGAGGGTGAGGTGGTGGGATCCAATGTTTTCTGACTGGATTTCAGGTCTGCTCAACAGGAAGGACTTCATGCTTGGTACACTAAACCTGTCCAAAGCTCATGGATGGTGGCATGACTTGAATGAGAAATGTCTTCATGTGCTCATATAGTTGAACACTTGGTCCCCTGTTGATGGTGTTCTTTGAGAAGTCTGTGGAACCTCTAGGAGGTAGAACCTCACTGGGGGAGGAGTCTGGGGATTTTCAACCAGATCCCACTTCCTGTTCTGTTTCCTGTGTGAGAATGAAATGTGACCAGCCCACTCTCTGATGTCAGCTGGCTTCATGCTCCTGCTGCCATGCCTTTTCCGCCACGATGAACTATACCCCCCTGGAATTGTAAGCCAAACAATGCTTTTGCTTCCTAAACTTGGTTTTTGTCAAGGTATTTTATCAAAGTAACATCAAAGCAAGGACCACAGAAGCAGAGGTCATAGTCCTTAGGCACAGAGCCTACTGTTGTTTTTGCTAAGCAGACATGTTATCAACTGCCTTCTACATATTTCTGTCTCTACTTATAGATTCTCTCAGTGTGGATCAGAGAAAAGTCTTTTTGCAGTGGGCAGCAGTCAATGCAGACTTATAACTGGTCAAAGTGCTGAAAATTAGTGACTGTTGAATGTCCATCCCTAAAAGAGACATCTATAGTAACCCACGAGTCAGGGAACATTGCAGAAGCAGAGAAAGAATGTAAGATAGCTGTGACATGTCTTCTGCATATCATAGGGCTGTTGCACTCATGAACTCACAGCAGCTGTAGTCATCAGTACAGGGCATACACAAGATCAAACTAGTTAATAATTACAGCATGGATTGGGGGGCACGATTCATGAGACCCCCCTAGCTGAGGAGCCACTGGCAATTATAATAGCTGCTGGGAAAGAGCAGTCATTTTTTCTTCAGAGGTGTAACCACTCTCATACAGGCAGCACTAATTGGACTCAATAGGTTACTTAAAAACTGAGGACATGAAGATTAAAGGGGCAAATTTAGGGGGTCAGAAGGGTGGGAGAAGGAATTATGGGTTGAGTACAATCAAGATACACCCATTGTATATACATATAAAAGCTATAAAAAGGAATAAAAATATTTTAAATGTGCCCTACTAAGAATGACTCAGATAATGAAAGTAAGTATTGCAAAGTACACACAAAAGAGGAAGAGGACGTGACTAAGAATCAACTGCTAGAATGAGAGAGACGAGGTTTTAATTCAACCTCTGTCATTAGCTCAGTTCTCCATTTATAGTGGAGATAATAATCCCAACCAGTTTATGTAATTCTTGTAAGGATTAACTAAGTAACATTTGAAATGCCTCACATTTTTGACCATTTTATTGCTTTAAGAGATCATTATTACTTACACTACCACAGCAGATTTCATGAGGCACATCATATGTGTGTGTGTGTGTGTGTGTGTGTGTGTGTGTGTGTATACATCTTTTTCATTTATTCTTCTCTCATATATTACATCCTGACTGCAGTTTTCTCTCCCTCCAAGTTTCTCCTCTCCCCTACCTCCCCTTTTCCCTCAGACACATCCCCCTTATCACCTCACCTCAGGCCTTCCGAGGACAGCCATTAAATCCAACATAACAAGCTACAATAAGACCAGGCACATATTTTTATGTCAAGGCTGGACGAGGCAACCCAGAAGGAAGAAGAGTCCCAAAGGCAGGCAAAAGAGTTAGAGACAACCTCTGCTACCACTGTAAGGAATCTCACAAGAACACTGAGCTACACAACCATAACATATATGCAGAGGACCTAGGTCAGACCCATACAGTCTCTTTGATCTCTGTGAGCCCACTTGAGTCCAGGCCAGTTGATTCTGTGGACCATGTTCTTGTGCTGTCCTTGATCCCTCTGGTTCCTCCAGTCTTCCTCCTCCCCCCTCCACAGGACTCCCCAAGTTCCACCTAATGACGACTGTGGGACACTGCATGTTTCCATCAGTTTCTGGATAAAGTCTCTGGTCTCTGAGGAGGATTATGCTAGGCTCCAGTCCCAACACATCCTATGGGCATGACAAACTGTAGGTTAAATGTTTTTTGACTGGGTTTGTATCCAATCCCTGTGAGGCACGTCTTTAATCATGGGTTAGAGGTCACAAGATGAACAAATCAAGGAGAGGCTCCCAGTCAGACAATAGAGCACACAAGGGGCAGAGTAGTAAAAGAAGATGGCTTTCATTTGAAAGCGTGATCAAAAGGAGAGCGAAATCCATGTCTTGGTTGAAATAAAAAGGAAGAAGCATTTCTAGGAAAGATTAAACAATGGTGCCTTCACTGACAAAAATCGTACTGGGCACAGAAAGGAGGTATGATAGTGAAGCCGCAAGCATAGGGGATAGCTTAGCCACCTGGAACTCCACCTAACTTGGGCTATCCACACACCTGTCTCCTTACACTGCATCTATTCATCTAGGACCTCAGCTCTAAACATTAAGTTCCTCCTTCCTCTAACAATTGTCAAAAACACCCCCTTTGTGGAGAGTTTCGATTCAAATGTATTCTACTATGTCTGGGTATGAAAGTAAGGGGGCTGATACAGCCTATGCTATTTTGGGACACATTAATAATAAGGTAAGCTATGTTCTCTGGGTGAATATTTAAGAGCAATTCTCTATTTACCATCTTAAGCCTGTGCATAATTGGATATTCATATGACTAAAATCATACACATTATGGGAAGGATATACAAAGAAAGCACAAGCTCTATAACCCCAACCTGTCAATCAAAATACAGAAGTGCCCTACTATACCTCTTAACAAGCAAAGCCCTCCTTCCTTTAGACCCTATTTAAAAAAAAAAAAAAAAACTCTACAATAGCCCTAGCCTTTGCAGAATCTCTTGCTCAAGTGGCCAGATATCCTCTTGACAATATATCTGATCAGTACTATGGCTTTGCTTTAGAACAGTGTTTCTTTGTAACTTTGTAATTTGTGTGCACTTTTCTTTCAATTCTTTGGATAAGATGCCAAGAACCTGGAAACACGCAGCCACTGTCAACCACTGTTAATAGAGGAACTGGATATATGGCTCTTGTTCTGAGAGAGCTGCCATGAAAAAAATGGTTGCAAGAGCTTAATTTTGAGGCAGTGTGTCCAGCTCTGGCATTAATCAATCAGACTTGAGTGAACAGAGTGGCTACAGATTGCCTACAGTAACCTTCAGCAAACAGAAGCTCAGCCGTAGAGCGCCTTCTGAAAATACAGACATTCAAAAGTGCAGAGACTAGGCTCTAGCTAACACATCAGTCCAAATCTATTGCCATATGAATACATTATTATTCAGTGACAAGTTCACTAGAGCCAGTGTTTCAGTGCCATAAAATACATGGCTTATTTCTAATTTGTGTCAAAATAACAAAAAAAATACCAAAGGAAGAATTCCCCTGTAACTTTCATGATAAAATATTAACTTTGTTGTTTTATACACATCTCTATTTCAAATCCAGCATCATTGTCAATAAAGACACATCAATCCTAAGCAATGTACTGTCATTTGGGAGTAAAAACTCCCCAACCCTTAAACCAAACATGAACATTAAACACCACAAGTTGTCAGAGGCAATGATTCCCTGTCACATGTACAGAAGTCGAAAAGCGTTTGCTGTTGTTAATGGAAGAAGAAACCAAGCTTCAGTATTAGGCTGACCAAGACTCAGATTGCTCATGGGCCCTTAACCCACACACTCTCAGCTGCCTCATTTGCAGCATACACAGGTAGTGCCTATATGCCTGCACAGCAGAACTGTTTCAAAGGCATAATGCAGGTAAGACTCTGACACCGTTTGCACTCTCAATAAATGGAGGCATTTAGTGCTACCATACATCTTTACCAAAACCCAATGGATGCTAGCAGCAGAAAAATATTGTACCAGTTTTAATCTCTAAACCTATGCTCTACATGTATTCTAGCATACAAACCACCATCTAATGAGATCATAGCAAGTTTAGAATACAACTTTAGGGACGTCTGCTCTGGCTGTGTGCAGCTGAGCTGCAGAGGAAATGTTTTGGTAAAATAACCCACAAGCAACTTGTCTTATGCTAAATTAAAAATGCACAAGGCACTCAAATCTCACATTTATAAGAATTTTGTTTAAAATATGTAAATGTTCAATACGAAGGGTAAAATTTTAGCTTAGCTAAGACCACAGATTAGGCAATAAAAAATTTTGCTAGTGTATATTGTAACTTAACCACTGATTGAGAAGGAGCACTATGCAAATGATTGGGTTTTCAGGGAAAGAAGTCATCAATCCACAGATTTATTTACCTGATTAGTTTCTGAAGCCCCGCAATGGTACTGAAAACCATGTGGTTGAAATCAATAGAGCACACCATTTGCAGACACTGTCGCCCAAGGAAAGGCAATGAGCCTTGGGCATGCTATTAGTAGATTGTATGATTTTACTGACAGCTTCAATTTTTTTTTAAAGGCAACTGAAAATAGAGAGGATTTCTCTTTTGGAGCCAAAGGATTTTTCTCTTCAATTAAAAGGAAATAATTACTGCCCTTTGATTGTGATGATTCAAATGTCCTCTTGTAGCATTTCAAGGGTAATATTGACATTACACTTCTTTTTATCCATTAACGTATTTATTCACTTTACATCCCTCACACAACCCTCCCTCCCCTCTATCCTTTCTCCTCTGAGAAGTAGGAGGTCCCACTTGGGCACCAACCCACTCTGGCACCTCAAGTCACTGCAGGACCAGACACTTCCTTTCTCACTGAGGCCAGACAAGACAGCCCAGCTAGCAGAACAGAACCCACAGGCAGACAACAGAGTCAGGGTAAGTCCCCATTCCAGTTGTTGGGGTGGGGACACCTACATAAAGATCAAGCTGCACATCTGCTACATATGTGCAGGGGAGCCTAGGTCCAGCCCATGTATGCTCTTCGGTTGGTGGTTCAGTCTCTGGAAGCCCCCAAAGGTCCAGGCTAGTTGATTTTCTTTTACTTCCTGAAATAACTGTTAAGTATATTTACAACTGTCTATAGTCCCTGTGGTTTGGGAGGCTGAGACAGGAGAATCATTTGAGCCAGTCATTTGAGGTCAGTCTGGGGAACAACGCAGAAAGTCTTTATCTCAAAACAAACAAACAAAAAATCCTCATTAAAATTAGAGCTGAAAGCCACTTTTGTTTGGCATATCTTTATCTAATTCAATATCCTTTTTAACAAATACAATGATTCTTTAGTAAACAATGATTACAGGTTTATTTATAAAAGGCCCATATAAATTAATATAAAAATCCAAACTCTGAGCTCCTAGATCTCTCCTCAAAAACTAACCAATCTCATGCTTTCCATGTGCTGATGATGGAATGATATACTTTGAATAAGCTCTTCACATTCAAAGCATTTGGTAGCTTTCCCCAAATGCACAGTGGTTGTGCTGAAGTGGAACTTCATAGATACTTTTTAAAAAGGAAACTACAGGGCTGGTCATAGTATTGCACACCTTTAATATCAACACTCAGGAAGCAGAGGCAGGCAAATGCATCTCTATGGGTCCAATGCCAGCCTGTTCTATATAACAAATCTAGGTCGGGGCTGTATAATATAATTTTGTCTCAAAAAATCAAACCAAACAAACAACAACTTCAAAAAACAAAGAGGAAACTACAAAATATCATCTAGTTTCTTGTCCCTGACGTATATATTTATTTACAGTACAATCCAGAACACTTCAGCATCTAAATAGACAACTGCCAAGATAGCTTTATAAATGGAATAATGCAAATAATTTTCTCTCTCATTTAGTCTCCACATTCAAGACAGATCCACTGTATTTCCAAACCCTTCTCAAACCCACGAGCTGGTTATTTGGGTATTTTGTGTTGTGTTGTTGTTGTTGTTGTTGTTGTTGTTGTTGTTGTTGTTGTTGTTGTTTTGTTGCTTCTATACCTTGCTATACCATCTTGTAGCTCTCTTGAAAGGGCTTTCTAATTGGTCATCATGACTCCACCTCAGGCCTGTCATGCCTTCCCATACTCTATCCAGGGAACAATGGTGATATGCAAAGCTCGTAGTGTTCCTTCACTCCCATCAAAACCAACAATACTAAAGCAAATACTTCAACAGGGAATGAAAGAGCCTATAAGGTGTGCTTTTCATTCTTGACACAGAGTTGCAGAATTTAATGACTGCCCTGAGGGACTGAAGTCTTGCTTTGATCCAATATTTTCCTGCTAGGTTCCATTTCTCCATCTTAGAATGAGAATGTTACTTCTTTATGTTAGAGGTAAGCAACTTTCTTTTTGATTTTGCAAAGGTTCACAATTAAGAGTATGTCTTGAGTCTTGGAAAAGACTTGAGACTATATATTTTTGATTGTCTGAGACTTCTAGGGTTATATAGACGCTGAAAGGTGAACTAAAAGCAGTTTGCATTATGAGGTGGTGACGAGCCTTCTCTGCTGCCATACCAGGAGCATGGCCACAGAAACACTCCAAGTCACCCTCCCCACCATGAGCAGAGATCTCTCTGAAATCATGAGCCTAAACAAACCTTCCTCTCTGAAGTTCTGAAGTTGTCTCTGTAAGGTTACTTTGTCACAGCAATGAGAAAAGTAACCAACAGATACAATAAAGTATCCAAATATATGCATCATGAGAGAGTCTGCCTTTAAACTATATACACACAAAAAACAAAATGGATTCAGCAGGTTGTAGTGTGTGTGTGTGTGTGTGTGTGTGTGTGTGTGTGTGTGTGTGTAACAAACAAAGAAAATGAGGGTATCAATTTAAACATAGAAAGGCATGGGAGGGGGTTGAGAGAGAGAGAGTTGCTGGGAGGAGCTCGAGGGAGGAAAGGAGGGGAGTGATATAATCTTTTTCAACTAAGAACATTCAAAGAAAAACAAATGCAATTATCACTCAAAGATGAAAGATTGCTAGTATACTATAAGTCAAAGATATCATACATAAATACACACAATTCATGCACACATGTACACATATCCTTTTATTAATTAAAAAAGAAAGCTCAAACTCCTATATACATATAAGCCAAACTGTCAAATTTAAGACAAAAAATGTAAAAGCAGCAGGAGAGAAGCAACTCGCCATATAGAAGGGCTTCTCAATAGCTTAGTAAGATTCTCAATAGCAACTGAAAAGGTCAAAAGGAAATGATATGACATATTAAAAGTTCTGAAAGGAAAAAACAAAGAAATCTGCCAACAAAGAATTGTAAATGCAATTATCACTCAAAAATGAAAGATTGCTAGTATACTAATAAGTCAAAGATATACACAGACACAAACACACACATTCATGCACACTTGTACACATATTCCTTTATTAATTAAAAAGAAGAAAACTCAAACTGAATTGAGCAGGATTTTAAAGTGATTATATACTGTGATGAAATGAAGATGTATTTGGGAATGCAGACTTGATTCAATATATAAAGCTCAATGTAACAAACATATTAAATAAACATGTGTAAAATGATCATGGCCATATTGACACATGCAGAAAAACACTTGATAAAACTAATATCCTCTCATGACAGGAACATTGAATACAGTGGGTGTTTTCTCAAACTGACACAGGCAGCTGTGCACCTCACTCGGCTGTGTGCCTCACAGCTAGCATGCTCAGTGCTGAAAGACTGGCCTCTACCCTTACAGTCAGGAATGAGACAAGCCTATCTACCCTCACCACTTCTATTTACCACTGTGCCAAGATCTACATCACTGGGTAGACATCTAGATTATAAAGGAATAAGCAAAGAGTCATCTCTATCTTTAAAAAAGGACATGATCTTGTATATACTAACCTAAGGAATATACATATACAAGCTAGTAAATGGCATTAGGTTACAGGTCAGAAGATCACTATACAAAAATGCTTGTATTTCTAAATACTAGCAATAAACAAGGTGAAAGTAAAGTTAGAAAACAATCTAATCTAACAGTATTGAAAAGCAAGAATGAGCAAATAAATCTAAGTCTAGAATGCTGAAAATTATAAACTCTGCCAAAAAATTGAATAAACAAATGAAAAGGTGTTTTCTCTTAATATACTGGAAAATTTAGTATTTCCCAAATTGATCTATCAATTACTTGTGATCCAAATTTTCAAATGTCTTTTTGCAGAAATTGATGAAGTAATCTTAAAAATTCATTAAAAATGTAAGAAAGCCAGAATAGCCAAACAAATCTTAAAAATAAACAGGATAAAATGGGTGGGGTAACTTTAAGGCCAGCCTGGGCAACATAATGAGATTCTCTTTTAAAATATGAATTTGGAGAGCCATATTTTATGATGTCAAAACTGTAATAATTAAACCTGGAACAGTGGTGCACACCTATAATCCCACTTACTTGGGAGCTTAAGGAAAAGAATCAATGGTGCTCACCTCTTCCAAAAAGAAAAAACTAAAAGTTCAAGCAGTGGTGTGGTGCTAATCATTGGCACAGGCAGACCTATCAATCCACAGAATAGAACTGGAATTCCAGAATACACCTATACATCTATAATGAATTGATTTTCAACATGGTACCAATTCCATAAGGAAAGAACAGATGATTAAACAATTAGTACTGAGATAACTGGATATGAATCTCAACCTTAAACCACACTTACAATGCAAAAACAAGTCAAAAACCTAACGTAATAAATAAATATGGATAATATTTATTATTGTCTGTGTGTTGTTTGTGTGTGCATGTGCTTGTGTGTGCATGTTTAAGTGTATGAGAGAGAGAGAGAGAGAGAGAGAGAGAGAGAGAGAAAGAGAGAGAGAGAGAGAGAGAGAGAGATTGTAAAAATGGAGGCCAAAAGGCTGATACTGAATATCTTCTACAATTGCTCTCCACCTTTTTAGTTTAAGATATGGTCTTATTCTGCCCCACTTGGGGATCCATTCCATAAACAACTACCAAACCCAGACACTATGGCAGATGCCAACAAGAACCTGCTGACAGGAGCCTGAAATAGCTGTCTCCTGCAAGGCTCTGCCAGTGCCTGGCAAATACAGAAGTAGATGCTCACAATCATCCACTGGACGGAGCACAAGATCCCCAATGAAGGAGCTAGAGAAAGGACCCAAGTAGCTGAAGGGGTTTGTAGCCCTATAGGAGGAACAACAATATGAACTAACCAGTACCCCCAGAGCTCCTTGGAACTAAACCACCAATCAAAGAAAACACATGGTGGAACTTGTGGCTCTAGCTGTATATATAACAGAGGATGGCCTAGTCGGTCATCAATGGGAGGAGAGGCCCTAGGTCCTGTGAAGGTTCTATGCCCCAGTATAGGGAAATGCCAGGACCAAGCATGGGAGTGGGTGGGTTGAGGAGCAGGGGGAGGGGAGAGGGGAGAGGGGATTTTCAGAGGGGAAACTAGGAAAGGGGATAACATTTGAAATGTAAATAAAGAAAAATATATATATATATAATGATATGGTCTTATTCTGAAATTGAAACTTATAACTCAGCTAGACTATCTGGCCACTGAACTCTAGGGATCCTCCTGCCTCTACTTCCCCCGTGGAGAGATTACAGGCACACATCACTACACTTGACTTTTTTTTTTTTTTTTTTTTTTGCATAGGTGTTGGGCATCAAACCCAGGTCCTTGTGAGCAAGCACTTTACCAACAGAGCCATTTTCCCAGTCCCAGTAAGTCTTTTTGACTTTGGTTAGTCAACCATTTTTAGATATGACACTTAAAACATAAACAACTAGAGGGGAGAAATAGATAAATGGAGTTTATCAAAACTTAAAACATCTGTGCTCTGAAGAGCACTATCTAGAAAATGAGAAACTAACCCAAGAATTGAAGGAAATATTTGTAAATCCTACAGTGAATTAAGGTCTAGTATACCACATGGCTCAGCAATTTCATGCCTAAAGCAGACAGAACTGGAAATCTTCTTTTGTTTGTTTGGTTGGTTTTTTTTGTTTGTTTGTTTTTCAAGACAGGGTTTCTCTGTAGCCCTGGCTGTCCTGGAACTCACTTTGTAGACCAGGCTGGCCTCGAACTCAGAAATCTGCCTGCCCCGTGTCTCTAGCTGCATTTGTATCAGAAGATGGCCTAGTCGGCCATCAGTGGAAAGAGAGGCCCATTGGTCGTGCAAACTTTATATGCCTCAGTACACGGGAACGCCAGGGCCAAGAAGTGGGAGTGGGTGGGTGGGGGAGTGGGTGGGGGAGCGTGTGGGGGACTTTTAGGATAGCATTGGAAATGTAAATGAAATAAATACCTAATTTAAAAAAAAAGAAATCCGCCTGCCTCTGCCTCCCAAGTGCTGGGATTAAAGGCGTGTGCCACCACGCCCAGCAGAACTGGAAATCTTATTCACATATATACTTACACAGGAATGTTCATAGTAGCAGTTTGTAATTGCCAGAAAGTTAGGAACATCACCAGTGACTGCCAGCTGATGAATAGATAAAAGAAATATAATCTCATACAACAGAATATTATTTAGCCACTGATATAGGTACAAACCTTCCAAACAGCCATGTACAGTCTGAGTCTACAAGTATATGTAAGTGAATTCACAAGGACAAAGAGTTGATGAAAGACTATAGCACAACATTGTGGCATGCCCCACTCTGCTCCCTGAAGCTACTTCTGTAAGGTACAAGGGGAGCAGTAGATATGTCAGAGGGGAAGTGACTGTCAATGGAGGAGGACAGAAATATTATTTGTTAGAACATAGTAAAAACTGTATTAATATGACCATAGAATTGCACACTTAAAAGGATAAGGTTTCACCTAAAATTTTAAAATTTAAGGTGTTCCTAAAAATTCACAGAGATTAGCATAAGCAAAGTGGTGAGGATTGGAATGGCTCAAGGATCCAGTGGGAAATAAATCTCAACAAGATTGGCCTTAAAGGAAGGAACAGAACAAGAGCCATGCCCGACACTGATGGAAAACTTCTTATGTAATGACGTGTGCACACGCATAAACTGAGCACTGAACAGCAGAAATGGTAACTTGTCCTAGACACAAAGAAAAAGGAAGGAAGGAGAGCATGAGGAATTGCACACTTAAAAGGATAAGGTTTCACCTAAAATTTTAAAATTTAAGGTGTTCCTAAAAATTGGAATGGAAGAAGGATGGAAACAAGCATTTCCCTTAAGGCCAGGGTATTCCTTGGAGCTATCTCCTCCTGGGTTCACTTTCTAGTGTCTCTGGATTCATCTTAACGGAATCAAGTTGGGTCTCTAGGCCTTCCTGAAACCATCACTCAAACAAAATCAAGAAAACACCCAGTTTGTCAAGCCCTTGTCATTTGCCTATCTTCCAATTGACCACTTTGATAAGTAGATCCAGTACTCGATGCTAAGGTATGAGTTGTATGTTCTACTTCTGAGGTGAGTTTTGTTAACTTACAAGGAAAAGGTGGCTCCCCTAATGGAAATCAGAAACCGTTAACAGAAAAAGAAAAATTCTAGGCAGGCATAAACAATAAAGGTAGTCTCAGTTTCTGCCTGTGTTAAATATGATGACATTTCACTACTTATGGAAAGAAAATTATACCAGATTTCTCCTTATAGGAATCAATACTATAGAAACACTCATAAATGCAGACATTTACTGAACTGTTGTTTCAAATAGTAACATGTGGGGGTAGAAACTAAACTTCTACCTACAGGAGATGGGTGAATTAATGTTAGTAATTTATTCGTGCTGTGGAATAAAATTATTTAAAATATGGGCATATCAAAAGATCTCTAAGATATTGGTTTTTATCTTAGTATTATTTTTAAGTTAGCATACAATATAACGAATTCCATTATGACAGTTTCATGTGTATCTTGTTCTTATTCATCCACGTTCCCTTTTCCCCATGATCCTGACTTTGTCTGCTGCCCCTGCCTCTCCTTAAGGAGCCCTTCCCGCTGCCCTCCTGTCGCATCTCCCTCTTACTTTGGATATCTTCTTCCCCCTCTCATCGTTTGTGTCTTTCTGACATATTTTACTTAATATAATGATTTCCTGTTCCATCCATCTTCCTGTAACTGTCATGATTTCATTTTTATTTGTCTTTAAATTTGTATTAATTTACTAGGTCAGGATATGCCATGGGCAAATGTGGAGGCCAAAGGATAACTTATGAAAAGTGGTTCTCAAGATGTGAGTCTTGAGCATCAAACTCAGATGTTCTGGCTTGGCAGCAAGTGTCTTTCTTTACCTGCAGAGCCATCTCACTGGACCATGCTTCCATTTTCCCATATGGCTATATGAATGTGTGTGAGTGTGTGTGTGTGTGTGTGTGCGCACACGCATATATCCTTAATCCATTAATCTGTTAATAGGCATCTAGAATGGCTCCATGTCTTAGTTATTGTGAAAAATACAAAAATAAACATGAATGTGCCAGTACAAGACACTAATTTTAAGAGAAAAAAAAACATTCTCAAGGGAATAAGGTGGAAAGCAATAAAGGATACCTGACATCGCCACCCATCTGGCCTCTGCATATGTACAGACCCTACAGCAACACACGCACATGTACAAATGCAACACACAAATACACAAAAAAAAGTAAATTAAAATTTTAAAATATTTCTCATTTAAAAAATTATTATTTGGTTATTACATCTTATCTTTTGGAGAAATCCATAGAAAGAGATATTTTAGTTGAAACCTCCTATGTAACTCTACTTCATTTTTTTATAACTGTACAAATAGCATTGCTTCTTTCCAAAATCTGTGATGAATCAACACTTTGAACAACACTTAGACCCATGTTTATCCAAATAACACAGGGACATATGATTTTTTTGAGACATGATATCATTCTATAGTTCAAGTTGGTCTGGAAATCACTATATAGCCCAGACTAATCTCAAACTCACAATAATTCTCTTACCTCCACCTCCTTAGTGCCAAGATTATGATTGCATGCACTGTGCCTAGATTTAGAAGTAGAATTTAATAGTGACTTTCCAGTAGATTCAGAGACTTATAATGATCATGTCTTAATGCTCTCATAATCTTCAATTATTATAAAATAGTAATATTTTGAACAGTTTCCTCAATATAAGAGAATATATAACTTTATAAAATATAATTCCACAAAAGTTACCAAAGCAAGTTGCTTATATGGAATGCAATATGCACATTTGTTTTTGAATCATCTATTGTTTCAAATAAAGATTGAGGGTAAAGGTAAAGAACAGTCTCTCCTGAGTAGCTGATCATCACAGATCAACAAGCTAATGGATTTATAATAAAAAAGCCTCCTGTTCAGCCCAAAGCCTATAGATTGCCTCCTTTATTTCTAGTGACGTCTCATGTTTTCCTTATACTCATACTTTCTTCCAAAACACAAAGATTAATACAGCAGTATGTATGTTCATTTCTTCATAGTTCAAACTTATTTGACATCTATTTTATGTAAGCATCTGCTCTTGGCCTTGCAGAAATAGAGGGCACAGATATAGAAACCCTGGCCAACATCCCCATAACTACAATGCAAGGTAAAGGCTGAGAAGTAGGCAAAGTTACCATGTTACCATTTTCTCAAGAAAGGAGAGATGATTTTTCAATAATGTGTAAATTAAAAGTTCTTAAGAGGCCAGGCACAGTGGCAGACACCTTTAATCTAAGCACTTGAAAAGCAGAGACAGGAGGATGTTTGTGAATTAGAAGCCAGACCAGTCTACATAGTGAGTTTCAGGACAGCCAGGGAGACACAGTAAGACACTGTCTCAAATAAGCAAACAACAGCAGAAAAGAGTTCATACAGGAAGTAATATTTGGCCTAAATCTTGAAGGATGGTGTAGGTTCACTGGCAAAGGCTAGAAGGAAACACATTTTCTAAATAGCCACAAAGGGCCTTCAAAATGTTGTTGGACACTCACTTAAGACTTCCTTAATCTTCTGTTTTTTTTGGTTTTTTTTTTTTTTTTGACAAGGTTTCTCTGTGTAACCCTGGCTGTCCTGGAACTCACTCTGTAGACCAGGCTGGCTCTGAACTCACAGAGATCCAGCTGCCTCTGCCTCCTGAGTGCTATAATTAAAGGTGTGCGCCACCGCCACCTGGCAAAGCTTTCTCTCTTTCGGATTGCTTCCTAGATGAGAATTTCTAGCTCAAAGTGTATATCCTCCATTACCGTGCTTATGGGATACTTACTAAGCAACTGTTAGGTGTTAGGTACCATCGGGGTCTGCTAGTGAACCAATCTTCTGGTTTTTAAATGTATAGTCTTCCATCTAACATATAAGATACTTGCTAAACATGGGCTGGGGAGGTAACTGAACTGGTAAGGGTTCTTGCTGCTGTTGCAGAGAACCCTAGTTCAGTTCCCAACACATGTATTTGACCATCTCAAAACCAACTGTAAATCTAGATCCAGAGAATCTGACCCCCTCTTCTAACTTCCAAGCCCACCCCCCCATACATCCGTGACCCTCATATCTGATGCATTAAACCTGAGGCATTATTACATCTGATACTGAAGCTCTCCCTTCTATATGTTTGCTTGTGGTCACCCTAACTTATCTATAGTGCTACTCACACTGCCAACCAAGATGAAGTTGGTAATCTAACTAGAATCCCATTCCAATAGCCACAGTGCTACCAGACTCTACAAGTGCCTGTAGACCAAATTATCCCTTCAAAATCCTGGTGACATCTCCAATTAGGTTTTTTCTGTATCCTAAAATCATGATTGCGTTTTAAAAATCACAGATACTCAAGATTTTGAAATCTTACTTCAGTTGTGATGCTTCTTTTTATAAATTATTATAATCACTACTAACACATTTTTCACAACTTTTTAACATTTCATTTTTAGCTTAATGGTAGATTGAGTTTTCTTTGAGGGTTAACTCAGAAACTTAACCATCAATAAAAACAGGCTGGGATGGGAGTTGGGGGATTTAGTTAGAAACATTGTATTAAAACAAATACAAATTGATTCTATTTGAAAATGTGGAATTATCTATAAACTAAAATAATAGCCTCATGACTTGCAAGCCCCCCTAAAAAAGGTTTGGAATACCTTTTGTAATATGAAATTCAACTAAGAAGATCACAATCTTGAAAGGTTGTTTACAGCGGCAGGAGAATAGAGGAAGTATAAATAAAATATAACACACACATTACTTGTAATAAATACTATACAATTCCCATAAGACTGTGGGGAGAGTGATTAATTCTACCTGGGGGGGGTGTCAAAATATTTCACAAGGACAGTGACATTTGGGCTGTGCATTACAGTGTAGTTCAGACTAACCAGTGTGCTGAGACCAACTAAAAAGGCAGCCCGAGAGGGAATCTGTGAAGGCACAAAAGAGCCGGCAAGGAAAACAAAATCACCAGGCCACAAGTGGGAAAGGATGGCAGTCCGGGGAGAAGAGCACCATGACTTTCTGAAGATACAGCTGGGAGACAGAGATGTTTTTGATATCCTCCTGGGGTCCAAGAATTAAACGCATGCTAAAGCCTACAAAGGCTGAAAGCTCCAGGAAGCCCCACATCACTGAGGTAGATCTCAGAAGGATTTGTAACCTACAGTAGTAGGCATCAAATCCTCTCAGTCCATAAAATTGGTCCTCGATTGGTAGTGTCCTCAGGAGACATCAAACATGAATATGATCTGCCTCTAGGGGAACGTGACCTCCCTTGAATTGTTTCTCCAATTTTGCAAAGTATATCTGACACACAGCTGACATTAAAATAAGAAACCAAGTACAAAATCAAACAAGAATAAAACCTAGAATAAAAACTCAACTGAGACTTCAGACATTAAATTATGAAGCAGACCTTGACTCAAGGAGATAAAAAGAAAGAAATTTGGTTGGTAATAGAACAGTTACAAAAATTAGCAAAAAAATACTCTTTAATGAAAAGCACTGCTCTTATCTCAAAGGAATATGGAATAATTATTCAGTAAATATGATTGACAGTGACCCTAATAACATGTTCAATCATGGAAACAGTTTTCTGAAGATTTTATAGTTATAGAATGAAAGAAGGTCATAAGTCAAGAGATTTTTCCCAGTACACTGGTGGGAGCTGCAGGCAGGCAGGAAGTCTCTGCTACAGGTCTCTGCTAGTTGAGAGCCTTGCTGGTTCAGGGTGGGAAGAACTAAGTGGTCTAACAATGCATTCCAAAGACTTTGCACGAGAGTCAAAGGCTGTAAGTAAGGCACCAAGGTAAGGTGAGCAATTAAGGGAACCATACATAACACAAAATAATCTTTTGTTCTGGATTTACAACATTAACTCTCTACAATCTTCAAGTTCTATCAGCATTGTGGAATCTTGAACTTGGGTGTGGCTTTTTTCCTTCTAGAAACTTTAGTTCACAAAAGAATGCAGGATCTGAGAATTTCAATTGCAAACCCTAAAAAGGAATGAGCCTACCTGCCAGAGAAACTCAGCTGGGTTGTAATTAGGAAATTGACCAATCAAAAAAGGTCATCCAGGAACATCAAGATGTCTCAGTGGATAAAGGCACTTGCCACCCAATCCTAACATCTTAAGCTTGATCCCCAGAAGGCAAGGAGAGAACTGATTCCATAACGTGGTCCTCTGAACTTCAGATGCATAGCACAGCATGTGTGGACCCATATTCTCTCTGTGTGTCTCTCTGTCTCTGTCTGTCTCTGTCTGTCTCCTTCTCTCTCTCTTTCTCTCTCTCTTTCTCTTATACACACATACACACACACATACACAGAGAGAGAGAGAGAGATTTGACTCTTAATAAACTAAGAAAAGCGAACATTTAAATAAAATAAGAATGCCACTAAACTGAAGAGAAGCCTAAAAGACCAATGTGAATATTCATGCCAACAAACAAAACTCCCAGGAAAAAAAAAACCGGGAAAATTATTAGTAACCCGTAACTTACCAATACTAAATATTGAGGAAACAAAAAGCTGAAGCTAAAATAACTGAAAGTCACCTCTGAACAACAGAAGTTCAGAATCAGGCTTCATGGAGAATTCTGCCAAATGTTTAAATCATCAATCCCAGCCTCTTCATCAATCCCAACCCTTCCAAAGTGCAGCAAAAGGGAGACTTCCAAACTCATTTGGGGATGGCAACATTATTCCAAAAATAAAGCCAAATACACCACAACAAAACTATACCCCAACACCCAGATAAAAATAGGTACAAAACCTCAACTACAAAATACTATCATATTGAGTTCAAGAGTACATTGGGTTGGAGAGACAGCTCAGCGGTTGATAGTGTGTACTGCTCTTGCAAAGGACCCAAGTTCGATTCCTAGAAACTCACAGCTTCCTGTAATTCCAGCTCCAGGGTATCCAAAGCCTCTGGCCTTCAAGAGCACTTACACACACACACACACACACACACACACACACACACACACACACACACACTTTTAAAATAATACAAAGAAACAAATAATAAAAGGTAACATAACACAACCAAGTGAATTTTTCTTTGGAATACAAGAATGGTTCAACACATAAAAAGAAACTCACGGGGGGGGGTGGGGGGGGGGGCTGTGGAGGGAAGGATCAGAGGTTAAGAGCACTGGCTCTTCTTCCAGAAGACCCAGGTTCAATTCCCAACACCTACATGGCAGTTCACAAGTATCTGTAACTCCTGTTCCAGGGGATCTGACACCCTTACACATACATACATACATACATACATACATACAGTCAAAATACCAATGTACATAAAATATAGAAATAAATAATTAAATAAAAATCAACTCACGTGATATAGCATATTAACAAAAGTAAGAATAAAAATCACATGGATAACTCAATAGATGCCAAGTACAGGATAAAGATATATGATACAACTTATATAAAGAATCCAAAATAAGCAAATCATAGGAAAAAATAATAGAATATTGGGGTGAGAGAGAATCAAGGAGGTATGAGTTAAAGCATACAAGTACTGGTCTGTCTGTCTTACATATGAGTTTCTTAGGAGCTTAGTATTATATCTATCTATAAGCTTGAATCCAAACTACCCTAGGCTACAGATAATATTATATTTATGAGCATTCACAACTAAAGCCAGAGCCTAAAACCTAAGTGC
Organism: Mus caroli; assembly: GCF_978045245.1. Taxonomy (NCBI): domain Eukaryota; kingdom Metazoa; phylum Chordata; class Mammalia; order Rodentia; family Muridae; genus Mus; species Mus caroli. The sequence goes on along the minus strand of NW_028227263.1, from coordinate 36,692,866 downwards.
CAAGCACCAGCCTCGGCTTGGAGAGGGGTTCTGAGGAAGGGTCTCTGGGAGCAGCAAAGAGAATGACCAAAGTCAAGTGGTGGGTTACAAGCTGAAGCCTGTGCTGTGCTCACGACAGCTTTCCTTTCCTAATTGCTCTGTCTTTGTTCTGTTCAAGACAGCTTTTTCTTGCTATTCTAAAAACTCTCTGGATAGCTCATCTTTTGCAGATCAAAAGGCCAGTCTTTTAATTACATATCAATTCAGTCATTACTCCTTTGATTATCCCATGAATCAGCATCCCATGACCCCAGTAGCTAGAAAAAGACATCAAGCACATTTTTTTTTAACAACAAAAAAAAAAAAAAGAATTCAGAGATAAGCCTGCCTCAGGTAATCAAACATTAACCTAGGTGGGTGGGGTCCTGCCCTGAAGTTATCATTCCTATCATGCCTGGGCATGGACATAAACCCCTCTGTCCCAGGATGACCTTAACCCAGGGATCTGCCAGCCTTTGCAAGTGCAAACAAACAAACAAATAAAAAACTTAGCTGGATGGGATCTTGCCCTGAGATCACCACTCCTAAATCCCCTATCTCCTTCCTTAGCATCTTTCGAACAAGCAGGCTCATAGTGCATGTAGCTGCCTCTGTTCTTTTAGATCTGTGAAGTTCCTCATAAAATTCATATTGCATCCTTATATTTTGCATAGCTGAAATTATATATTTTTGAACTCGTGTTTTCAGAGTTCTTTCCCATAGCCTTAAGGGCTGTCCTGAAGGTCTCAGCATTTACCATTTTGCTCCTAGATTCCTGCTGTCATGGAGTCATTAACCTTGGCAGGGAGAACAATCCCTGAGAACCTCTGCAGGGAGAATATGAAGTAACAAGCCTTATACCCACAGCAGCCATCAACACTCGGGGAGGCCCATGCCCTGCTGGTTCTATTCCAGGGATGGGAGCTATGTCACACTGTCCCTTACATGGCAAGGCTGGACTCAGCAACTAAGTCCATCACCAAGATAATGAATAAGGCATCTTATCTATTTGGTCATATCACTCTGAGTTACCCTATGATAGATACTTAATTCAACTCAAAACATCTCTAGGAAGTTCTGTGGGACAGTAAAACCATGCCAGGAAGCTTGGCAAGGTAAAGTGGGTTTGAGTCCCAGAGACTCAATGGGCACACACCTGAGACTTAGGTGACTCCCCATTCCCTGCCAAGTTCCTGGCCTGGAACTTGTGCCGCACTCCCCAGGTAAGGGCCAGAATAGAGTTCTCCATGCTAAAGAGATACCTAGAGGCCCTGAGGGTTTAGTCAATAAGCTTCCCTTCCCAGACATTACTCCCTGCAAAAGTTATTTAATCTCAGGTCCTCCCTGAGAAGTACGAATGCACCCATTTTCCATAATGAACAGCCAATAAAAAATATAGATAAACATAGATTGTCTCTTTTATCTACCTCCACCATGGGGAACATGTAGAAGGTCTTAGCCTACAGAGCCACAGCTTAATTCTCTGGTAGAAGGCCTCTCTGTTCCCACACAAGGCCGGCTGCCAAGCTAAGGACAATCACCTCACTGCTGAGCTAAGTCAGAGCTCCACACTCCCACTCCTACCCCACCCCACACCACCACCCAGCCCAGCCCTGGTCCCAGGCTAGATGCCAGTCTCCACTCCAAGGGCCCCTGACTCTTTGTCAGCTCCTCCAAGACTCCCAGTGGCTCCTGGATGTCCAACAGTCTGAGACCCCCTCCCCTCCCCCCCCCAGCCCTGGCCTCATCACAAGCACAGTGACCCCAGAAACCAGCTCCAACTTTCCACATCTCAGACTGCATTTCCCAGCCCCTGGAGTGTTGATAAGCGCAGTCAAACTCCCTGAATTTCATCTCCCCAGTCGGGCCCAGAGCAGGCAGAATTCAAAACTCTGTGATACGGCTACCACAGAGTGGTAGATACACACAAACTAGGTGTTTGTGGTATATGCCTGTAAAAGGAACATGAGTTTGAGGCCAGTGAGATGCTGGCTCTATCTCACATCCAAAAACACATGGGGAAAAGAGCTGAATCTTTTGTGCATAATCCCATTTTAGTCTACTTATAGAAATAACACATATCAGACAGTTGTCTGAATACTCATTATATGTAATCTTGGCCAGGAGTAGGATGGCTTTGAGGGGTAAAGGTGCCTGCTGTCAAATCTCAGGGCAGGAGTTCAGTTCCCTGGGGCTCATTTAATATAAAGAGAGAATCAGTTCTCTCAATTCATCTTCTAGTCCCCAGGAGCAGCACCCCATGGCACACATGTGCCCCATCCCATACAGACTAATAAATAAGGAAATTCATGAAAAATTGTCTACTATGATCTTTATAATATTATTTAGAATTAATATTATTAACCCCCATTATTTAGAAAAGGAAATTGAGTCACTGTGGCTATGTGACTTGCCCAAAGTCGCAACTAGTAGAAAATGAACTGGGATTTGAACACCAACAATCTCTGTCCAGAGTTCTTGTGCTTAGCCACCAAACTGAATTTTCTGCTAAAGCCTCAAGTTACTTTGCACAAAATGTCCTTGATTCAGTAAATACTTTTTACTGTGTAGAGAGAACATTTTCAAGAAAATGGCCACTGGAAAATTAAGTGTAGTCTTTTTGCCTAACTTCAGCCCAATTATTTCTCTTAGTTTCTAGAGCCCATAGGCAAATAGGACCTAGAGAACATGAGCAGGCATTGTATCTGCTCTCACATATGCATCAGAGGAAGCTAGAACCGGACTTTTTCCTAAACCAAAGTGTAACTAGAGCATCAGTGACAAAGAGCCATGGATAAAGTTCAGTATTAATGCTTCCTAGAAAATCTTGGCCTTGAGAGATCTGTGATTCATTACTGTTGAAAAATGGACCCTCAAAATATCCATGCTGTAGTCCCCAGAACCTGGGAGTATGAATTTTGATGATTGGATTGCATTGCAAATTACAAGATGATTATCCTAGAGCCTAGAGGATCTAGGTAGGTACTGGGGAACCCCAGGGGTCTTTAGAAGAAGTTATGTAAGAAAACAGTGTCAGAGTGATACAGGGGCAGAGCTGTTAAAGATCTAGAAAAGAGGCTCTGGCCTCAGGAATTATGTCACTTCAGAAGCTGCAAACGCTAAGGCAGTTGATTTGTCCGGAGAGCCTCCAGAAGGAACCTGGACTTTGCTGACACCTTGTCTTTAGCCCAATAAAATTGATTTCAGATTTCTGACCTCCAAAACTGTATGATAATAAGTTCATATTGATTTAAGTTTGTGGTAATTTGTTATAATGGCAAGGAGGGTAAGCTAGTACATTAATCAAGGAGAGTGGCAGAGCTGGGAGATTCTCTGTGGACATGCTGCTCTCCTGGCCACAGATAAACTGGTGAGAGTGGGGCTGAAAATGTGCTAAGCCCCCTTGCCTAGAACTGAAGAAAGACTGCACCATAGCAACAAGAACATGGGGAACGCCCCACAGTGCCTGGAAATGGAATAAAAGTATTTGCATACTAGTTCCATGTGTGAAAAAAATGCTCATAGACTGAAACAAGGAATTGCTAAGCTATTTTTCCTTACACTTAAACGTTAGGAAACAGATCATAAGTATTAAGATCAGGCATGGGAAAACAGTAAGTGCAAAAATACTTAAAGGTCACATGGTGGAAAGTCAAAGTCCCCTAATGTAAAATAAAATTTACTAGTAAGGAAAGAAAAGAAAGTCTTGATAGGAAAATAATTGGAATTTTATTATTGAATAATAGTAGACAAATGCATACTAGTTTTACTTGTTTAAAAGTTGGAAGACCCTCATAACCCACTTCCAAGAAAAAAAAAAAAAGAAGATTTACTATTTGAAAACTTGGAAATACTTTCCAAAATGTTTTGATAAAAATAAAATTAAAATTGAAATAGAAATTATCAATGGTGAAAAAGTCAATGAAGAACACATGTCTAAGAAACATATGGGACACATGTGAGCTATCCCCAGGGGAAACTTACTGCTTCAAGAGCATTTCTGGTAAAGAGAGCTGAAAACCAAAATAGCCTAGTGTTCATCTCTGGCAATGGGATGAGAAGGAGTCAACAGCAGAAAGTAGAAGGGAGAACGAATAAAGGTAAAGCTCCCTTAGTGAGCCTAAAGTCTCAGAAGGTAAAGTGAATACACCTAAAGACTGATTCTTTGAAAGGTTGTTCCTTCTTCCTCCCCACCCCCCACCCCCACCCCTTAGGCAACAGGTTTATTGGCTCATAGCCCAAACTGATGGCAAGAGCAGAAAGCTCAGGGACAGCCCCAGAAGCCCACAGCCCTGCATCCCTACCAGGAACCCCGAGGCCAGCCTGCTGCTACCAGGAGCTGAAGTCCCCAAAGCCCCGACTGGGCCTTTTCTTGGCCATGGGGGTGGCCGTGCTGGTCCATGGTTCTTCCGCTGCTGATGGGTTCCTGGCTGCAGGGTGGATGTACTTGCCCACCCCATAGCGGTATGTCTGGGGTCCCTGGTTTCCAGGCTGGGGATGATTCATCTTGACCTTGGCCTCTGGATCCACCTGATGCTGTGTCTGGGCAATCTGGGCATCGGCCTCCTCATAGGGGTCCACAAACACTGTGGTTGTACATATGCGCACTTCCTCCTTAGGGCTCTCCACATTCTCCATGGCTGTCAGCGTGTCAAAGCCCCCAACAACCCGTCCAAAGATGGTATGCTTCTTATCCAGGTAAGCACAGGATCAGAATGTGATGAAGAACTGAGACTTGTTGGTGTTGGGCCCCGAATTGGCCATGCTGAGCATCCCACGGCCCGTGTGTGAAAGGTTGGGACGGAACTCATCTTGAAAGGCTTGCCCCAGTATGACTGTCCACCTGTGCCTGTACCTGTGGGGTCACCGCCCTGGATCACAAAGTTCCTGATGGACCTGTGAAAGATAATACTGTTTCTTGCAGAGCTTGATGAAGTTTTCACAGGTTTTTGGTGTCAGGTCACAGTGCAGCTCTAAGTTAAGGTCGCCCTTGTTGGTGTGAAGCCTTACATAGCCCTTTTTCTTCACAAATTGGTAGCGCAGTACATCTTCATCAATGACAGCTTCTTCATGCGTGGTCTCAGGTACCATGGCAGTAGAGGTGAAGGATGCACTGACCTTCCCTGTGGCTTAATGGGCCGCATTCAGTTGGTCCACCTTCTCCTTCTCAGGTGGCCTCATGGTAGCTACTAAAATCTCATCTCCTTTGAACTCTTTGTAGAGCTCCTGTAGCATCTCTCTTGTCTCCGCATTTGTATTTTTCAAATAATAAGATGGGTCTTGTTTGGCCTTTTCCTCATCTGGGTCTATTATTCTCATGTTATTCTTCACATGGAAGAAGTTGCTAACACTGAATTTGTCCAAATTGGTGGGGTCCTACAGGGTGATGATGTCTTGCCTGGAAAAGGGCTCATCGGTCAACAGATCCCTCAAGTTCTTGGCCTTGATGTTTACCTGCTCCACTGCCTCATAGGTGTAGACATTGCCAGTTGTCCTGATGGCCACTATATGGGTGTTGTCAGTGAACACGGGATACAGCACTGGACAGTGGTACTGCCCTTCGCTGTTCTTTGCAAAGTTCAGCTTGATCAAGGACTTCCCATCAAGTTTCTCTCCAGTGCTGGGATTCGTCCCATACTTCTTAAGCCAGGGAACAATGTTCAGCAAGTCAAAGACGACACCTTCTGGGGTGCAGACTGGGTAGACAAAAGGCTGGAGAGAGAGACTGCAGTGGTCAAAAGGTAAGCGGTGAAAACTTGTCTGTGAGATACCTGGCTTCCTGCCACCCTAGAAATGAGTGTGCTTAGCACAAGTGAGATACATCTTGTCCTTCTGGTGCTGTTGCTTCCGCATAGTGGCAACGAACAGAAGAGACCACAGCAGACACTGACTATGACTCCTCTGCTTTCTCAGCTACTTCGGTTGTTCCTTCTTTAACTCTGATAAAAGAATACTGAGAACAAGTGCCTAAAATACTAGAGAGGGTGAAGGAAAGTGACACATACATAGAAAAACATGAAGACAATTAAAAAAAAAAAACAACAAAAAACAAACCAATACTTGGAATTGGGTCCCAGTTACAGCTATGCTTAAAAGAGGCTTAAGGCAGCCACTGCTCCTCTCTTTCACCCAGGATGCTGTGTGTCAGGCATCCTGGAGAAGGTATCCTCCTAGGCATCCTCCTAGGCTCAGGTCTCCAACATGGCTGCAGAGTTAACAGCTGCCCTGCAGTTATCTGAAGATGCAGGGTAAAGGCCTAGCCCAGATGGCTGAGAGAAGCAAAAAGCAAAACAAAGGAAAGAGCCAAAGCTGCTCACTAGCAGCAGCGACCAACAAGATGCTTTTCTCAGGGTTGCAGCACAGTGACCTCAGGTAAATCTCTGCTAAGGCCGCACAGCCTTCTCCACAGTCAGCACCCCCAAGTTGGGTAAAAGCCTGCATGGCTTTGGGAGTCACACAGCATCGTTCTGTCATATTTTATTAGGAGCTTACATTCAAGAAGAATGGCCAAAACTCTGTTTTGATATAAAGAGTTCACAGTTTTACAGAAATGTGAAAACACCTCAGAAATAAGATTGATGCTGACAGCAAATAATTCTCTTCCTTTTTTAAGCTACAGAAGTTATTTATTTATTTATGAACTAGAAAAATGACTGTGAAATTATTTTAATTATTAGTATGTACCCATGATACATAGTATTATAAATAATCTTTATAAATAATTTTGTAGCAAAACTTAAATTTCCAAATGTGACCCACAGAAAACTTAGGATAGGAAAAATGACTCAAGCTCAACTATAAGAGAAAGAACTCAGCAGTTTCACAGATGAGCTCTGTGAGTTTCAGCACTAGGAAGACATTGCTCTCTCTGACTTCATTGGGCACCAGCGTCATCGGATCAGCTAGTGACGATGAAGAACCACAGACTGCACTCCCAGACTCTGGAACTGTATAGTCTGGGACAAGAATCCATATTTGTAAGCATATGAGTAATTTTGCTAACATTGGTCTTAGAAGATGTTTTTTTTTTTTGAGTAACAGTGATTTACTCCAAGAATTAAACCGAGTGCTCACAAACTATGGTCCAGGAGACAAGTCTGACCTTACAAGTCCATGCTTACAAACCAGATTTTAAGTTACAGAGCCATGCTCATTCATGCAATGCTAACTTTTACAGTGGTAAAGCAGCTACAACAGAGACTGAACAGCCCATAGAACCTAGAGTGTTTACCATCAGGCCTTCACCAAAAGAAGGCTACCATCCCCTGCCTCAGCTACCACCTTATTCTGTCATTCTGTCTTCCAAAGTCTTTGCATCTTCTACTGATACTCTCTCTCTCTCTCTCTCTCTCTCTCTCTCTCTCTCTCTCTCTCTCTCTCTCTCTCTCTCTCTTCTAATGGTTAAAGTTTAAACATCAAGTAGCTTTCATCTAGAATCTATGCTCAGTTTTAGCAATTAACCTGGACCGCTATGTTGAAGAGAGTGTGAGGTTGCCATAAATTAAAGGTGTCTCCCATCAACATTGAAAAGGTGACTGGCAGCATGGAGTCTGTAGACTCACTGAGCCACCTGTAAAATATACAAGGTTTCAGGTTTGTTTTTCAAAAGATGGCTAGATAATTCCCACAAAATATGGAAGTACTGCATCCATTTTTAACTGCACCATTAACAATATATAGCTTTTGTTTCAATGGCTGTGCAAGCTATTGTAATAATATGCAAATGTTACACATTCATAAAAATGTAGAGAAAATAAAACCACTTTGTGATTTTTATCAAAGTGTAAGACAGACCAATTTTGTCATGTTTGTACACAAGATTTCTGAGATTGATGTCTGCTCTTGAAAGAACACTAATAGCATTTTGAATGCATGAGCCTATATTTTATCCATTGAAATTGTCCCCATTATTAAGACATCTTTCAAAGATCCTAAGTCTAAACTTTGGGGTGATTTTTGAACATTAACACTATTTTCCTATGATTCTAGCTCCAAAACAGTGGCCCAAACATATCAACAGCATAAATTGTACTTTATGATTTACATATTTATATGATTACTTAAGAAGAAAAAAATGGTTGTTCCAGGCAAAAGAAAAATTACACAAGAAAATTTATGTTTGTGATTGTTCTTCTGGGCAGAAGAAAAACTGCAGACGATCATTTCAAAGGTGGATAACAAACAGTTAACATTAAAACCTAGAAGAATCAGAAACAGTAGCAGGGATGCTGCTGAGGGCACTGGTGCTGCCACAGCATAGGGAGGCACCTCTAGAGGAAGGTCCTAGAAGAATCAGGGTCAACTGCACATAGTCAGACATGAAAGCTTTTTCCACCAGTGTGTTCCCTACATGAACAAAACCTGACTCACAGAAAGAACTTAATTAGTATTTATGGAAGTAAAGATGAAAAGCACAAGGGGACAAAGGAAGGGAATGCTGAAGTTCACACTGAAAGTCAGAGTATTGTAAGCCCTCCCAACAAGGCTGTGGCTTGGGTCTCACTACCAGGTGGCATTTGTACAGAACAGTAGGGCAAGGTAACTAGGAAAATAAGGCTCTCTACTGGAAATGGAGGTGGCCAAAGCATCAGCTGCTGCTAATGGACTAACTTGTTAGGGACTGTGCCAGCTCTGTGAATGACAATGGCTCCTTATACACCAGAAGCAAATCCATTTCTCCCAGTCCCAGATAGGCAGACTATAAACACAACTACCCAGCCAAGAAGAACCAAGAATCCTGATAATTGTAACCTTAACAATCACTGATTTATTTCGTGTGTGCATGTGCGTGTGTGTGTGTGTGCGTGTGTGTGTGTGTGCCACAGCGCACATGTAGAAGTCTACACCCTAGCAACTTTTGGGGTTTCTTTCTCACATTCCACTATGTGGGTTCAGGATTCAGACTCAAATTATCAGGCTTGGCAGCTACTCTTTCACCTGCTGAGCCATCTTGCCACCCCCTACTCTCAAGACTTTTAACCCCGATACACAAGATGAGGGTTGTATTTATTTCACAGTTTTGTTTATGGCTTTATTTATGGGTTTTATTTATTACATGCTTTTTCTAGCAACCCTTTATCAATTCTACTTATCAAGACGAAGAGCAGAATATCTGCTGTGCAGCTGATGATATTTGTCCGAGCATGCTGAGTGAAATATGTCAGCAAAGCAAGATAATTCTAAGGAGAGAAGCTTTAGAACTAGGGAAATGTTTCTGCCTAGAAACTGCGAATCTCCTAAAAATGTATATAAATGTGGACATCCTTATGGAGAGAGACTCTAATACTGTTCTTAGAATCTACAAAGGGTTCAAACTACACCAGCTGTCCCAGAGTATAAAGAATCACACGGTAGTGTCTTATAAACATTAGGCTATTTGTGGGGAATATGGTTTAAAATTAAATAGAAATTTAAGAGTATAACACCAGCCATAGGATGCTATTTCTTCAAACTTGCTTAAGGTAGGTGTGTGTGTGTGTGTGTGTGTGTGTGTGTGTGTGTGTGTGTGTGTGTGTATGTGTGTGTGTGTAACAATGTAATTTTTCACATTGTTATGTCTGGATGGAAAAATTTGGAAATCTCTGCTCTAAAGTATAAAAATGGCTATATTCAATGAGTTTCCAAGAATTCAACTTTCTGACAAATGAAATTATCATCCATCAAGAACAATTAGATAATTGAGGTTCCAGGGGCATTACACTGTGCTGCTCTAAGAGACATACGATCTTCCAAAATGAAGTTGCTATTATTAGAGAACAACTGTCTACAGTCATCAGAAACAAAAGAGCATCTCTGTGAAATCATGTTCAACAACTGAAGACCAGGTTCTGTGCAGAGGCTGCCATGGAAAAGATGTTACACACTCAAGTTTCTCTGGGAAATGGAAAATACCAGGTAAATGTTTAGGAGTTAAAAGAGGATAAATACTTCCTGAGAGCAATGAATTGAGTTTCCCTAAGCACCTTTGAGGGAAAAGAAAACATGAAAACTCATTCCTGAACCTGGACAACCATGAGCTTTAGGAAAAGGAACATTTTCTTTACCCTTTCCATAGAGAGAGAGTCGAGCATGGGAATTCTGCCATGACTACTTCATAGGGGTGTCATCCCAGTGCATGGTAAGGCAGTGTTTTGTACTGTCATGTACTCCACACAAGAAACATACAAGGACCAGGTACTGAGTTATTGGGCCTTGCTACAGTTCAAATCTGAACTGCCCTCCCACAGGCTCACGTTTTCCATGTTTATTCCTTGACTAGCAGCCCTGGAGGTTTGGAATCCTCTGGGTGTCAGGAGCGGTCACTGCGGATGAACATTTGAACCTAACACTCTCTTTTGTGCCTGCCCTAATTGTTTTCTGCCTTCTAGTCCACACCACATGAACAAGACCACCTCTCTTGACACCGTGCCTTCCCCTCCACTATCATGGACTGAAATCACCCTGAAACTATGAGCCAAAATCAACCTTCTTCCATGCAGGTCAGGATTCTAGTCATAGCAACACAGTAAACAGACTTGCTGTGTAAAGTATTATAAAAGCAATCATTACCCTTCCCTACTTTTTTTTGAATCATCCTTCCAGATAGGTCCAACTTGGGGTTCAAGGATATCTACAATCAAAAGCAAAGCCTTTGTGGCTCTTCCTCTTTTCATTTCCCAAAGCACTCATGGGGGAAACTATCCCAGGGAGACAGATGTGCCCCCAGGAGCCTTATCTTGTTTTCTGGTCCCTGCACTATTTGATACTATTTCTGGTGAAATTTTAATACTCAAATCCTAAAATAGAAAAGATAATCAAGGGTAAATCAATGTTTTAAGAAAGACTCAAAAGTGAGAAAGAACAAGACAAGTACAATAAATAGATATTAACACAACACACCCAGGACTACACAACCATGGGCTATCCTCCGGGAGATAAACAAGGCCCCATCGTCCGTGAAATAAAAAACACAACAAAAAATTTCAAAAACTAGAAAAACAACTTTAAAAGTTTCATTTAATTTTTGATTAACTCATAAAACTGAACACTGTTATTGGACACTAAGTGATATTCAATATATGTATATATGCCATTCAAATCCACTTAAATACATCTATCTCAGCCAATATCCTTTCTTCTTGCTCCTTTGAAATATGCAGCACATTATGATTAACTATACCCACCTTATATGCTGTAGACTACTGATGTTCACTTCTTTTAAGTGTAGTGAGACCTTAAACTTAAAACCAGAAGGCTAAAGAGTTAAGAGATAAGTTCAGAGACCTGGGAGGTGAGAGACTCCCACAATTCAAAGGGAGGGACCTTAGATGAAATGCCTGACAGTAGGGAGAGGGGACTTATAGAGCCCACCTCCAGCAAGAAGACAGGACATCAAGTGAGGGATGGGATTGCCATGCCACAGTCACAACTCTGACCCATAATTGTTCCCTCTGAAAGAATTACAGGGATGGAAATGGAGAGGGGCCTGAGGAAAAGAAGGTCCAGCGACAGGCCCAAAGTAGGATCCTGCTCAAGGGGAGGTCCCAATGTCTGACACTATTACTGAGGCTATGGAGTGCTCACAAAAAGGGATCTATCATGACTGCCCTCCGAAAAACCCAACAAGCAACTGAAAGAGTCAGATGCAGATATTTGCACTCAACCAATGGACAGAGCAGCTGACCCCTGTTATTGAACTAGGGAAGGCTGAAAGAAGCTGAGGAGAAGGGTGACCCTGTAGGAGGACCAGCAGTCTTAATTAATTTGGACCCCCGAGATCTTTCAAACACTGGACCACCAGACAGCATACACCAGCTGATATGAAGCCCCCCAACACACATACAGTAGAGGACTGCCAGGTCTGTGTTCACTCAGAGATGATGCACCTAACCCTCAAGAGACTGGAGGCTCCATAGAGTTTAGAGGTCAGGTGGGGTGTGGGTGGGGCATCCAAGTGGAGATGGGGTGGGGAGGAGGTGTGGGATATAGAGCAGTCGGAGGATGATGGGAGTCAGGGAATGGAATATGGAGTGTAAAAGATGAATTAAAAATAAAATAAAAATTTTAAAAGATGTTTCAAGAATAGAATAAATGACAAAAAGATAGAAAATTGGAGTGAACACATGAGAAAAGTTAAAGAATTGGTCCAGATGGTCTAACATTTACCTTATTAGAGTTGAAGTAAACAGAAAAAATGAGATGGAAAAAATATGAAAAAAATACAACTAGACCTTTCTGAGCATAAAGAACATGAATTTACAAGTAGAAAAGACCCACTGATCTGATGGCATATTAATTAAAATGGGTACATATCAATAACAATTTATAGTTGTAGAACAACAGGAAAAAAGAGACAAAGGTCACAAAATTAGGGAAGGCATTGTTCTGTGCTCAGGATGTAACTCAAGAAGAAACATAGCACACGAGCAATAAAGTGCTGCTGCTTAACTACTGAGCTAGAATCAAATCAAGCCTGACTACATACTTGACTTTACTGATTGGGTCATCACTCAGGATCTCAACTCCATGTGTATCTTCCTTACATTTCTCTGCTGAGACATTTGGAGGTCTTCTTTTGTTTCGAGTGTACTCTGAATTACTCACTGAAGCATTTTATCTTGGCTTCCTAAAAATTACCATCAGTAATTCCAACACCTATGTAATCAAGTGTTGTTGTCTGCTGCTGTCTTCTTTCATAGAACCTAAGTTTTCTTGACTTTTGGTACAATGAGTTACTTTCAATTGTATACTGAATATTACTGTTTAGTGAGAAAAATGGACATGAAGCTGATGAGCATGTAGTTGATGAGTGGATATACAACTGATGGGGAGTCGTGCAACTGATGAATTAGGACAGTTTTGTCTATTTTTCAGCTTTTTGATATGGGGTCTTCTGTAGCCCAGGCTGGCATCAAACCCACAATTTGCATTGAACTATCGTCCTGTCTCTACCCCAACTGCTGGGATAACAGACATGTGTCACATGTCCTATTTATACAGTACTGTGGGTTGAACTAGAATTTTGTACATGCTAGGCAAATACTTTATTAACTGAGCTACAGCCCTGGCCTCAGAAATTGCTTTAATGAATAAAAAAGTACATATGTATGCATTACATGTTTAATGTATACCTATTAAGGCAAATAATAAGAAAGCAAATAATAGGCATGCAATTGATGAATTAGGTGTAGTTTTCATAAGTAATACATATTATATATAAGGGATATACATATATATTAGTATAATAATGACAAAAGTAATACTAACAAATTGCTTCCTATGAACCAGGCAATACAATAAGAATCTTATATGTGTTAACTAACTTAATTAGGCAATCCTATGAAGTAGACACTATAATTACCTGAATTTTACAAAGAACATGTTGTCAATATCACACAATCAGTAAATGGCAAACATCAGTTGTTCTAGATTATGAACCCATCAATTTGCTGAACCCCATCCTCTTGAAATTGGTATGTCATAATGTCTGCAGGCATTTACCACTTGTTTCCCTGCATACAGTAATAATAAGTAAGGGTGAATCTTGTCATTTCAGTACAGTCATAAGTATGAACTATATTGTGACAACCAACCAAAGAAAACAGCTAAAAACAGACATTTTTCTAGAAAACTGGCAGTTTCCTGTAATTTTTACAATGAGCTGCCTGATATGTTTCCTCCCACAGCAGTTTCTGGTGCCCGAAAGAGGGAGTAAGAGAGCAAGTGAGTGAGTGAACACACATTTGCCTGTCTCTGCAGACTTTAAAAGAGGGACAAGGTCTACTCCTTATAAAGATACCAAGAGGATGAGTAGAGAGCACTAACCCTTCAGGAAGAGTTCCTCAAACACCGGGGCTCAGGAGTTTGCTGTCTCAGATAATCTCTGACCTGTGAAGCACCAGTATCTGGCCAAGTTACTATCTGACCACAGCATGACATCTAAGCCCTAAGAAGGAAATACTCAAGTACGCTGATGGATAAATGGGTGTACTTGCTAAGGGTCTCTTCTCCCTCCATATGTAAATACACTCAGGATGAATCAGGTCTAGACAGAAGGATTTTACTACTCAATAACTTAGTTTACAGAAAGGCCTTGAGGGGGAAAAATCAGAAATGACATCTGAACAAATAAAGTTTTAGATAGCTTGGTTAATAATACAAATGTAAATCTAAGTAAAAGCTCAGACCACCCAGCCCTTCCCATAGAGACTGGCACTGCTATCAAGCCCAGCTCTGTGATGGGAGCCTGCTGGCATCGTGCTGCATCTCAGGGCTTCTTCTCTCAAGAGAAGTGATGGGCTCACTAGTGCTGGTCTGGCAAGGCCCTGAGTATCACTTGAGTGACGGTGTAAGGGAACCAACGTGGAAATGAAAAACAGACCTGCAGTCTTATGGTGACTCACTTGATACTGAGGGCTACAGAGTGAGAGCCTTTCTCAAACAAATACCAGCATAAAAACAAAAGAAACAAAGAAACAAAAAACAACTGACCTGGAAACTCACTTCAAACACAAACTCAGCAAAACAGTTTACACCCTGAACCAAGAGCCTTTTCACTGTCAGCCTAGAGCAGTGGAGCACCCGAAATCACCAACAGCAGTAAGAGCAAGCTATTGAATAATTTTCCTACACAACAGGAAGAGCTTTGGGTAGTATACCCATAATTCTTAATTTTATTTCATTTTGGTTTGAGATAGGGTTTCTCTATATATAACCCTGGCTGGCCTGGAACCCATTCTATAGGTCAAGCTGGCCTTAGACCAACAGAGATCCACCAGCCTCTGCCTCCTCCTAACTGCTAGAACTAAAGACATGAGCATCTGGACGCTACTTCTTTATTATTATCCTGTGTTATTTCACTTTATTATGTGTATGGGTATTTTGCACACACAGCTGCAAGTATGTGTACCACATGCATGCAGTGCACATAGAGACCAGGGACAGCATCAGAACTCTTGGAACTGAAGTTATGGACATGTATGAGGTCCCATATGTGTTCTCTGGAAGAGAAGCCAGTGCTCATGACCTGAGCCATCTTCTAGCCCCTACAATTGCTTCCTTATGTTAAAGAATTCCTCTTAACAGCTCAGACAAGAGCTATTTGGGATTAAAACAGACTTAAAACTGAGTTCAGTTCCCAGTGATGGCATGGTTGCTCACAACCATCTATAACAGAACACCCTCTTCTAGCATGCAGGCACATATGCAAATAAAACACTCATATACATAAAATACAATACATTTTTAAAAGACAGACATCTGACTTTGCTGGATTTTAACTACCATGTAAAAGAAACTGCTAAAGTTATTATATGACCTTAATAGCTAACTCATAACTACAGTGATATATAATCACATGCTAATTAAAAGTTAACATTTTCCCAATTTGTTGGTTGCCTTTATATCTTATTAACAGTGTCCTTTGTCTTACAGAAGCTTTGCAATTATATGAGGCCCTATTTGTCGATTCTTGATCTTACAACACAAGCCACTGGTGTTCCTTTTAGGAATTTTTCCCCTGTGCCCATATCTTCAAGGCTTTTCCCCACTTTCTCCTCTATAAGTTTCAGTGTATCTGGTTTTATGTGGATGTCCTTGATCCACTTGAACTTGAGCTTTATGCAAGGAGATAAGAATGAATCAATTCTCATTCTTCTCTCACCGCCAGTTGAGCCAGCACCATTTGTTGAAAATGCCATCTTTTTTCCAATGGATGGTTTTAGCTCTTTTGTCAAAGATCAAGTGACCATAGGTGTGTGGGTTCATTTCTGGGTCTTCAGTTCTATTCCATTGGTCTACCTGACTGTCACTGTACCAATACCATGCAGTTTTTATCACAATTGCTCTGTAGTACAGCTTGAGGTCAGGGATGGTGATTCCACCAGAAGTTGTTTTATTGTTGAGAATACTTTTCACTATCCTAGGTTTTTTGTTATTCCAGATGAATTTGCAAATTGCCCTTTCTAACTCTGTGAAGAATTGAGTTGAAATTTTGATGGGGATTGCATTGAATCTGTAGATTGCTTTCGGCAAGATGTTCATTTTTACTATATTAATCCTGCCAATCCATGAGCATGGGAGATCTTTCCATTTTCTGAGATCTCCTTTGATTTCTTTCTTCAGAGACTTGAAGTTCTTATCATACAGATTTTTCACTTTATTCGTTAGAGTCACACCAAGACTAATCCTAAATCTGATGGAAGGCTAATATCCAATATATACAAAGAACTCAAGAAGTTAGACTCCAGAGAACCAAATAACCCTATTTTAAAAATGGGGTACAGAGCTAAACAAAGAATTCTCAACTGAGGAATACCTAATGGCTGAGAAGCACCTAAAAAAATGTTCAACATCCTTAGTCATCAGGGAAATGTAAATCAAAACAAACCTAAGATTCTACCTCATACCAGTCAGAATGTCTAAGATCAAAAACTCAGGTGACAGCAGATACTGGAGAGAATGTGAAGAAAGAGGAACATTCCTCCATTGCTGTTGGGACTGCAAGCTGGTACAACCACTCTGGAAATCAGTTTGGTGGTTCCTCAGAAAATTGGATATAGTTCTACCGGAAGATCCAGCAATACCACTCCTGGGCATATACCCAGAAGAGGCTCCAACATGTAATAAGGACACATGGTCCATTATGTTTATAGCAGCCTTATTTATAATAGCAAGAAGCTGAAAAGAACCCAGATGTCCCTCAACAGAAGAATGAATACAGAAAATGTGGTACATTTACATAAGGAGTACTACTCAACTATTAAAAACAATGAATTTATGAAATTCTTAGGCAAATGGATGGAGCTGGAGGATATCATCCTAAATGAGGTAACCCAATCACAAAAGAACACACATAGTATGCACTCACTGATAAGTGGATATTAGCCCAGAAGCTCAGAATACTCAAAATACAATTCACAAACCACATGAAACTCAAGAAGAAAGAAGACCAAAGTGTGGATACTTCCATCCTTCTTAGAATGAGGGAACAAAATACCCATGGGAGGAGATAGAGACAAAGTGTGAAGCAGAGACTGAAGGAAAGGTCATCCAGAGACTGCTACACCTGGGGATCCATCCCATATACAGTCACCAAACCCAGACACTATTGTGGATGCCAACAAGTGTTTGCTAACAGGAGCCTGATATAGCTCTCTCCTGAGAGGCTCTGCCAGTGCCTGACAAATATAGAAGTGGATGCTCATAGCCATCCATTGAATGGAGCACAGCGTCCCCAATGAAGGAGCTAGAGAAAGGACCCAAGGAGCTGAAGGGGTTTGCAGCCTCATAGAAGGAACAACAATATGAACTAACCAGTATCCCCAGAGTTCCCAGGGACTAAACCACCAACCAAAGAATGCACATGGTGCGAATCATGGCTCCAGCTGCATATGTAACATAGGATGGCCTAGTCAGTCATCAATAGGAAGAGAGACCCTTGGTCCTGTGAAGGTTCTATGCCTCAGTGTAGGGGAATGCCAGGGCCAGAAAACAGGAGTGAGTGGGTTGGTGAGCAGGGGGAGGGGGAAGGGAGAGGGGGTTTTCGGAGAGGAGAATCAGGAAAGGGGATAACATTTGAAATGTAAATAAAGAAAATATCTAATAAAAAGTTAAAATTTTGTAGATTAATAATATTTGATGTATCATCCTTCCATGAACCTTAAACTAAAAGAGTATATGATTAATTTAGGTTCTAAACATTTTACAGTAGAAAAAGATGAATTCCCTAAAGAATTCAATTCTGTTATTATACCTTTAAGTTATTAATTGGATTAAATTCTATCGATTACTTCAAAAATGTGTACATTTCAATGAACACACTATTTTTAAATTGACCCAATTTACTAATGACAGAACAAAACAGATTTTCATCACTGCCTTTACATGGCAGTGTGTGTGTGTGTGTGTGTGTGTGTGTGTGTGTCCATGTTCATGTGTGCATGGGATATTTATATGTGTGTGCATTTGTGTGTGTGTGTTTCATGCATGGGTACAACCATGAACATGTGTGTGTGTGCATGTGTGTGTGTGTGTGATATCAGAAGACAACCTTCATGTCATTCCTTGGGTACCACCCATCTTTTGTTTAAAACAGGGTTTTTCATTGGCTTGGAATTTTGCTTTGTAGGCTACACTAGCCTAGCCAGCAAGCTGCAGGAATGCGCTTTGTTTTCACCTCCTTCCACCTTCAAGCACACTCCACCATGCCCAGATTTTTATATAGGTTCTGGAGACCCTCACATTTGCAAAGCAAGCACTTACTGAGCCATCTCCCTAACCCCAGTTATAGATACGGTCATGGTTTCCATATTCAGTGTTTTAATGCAGTGCCATACCTTGTGCTTTATCTGCTAAGGCAAGATAACTCCGCACCTCTTGTCCAGGGAGTGATTCAGTTCACCTAAACCACAGCTTTATACAAAGGAAATTTCCTAACACAGAGAAGTTCACAACTACTTCTAATCAGAAAATCTTCAGCAGCTCCAAAAGAACCCAATGAAAGAAGACGTTGTGTGCAGCATAAGAAACCCCTGATGAAATAGCTTTTCTCACCAACCAAGTGTGTTTCATGCATATCGTTATATCATCAGATACTTTCAACTTAAAAACACACAATTCTAAGTCCTGAGTCAGTTGCTATTTTACTTTTCATTTGTTTCAAATGTTTCACAACTAAAGTCTGTGATATTACAAGCCCCTTCAACAAACTTAAATAGTATTAAAACACTACTTTCAATTTAAAGGGCAAAATATCTGGAAAATTAAGGTCATGGTGTTAGAGAGCCTAATGGAGTATGGATTTCTGCTTGAGGTACTTCAACCAGAAACCTCAGCAATCTTCAATCTGTCTCTCCTGGATATAATAAGTTTTAAAGCTGGGAATGAATTTTCAGAATATGTTTCACATCTCTCATAACTTCAGGAAAGGATGCAGCAGAGGCGCAAAGAGAACATACTCTACAATAATGGAATTTTTATGCAGTGCCAATAAGTTACAGAGCCTTTAAAACAAAAGATGAATAGGATCATCCCTAAAGGAGAAAAATAACATTCATTGAAAGGATTCTTTGTAAGAATTTCTTCTTAGGTACAAAGACCTTTCAAAAGATCACGGAATAGTAAGTCTTTGATTCAAAATGCTATTATTGTTATTGGATCATGCTTAAATCAATTATTAATTTCAGTATGTCTGTGGTAAATATGGCAGGTTTCATATGCCATTATAAACTGAAGTCACTTTCAGAGGGGTGATTCACAGGAAATATTGATAGAAGTCACAAGAATATGTCCAAATCTGAAACAGGAAAACAATGCAAAATACACTTCAATTCTCTCTTTTCAAATGTGTATCGTCTGTGGAAGTGGAAAGGGGGACAGAAGGGCATCAGCGGGAAGCAGGCAGGGAAATGTGGGAGAGGAGTGAAAACAGGAGGGGGAGTGTGAAAACGCCATAAGGAATCCTTGTTACTTTGCATGATTTCTAAAACAGTAAATAAATAAAGTGTGCCATCTACAACAGGGTTACAAATAGAGGTGCTTTTGTCTTCCAGGGGACATTTGGGAATGTCTGAGGACATTTTTAGCTATCGCAACTGGGGAAATAATACTATCATCCAAATGATAAAGATCAAGGGCATTGTTCAATACCTGCAATATACAGGACAACCTTGTAACAAAGAATTATCCAGTCCAGAATACAGATAGTACCAAGGTCAAGAGAGTCCAGCCTAACATGCTACAAGCACATCACTGAGAATGCTTAAACAATGAGCAAATATTTTTGAGGAATTTTAACAAATAAAACCTGTGGTTTCCACCTGCTATAGGACCTTACTACTCACGTCCTTTTGAAGCTGCTTAATGAAGACTACTTGTATTCTCAAGGTTCTAAGTTGTCACCCACCAATTCTCCTATGATGATAAGTAGGGCCAAACAGGTAGAAAGTCACATGGACAGTAGCCACATGCTTCTACATGATTCCAAGGAATCCAGAACAAAGACAGGATGTTGGCCATTTAAATGCCATTCAGATTATCAGATGAAAATATTTTGAATGCCTTCAGTGATTAAAAGCTCAAAATATATGATTTTTAACAAGCTCTTTGTTTGGTGTGTGTGTGTGTGTGTGTGTGTGTGTGTGTGTGTGTATGCCTGAGTCACAATGTGATTTCAAATTTGCAGTTCTTCTGCCTCAGTCTCTTAAGTGCTTGAATTATGGTCATGTGCCATTATGCCTTGCTAAAGATATATACTTCTTAAATAATAATTAAAATGCTATAATTTTATTTGGACTCATATGTTGATAAGAGAGGGGGGTTCAAATTCACAAGTTAAGACCAAATAACTAAAATTGAAATATGCTAAAAATATATATATTAATTGTGTGTACATCGAACCAGAAAGTCTTTCTATTATTCTCTAAAATAACTTGCAATTTTCTGTTCAACATTTTTTTAAATTCCAATGTTCCCAAATTACTCTTATCTGAAATTTCACCCATAATAAAGTCTAATTTTGCTATCTTTTTATCCATACTTTTTATTTTTATTTTTCCTTTACAGTTTCTTTAATTTTTCAATTGTTTTACTATATGCATTATGATAATTTTCAAAGGAAAGTTAAGTATTTACAGAGAAAAGCCTCTTATAATTTAATTCATTCATTAACTTATGTAGAACTATATGTTATTTTAGGACTAATTTTAAGAACAGCTGAGAGTCCTAAGCTGGTACTGACCTGAAAGCATCCTCCATGAGGATTCGCTTTCATGATACCAGAAGCACCATGCAAGCTTCCAAAGGAGGGAAGCAACATCTATCAACCACAAGACCAGCATCACAACTATTGCCTAGGGGCGCAATAGTAGTACACATATCTTGGAGGTAACTAACAGCTCTCTAGTTAGAGTTAAGACCTACTCAACCACAGGGAAATCATGCCTGATACTGGAAACCTAGGCAACCACCTAGGGCTAGTGAAGTCATGGACCACGGAGAAGCTTTTACAACCACTACTTTACTGAGCCAGACTAATCTCTAACTACATCCTAAACATCTATGCTAATACCCACAGATAAGGGTAGTTATTGCCTTTAACTGAAGGCTTTAACATCTTTTTCACAGAAGAAGCCATTACATAAAACCACAACCAACCAAAATTCAGAATTGTAGAGCCCAGTTCAAAAAATACATCTACAATCCCACACCTAAGGCTCAAGTATTATTGTGGAAAAGAGAGAGAGAAGATTGTAAGAGACGGTGGAACCGGGAGTTTACTGTAGGAGCGTCTCTTCTAAGAATGTCAGAAGCTACACCCATAAAGTCTCACTAATATGACTACCTAAACATGAGCTGAACAAGAACAAAAACAATAGGTGTGCAAATGTGTGGGCAAGGAAAAGTTTACTAACCTCGACCATACACACACAAAAAGAACAAACAAACAAACACAACAAAATAAAACAAACAAACAAAAACTACAAACAATTAAAGAATACTGAAAACAGGAGAAACAGTCTTCCCCAGGGGAAGACAGCACGTCCATTGATCATCTACTAACAAATGGTGAGTCCTGAAAACATACATTTAAGTAACATTATACCAACTGAGAAGATCATATTTAGGAACATATTATATAGATACATGTAAGCATTTAACAATAATTAATGAAAAATGAGGCCATAGATTTTGAAAAAGAGTAACGATGGGTGTATGGAAGTATTGGGCAGGGGAGACAGAAGAGCAACAATGTAATTATAGTACTACCTCAAGAAATAAATAATTTTTAAAAAGAACAGAGCCAATCATAAAGATAAAGAAATTCCTGAGAAATTTCCTTTTTAACAATTCTATTACTTACACAATGGGAAAACAATGTAGCTAAAAGAGACTTACAAAGAAAGGCTTCTAGACAAAACAGAAATGTTACATGAATTACAAAGAATAAATCCATCACAAATGTTTATGCATTGTTTAGCTGTATACTTCAGTTTAGTTATTCTTAGAGAAAACTACTTCCATGAAAAGCATATTATTGCCCTGTATGGTTAAATACTATCTGAGATAACATTATTTCAATAAGAAATATCCCAAGTAGTACATTATCTGAAGCCACAGCCTGGTCCTACCTATCTCTTTTAAACTGAAGAGCAATCTAAAAGCCATTCAAATGTTTATTCAGACAGAAGGAAAGGGCACAACTTGTAATGGGAAACAGTTTTTAATAAAAACTTACAAATAAGAAGTTGTCTACCTGAAACACAAGTCCAAATGAACCACTGAATAAGGAAATTCACTGTGGGGTTATTCTAAGCCCATCTAGACTACATGCACAGAAAAGCCAAAACAATCAGAGTAATACATTACCAAGATGTGCTTTCAAATCTATTTCTACCCACAGGGAATCAACTGGCAGAGAGGACACTGATTTGTTCCTGTCATTCTCTTTACAGCTAAATGAGCATGTAAACCTTCCAAAGAGAGGCAACAGTGGAGATGACGGCACCATATGCAAATCAAAAGTGACCTAGAAAAAGGGGGCACAGAAATGGGCCAAAAAGACCATGGATTCCCAATGAAGGATATATTCTAAAATAGTAATTTCTAATCATTAATATTACATTAATATTAATATTACAAAGAAGCCATGTACATAATCAAGCTCTTGATGCATTTGTTAAAATTGATTTTGTTTAAAAATCAGCAACTATTTTAGAAGAACAATCTAGCCATGGATAATCAGCTTATAAATTCACCCCACATATTTTTATTTAGAGCCTACCACCTGCAAGAAACTGCTTTAAGCACAGTGAGAGAAGCAAAGTTTCAGCCAGGGCTTTGGCCTTAAGCATTAATCTAGTTATAAGTATACAACATGTTAATGATAATGTCAAAACAGGGAGAAAGAAAAAACAATGTAAGTGAAGGGGAAGATAAAAGCCAGATAAAACATAATCTTTATTTCAAAATACATTATAAAGTTATTGTAACTGAAAAAGCATGAGCCTGCTTAACTAAAAAGTTATTGACAGTTGACAGCTCTGGTAATGGGAGAATGGGTTTTTTAAGTCCTTGTAGGTTAACTACATTTCAATGGATGGCCATACACCCAAGAAATTTGGAAAGCACAAACTGGATTAACAAGACTGGCACCTTTAGTCAAATTAAACATGAGATATGGGGGACTTAAATTAATAAACTAAAGATGAATAGGAAGACAATATGGTAGACATTGAGGAAATGCTGCATAAGGATATACTTCAAAAATCTATAGTCCACCAAGCTGGAAATCAAAAGATATGTATTAATTTCTAGATGTATATGACCTACCAAAATTAAATCAAGATGAATTAAGTAATTTTAAACAGATCCATGACCGCTAATAAGATAGAAACAGTAATTAAAAATCTTCCAACTAAAAAATGCCCAAGGCCAAAAGGACTCACCTCAGATTCTAAATAGAGTTTCAAAGAACTAACACTAATCCTCCTCAATTCATTCCATAAAATGATAAAGGGAGGAACACTGTCAAATACTTTTTATGGGGCCAGCATTACCCTGATAAAGACTCAACAGCAAAAAAGAACATTATAGGCCAGTGTCTCTGATAAACACGTAGACAGACAGACAAACACACAAACACACACACACACACACACACACACACATCTCAATAAAATATTTGCAAATCAAATTCATGAACATATCAGAAAGATCACACACCATGGGTAAGTTGGCGTTACCCCAGAATTCAGGGTTAGTTCAATACATCTACATCAACAAATGTAACCCACAGCATAAACAAATTCAAGACACATGATCAACTTATTAGATGCAGAAAAAAACTTTTGACAAAATTCAATATCACTCCATGATAAAAACCTTAGATAACCTAGGAATATAGACAACACATTTCAACATAATAAAGGCAATACACAGCAAGCCCACAGTCAACATCATGAAAATGAAGAAAAACACAAAGCATTTCAACTGAAATCATGAACAAGATAAGGAAATCCACTCTGCACTCCTCTTCAATATTATACTTGAAATCTTAGCTAGAGCACTAAGACAGATAAAGGAGATAAAGTGGATACAAATAAAAAAGGAAGGCATCAATATGTCCTTATCTGCATAGAAACCCCATCTCAAATAACAGGTGAAAGATACCTAAGGATGGACAACCAAGGTTGTCCTTCTGGCATGCACACATGCATTAACTCCAACATGTGCACCTATACATAAACACACACACACACACAAATGTAGAACACAGACAGTTCATCTGCTAGCTAGTTTTATGTCAACACAAACTAGAGTCATTTGGGAAGATGAAGGGTCAGCTGAGAAAATGCCTCTATTTGATTGGCCTGTGGGCAAGACTTTGGGGCATCTTCTTGATTGATTATTAATATGGAAGGGCCCAGCTCACTCTCGATTGTGCCATTCCTGGACTGCTGGTCCTGGATACTATAATAAAGTGGACTGCAAAGTCATGAAGAACGAACCAGCAAGTGGCGCTCCATCTATGCCTCTGCTTCTTCAGCTCCTGCCCCTCCCAGGCTCCTACCTTGACTTTTTGATAATGTATTATGACCTCAGAGTTGTAAGCTAGATAAACCCTTTCCTCCTCAAGTCGCTTTTGGTCATGCTGTTTAACCACAGCAAGAAAAACCCTAAAAAAGACAATGCTTCATAGATCCAGTGTATCAAATGCATTTTCAATGCTCAGTGATTTCAACTGTCATCCCAAGTCAAGGAACACCTGTATACTCACAATGAAATATTATTTAAACCTTGAACAAATGCTGTCATTTACAACATTGATATATTAGGGGGACATTATACTAAGTGAAATAAGCAATTCAGAGAAATACAAAGACTGCATGATCTCTCAAGGCCAGCAAGATGGCTCAGCAGATAAATGCACTCGCTGCCAAGCCTGATAACCTATGAAGAAAACTGACAGGTGCATGTTGTCCTCGTCTAGCCACTCTATGCAGTTGGCACATGTGCAATGCACACACACACACACACACACACACACACACACACAAACCTGGTTTTTAAACCTAAATAATCTTGCTAAATTATGAGTTTGAAAAAGTCCAACCCACAGAAATAGAAATTAAAATGATGGGTAGCAGAGACTGCGGGGTAAGATGGAAGAAGGTAACAGCAAGTTAGTTATTGGTCAAAGTGTATTAAAGTGTCAAGCAAGAGTAAGTTTAGAGGTGTATTGCATTCAGGGTAACTACAGGAAGTAATAGTGTAGTGTAGTCTTCAATATTGGGATAAATCTCATTGTTTCACACACACACAAAAATAAAAGATAGGTAAGGGTAGCCAATTTCTTTATTAGCTTGATTTTGCCATTCCACGCTATATCAAAACAAGCACTACTCTTTAAATGTATAAGATTATGATTTATCAGTTTAACAAATCCAGGAAGAAGTACTTAAAAGCACTGAAAATAAAATGATTCAATGAGAAGGAAAAGGTGATTTCTAGCTGAGTGATGAGATGGGACCTGGAGATGGAGTGGCAACGGGGGAGGTGGCCTGGGAATAAACACAGGATTTGGACATTCTTACAAGGGAAGTGAACTGGAAGGGCAGTGAGCAAAGGCGGGCATGGGAAAGTGGCCCTCCTCATTCAGAAGTTATGCAGCTGAAACAGGAGTAATTAAAGCTGAAGCCGGCCACAGAGACCAGGGCCAATTTAGGAGAACTTGACCAGGAGCTGAGAAGTCTAGATTCTATTGGGTAATTGGGGAGCTGGTAAAGATTTCTAAGCAAGAAAAAGCATCATCAAAGTTGTGCTTTAGAAAGATCAATCTAGCAGTAATTGAAGTAACTGAACATCAATCAAATGCAGATGATACAGCACAGTGAACATAATCTAAGCCTGCAGGAATTCAGGAATTCATTTATAAAAATGTAATTTATATGCATCTTTTCAGTAACACAGCTCTATAAACTGTCTCACTCATAGACTAGTACCTAATTATATAAGCATCTAAAAAGGTCATAAGTACTATAAAATGATATCACAAAGCCTCTTGCCTCTGCCTGGAAATCCTTCCACCCCCTTTCCCTTCCGGTAAACCCTTCATCCTGTAGGTCTCGGCTTGAAATGTCACTTCCTCAGAAAGGCCTTTTTTAAATCATTTATCCAAACCAAGTCCCTGTTTCTCTCTTCCAAAGAAGCTTTCACTTCTCTTCAAGGCACTTATACAATTTGTAGTTAGATAATTTAGTCACTAATTAATTGAAGTCTGTGTCCTTTGCTAGATTATAGAGAGGACTGTGATTTTGCACATCATGGTTCTCTCCAGAGTCTAAAATGATGGAACTTAGAGCAGGAACTTAATAAATATTTGTTCTACTAACAATGAATAAATGGCTGGAAATGGAGGAAGATCATGATGGCCAGCCTTGACCTTAAATCGTGAGATCCTCCTGGGAGAGGGATTAATGAAGAAGAGCTATGGCTCCCCTTTGCTGTATGTGCTTGAGTGGAGATACTTTATTTCAAAGTGAAAATTTACAGAAATCTTGCATTTCAACTCAAAGCCAAACTCCTATGTGCAAAACTGAGAGTGAAACCCTGAGCTTCTACAAAGGAAACAGTAAAGCAAATGTTCATGTCACAGTGTGCTTTTCTATCACCCAAGTCTTAGTGGAGATGGCTCACAGTGCAACCAGCATGTGCTAGAATAAGGAACAGACTGGGGTAGAAAGCAAGCATTGTGGGTTTGCTATAAAGACAGTGATTATAGACTTATGGATCCTTGATCCAAGAATACCATGTCAGAACCGCTACAAGAACTTCAACATTCAATGTGATTCTGTTTAACCTAAGTCGTCACTAGAAGAAAGGGTGAGAGGAAGTGGGGGCTGACTCAGACCCAGCTTTTTCACAAAGAATTCAAATGAATCAGTTTCCATCACATGGTACTTATGTAGCATGTGCCACAAACCTAGTGTGAGACTTCCCTTGTGTGGTAAGCATGGAGAAGACTAGCAACATGATGTACTTTAAGTCAAGAAGTCTAGAAGAGTTCACCAAGTTCAGCCTGAGCCATCTGGGACCTTATTTCAAGGTGCTGCCCTTCACAAAACTGTAATTTAGAAAAATCACTCAATTTGCTGGTGCACATGAACTTGGAAAGCTAAACCAGCTGTCAGTAAGGATCTAGAGAAGTTGGTATAAAATTGGAAATGCTGAACTAACTTGGCACAACAGAGTGCCTACACCAAAGGGAAAATGCAATTTCCATCACTCATTTAAGGTTGTTTATGCAATTGGATTTTATACATCAGGTTGAATACATAAACTTCAATTGAAAGGGGAAAAAGACCAACAGAAAATTGTTCAAGGAAATAGCCAGCTTTGCTGAAACAGATACCAGGTTTCAAAGATCATTACACTGTGAAAAACTCACACAACAGAAATCTAGGACTCCTGGCAGGAGCAGTTAGGAACACAGGCTAGTGTTAGGAGCACACATACTACATAGGAAGTGAATCAATATATACCACAGCTTTAAACATATTAAATGGTTAGGAAACAAACAAAAATACACAGCTCCTTTCCTTTAAAAGGATATGAAGTTTATGTTGGGTGTGGGGTGACTTTATTGCGAGATGCTAGAAGGAACTCAAGCCATTTGAAATCAAAGGGAAAGGCCTAATACCAGAGAGGAGAGCACATGGCTTACAATGTGCAGTGGTGAACTGAAACCCCTTGTAGATACTACATATGTCCTTGTAGGTGAGGGTCTTCTTTTCTGGCTGTTGGGTCCTACTGGGCCCAGCACTGTGTGTTCAGCTAGGGTAGCTGTGTCCCAGCAAAGTTACCATTTTTAAAAATGTTTCAAGGGTTTCAGACTCAAACTGATGATTGTAAGCAGATCCTTTACACGCTTGTGTTCTGGTGTTGTCCCCAATGGAATCACATTGTAAGTAGATCCCTTACACGCTTGTGTTCTGATGCTGTCCCCATGGAATCACCAAGCTTTGAAAAATAAGAGGCCTCAAAATGGAAAAAAGTCAAATTCCTAAATATATATATATATATATATATATATATATATATATATAAATTATGTGTGCAAATTCTAGAAAATGCTGAGGTCTGCATGGACACAAGCACATTCTTCATAAGGTCACTGCCTTGACTGTGGCCAAGTACATAGCCACATCACAAGGAAACAGCATTTGATCAACGCTGACTACTGCTTAGGAAGACTGATCTTTCCCTGGCGCTATCTGTACCATCACCAACATACCTGGTCAACTATTTCCAAGACTTTCAGCAACCAGTGTCATGATAAACCAAGCACATAGCCAAAAAGTAGTAAGGCCAAACTCACAAACCTTAGCACCAGCTTTTTCCTGCCCTTGGTGGTAGTTGCTGATGTAGTATCACAACAGTGGACAAGCAGTGAATATACTGCTCACTAGATCTCACTTTATCTGATTTTAATTAGGAAGGCTAACCTCCAAGGAGACGTGCCTACACCGACTTACAGAATTATGAGATATGATCTGTAGCACAAGTATTAAGAGCTTTTATCTGAGTGTGTCATACAATATAGGGTCTTATTCAATTGACTTATTTTGATATTTAAATAATTTTATTCCCTAAATATTAAATTCAATCTTCAAAGTCAGCACAGATACCACCAACTGCAATATTATTTTTGTTTGATTTGGGCTACCTTAAAATTAGAATTCATATAATAAAAGTTAGAATAGTCAGGACTGAGAAGATGGCTCAGTAGATAAAGTGCTTGTTATGAAACTATGAGGACCAGGGTTTGATCCCAAACACCCACATAAAAGAAAAGAAAAGGCCAAGTGTGGCAGCACATGTCTGAAATGCCAGAGCTGCGGAGGGAGAGACAGATGGATCCCTAGAGCTCCTTAGCCAACCAGCCTAGCTGAGTTGGTGGGCTCGATTCAGTAAGGATCAGGTCTCAAAATGTAAGATGGGAAGTGACTGACAAAGACACCAGACATCAATTTCTGACTTCACCCTGCACACTCACACTAGCGACTAAACACATGTACACACACACAGAGACGAGAGAGAGAGAGAGAGAGAGAGAGAGAGAGAGAGAGAGAGAGAGAGAGAGAGAGAGAGAGAGAGAGAATTAGAAAAGTCCAGAGCACGTCAAATGAAAATGGGAGTCCACATCTCCACTCCTTCCATGCCTCAGAGGCCACTACTTTCTCTGGTACTCATATAACATTCTAGAAATGTTCTATGCAGCATAAACATATAAATTATGTATTCATTTTAGTGAATAAGTCCATGTTGTACCTAACTTCATATAACTTTTCTCCTAGGCATTAGAGACTAACATTTTACTGTTACCAATATCATTAGTATCCATGAAGAATCCCGTATAACAAAAATCTATGACTGCTCAAGTCCCTTATAGAAAATGATGCAGTATTTGTATCCCCCAATATACTTTTTCTACTGGCTATCTGTAATACCTAACACAATGTAATTCTACTAATGGTTGGTACACTGTGTTGATCAGAGAATAATGACAAAGTCTCAATGTAGTCACTACAAATGTGACTTTTCTCAAATACATTCCATCCATATTTGATTAAATCCATAGATGGAAGATTCACAGAAATATAAGACACAAAGAGGGCCAACTGAATATATTTACACATGTTTTAGGGTATACAAGATTTCTAACAAGTCATCTCAATGCTCAAGTAAATTGTTTCCAATTTGCTTTTGTTACTAATGACCCTTTACCTACACATTTGTACATTAAGATAAATGTAGTTGGAGGATTTATTCCTAGCAGTAGCATTGCAGAAATAGAAGAAAATAACAAGCACTCACAACTTTGGCAAATGCAAAGTTGCCCTCCACAAAGGCTAGTGGTGCAGGCACGCAGTAGCATCTGCTTGGGAGTCTGAAGCAGAGAGAATTCAAAGCCAGCTTGGACAACTTAGTGATAGCCTGCCTCAAAATAAAAAGGAAGACTGCTAGGCCTACGAACCAGCAGTAGAGCATTTACCAAGCATGCATGAGACCTTGGGTTTAATCCATACCTCCATTTTTAAATAGAGGAAAGAATGGATACAAGTGTCTCTTTCATAGCACCATTAGACATACCCAAGCATGTTCATACTTACCAACGTGAGGAATAAAAATTAGCACCTCCTTAATTTTACCCTTCTTAAATTTCTATCTTCTTCATTATAAGTGGGCCTATGTTTTCAACTTTTCACTTTCTGTAAAACATCTGTTCCCATTGTTTTTGCTCTTCTTCTTGTCAACTTATCAGTGACCCCTCAGGATTAATGATACCGATTGCTACTCTGTCAAATACATTGCAACTGTTCCTCCCCACTGGACTACTTGCTCATTGATTTTTATCATGGTGATTTTACCATGTAAAAGCTTTGCATTTTTATGAAGCCAAATTATTAATCTTCCATTCTATTTCTTCCTTACTGGGTTTAGTGTTACACTTACCAAGGTCTTCTCTGTCCCAAGATTACAAAACTATTAGTCCGTGTTTTATTCTTAAAATGAAAATACTAAGCAATAATTTGTTATTGACTGGTTACTGTGAGCACAGTTCTAAGTACCTCACATATGTTTCTGCATCTAATCCTCCAAACAACTCTACAAGGTTCAGAGTCTGTAATTACACAAACCTCACAGGATTCACAGCCTCGTCTGTGTCCAGGCCATGATTTCCACACAAGCAAAGTCACCATAATTGGGCTGTATCTACTGACTCCAAAGAGTCACCATAACCAAATCTTAACCTGTCCTGTTTCCCCCACTTTTTATCCAGTTGTATAAACCCTTTTCTCATTGTTAAGCTTGGAGTTTTTGCATTTTCTGTTTTCAGTAAGGGTAATTTTTCTTAAATTAGACAACATCTGACTAGATTCCATATGCCCTGACAGTCCTTTCACACTTCTGCTTCTGCATTTCCCTTAGACTGTGCCTTTTATTCAAGAAGGTGGTTTTCTCCAGGATCAGTCTCTGAATGCTTGGGAACAGTGCTTGCTACTTTTGTGCAAAACAACAGATTGACTACCAAATAGATTGATATCAAATCTGTGAGACATCTCCTTGCCCATACACCCCACCTACACACACACACACACACACACACACACACACACACACACCGAGGAAAGAGGAGAGAGGGAGAGAATGAGAGAGTAACACTGGACACACTACTTCATTGACTCATTGACTCCTGGCTTTGTCAAAATGATGTACAAAGCCATCATTTTCCTCTATTTTTCTGCTGCACATCCACTGTTTACTTCATCAAAATGTAGTTTTTCTAGAGCACTCTGTCCTTTTGCCCTGGACACTATTTCTTTAATTTCTGAAGATTTTTTTCCTCCATCATGTCTGAAACCTTGCTGTCCATTTGCTCTGCTCTTTGTTCTTGGCTGCTCTAGCAGTGTCAGGTATGGGTTTCATAGCACATACATTGGCTTTTCTCTGCCTGTGTTTATCTTTATGCTATATATCTATGACCTACTATATATAATGTTCTATTACATATAAGTAGAACTCTTAGTTATACCCATGGCAGAAGCTTAGCTTAAACTGAGTGCCTCATATGTCTAGGAAATACAAAAGGACTGCTGGGCCTTGGGGGTAATGAGAGGTTCAACTTGTAGATCAACAAGCAGGAGCATTTAGCTCTGGTGCCTGCACCACTATGTTGATTTGGCTCTCACTACTGCAGAAGGACTACCTTCCTCTGTGATGCACGGCTTTGTCTCTCCTATTACTAGGTGACTCATTTAAACTCCTTTCATATATGCATATATTTGAGGAAGCTTCTACAGTGAAAGGTTTCTGTGTGGTTTATCAAATAGGCTTTAGTGGTAGCTGTCCGTCCCCACATTCCCTCCTTCACCCCTCACTATCATCCCCCTCTGTAGTTAATGCTTCATGCCAGTTTTTAATTAATTCATTTTCTAATTAATTCATTTATTAAAATCTTATGTTTCTTTTCAATTTCTTTAAATGAATATTGTTTCTGAAATATTTTCTAAAATAATTTGTAATCTGTTTTTATTATTTTATTATTGGTAGTGGTGGTTGTAGGGTTTGTTTTGTTTGAGTGCATTTTTTATTGGTTGGTTTTATTTTGCTTTTTGTTTTAGTTTGGTTAGGTTTAATTTGGTTTCTTTACAGCAGAGTCTCTAATTCATGGTGACCTCCAAGTCTTTACATACTAAGGTGGACTTTAAACACTCTGCCTCCTTTGTGTTAATATTGCAGGCATGCACCATCATGCCTGGTTTTAGGAAGTGCTAGAGATCAAATCATGGGCTTTGTGCACTCTAGGCAACTATGCTATATTCCCAGAATTTGGGGGGGGTTAATGGTTTTTTCTTTTCTTTTTGTTTTGGTTTGGTTTGTATGTGTGGTGTGTGTGTGTGTGTGTGTGTGTGTGTGTGAGAGAGAGAGAGAGAGAGAGAGAGAGAGAGAGAGAGAGAGAGAGAGTCTAATTTATCCTAAAATAGCCTCAAACTCATTATGTAGACAAAAATGACCTTGCACTGTTGGCCATCCTGCCTCTACCTCCTGCTGCTGAGATTACAGGATATGTCACTTCCAGTCCAGGAGGATTCTTAGTCTGAAGTGTATATCATCTTCTTGCTTAGAATAATAGGTTATCCAACTTGGGTGTGGTAAGTTCTTGTTCTCTCTTTTCTGTTCATCTGAGTATGGACAAATTGTGCAATGCTCATTGTCATATTTTCTTCTTTCTTTCTCTTCTAAGTTAGAAGAGAAGTTTAGAAGTTTAGAAGTTAGTTTTCCCTGAGACCTGCCTTCAATCCATACGTCACAGGATGAGAGTCTTCTCACTTGGTTTTAGTAGAATTTGCACTGTTTAAAATGTAAAGAAGCAAATACATGAAACTCAAGGAGAAGGAAGACCAAAGTGTAGATACTTCAATCCTTTTTAGAAGGAGGAACAAAATACCCATGGAAGGAGTTACAGAGATGAAGTTCAGAGCAGAGACTAAAGGAACAACCATCCAGAGACTGCCCCAACTAGGATGGCCTAGTTGGTCATCAATGGGAGGAGAGGCCCTAGGTCCTGTGAAGGTTCTATGCCCCAGTATAGGGGAATGCCAGGAACAGGAATGGGAGTGGGAGGGTTGGGGAGCAGGGGGAGGGGATAGGGGACTTTCAGAGGGAAACTAGGAAAGGGAATAACATTTGAAATGTAAATAAAGAAAATATCTAATAAAAAATGAAATAAAACGTAAAGAAGCATCACCTTCTAGCCTCTTCCATGGATTTGATCTGAATTTTATAGACTCCTAACGTACCAGTCCATAGTTTGAATTGAACTACTTCCTAGTTTCATGGATTATTTTTTCTTTGAAATGAAATGAAATATGTGCTCATCCTATCTGCTGATTTCGTGTTAGTTTCATAACAGAAAATATGACAGGCCTACCTTTACTTTTCTGAGTATCTTCTGAAACCTTAGATTATCTACTCTGAAACTTAGAACCTTCTCATTATCAAATACACCTGTCATGCCAACTCTGCACAAGACACACTGAGATGCATCGAAGATACAACAATGGAGATTAGTCCCTGTATTCTGAGATATTGTATTGTGATGGTGGATACAGAATGCCCTTATAGGCCTTATAGGCCTGATCACAAGGGTATCCGGACAGGGATTAGAAGGCGGTGGTTTAAGCAGAGATTACAGTACTAAAGAGGTGGAGATGAGATGATTTGGGTGGAAAATCTCTGAACTGCTTTTCTCAGTTCCAGGAGAGGAAAGTCTTCCTAAAACTAGTTTATTTTGTAAAGAGTCACTTAAATGACTTCTACATCTTGAGTGACGGACTGCAAAATGAGAAAGGACCCTGTCTCTGAAAGTCACAGGACTTGTCCTGGGTGTCTAACCCATAATAACTACATTCATTCTTGGGATCCATGACCAATTAGCCTTTCTGAGAATGTTCTTGGGATTCAAAGGTAAAGAATCCTGCTCAGATAAACCTGACATGGCCCAGATTCAGGGCACGAGACACAAATGGCATGAGAGTCTCACTAAGACTGAGTTTAAACCAACCCAACTGGTCATAAGGAAAAGGAACTCTAAGAATGCAACTCCCATGACCAGGTTATACCTTAGAAAATGGCTAAGTATGTTAATGTAAATATGTATAAATATGAATGCAAGATGTAAATTCTACATCTCAGAAAGGTCACCAGAAACAGTACATAAGTGGCAGTGTGGCAGTTTGAAAGAAAATAGTCCCCATAGGCTCATAGGTAGTAGCACTATTAGAAGGTATGGCCTTGTTGGAGTAGGTGTGGCATTGTTAGAGGACATGAGTCTCAGTTCTTTTCCTGCTGCCTTCAGATCAATATGTAGACCTCTTAGTTCCTTCTCCAGCACTATGATTGCTTGCATGCCATCATGCTTCCTGGCATGATGATAATGGACTAAGCCTCTGAAACTTTAAGCCAGCCCCAATTAAATGTTTTCCTTCATAAGAGTTGCTGTGATTATAGTGTCTCTTCACAGCATTAGAAACTCTAAGACAGCAGCAACCTTCCCTAGCACGTCAATTGAATCCACCATGTTTCTAATTCACTCTCCACATGGCACACAAACTTGACCTTTCTTGGCATCTCCAGGTTCTTACACAGCACACAGAGTAAGAGTTCTCAAAAGATAAATACTGAACTGCTATCAATAAAAGCATGTGAGACAAATGGTACTGGCCAAATTGGGTAGCTCCATGTAGAACAATCCAAACAGATCCATATATATATTGCACAAAAGTCAACTCCAAATTGACTAAAGGCCTAAGCATAGAAACAGATACACTGGCTATTATAAATAAAGCTACTATGGTCCCTGTGGTATGGTGGAGCATCTTTGGGATATATGCCCAGGAGTGGTATAGCTGGGTCCTGAGGCAGAACTATTCCCAGTTTTCTGAGAAACGGACAAGTTGATTTCCAAAGTGGTTGTACAAGTTTGCACTCCCACCAGCAATGAAGGAATATTCCCTTCACTCCACATCCTCACCAGCATGTGCTATCACTTGAGGTTTTTGTCTTAGCCATTCTGATAGGTATAAGATGGAATCTCAGACTCAAAAAATTGAAACAACATAGATGTCTCTCAACTGAAGAGTGGATAAAGAAAATATGGTACATCTACACAGTGGAATACTATTCAGCTATTAAAAACAAAGACATAATGAATTTTGCAGGCAAATGTATGGAACATGAGAATATCATCCTGAGTAAGGTAACCCAAAATGACATGCATGGTATGTACTCACTTATAACTGGATATTAGCCATAAAATACAGGATACCACAGACCCAAAGAAGATAAGCAAGAAGAAGACCCAAGCAAGGATGCTTGAATTTCATTCAAAATGGGGAATAAAATAGTTGTAGGAAGCAGAAGGAAGGAGGGAACTGGGTGGGAGGGGGAGGGGGGTCTGGATCAGGTGTGGGGAGAGATAGGGGGAAAGGCCAGATGACCATGAGAATGAATAGAAATCTGCAGTTGGTGAGGGTGGGGGCATCTCAAGGACATGCCAGAGATCTAGGATAAGGGAGGCTCCCAAGAATCAATGGAGGTTATGTATCAGAAGATGGCCTAGTCGACCATCATTGGAAAGAGAGGCCCATCGGTCTTGCAAACTTTATATGCCTCGGTACAGGGGAACGCCAGGGCCAAGAAGTGGGAGTGGGGTGGGAGGGGAGTTGGGGGGAGGGTATGGGGGGGACTTTTGGGATAGCATTGGAAATGTAAATGAAGAAAATACCTAATTAAAAATATTCATTAAAAAAAAAAAAGAATCAATGGAGGTGACCTTAGCTGAGACTCACAACAGTGAGAACCTGGGACCTGAAGAGGCCAAATCCTGTAGCCAGTCAGGAACCCCAATGGAGGTGATAAGGATGCCAACCTACCCACAAAACTTTTGACTCAAAACTTATACTGCCTACAAGAAATGCATGAACAAGGAATGGAGCAGAAACTGAGGGAATGGCCAGCCAATAACCAGCCCAACTAGAGACCCATCCCATGAGCAAGTACCAGTCCCTGACACAACTAATTATACTCTGTTATGCTTGCTGAGAGGAGCTTAGAAAGGCTACCCTCTGAGAGACTCTACCCAGCAGCTGACTCAGACAGATACAGACACCCACGGCCAAACAGTGGATGGAGCCTGGGGACCCTTATGGAAGAGTTGGGGGAAGGATTGAGATCTGTAAAGGGGATAGAAACAAACAAACAAAAAAAAAAACTTTTATTAACTACACATGTGATAGAGGATTAATATCCAAAATATATAAAGAACTCAAAAAGTAGCTATCAAGAAAACAACCCAATTAAAAATGGGGTACAGATCTAAACAGAATTCTCAAAAGAGAAACTCAAATGGCTGAGAAATACTAAACACTTAAAGAAATGTTCAACATCCTTAGTCACCAATGAAATGTAACTCAAAACTACTTTGAGATTTCATCTTACACCCATCAGAATGGCTGAGATCAATAAAACAAATGACAGATCCTGCTGTCAAGGATGTGGAGTAAAGGAAACATTCATGTATTGCTGGTGGGACTGCAAACTTGCCACTATGTAAATCCACATGGCGGTGCCTCAGGAAGATGGGAACCAATCTACTTCAAGGTCCCGCTATGCCACCAGGCTGTGGTGACAGGCCTTGGGAGGCAAAGGCAGGTGGATCTTGGTGGATTTAAGGCCAGTCTGATCTACAGAGCTAGTTCCAAGATAGCTAGGGATATACAAAGAAATCCTGTCTTGAAAAACAAAGCAACAAATAACAAGAAAAAAATCCAGCTATATCACTCTTGGGCATATGTGCAAAGGAAGCTTTATCCTACCACAGAGATAGTTGATCAACCATGTTCACCGTTAATCTACTCAGAATAGACAAAAACTGGAAACAACCTAGATGTCCCTCAACAGATGAAAGGATTTGTAAAATGTGGTACACTTATACAATGAAATATTAATCAGTCATTGAAAAAAATCATGAAATTCACTGGTAAACAGATGGAACTAGAAAAAAATCATCCTCAGTGAGGTAAACAGACCCAAAAATACAAATTACATGTGTATTCACTTATATGTGGGTATTAGCTGTTAAGTCAATGATAACCAAGCTACAGTACATAGAACCATAGAACTTAGGTATAGAATAAGGGACTAGAGGGAGAGAGCAGGTGTCAGAGCTCCCTAGGAAAGGGAAATAAGATAGTTATAGGTAGATAAGGGGATGACTGGAACAGGATTACCAAGTGGGGCAGGGAAGAGGACGACAGGGGAGGAAATACAGGGAAAGGAAGCTAAAACTAAAGGTTAGTTGAGGAGTATATATATATATATATATATATATATATATATATATATATATATGATCTAAATGAAATCATCAGATAACAATGTAGACAGAGCCCCAACTAGACCTCTCTTGCCACCAAATAAGTCTTCCAGTACCAGGATTGGGTTACATCTAAGTAAATTGTTGGCCAAAGGGACCCCAAACAACCCAGAATGTTGCCGAGAGTATCAGTTGCTCCCCACAAGCTGAAGCAAGGTCCCATTGCTAAAAACAACACGTACATAAATCATTGAACATAGAGAAGGCCACCTGAGATCTACATAGAGCCTTCACCTCAGTGGGCTAGCGTCTTTGGTACAGAAAGGTGCTCTGCATGCTAACAAAGGAGAAATGTAAACACCAACATACCCACAAATGATGTATTTGATCTACAGTGGTGTATTAGTGGCACACAAGGCTGTGGGAGTAACCAACCACTATCTGATTTGACTTAAGGCTGACTCCATGAGATGGAAACTATAATCAACACTGCTTAGATAACCAAGAACCTGAGACTAGATAGCCCAGGGTCCTAGTGTAAAACCAAATGCTACTGTTTAAAAAAAAATGTGTGAAGAAAAAGGCTATTTTTATTGGATATTTTCTTTATTTACATTTCAAATGTTATCCCCTTTCTAGCTTCCCCTCCAAAAATCTCCTATCCCTTCCCCCCTCCCCCTGCTCCCCAACTCTTCCACTCCCATTCCTGGTCCTGGAATTCCCCTTTACTGGGGTATAGAACCTTCACAAGAACTAGAGCTTCTCCTCCCATTGATGAGCGACTAGGCCATCCTCTGCTACATATACAGCTAGAGCCACAAGTTCCATCATGTGTTTTCTTTGATTGGTGGTTTAGTTCCAAGGAACTCTGGGGGTACTGGTTAGTTCATATTGATGTTCCTCCTAGGAAAGTGCAAACCCCTTCAGCTACTTGGGTCCTTTCTCTAGCTCCTTCATTGGGAACCTTGTGCACCATCCAATGCATGATTGTGAGCATCTACTTCTGTATTTGCCAGGCACTGGCAGAGCCCCTCTGGAGACAGCTATATCAGGCTCCTGTTAGCAAACACTTGTTGGCATCCACAATAGTGTCTGGGTTTGGTAGTTGTTTATGAGATGGATCCCAGGTGGGGCAGTCTCTGGATGGTCATTCCTTCAGTCTCTGCTCCAAAGTTAGTCTCTGTAACTCCTTCCCTGGGTATTTTGTTCCCCCTTCTAAGAAGGATTCTGAACTTCTGGGCTAATATCCACTTATCAGTGAGTGCATACCATGTGTGTTCTTTTGTGACTGGGTTACCTCACTTAGGATGATATCCTCCAGATCCATCCATTTGCCTAAGAATTTCATGAATTCATTGTTTTTAATAGCTGAGTAGTACTCCATTATGTAAATGTACCACATTTTCTGTATCCATTCTTCTGTTGAGGGACATCTGGGTTCTTTCCAGCTTCTGGCTATTATAAATAAGGTTGCTATGAACATAATGGACCATGTGTCATTATTATATGTTGGAGCCTCTTCTGGGTATATGCCCAGGAGTGGTATTGCTGGATCTTCCAGTAGAACTATGTCCAATTTTCTGAAGAACCACCAAACTGATTTCCAGAGTGGTTGTACCAGCTTGCAGTCCCAACAGCAATGGAGGAATGTTCCTCTTTCTCCACATCCTCACCAGCATCTGCTGTCACCTGAGTTTTTGCTCGTAGCCATTCTGACTGGTGTGAGGTGGAATCTCAGGGTTGTTTTGATTTGCATTTCCCTGATGATTAAGGTTGTTGAACATTTTTTTAGGTGCTTCTCAGCCATTAGGTATTCCTCAGTTGAGAATTCTTTGTTTAGCCCTGTACCCCATTTTTAATAGGGTTGTTTGGTTTTCTGGAGTAAAGGTTCTTGAGTTCTTTATATATATTGGATATTAAACCCCTATCAGATTTAGCATTGGTAAAGATCTTTTCCCAATCTGTTGGTTGGAAAAAGGCTATTTTTAATAAAAGGAAAAAAAAAATAAAAGCACCTAAGAATAACTCAATGAACCTGATAATTTAAGATATGATTACACTAGAATTTACAAAAAAAAGCTATCCAAGCAGTCATGCAAAGGACAGTAATATGTTCTCTTCAGAAAAGAAAAACATGTTGTAAAAGAGTGTGGATCTGAGGAAGTCAGAGTTCCTATTTGGCCTATGAAGAGGCACTAGAGACTGCACCATTGTCCGTAAGTCAGAAGGACCAGATCTTTAGGGCTCATAAACTAAAGATGTGCAGCTCTACTGTAAGAGCAATGTAAAATGGCAACTCAGTCTGGGTAATGAGTGGTGTGATTATATTTATGTTTGTGATATGGCCTTAGCGGCATGTAAAGAAAGTAAAGAAAGCATGAAAGCAACTAGAAAGCTTGTTAAGGAGCAAGGCTGCTGATGGAAGCCAGCTGCCAGTCAGGGGTAGATGCTTAGGTACTCCATATCTAACTGCCTCTTTCTCTACTAAATGGCAAAGAGGTAAAACAAAACAAAACAGGCATGCTTGGACACTTGCAGACTAGATTAAGAACAGATACAAGTCATTTCATCCCCAGCTCCTTCCGGAAGCAAGCAGGCACTCTGGCCTTGAAGCAACATCTGGGCCTTTTCTGCAGAGTAGCTCTGGCATGTGGGGATCTGGTGCTAGCTTATATTTCGAGGTTAAGAATTTTGTGCTATTTTGTCAAAACAAATCAAAGTTTTGCCCAAGAGAGTAAAATCCATTTAAAGAGAAGAGCTTTCCATTTGCTTGCCCTGGTGTAACCCAGATGTATTCCTTCTAGTATCATCTTTAAGCAACTTCAGGAGCAAAAAGTGGAAAGGAAAAAAAAAAAAAAAAACTTGGGAAAGACTTTTTGCAGTTGACCGAAGATAGACCTTAACTCAACCTCAAAAAAGAAAAAGGAAAAGAAAAAGAAAAGAAAAAAGAAAAGAAAAGAGGCCCTGATTAAAGCATTCTCAGCTGATGGACCTTTTACCATTAACCAGTCACTTGGGTCAAAAAACAAAAGATCAATGCTATTCGCCAGGTCTAGTGTAACCATCAACATGGAGGGAATGATGAAAGTCCTGGATTACAGGGGAAATTCAGCAACCAGTGCCTTTGGGAGAAGAAAGCTGACATTCTGTCCTCACCTCTTCAAAAACATATGCCAAGCAGAAAGAGATCTAGGATCAAAGCTATCTTTAAAAGACGGAAAGGTCTCAGAAGCACTGCTGCCTGCAGGTGTAAAAGTAAAGCGACAAAAGTCCATGCAGCCCAACCCGTGATCCTGCAACCGCCCTGGTGGCTGGCCCACTACGCTGGCTGGCCCACTGCGCTGCCTATTAAGACTCTGCCAAGTCCTTGAGAGCCACCTCCAAGAGTGTCATTTTTGAAAAACGAAGCCAACAGAGGGAACACCTAGTAAGATAATTAGCGGATTTCAGGAGAAGAGGAAACAACAAAGTAGGGAGAAGTGCAGGCAACGGGTCCATCACCAGCCATCTAATCAGAGCACGGAGGTCCTTGTGGTGAGAAACTTCCAATTTTTAACAAAAATATCCCCAATCTGCCTCCCGGCAGAAGTTATAACCC
Organism: Mus caroli; assembly: GCF_978045245.1. NCBI lineage: Eukaryota > Metazoa > Chordata > Mammalia > Rodentia > Muridae > Mus > Mus caroli. Next base: position 36,651,833 of record NW_028227263.1, on the reverse strand, counting down.
TCTACTTTTGTTGTAATTGAGGTTTACCTATGGGGTTAATTTCACACTGGATGTAAGCCCCTACAGCTATCCTTACTGCAGACAGGATGGGGGGAAATGGGAGCAAACTAAAAAGGAGACAAGGAGACAAGAGTTTCATAGCTGGGTCACAAGCCCTGGGTTCAAATCTCAATTTAGTTAAGTTCTTGAAACTCTTTGAGCCTCGTCCATCTTGTCTGTAAAGGGGAATTTGCCAAGCATATGGTTACCGCAAGGAGAAAAGGGGAGTGCGGTAATTCAGTAGTTACAGAGCGGGGGTAAGACTGCTGAGAAATCACTAGCTCTTGTCTTCCTCTTCGTGTGTTCCTGCTGCCTCTGGAGACTTCTTGGTCTTAGAGGCAACTTGTTTGTCTATAATTCTACTATCCTGTCTGATCTGCAGACCTCTGTGTATAAGACCTCCTCATTCCTCACTCCACTCAAGATGCCATGGCTTTAACTCACTGACCATCCAGTACTACAACCTGGGCCAACCCACCCTCCTGTGTGTAGCTCTCCTCCTTGTTCTAGCCTCTTCTGCATGATGTCATTCATTCTCAGTGTGACAAATCTGGAGCCAAGTGAGATTGTTTCAGTTAGTTTGAAGGCTGACTAAAAGGCTTTATTTAACCTACAGTACCCAGAACCATTGCGTACATCAAGAGCAAGTGGGTAATTACTGTGTACCAACTAGACCTTACAAATGACTATGTGTAATGCCTCCACAACAAAACACTGCTTTCACAAGCACAGAGGTAGGCTCAAAAATATTGCTTCCAAAAAACTTCTTAATCCAAACACCATGTTACTTTTTTAAAAATAGGTGCTGAGAAATAAAATTCTACTTTTTAAGAAAAAAAGAATATATTCATATTGCCCTAAAATTCTCAGAGTATCTTTTAGTGAGCACCAAATAATCTCATTGCTTCATTACCCTCTGGGAATGTCCTACAGCCTTGACTGATTAAATGAGTCAAGAAAAAGGAATTTGAAACACTAGTAATGAAAAAACTGGTTTAATATTTAATGTGAGTAATTTATAGAAAACAAAGATCAAGGTCAATACGTAGTCTTTCTATCCCAGATGTCATTTCACCAGGGTATCTTGATTGAATTCTGCAAATATAATCTATTGAGCCAATATTGGGTGTTATAATAGTCATGCATGCTTTTGCTTCTGTAAAGATGACTCCGAGGACTCAGGGCACAGCTCAGTGGCAGAGTGACTGATCCCCAGCACCACACATGAAAAAGGATTCTTTGACTATGTTTATAATTCAAATTCTATTCAGCTACATTAGTCTCTTCCATAACACACTGCTTAAATAAACAAAAATTTCACTTTGAAGAAGAGAAAGCAACAATATTCATATTCCCAGGTAATAGACTGACCTCTAGTGGAATTTTTAAAAATTACTGAACAAGCTGTCTTGTTAACAGTCACGGCTGTGTGTAACCTTTACAACATTGTTGAAACCAAGTTTGCAGCCCTGAAAACACTGGGTCTGGTGGCTCGGGCCTGCAATCCATGCTATTCCTATTCTAGGACTGAGGCAAGAGGACTTAAAGGTCAAGGCCTGTCTGGGCTACAGAGTGAAGTAAAGCCAGGCTGGGTAACTTACTGAGACTGCCTCAAAATGCAAAGTGAAAGGGTGGCAGGGAGGTGCATACACCTTAGCTCCTCTGGTATGCATGAGGCTCCAGATTCAATCCTCAGCAGTAAAACAAACAAACACAAAACCATTGATAACAACAATTTTTAACTCTTTAATCTCAAACAAGGTAACAGAGAATAGAGTTAAAGCAGTGGATCTGGTCCGTTACTTACTTCCCTCCATCATTGTCTAGCTGTGTAACGTTAGTTAGGCAACTGTCTATAAAATATGGAAACTTGTATGACCAACTTCATGAGATCTGCGTGAAGATCTAATGAGTCCAAACATGAAAAGTGTCCTTAACACCATATGGCACAGACATCAGCTTTAAAAAACCATTATTACTTCTGGCTGTAAGAAACTATGGCCAGAGGAAGAAGATATTCAGAAGATATTGGGAATAACAATAGTAGGAATACAGTTCTTAGAGGTTTAGCTATAGCAAACCCAGACAGAACCAGTTCAGTTAGCTTTCCCATCTCCAAAAGTATGTATGAGCTATACCTATGTGTAACAGAACAGGGCCCTTTATCTGAGTGGTGATTTGTGGGAAACACGGGGAAGTTTATGTGCTGCCCCAGTATGAGCATGGTGAATTCCTCCAAATACTGCCTCCTAAGCCAAAACAGAACAAGCTCACAGCCCCATCCTTCCAGGTTCGGAACTCTTCCTGTAGCTCCCGCTGACAGCAGACACAGTTAGCCCTCGCTATGTGGCACACCATCTCTTGTGTGAGCCATGCGATATAGATTTTACTTTTTCTACAATTAACTTATCTCTCTGGAGCTTTTTGTTTTGTCTTAGTTTGGAGTTTAGTATTCGGAATGTCTGTCTGTCTGTTTTTTTGTTGAAATATAGCCCAGGCTAGCCCCAAATCCCCAATGTTCCTACCTCCAATGCCCAAGCATGGGAACACTAGACTTGCACTACCACACCCGGCACTTTACAATTATTTATCTCTTGCCTGAGCTTATATTATAGGATTTAAACTTTATAATATTCTACTGCTTCTAAGCAATATATCTGATTAATGACCTAAAAACGGTTTCTTACAAAGTTAATAATGTAATTGTCACCTCTTTTCCCAGGGAAAGTCCAAATCAGCAATTATTTTAAACTGACAAAAATGAATATAAAATTGAAAAACGACCTATAATTTCAAGATATTTCTTCACTACAAAATAATTGTCACTTAGAGTAAAACAGTCTGTTTTTTACCATAAAACAATATGATCACTCAAATAAAATGAGCAGCGTTTAATTCTGTCCTAACACATCACTGTCCTGACACATCCTGATTCATTTCACTATTTCAAATTCTTTATTCCAAGCTGAAATTAAAAGTTGCAATTCAGCTATCCAATATATGCATAAGCCCATTAAAATGACATAAAAGTTCCTCTCAAATCTTATTCATAACGTTTACACATATTCAGTGCAAGAAAAAAGAGAGATTTATGTAAATGCAATTGTAAATTGTGGATAAAATGCTATATTTATTAAACTACAACTCAAAAATAATTACAAAAATACTACAATATGGTGAGATAGATTCCAGAGGATATACAGACTATAATATAATTCTCTCTGCCATTAATATCCACTAACAAATATAGTATTACTCAAACATGTATTTCAACCTAATAGCAGAAAATATCCTTAATAATCATTTATATTTGGAAATATAAAAACAATAAACCTATTATTATGGGATTTAGCATTTTGCTAAGTGCCATTAAACCATACCCATCAATACTTTCCTAATGCCTATCTAGGAACTCCAGTCAGCAGAAGCAGGGCAGATGTGACACCACAGAGGAAAAATGTTCTCCTATGCATCATTTGCAGGCAGACTTAATCAATTATGTGTAATGACCTTGTTGTTTTTCTTGTACTAAATCAACACTTAGATCCTACCAGTTGTATAGCCTACAACTGGGACAATAATTCAGTTCTACCAAAGATATGTAAATGAGTTAATGAAAAGGCAAAGATCTGAAAAGCATTTGCTAGTCTGATTCTTTCTGAGAAGTACATGGTAGCATGTATCTATAAACCCAGCAACACAAAAGGCTGAAGCAAGAGGACTGCAAGTCTAAGGCAGTCGTCCCAAGCCATTTAGCAAGACCCTCTGTCAAAATAAAAAAGAAAAGTCTAGGGATTTAGATCACTGACAGAATGCTTACCCAGCATTCAGGTGCAACACCAGTACCAAAATAAAATAATAAATAAAACCTGGATAGATAAATACAATGGTTTCAAGCATTACATGGCAGGCAACAGGGAGAAAGGGAAAAGAATATGCAGAATCCTATCATACCAGCTTAATTAACACCAAGAAGCAGTTTCCTGTAAGTCTTGGATCCTCCCCCCCACCCCCACCCGAGAAGTCTAGCCTATTTGAGGGAAGAGAGCACAGAAACTAAGATCTACACAAATAAGGTCCACATGAGCCTCTGGCTGATGGGCATTTGGTTAAGACCAAAATCACAGTACGAAAAATAGTCTAGGTACAGAAGAATGGATGCTGTAAGGTTTCAATGATGTAAACTGTCGAGAATAGGCAAACTTATAGAGAAGGAGATGGGCACTTGGCAAAGATGGAGCACTGGTCCTCTTCTTCTACCACGTGGGTCCCTGGAATCCAACTCAGACTACCGGGGCTTGGCAGCAAGTGCCTTCACCCACTAAGCCATCTATCTCATCAGACCAAGTGTAAAGATTTTCAAAATGGAAAGTAAATAGCATTATAATCAACATAAACATCAAAAACTTTAGAAAAACAATCAAAGAGGCGCAGAATCTAATCATGACAACTGTCCAGCAGCCAGGTCAGCTTCCCTCAGAAATGGGCAAGCAGGAAGAAAGATAGAGAAGCTTCTGTTACTAACGGAGGAGAGGCCGTGAGCAATGGCATCTCCATCTAAGCCTCTGGAGGCAAACATACAAAACTTATCTGAAGAGATCCTTTAAAGATAACAAATGATATTGCAAACTCCCAAATGGCTACAAGTTGTACCACACTGCAATGAAAAATCAATGCCCAAAATGCATACAGTCTGACAAGCACCAAATTATTAATTAAATATTAAATTCCACCTGCATCTTAATAGTCAATTCCCAGCTCCCTTATTTCTCCGGCCTCATACACGAATCAGTTCCTCTGTTCCTCTGGGTTGGTAGTACTCTATGTGACTCTGATACCATGCTTGACCGTAATTACTTAGTACCTTTCTCCCCTCACCTGACTCTTGGGACAATGCATGCAAGTAGGTGATCAGTGTTTGCTGTTTGCTGAAAGGGAAAAAGGGAAGGGAAAACCGAGTATAATCTAATGATACAAATTAGTCAGAACTGAGCAGGTAAGCACATGGAAAGTTCCTACCCCAGCCCTCTGAATAAAGAGTAACTAAGGCTAAAACAGGGCTCCCATACGGGACAAAAAGAAATCTAACTAAAAGCAAAATTGCCGAAGATAAGGTAACTCAAGAACTTTGCAATAATATGAGTTGGTAACAGAGATAACGGGCACCCAGCCCATCCTCACCCCCACACTCTGAGTAAGCCCACAAGGCAAGGAGCTCTGGAAATTTTGCATACAATCTGTGGAGAAGAAGAGGCCACTAAGTCGTTGGAGGAATGGGATTGGTTCCATACCCTAGCTAGGTGCCTAAGCCACAAATATGCAAAAACTATTGCTCCAGAGTCAATCTTACTATATTTTCAGAAAAATATGTGAAAGAAAGAAAAGATCTTGTATATTTTCAACAAAAACTCTTTGTCATGTTTTTACTCCACACTGTTATTGAAATGTTTAGGCGTAAAGTGAGAAAATCCTCTGCTCAGTATTCACATCAGATATCCAAATTTGGGGGAAAATCATTATTTCAACATTTTAAGATTACTATTTACATTGCACAATATTCAGGCTGGAATTTGAAGATCATCCATGAAATTTTAAAATTATTTTTAGCAGAGATGAAGAATGAATGAATGAATGAATGAATGAACCAAGGTAGACAAGTATTTGCCTCACTCTCCAGTGAACTTAAAGATATTTCTCATATTCTCTAATACCAATAGCCTGGGCTATGTAGGTATTCAAGAAAAACTGATCCATCATAATGTCTCAAGTTCTTTGAGTAGAAAATAATAAAGAATTCTAAAGATGTCTATAAAACTTATATCCTTGTCACTAGGGAACATCTTCCAGTTTGTGATCTTCTTCTTCACAATATCAAAGCAAAACATTAATTTAAAAACAAAAATAGGGCTTCAACTAGTCCAGACTGGCCACATGTGCTGTGTAGCCAAAGCTGGCCTTGAACTCTGTATCTTCCAGCCTCCACCCAGCACACCAAATGCTGGATTGCAAGCTTCTGTCATCACTTCTAGTCATCATCTTAAACCTTTAATAGCACTCATGCTGAGCTCAGGCTCAGTTCAGAAAACAGGGTTTTCCACTGATTTAGAAGAGGACCAAAGATTTAGACAGAGGCTTACCACTTAAAAAGGAAGAGAGAGACCTCTCTGTCCCTGAAGTCTGGGTCCTTACTAAAGAGAAAATAGAAATCTTCCCTGCTTTATTAATCTAATGGCTTGATAACTTGAATCAATATAAAGGCATTCATCTACAGGGAGAAACTGTTTGAAAGCTAAATGCACTAAATCTTCTTTCCTGGGGCCCTAAGTATTTTTTGAAACCTTACTGGTTTCACTTACTGCTTTATTTTAAAATCAGATTGAATCATTTTGTAACCAGTCATTCTTCATGAAGATGGATTTCATCTTACCTGCACATATATTACCCCTGGTCAGCACTGCAATGAATTGTGGTGCCATTTAAAGCTCTAATACAGTACTCTACAATCCAATTAGTAACTGACTCTGAAAACACAATTTCAAAAATGACTGTAGCTCTCCCGCTCTCTACTCTTGAATATCAAAGACACTAATTGAATGTCCATACTATTTCAGTTATAGATCTTCCTGAAATCACCTCATAGTAAACTAGCAGTTTTCAATTGCTACTCCTACCAGAGCTATTTGAGAGCTCCGTTTTGAAGACTTAGCAAACATGTATTTTTTAAGGAAATCAATGTGATCAATAAAATAAAAAGCATTTTCTGTGATAGAGAGCTCAGTAGCCTATCAATATCCCTTTATAACAATAGGAATAGATGACAAAACTAAAAACATAAGTCAATATATTAAACATATATACACATATATACATATATGTGTGTGTATGTTATATATATGTGACTATATATATATAGTCACATGTGCAGCACCAGGGCTTGGCTACCTACAAATCAGGCATATATTTGTGTTTCTCTCTCTCTCTCTCTCTCTCTCCTCTCTCTCTCTCTCTCTCTCTCTCTCTCTCTCTCTCTCTCTCTCTCTCTCTCTCTCTCTCTCTGTTTCTCGTCTTTTAATTCCACAGATAAAATTCAATTTGTCAATACAGTCACTGAAAACTGGCACCTAGCACTAGATGTTACGTCTACAAACTGATCAACATTTACTCACTAGTGAATAGTCACATGGAAGGGTCTCAAACTCAGGAATCCCCTGCTTCCAACATGGTAGGGTGTAATAAGCACTGTGAAAAGTGCCAGGAGACTAAAAAAAATATAAATCAATACTAGGCAATTCATTTCTTTAAATAAGTTCTTTTGAACTCATCTAAAAAATCAACTATAATAAAAATACTAGATGTAATTAAGGTTTTAGTTCCCCTGAAGATTCTAGCAATCAGCCATTTTAAACATTCTGGTAATAAAACATCCAATAGAATTTAGGGAAATTCTACTAAAAACAAATTAGCCTGTAAACCAGAGATAACATGGGACCAAGGAAAGGCTTATTAATAACTCATTCGGAACTGAGTATAATAAATACAGCTATTACAATTTCAATTCACTGATGGCTGAACTCAAAAAGCTACCACGCTGCTACTCAATCTGCTCAGCATCCAGATCTCATCAGTACAGGCGCCGCATGCTAGGTTTCTGACGACACAATTATTTTAGGCTGAAAGGAATGTGGATTAAAAAAAACAAAACAAAACAAAACAAAAAAACAGGTACTCAGTAGCAGAGCCAGAACATAAGACATATTGGCCTCTGTCGAGTGTATTTGAACAACTCTTCAAATGTTATAATAAAACAGCTGTCTTCCCCTCTCTTCCCACAGCTAACCAATCTCATCACTTTCCCTGTCCTCCTCAGCCTCTCATTGGTCCTGTTCCCCCTCCCCCCAGTAGTCTTGCCTCTATTGCCATGTCAATATCAGTGATTCTTTTAAAAGGTAATTCTATGTAGTCTTCAACACTTAGAAAGGGTATTTTAATTAGTTATTAAAATTATTACTGTCACTTTATAAATGTTTTTAAAAGCAGCATTGAGCCATTAAAACCACAAAGACTTAGGAGGTGGTTCATTTCTTATGCACTGTACAATTTAGTTAGTAAATTTAGAGCAGATATATTAATATAGTTTAACAACAGTGTGCCCATTATTCACATTCTAGAACCCTAAAGATAAATCCAAGCAAAACATAATTAGGCTCACTAATATGCAGTGGCAGTCAGAGGGGGGAGGAACACCTCCTATAAGCACACCAGAAAGGCAGCAATTAATTTGGTCACAGTTTCCATATTTAAGCGTCTATTTTAAAATAGACATTATTTCTCAGTATGTAGCAACTGTGAGTGTGTGAAACACTATGAAGAATCATCACATTGATAAAAGTAGAAAATATCTCTGGGATTATATCTTCTCTTTCAGAAGCCACTTCTCAGAGTCTCACAGATAAGAAACAATTCTACAGGTTTACAGTATCTGGCAGCCACTTCAGGAAGCCGTCCTTATCCTCCCTATACAGCCCAGCTGGTCCCTTCCCTCTTCAGTCAAACACAAAGATGACCTGAGCACCAGCCTTTGGAGCTCATTTTTTTAAGAAAAATTTTTTATGGGGAAGTATACTGTTAACTCTGTTTGTGTTGGAGGTGTGGGTAGGTGTGGAGTGTGTGCGCACTCCATCTATGTGTGCCTGCTAGCACAGTCACAGAGGCCAGAGGAGGACATCAGGTGCCCTCTCTAGTTTTTCTTTGAGCCAGGGTCAGTCACTGAACCTGGAGCTGGGCTAGCAGCTAGCAGTTATCCTGTCTTAGCACACATACTCCAACTCTGTGACGTTACAGATACTCCATTGGCTACACACAGCCTTTTAGGTAGGTGCTGGTATCTGAACCCAGGACTTCATGCTTGTATGAAACTGTTGTTACCCTCTGTACCTTCTCCCTAGGCTCTCTGTCATTACCTCTTGACTTACCAGTGTCAGAAAATAAAAAATTTAAAGAAAATATGGTTGTTGATTAGTCTCTACATAAGAACGTTCTAAGAGATATGGAGTATATAATATGAAGCCCTGCGTTCACTTCTCAAGATTCCCCAGAACAAAAAAAAAAAATTGTGTGTGGGGGGAACCTTGTATGAAAAGCAAACTGTTAATTTAATATTCTTACTGTACCAACAGTTCTCACATAGTGGCCACATCACCCCTTTTCTTCCACAGATGAATCTGCAATGTTCCTATGGAAAGGCAATGAAGTTTCTACCTGCTTGAGCCACGCACAGCCCCAGTCATCTCCCTTGGGCCTCTGCTTCCCACCTGGATGTCTTCTCTCTTCCCACTCCTGTTGTACTGAAGGTCCACATTGCCTACATTTCAGATTTCACCCGAGACTTAACCTCTGAAACATTGCTTTCTACCTTACTCAGTAGCTGTCTTAGCTGGGATTTACATTGCTACAGCAAACCACTATGACCAAAAAACAGCTTATACGTCCACACTGCTGTTCAGCACTGAAGGAAGTCAGGGTAGGAACTCAAACAGGGTAGGATTCTGGCGGCAGGAGCTGATATAGAGGAGTGCTGCTTACTGGTTTGCACCCTCTGGCTTGCTCAACCTCTTTCTTATAGAACCCAGGACCACCAGCACCATCACCCACAATGGGCTGGACTCTCCCTTACAGATTGCTAGAGAAAGTGCCTTATAGCTATATCTCATAAAAGCATTTCCTCAAACGAGGCTCCTTCCTCTCTGATGACTCTAGCTTGTGTCAAGTTGACACAAAACTGAGTAGTACAGTAGCCAACAGGCAAGTAACAACCTGCCCTGGGCCCACACGTTAATTCCTGCCAAAGCCCAGGATACAGGGTCCTGCATAGGCCAAGGAGGACAGACAAGGTAAAGAAACCAAACAAACAATGGTTTAAAAAAAAAAAAAACCTGACGGTATAGTAAGTGGGTCGGGGGTGAAGCTGGATGGCAGGAATGACTCCAAATTTTCCCAGCTCAATCAGACAGCTCTATTCAGTGACAAAGAACTTAAAATTGTGAGATTGAAATGATACATGCTTGAAGTGACAAATATGTCAGTTGCCCTGATCTGATCATTACATGCTATGTGCATGTATTCAAGTATCACACAGTAGCACATGAATGTGTACAATCACTATATCTAGAAAATCTTTCAAAGAGCTTGTATAGTCAATTTGGATGAAAGAAATAGCTAATAGCTAATAATGATATTTTTAATCTTTAAACAAATAAATAATAAAAATATGAGTTAAAATAAGGAGGAACTTTTATCTGAAGTGGACAAAGGTTTGTTTGGTTTGGTTTTGTTTTGTTAAGTAATGCTAACATGAGCATCACATAGCTGATAGTGGGACTGAAGACTGTACAGTCTTTTTGGAGAGCAGAGCAGACCTGCAATTCAAGAACACTACAGCATCCCTGTTCCTTTGTAATTCCATTTTTGAGAAACTGATTTTAAGCAACAAGGACACAATGAAAAGATTAAATTATGAAGACATTCATCATTACATTTGGTAGTTCACATATAAATATCCACTAATAATAGCTAATAAAGCTTCATTCCTGTGTGATTGTGGAGCTAAGAAGACGGTATAAGGGCAGATCCTTACACGTTACTAATCACCATTCACTGTCCCAAGTAGTTCACATGGAGTAATTCACTCACTTCTCAAAGCAATTTGGCATTCAACGATAGGCAGACCAGTGCTATTGTCATGTCTGACTTCCCAGTGAGGAATCTGAGGCACTGAGAAGATGACTGAACTAAGGTTACACTGAAACTAACTCTGACACTCTAGGCTGAAATTCAAAAACTCAATTGCTATGGAAACAAAACGGTATCATAAATTTTTGGTAAGTTATTCGTTGCTAAACCTTGCCATAACCTGATATCAACCTATATATCACCTTTATCCCAAGTAAGAGTGGATTCAGTTCACCATAGAAAGGTTAATGTACTTGATGACACTCAGGGTTCACTTAGCTGGTGTTCTACTGCTACGAGGAGTCACCATGACCACTGCAAATCTCAGTGAGGAAAGCACTGAATTGTGGCTGGCTTACAGTTTCAGAGGTTTAGCTCATTACCATGGTGGTGGGGAGTGTGGCAGGGAGCAAGAGCGGTGACACAAAGGCACACATGGTGCTAGAGGAATAGCTGAGAGACACATTGGGCCTGGCTTGAGCTTTTGAAACCCCAAATCCCACCCACAAGCATTCAAAGATATAAGCCTATGGGTGCCATTTTTATTCAGACCATAAGGGTACAATATATACACACTCTGGATCCCAGAGGTACACTACATACACCATATCACCCTTCAATAAAATGAAACATCAGCCCCCACAGGTTTCAGGCATGGAACTGTGATAGAACTAGAATGAACATGTAAACCATCTGTCTGGTTCTGTAGTCTGTGCTTCTAGGCACAGCATGATATTTTCATATACGACTGAATGCCATGGGGAAACAGTTGTAACTCAAGCATCCAGCTCGTTATTAACGCCCCTAGCCCCCGTGTGCAAGACACACAAATACTACTGAAGAGAGATAACTGTGCCGGAAGGGCCAATGTTGAGGAGGTTTGTTCCAGATAAATTAATCAAATATAGTGATCACTTTGAGGAAACATTTGGCCTTGGGATATTAAGGGTGACCAAGAATTAATTAAAGAGAACAACAATGGCAGGGACAGGAACATGTGCAAAGGTCCTGAAGTGAGACAAAAAGTCATGATGGAAAACTGAAGAAGAGTCTACATATCCCCACGCACAGAGGCGCATGCTTGTAATCCCAGCTACCTGAGACTACATCAGGAAAAAAACAAGTAGAAGCTAGCCATAAGGCCTGGCCTAAATTTATTTGCTTATTTATGTATTTATTTATTTAGAGTGCTAGGATTGAATTCAGGGCCCCCCTGTGTGCTATGTGTGTATGTATGTATTTGTTTATTTATTTATTCATTTATTTATTTTGTGTACAACTTATGGAGTCTGTTCTCTCCTTCCACCACGTGGATCCTGGGGATCAAATTCATGTCATTGGGCTTGGTGGTAAGCACATTTATTTACCTAAGGAGCCATTTTTCTGGTTCAGCATAATCAATTTGTAAATTTTAAATATTGTTCCTGCTGTAGAGCAGGAGAGAAAAAATAGATAGGAATACTTTAAAATGGGATGCTGACTTCAGACCAATTAAGAGGTAACTTCAAGAGACACAGTAAGAGCATGGTAGCCCAGACTAGGGTGATAGAAGAAGAAACAGAAGTGGTTAGATCTGATATTTGGTTTGAAGACAAAATGAACAAAAAGTCATGGCAGTATGGACATAGGAGAAAGGGAAATGGATACTGATGAAGGCAAGGTTCCTGGCTTGAAAACGAAATAGATATATGATTCACTAGGAAAAGAACACTGGTGACTTACACAGACTAGAATTTTACATATGTAGTATCTCGGTGTGGTGCTCACAATTTGAAGACATGACCTGGAGAACAAGGAGAGCAAGCTTAAGTTCAAAATCTGTTGCTTTGGCATTCCATTCGAAGATCCTTCCTCCTACATAGGCTGGCTGGATCTTGCTCTGATGTTGAAGGTGGGTGGTTAGACCAAAAAACAGCAGGGGGTGGGGGCGGGGAGCACCCCGAATGTGCAATTATCCCCTACAACTAACTTAACCACTTTCTATTTGTCATTCACAGGGCAATACCACATACAGGCTCATTTCACCCCACAACGGTGTGTGAGAAATTCTAACGTGAGTCTAGGAAACAGAGGCAGCAGGTTTAAATTCCCTGTCCTCAGAACCATCTGGAGACTGCTCTTAACATCACCCTGCCTCCTGAGCATCCACTCTGTGCAAGGAAAAGACTTAAGAGGCTACCACATAACGAGGTCCTAGTAGATGTCAGGCTCTTAGGAAATTAAAAAGACACCAAGCCCTTACAACTCCACGGCTTTTAAGGACTTTTTCCACACACACACACTTACCCTGAGTGAGATCACATTAAACTTTCAAAAATGTTTCCTGTAGCGAACATGGGATGGGAGTGAGGAAGTGAAGATGGACCCAAGAAGCAAGGGACCACCCCAAACACCAGACCAGGGAAAAATGAGGTCCCAGCTGCTAAAAGGGTCCGTGGTCATCCCCAGGACCCTCCTCCGCGCAGGATGCCTGGCCGACCGCTGGCTGGAGCCCTGAGGCCCGTTTGCCTGCGGTTGCCATAGCAACAGAGCTCGAAGGCTGCCTAACCCTCCCGCGCACCTTTTCCCTCAGGGTAGGGCGAGTCGGCGGCGTTGCGAGGCCACTCACCACACCGGCCGGCGGGCTGCCCCTGACAGAGGCACACACTTGGACCCGAGTGGTCCCCCAGCCCCGAACGCCACACCTAAAGAAGCTGAACTTTTCTAAGGCCCGGGATGCCGACCCAGGAGGTGGACGGGGTCTGCACCGGGACAAAGCGCGACAGCAAACGCGAAGCCCCAGCTTTCCGCGCGCAAGTGAGGCCTTTGAGAACAGCGCGGGGGCCGCACAACGGCGCCCGCGTGCCCGGGAGCCTGGTCTCCGCGGGCCGCACCCCAGACACGGAGCGGGGAAGCCTGCCTCGAGCACGGTGTCAAGTAAAACGCTTTTCAACAGCCCTGTCGCTATCGTGACGGGATGTTCCGACTTAATCTCAGCCATGGCCCAGGCGGCCGGTGCTCGTGCGGCGAGGCTCGCCCGTCCAGGGGGCCTCATACCATGTGAACGTGGTCAGGGCGTCTCTGCTGAGAGCTGGGTGTGGATCCTCACAGAAAGGCTGAAGTGGCCCGTGACGAGTCAAATAACATATCTCTAGACTTGTCCCAAGCCTCTGTGGGACCATCTCCAATGTATGTCGCAAGCAATGGAGCCGTGAAAAGCTGGCTACAGCTGTATGCTAATGTTCTCTTATTGACCTGAACTAGGAATGGCTTCTGTGGGCGGATCCTGCTCTCCAGCAGCTGTCGGGAAGAAATTCAACTCTACTTGGACTAGCATAATTATTCAAGGCAGATGTCTTCTAAAATTAAGGTGATTGATAGCCAGTAACAGTACAGCAGAGCAATTAATTTTATTGCTTACAGGTGTACATTTGGCAACTACTTAATCCTGTTGCTTTCATAGGAGGGGGAAAAAAGTGCTCAAAATGGGCACAAATAGTTGGTAACTTCGTTTTGGAAACCATTTTTCAACCACAAATACTCCCTGCCATGTACTATATTAATAGAACTTTGGGATCTTGGCCAAGCAATGTTCTGGAAAATTACAGAACTGTCGTCTAACAAGAGTCTGGAAGAGATGTGAGAATTTGCACTCTGTATGTCCCCCTTGCCTGTATAGAAAGATGGCATGATTGCCCATCCAAGCCTAAGTCCGAGCATGAGTTTGAGGAGATAAACTAGTATCTACTTCACTGAACTGTGACGTGCATGGATCCGCCTTTAACAAACCCCTACGAAGGCTTTTAGACTCCGGACCCTTCCAAAAAACAACTTCAAACATCTGACAAAGCCTAGTTAAGGGACAACACTGGTAGGAAGAATTGTTGGAAAGGCATGCTGGCGAGTCCTCCCCTGCAGTCTGTCAGTGATGCCCAAACTTGCTCAACACCAGACATCTGCCAGGAATTTTTGTTTTGCTTTATTTTGTGTTTAAGTTTAGATTCACAAATTATACACTCAGAGGTTCTGATTAAATAGGTCCCAGTTTTGAAGGGGTGGGTAGGGGTGTGTGTGTGTGTGTGTGTGTGTGTTTCTAGCACTGGTTAGGAACCAGTAGGCTAGGTTTTTTGTTTTTGTTTTTGTTTTCTGAGTTGGGTCAGACCATCAAAACACACTGTGTTTGTAGTCTGGGAAGATAGTTCAGTTGATAAAATACTGACTTCAAGCATGAGTACCTGAGGTTGATCCCCAGAACCCAAGTTAAAAAAATAAATTGAAAACTGGGCACAGAGGCACATGCTAATAATCCCAGCACTAAGGAGGTAGAGACAGGAGGTTTCCTGAGGCTTACTGGCCAGCTATCATAGACTAATTGGTAAGTTTCAGACCAGTGAGCAGTGAGGGACCCTGGGTCAAAAACCAAAGTTGACAGTTCCTTGGAACAACACCACCTAAAGCTGACTTCTAGCCTAAACACACACACACAGGCACACATACACACAGGTCCATTTATTTGGGTGCATATGAACATGTATCTCTGCCGTGTTTATATGGAGATCAGAGGACAACTCTTGGGGCTCAGTTCTCTCCTGCCACCTTGTGGGATTTGCAGTTCAAACAAGTTCAGGCCTGCATATGTGCAACCTCTACCCACTGAGCTGTCTCACTGATACCCTCCAAAATGTTTAAAGCTGAATGTACCACCCTATCTTCCCCTTGGAACTCTGCCTATTTCAAGTCTTTAGCATCAGCCTTGCTCCATTTGCTTATATTAAGAAATGCTATCAGTGGCTTGCAAGCCTGGCTTAGTAGATAAAGATACCAACCCTGACAACCTGTCCCATTCCCAGAACACATGCAAAGGTAAGAGAAAGCCAACACCTGTATGTTGTCCTCTGACCTCCATACATGCTTCGTGGCACAAGCACATGTGCACACATGTGCAGACACAATAATAAAAATAAGTTTTAAATAAGAATGGAGCTTTTTCCTTGACAGTAAGTAAAATATTTGTGACATCTCTGCATTTGTTAGAGGGTTTGTTTTGTTTGAGACAGGGCTCACTATACAACTCTAGGCGTCCTAGAACTCAATGTGTAGACCAGGCTGGCCACAAACTCACAGAGACCCACTTGCCTGCTGGGTGCTGGAATATAAGGCATGCACCACTCTGCCTGACTTTAAAGCGGTTTTAAGAATGTCCCAACCCTGTAGCAGAATCTTTCCAGCTTATCTAAGCCAGGGTTTCTCCTTTTTTTTGGTTCATAAGCCACTAAAAAGAAATATGTTTTATATTGCCACCCACTGTATATGTATTTAATAACAGAAACACTTCTGAGATTTAGTTGGCCTCTAATTCCATCTGGAGAAGGTTCTAGGCTCTACAGGACCAGAGTGAGTGCTGGGGATGTAACTCAGCAATAGAGGACTCACCTAGCATGTGTACCGCCCTGGGTTTGACAGGACTACAAAATAAATGAACAACCCATATGATTAGATTAGGCCCATCCAAATATTCAGGATAGTCCCCCACTTCTATAAAGAAATAGCTGTGGGTATAGAGCCCTTGCCAACTAATATAATTACTTTATGCCCACATAGGACAGTCCACGCAAGAAACTTTCAATTCTGTTAGGAAAAATAGCCATGCCTTATCCGTATGAAGGGAGAAATCCATGAGATCAACTTCATTTCCCTTCTTAGCATGGATTCCAGGAGATGATGGGGCTCAGATTTGCAGTTCAGTTTTAATAACTTGGCTAAACTTAGCAGCTCACATGTCTACAGCTTTTATCCTCTTTTATCCTCTTCCATGTTCCCCTCATTCTGACTTTGATTTTTTATTGACTACTATATTGATGTTTATCTTATGCTGCCCCACATGCTTTGCACTTGCTGTTTTTTCTGCTTCTAAAGCTCTGCTCTCATAGCTCCCCCCAAGGCTGCTGCTTTCTCATAATTCAGACTGTACAGTTGCCCCCTCCTCAGAAAGCCCACCCCGACCTCCTCTCTAAAGGATTCCCCCACACACATACCCCCAGTCTATTATCTTATCTTGTTTCATCTACAAACACCATATAAAGTGGTAGACCCCAACAGAAATTAAAACCTCCTTAGGAAGAAGTTAAATTTTGAATTATATACTTTTCAAATAAGCCCCCCTTCTAAAAAAAATCTTAATACAACATAATCTAAACACCTCTGCAGTTGTCTTCAAGAATAGAAAAACTTAGTAGTATTTTGTGTGTGTGTAATATAGAACCTTTAAACTATTTTTTTCTGTTTGTTCAATGCTGGGGTATTTAGCACTTTGCTAAAATACTTTTTAAATAATAGATAAAATTTAATATATAAATCAGTAGGCCTGGTAGCATAGGTTTGCAGTCTCAGGAGGGTCAGGAGTTCAAGGCCAGTCTCAATTTCTGCCCTTACTAGAAGTAGCAAGATATTAAGAACCTGACCTCGTCATTCTTTATAATGGAAGGAAGGGGGAAAGGGAAGGGGTATTTTATAGAGTATGGTAAAATGTAGATGGATAGGTAAATATGTAAATTGATTGATAGACAAATATTAATTTCTAATGTGCAAATGTCACTAACATTTATAGAGAGAAACCAATGAAGCTACCCAGGAAGGTGATGCACTCGGAAGTCTGTGAAACCCACACAGAGACATCCTGGATCTTCTTAGGAAATCTTGGTGTTGTGCCAGACAAAAAACATTTTTCAGAGTATTCAAGTTGCTCAAAGCAGCCACATTAAATATTATGGCTAGTTACCAGAGCCCAGGTCCTCAGAAAAGAATTGCAGCACCATAACCATTAACACAACAAACTCTAGACACTGCCAAGGACCTCGCTCTATTCCAGGGGTCACCTCAGCACTACAATATGCGCTCCTGTTCCTGAAATTATTAACGTCACCATTGGCAGCAAGTATGATATGCCATTTACGTAAACACTTCAGGGTAATGCCAGGTACTGTAGAGTATCAAATTGCTGACATTTAAGAGAGAGTGGTCAGAACTGAAGCGTGGTGAGAGAACAAACACAAGAGTAACTAGCACAGCTTGTTCCAGCTTTTGTTGACCCTGTTGATAAAGCCCAGAGTTTGGGCTTGGGCAGAGAGGTAGATTTCTTAAGTCAAGGAACGGTTGATTTGTGTTATTGTTTTAGAAGTCTCTCTCTCTCCTCTTCTCTCTTCTCTTCCTCTCTCTCTCTCTCTCTCTCTCTCTCTCTCTCTCTCTCTCTCTCTCTCTCTCTCTCTCTCTCTCTCTCTCTCTCGCTCTCTGTGTGGTGTGTGTGTGTGTGTGTGTAGTTTTTGATTTATTTGAAATAGATATCTCCTATAGCCCAGATTGGCCTCACACTATGTCATTGAGGCTGGCCTTTAACTCTTCCCAGTGCTCCTGCCTCAGCCATCCAAGAGCTGAGACTATAAAGCTGTGTGTGTGCCACCAATCCCAGCTAATTTATGCATTAATTAAATTTCATGTTTTATTCAAAATATCTTAGCACATTGCTAAAGTACTTTTCTATACCCTGCACTGCGCAAAAACAAACACAACAACAAATGCTTAAGCCTTCATGTTACAACAAACCACTCAATTTCTCTGATGTAACAAAGTCAGAGATATGTAGATTATTGCATGCTCTATTAAGGTTTTCCACCCATGGCACTTGTATTTGGAAAATGTGTAATTCAAAATGTAAGATTTTCGTAATGGGACTTTTTTTTCTAGTAGGCTCTAGCAGTCTGTGTGAGTCTTTGCATTTTTATTTTATAAATAGAATCCTCACTGTTCAATTGACAGAAATATCTGTCCATAAACTCTGTGTCCCTGATGAGTTTTTGAATGTTGGGCCTAGCCTTCTTCATCAGATAAAACTTATTAGAGTTCAAGTTGGTACACACTAAGTCCTCTTCCTGGACATTTAGGGTGGTTAAAATGGCAGTGCTCCCTGAGTAGTTTATAAAGACAATGCTACTGCTAGCTAAAGCTTTAGTCTCTTGTTATTGAAATTAATATCTCATACTAAAATCCATATGAAAGTGAAATGATATCAGAGCAGCCAGTCTTAAGAGGAGAAAAAGGAAGAGGAGGAAGAGGAAAAAGAGGAAGAGGAGGAAGCTGGAGGATTCACACTTCTCAAATTCGCAGCTAACTATAATCAGGACTGAGTCATGTTGTCACAAAGCCAGACATACAGATCAGTGAGAGAGAACACAGAGGTCAGTCGAAGCATTTTTGTTGAGTGGTCAAGGTGCTAAGACAATGGAGAGAAGAATCATTTTTTCATCAATTGCCCCAAGGATAATTTTCCTCCTCCATTACAGGACCCAGTCTGGAGTCAGACATTACACTTAGTTGTTATATTAATTTGCTTTCTACTGCTGTGAGAAAACACTGACCAAAACCAATCTGAGGAGAAAAGGGTTTCTTTGGCTTATATTTCCCTGTCCCAGTCCATCACTGAGGGCAGTCAGGGCAGGAGCCAAAGCAGAGGTTACAGGGGAGTGCTGTTTGCCAGCTTGCTCTCCATTGCTTAAACATCCATTCCTTGATTTCTTATACAACCCAGGACCACCTGCCAAAGGGTGGTACCGCCCACAATAGGCTGGGCTTTCTCACATCAATCATTAATCAAGAAAATCCCCTTGGCACTAAGGCCATTCTGATAAGAAGCAATTCCTCAATTAAGGTTCCATGTTCCCTGGGTGACTCTAGTTTATGTCAAGTTGACAAAAACTATCAGTCATGTCTCTCTACCTTCCATTAGGCTGGAACATTTTCCCAACTTTTCTCTGACCCTAGCAACAGGAATTATTTGACTAAAAGAGATGACTCGGCAGTTAAAGCATGTTCTGCTCTTCCAGAGGAGCAGAGTTCAGTTTCCAGCCTGTATCAGCAGTTCCAGGGAGATCCAGCACCTCTGGCCGCCTCAAGGATGTGCACACAAATCACATAGCCACACGTAGATGCACACATACAAGATTAAACATTGTAAAAATAAAACAATTTACAAAAGAGTCCTGCCTCCTGCCTTCATGTGATATACAATTTCTTTTTCTGATGTTTCTCTGTGGTCAAATTCAGGTCATTTATTCTCAGCCACAAGACATCCTACATTCCTGTGTGAGAAACACATCTGGATGCACAGTGTGTCCACCTGTTACTGCTTGGCAATGCAATTCTGAGCACACAGTCAAGGTGTTATCTGATTTATCCACTCTGTAATTTTTCCTTCCTCGAAACTAATGAAGAATCGTGGGGAGCCAACTTTAGACTATGCTCATCAGGCTCTCCCTAGAACCACCCTACCAGTCTTTGCCTTCCAGGGAAGTGAAGAAAGTGCCTCAGGCGCCATCTACAGGGCTGTCGTCACACTACAACAGGGCCAAGAACCAAGAACTTTATGACACCTGCCTGATGCTTTTAGTCTGAGGCTCAGGAACAATTTCAGTCTCAGACATTTTGAAAGAAGAAACTACAGACTCCTGTGTAATGTGGCTGAATTCTAGTCCAACATTACCATGAAGCTTAGGAAACTTACGATTTTCCATTTTAAAATTACATTTATTTAGTGTGTGGGGGTATGTATGTGGATGGGTACATACATGTCATAGCATGCATGTGGGAGCCAGAAGACAACTTTGGGACTAGTTCTTTCCACCACGTGAGTCCGGAGGACTGAACTCATGACGAGCCTTTTTACTCACTGAGCCATTTCACCTAACTGTTACTGGTTTTCAGGGTTTTTGGTGCCTGAAAAGCTCTCTCTCCAGCCGGAATACTATGTTTATTACAGAACATGTTGCAAGCCTGTGTGCTGGGGCAGGAGAGGAGACAGAAGCTTGCAGTGGAACCAAGAATCAGCACACAAAGGCTCAGTGTCCTAGGGACCTAGAGAAATAACCCTGAAATGAATGAGAACAAACAGACAACAGAACAGGAAAGGGGGAAGTGTCAGGCACTTGCACAGGGCTGGGAGAGAAAGGGCTGAGATTTCCAGGCCTCACTTGGAGCATTAAAACCATTAAAAGCATGATCTCTCTCACCTGACACCACCTACCTTCCATCCCCTTGCCTGGCTGCTATGGCAAGATGAGAGGAAGAATATGTTGAGGGCTCCTGTGTTAGGTGACATTGGGACATATGAGTGTGCAACTGTCATAGGATGTATAGGTCTGGAGCACAGAAAAGTTGGTCTATGCCTTTTATCGGACTCTCGGGATTTATGTGAAATGGAAGTTTCTGATAGGTCAGGTGACTCATGTGGTGTTTTACTGATACTGACTCACATGACGTTTTGCTAAGGTAAGATCCATGGGAGGACACGTGATGTTTGGAGGGTCCTGGTTCATCCTGGTCGCTCTTACTGACGTGTGCTGATTTGGCAGAGACCTGGCAGTTTCTGCTACATCATGCCACCCCTGCTAATTCGTGTTTGGTATCCTGACAAACAGATTAAAATCACCCCCAAGGAACTACTTCTGAACAGGTGCACACCCCCTTGTCCTGTTTACCACCTTTTCTCCCTACCTGTGGGTGATGGGCTAGAAGGGTATTAGTAAACTCTTATTAAAAGTAGGCTTCAAAAAAAATCTAAGCCTACATTTCTGCACCAGGATGGTTAGTCGCAAGGCATAGAATCCAATTCTTACTAGTTTAGACAGAAAAGGGATTTATTAAAAGGGCTTTTAGGTGATTTCAAAGATCAAGCTTGTTGGAAAGTTAGGCTTAGAGCTCCACTAAGGCCAGGAACAACTCCTGGAGTCATCCATAGAACTGCTCTGCTGAAGGAACCATCTCCACAACCAGAACCTAGTCTTCATCCACTGCTGCTGCCGTGGGAACTCCACGGCCTCCAGCCACATGCCCACCCTGGATATGCAGTTTCCGGATTGTGACCGGCTGAATGTGGGTTCTGGGAGCTGGAACTCAGTCCTATGGAAGAGCAGTATGAACTCTTAACCACTGAACCATATGTCCAGACCCTTATTTACTTCTTCAATTATGACCAGTGGCTGGAAGGGATGCTTGGAAATCAAGATTCTAAAGTGTTTAGTGTGCCCTCTTCCTCTCTCTCTCTCTCTCTCTCTCTCTCTCTCTCTCTCTCTCTCTCTCGTGTGTGTGTGTGTGTGTGTGTGTGTGTGTGTGTGTGTGTGTGTTATGCTTGTATGTGTTTATGTGGGTGTGGATGTGTGAAGGCCAAACCAACAGCTTGGGTCTTCCTTAATCTTTTTTTTTTTTTTTTAAGACAGGGTCTCTCAGTGAACCTGGAGCTCACCAATTCTGGAAGGCTGGCTGAGCAATAAGTTCCAGCAATCCTCCTGTATCCACTCCACCCACTCTCAGCACTGAGATAACAGACACAGCCTACCACACCCAGCCTTTGCATGGGTGCTGGGATTCAAACTCTGGTCCTTGCGCTTGCACAGCAAGCGCTTTACCTCGTGAGACATCTCCTGGTCCCTGTATTAGCTTTCACAGTGAAGAGTAAGCTGCGCCATCCAAGATTCCTGAGGTGGGGAGTCCATAAATAGGAATGAAGTTGCCTCAATTTGTGTTCTGTTGCTGTGATAAAACACTGACCAAAACCAACACTTACACTTGCCCTGTCTCAGTCTATCCGTGAGGGGAGTCAGGGCAGGAACTCCAGCAGGAATCGAGGTAGACATCATGATGGAATGCTTCTTACCATCTTGTTCAATTGGCTTGCTCAGCTTGAATTCTTATACAACCCAGTACCAGTTGCCCAGGGGTGGCACTGCCCACTGTGGGCTAGGCCCCTCCCAATTCAATCATCAATCAAGAAAATGGCCCATAGACTCATGGGCTAATTTGATGGAGAAAATTTCAACTCAGGTTCCTCTTCCCAGGTGACTCCAGTTTGTGTCAAGGTAACAAAAACTAACCGGGGGGAGGGGGGGTAGTTCAAAGGTCAAGGTAACAATAGCTAGCACAAGGTAACAATAGCTAGCACAGGGAGTCAGAGGTCAAGGTAACAATAACTAGCACAGGGGTTCAGAGGTCACTCCAAATGAATAAAAACCTTTACATTCACCAGAAACGATCCCCACCAAAATGTGTGTGCAGGAAGACAATGAAGAGCTGAAGAGCGTCACTGTATCAAAAAGCTTAACTTTGTTTCTTGTTTTTTCCTTTTTTTGTTTGTTTGTTTGGTTTTTTGTTTTTGTTTTTGTTTTTTGTTTTTCCTTCAAGACAGGGTTTCTCTGTATAGCCCTGGCTGTCCTAGAACTTACTCTGTAGACCAGGCTGGTCTTGAACTCAGAAATCCACCTGCCGCTGCCTCCTAAGCGCTGGGATTAAAGGCATACACCACCACTGCCCGGCTTAACTTTGTTTCTGTTTACATATTTATTCAGTTTAGGAAGGTTGCTTGGGGTGGGGGGGGGGAATGTTGCTTGATTTCTTGTTTTGAAACAAGGTCTCATTATGTTGCCCAAGCTGGATTAGGCAATCCCCCTGCCTCAGCTTTCCTGGTGCTGTAATTACAGGTGTGCACCACCACACCAGACACAAGGAACTTTGAGGTGTTTTTGCCTGGCAATGAGAAGCGGGTTCTCATAAGTATGTTTTTCCTAAATCTACCTCAGGCCTATTTTGAAGAGCAGGCTGTGCTCATGCAGACCCCTTCCACAAGGTCTTCTGTAGTCCATGTTCTTACCGACGTTGAAACCCAGGTTCCAAAGGGCTATGAAGCAGGTCTCAACAGTTTTCACTAAAAAAACACTCTAGGACATGGTTGCTGGTAAAGGAAAGTGCTATTTTTTTATTTAATTTTGAATGTGTAGGTCTATTTAAAATCAATTATGCTTCCCCTTAAATCCTTTCCTTGTGCCTCTAGCCACTTTGGATCACATGACCACGTCTAGGAGGAACGTGTGCAGACACCAAGAAGTGTCCAGCTTGAGGTATGGGCATATGGCTCAATGAAGCAGCGCAATTTGGCCTGTAGAGTTTGTTACCCTCCCTGGTTTGGACTTCTCTAGCTGTGTCCCCACTCTCAGGGTTCCTCTGACCCTATGTGGTCTGGGCTTCAGAGTTAGAATCATAGTTATCATCTTTAGAACTACAGATCTCTGAGAGACCCCTAACTTTATAAATGAAAGAACTATACCCAAGGTCATACTTCCCATCATTGACAATGCCAAAACAGATTCCAAAACTCAAGCCAGATGTCCTTCTACAGTACCTCCAAGAAAGCAGCTACCATGTGCCTCCAGCTCTGTAACATCTAAAGCAAGCAGATGTGGAATGATCAGCACAGGTGGGAAAAACCTGTGGGAGGAGTCAAGCTGAGCCAGGCTCAGCTCAGGTGAGGAACCACAACACTGCTCAGTCTCCTGCTCCCTCAGGAAGGTCATAGGAACAGACCCCACCCTGCCGGGACTGTCCTAGCTGCAGCACTGAACCATGCATGGAAGCATGCCTTCCCATGATCCTCAGCTCCCTGATGACTGAGGCAGGTACCAACTGGTACAGATCATAATGGTGAGCTGTCCACCAGTGTGGATTCCCAGCTGAGCCAGACAGCAGGTTGCATGCTACAAAATCCAGCTCCCACATAGGCTGACTGACATGGGGGCTCTTAACACACTGGTGTGTCTCTCTGTGTCTCCTGGGAACAACAGAGGGAAGGATTCACTGACGTAGAACAAGCTCACCAGAGGAGAACCAAATCCAGGAAGAAGGGATTCATGAAAAACAGAGAGGAAGAATCAGGAGCAACTATGATTCTTCTTGCTCACCCAGGCCCTGAGGAGGAGAAAATGATGACAGCCAGGCACATCCCTCTGTCTAGGTTTCCAGCAAGCACAGCCTCTGCGGCTGAGATAGAGCTAATGTAACAACATCGGATACCCTAAAAGACGGTGAAGAGAGAGCTGCACAGGGGAATGATGGGCTAGGGAGATGCTGTGAGGAGCTCGAGGCAGCAGAGAAGTGAAAGGCATGTCATTTGGTAGCTGGTGGTCACTCTCGTGAAAACCTACAGAGGACCGAAAAGGAAGAAGAATCAAAGAAAAGTATTCTCTCTTGTCCGAGCCAGGGTCTTACCGTGTAGCCCTGGGTGATCTACTCACATGTAGACCAACCTGGCCTTGAACTCCCAAGTGCTAAGATTAAAGATGTACGCCATCACACTCAGTCAAATAGTTTATTTTAAATGAAGAATAATGGGCAGGGGAAAAGGTCTATGACACAGATGTGACAGTTTTGCTTTAATCTTGAGAGACCTTTGTTAGGCTGTGTGGAGAGGGGTAAGCAATGGAGAGAGCCTACAGAGTCCTGGGAGTGAAAAACAGAGCCTTAGAGAACATAGCCCGGATCAGAAAACACAGAACCAGAAGAGCAGGGAAGGAAAGGAGGTGGCATACACACACAGGACAGTAGGAAGAACGGCAGGGGCCAGGAAGCCCTTGCCTGCAAGCTCTCTTCAGTGAAACAGATGGTGAGTTGTCATTGGCTAACAACAAAGACAAGGGACATAGATCCGAAGCACATAATACCAAGTTCAAGAATTTCCCATCAATACTGAGGCTGCAGCTCCAAACCTGCCATGCTTAGAAGCAAAACAAAAACAAACAAAAACAAAAAGCAGAAATCAGGCTAATATGGAAAATGGAGAAACTGGAAGTTGGGGAGGTTAGGAAAGTTCGAGATGCTAATAAGAACCATGTGGTGGGGCCTGGGTTCAGGCTGGGAAGAGGAGGGGATCCTAGATAAGACTGAAAGTCTGGGAGACAGGGGAGGGATATAGCCATGGGATGGGCAAAGGGAGAGGGCAGGTGCTCAGGAGTGAGTGGACTGGAGAAGAGGGGCCACAGGGACAACTCCTCAGCTCAGAAGTGCTTCAGTAGGTGACCAGTGCAGTAGGGATGGAAGTGGAGCACAACCCAGCAAAAAGGGGGACCTAGATATTACAAGGCACACAAAGACCTGTGGCTAAACTAGGAACAGGAGCCAACATTCTCTGACTTTCCAACCATGTCTCCCATGGAGCAATGTGCAAGGAGGGCCCAGTAGCTGCCATTCTGTAAGACTCCTGAAGCAGGCATGTACCTGTTGCTAGAATTCCGGAGGATCAAAATACCCATATTTTGTATCAATCTTTGTACTAAAATCCCCTTGGTGTCCCCCAAAGCCACCCTACCATTGCATTTCTCAGCACAGCCAGAAACAAGTTTCTTATCTTCTACGGCTGCACAGGACAATATAATAACCAGAACTCAGTTCATTCCCATTGCCTGACTTTGACTTAGCTGACTTTACAATGGGACCATATGGAAATGAGTCACTGCAGGATCCAATGAAAATGAGCACAAGTCACTTAGTGAACAGGTGATTGCTTTTGTTGTTAGTTTTTTTTTTTTTTTTAACTTTTAGTTTTGTTTTCTGCATGCAAAAAAAAAAAAAAAAAAAAAAAAAAACCCAAAAATTTAACATGACTTAAAACTTGGTCCCAGGAGAAATCCCATAGGCTAACCAGTACAGGAAAGGAATGATAGACCAGAGCTTCACAGCCTTAAAGAAAAAAAGGCATCCCTCTTCTCTGTCTGCCCTGCTCAGATGCCCAGAGGGAGTGTCTCGCCACAGAGGGGCCCTATCATAGCAAGGGAACAGAGACGTGTCTGCTGCATTTCTAACATCTCTGGGCCCAGAAGCTGGTCCTTGCTCTAATAGGACACACTCAAGCTATGAGCTGTACCAAGAGAGGAGAACCCATGCTTTGAACCAGGCATTTCCATTTTATGGTCACTGTCTCCAGCTGGTCCAGGAAATGCTGTTAGGTTTCAAGCTATCACAGTGTTCGGTGGCTTTCCAGTGCCAAACACCATGAAGACTATAGTAGGAATATAGGCCACAATAAGGAAAGATGCCCATAGACAGGAATTAGGAAGGTAAGAACAGAAGGAACCTCATCAGACCAATCAGAGAGAAAGATGCAAAAATCAAAAGAGAAGCAGCCTAAGCCCCAACCCAAAAACTTTGTGAACACAAGGAGCGAAGACTGCTTTCAGGGGTTACCTGGCTAAGAGTGAAGTAAAGATTCTGCTGCCTGGAACTAGACAGCAGGATATGGAAGCCCATCTACTGCGGAGAGCTTGGCAGCAGCACTGCTGAATGACAAGACAGTGGGCAGGGCTTGCTTCAAAGGGAAGTAGCTCCCTCAGCCCAATGGAGAAGGGATCGGGTGCTCTTACTGACTCACGGGCAAAGAAGACGTTTTTGGTAAAAAGAAAATTGCTTCCTAGCAAAGGCTCTACGAAAAATCACTTCCTTAAACTGCACCTCTTCACAAAAACAAAGCCACGACCCAAGCGTCCCCTGAAATCAGCCATGCCATGCCTCAGGACCAAGCCACTGAAATGCCAGGCCCATCGCTCGATCAGCAGTACAGTCGACAGGTCCTTCCTCAGCCAAGCCCTTGCTTGGGAAGAAGCCTGTCCCTGTATGTGTCTCAGAGGCATCCTCACAAATGCCCTGCCTATACTGTAGTGATCCTTCCACTATGTGGCCTGTAGCTCTGTTGCCACCACCCCATTCCCATGATGGGCCTTTCTGCATTCTGTGAGGACTACAACCCTGATGTAACCTCAGAGTCACCTAAGGCTTCTCACCTCCCAATTTTCCCCTTCTCCACCCTTAGCCTACTAACACCTCAGCAGACTTCTACCAGTCACTGTAGCCTTCTCCAAGTTCCAACACTAAAGGGTGACAGTGTTTGCCTGCTTCCAGGCTGTGAGCATCATGGCCACAGTTCTGATCTTTGGCTGAGTGAAAAAAGCAGAGACCTAGAATCGTAGGCAGGAGAGGCCTGACACTCTGCACTGGCTGTGGGTCATCCTTGCCAGGGACCTCAGTTCCTGCAGCAGACATCATGTCACATTAGTCCCAAGTGGAACTCAAGATGCAGATGTCTGAAATCGAGGAAGAACCACTGACACACATACCAGTGACTTCTGGGAAGGCAGGCTCTGAAGTGCTATTATCCTAGAGTTAGGACACAGAGGGACAGACTCTGAAGCTGGCATCTCCTGGGTGTGAGTGGAAACTGATCTTTACACTGCCACCCAGCTCAGCCAAGAGTGCCAAACCACACACAGCATTTCACAGTGACCACCTAAGTCCTACTCAGGAAAGGGGACACAAAAAGCCAATACCCTGAAAACCTTTAGAACCCAAATAGGCACTGATTGAGACCTAGGGCCTCGAGAAGCCTCCATTATTCTGCCAGTGGCAGACACCTCTGTCCCAACAGGACGAGCAAAGGCAAACAGTGACAATCTTTGGCTGTGCTGGGACAGGGACCACAGGCCTGCCATATATCCAAACCTCACTTCCTTTCTTGTACCCGTGTCTAAGCCAGGAGTTCAGAGACACAAGGTGTTCCTGAGCCCTGGCTGCAGAGAGGTGAGCCGAGTGTGCTCCACTCAGCTGAGAGAGCTCAGCAAGAAAGCCAGGTCCTCCTGAGCCCGAAGAGGCACAGAACCTCTATGTCCGGTTACTCTGGCAATGAGGAACACCTCCCTCTTCCCTGTTTTACTGAAGTCTTCTTTATGGTGGATGCACTATGGCTCCCAAATAAACACTGGAGATGCTAATGATGAAGGGAGCGCTGCACGCTCAACAAGACTCATCTCACAGCCACATTCTGAAGAGGATAAGCTGAAGGATGGGGAGGGATGGTCTCAAGGACAGGGACATCAGCCACCAGCGTGCCCCATCTCCTCCCAGCTCTCACACCTGCGAGATGCTGTTGGCCAGACGAAACGACACTCTCTTTGTCTTCTCATTCTCCTGAGATAAAAGAAAAATCGGAACACTCAAATCTGGGTTTATTAAACTAGAGGGGATCAGGGTCAGGATTGGGGTTCCCCAGAGCTAATTAAATGCATTCTACCCTGGAAATGCAACCACAGAGCTCACTATGTACTATGCACAGAGTGTTGCAAATAATCAGGGGCTGATGGCCAGACCTTGGCACACAGGAGGCCAGCAGCGCATCTCAGTGGAATTTAACAGAATGGCTGCACGGAGTAGCACATGTCTATAATCCTAGCACTTGGGAGGAAGAAGTTTAAGGCCATCCTGATCTCTATAGTTAGTTCCAATCAGCCTTGGCTACATAGTAAGAGCTTATTTTAAAAGGGGGGGGGGAGGGAGGAAAGAAGAAGGAAGGAAGGAAGAAAGGAAGGAAGGAAGGAGGGAAGGAAGGAAGGAAGGAAGGAAGGAAGGAAGGAAGGAAGGAAGGAAGGAAGGAAGGAAGGAAGGAAGGAAGGAAGGAAGGAAGGAAATTGATCTTTCAAGTCCACACAGGTGAGACCAACCAGAAAGTGCTAAGGTTCTCTCTATTGTGAGCAACCTCCCTGCTCCCTTTTTTATATCAAGAAGCTAAAAGGGTCCCTTTCTGATCCCCCTCTAGCCACGGTAGGCACTGATACCAGGTAATTCTTTCTATGGGTATACAATCATAGAGTAGTCTAACCAGTACTGAGCTGGGTGTCAGAACACTTCTTCACCCGAGATCTGTGAACTTGCTAGAGGACCCTGGGCAGGAGCATAGGCCCCCTCAGGATTTTGAGCTTCACTGACAACTGGAGTTGGTGACCTCTGTACCGCCATAAAGGGATGAGAGGGAAGTTTCGTCAGTACCACTCTGTCCTGTGCTCTCCATATCCTCCCAGGTGCCCCTTTGTCAGTGCCCTCACCCATCCACCTTACCCACTGGCTGGCAGAAGCTCTTTACCATATGCCTCCGTCGCCTCTTGGGCTGGATGCCTTCCTGCATGTAGGGAGGCCATGGGAAGCCCTGAGGAGTGGAACAGCCACTCTCGCCAGATACGTCCTCAGAGTCTGAATCCTCTTGCTGGGGCTGGGCAAAGCATTTGTCTGGGTAGATCTCCTTTAGCCAGCCTTCAAAGAACACTTCCAGACAGCGGCCAGCCTCTGCAACCTCCGAGTCAGGCTAATGCAGAGAGACAGTGCTGTTCTAGCCTGCTTCTACCAGGCCATCTCCTCTTGTGCCCTCCATCAGGAGGGACACGGGAAGTACAAGCCTGACTGGCCTATCCTGAAATATCATCCTGAGAGACCTGGAGCTTGGCACATTCTCCTTGGACTCAAGACAACCCATTTGGCAGCTGTCTTGGTAGCTACCCACAGTTGACCAGTTATGAGCGCCTCCCAGACTCCCCCATCCTTCTGAGTCCATGCTTAGGGCCCACATTTGGGACAGGGCTTTTAATCCATAGCAAACTCCAGAGCTCTGCTTCCAGACTCTCTTACCCACCCCACGCCCATCTAGGACAGTCTTGGGGTCACTGTGAAATAATAAAAATAAACCCAACATACATAGTTGAACTTAGCACAGTTCCAGAACATGAGGCGTACATCTGACACCACTTCCTCTGGAGTGGTGTAATGAGCCGGGTCTTTCTTTTGCAGTTTCCTCCGGATGATTGACAGGTCCATGGGCCTCTTGATAATCTGGTAATAATGCCTGGCCTTGGGGAAGGAGAGAAAGGGAGAAGCTGAAGAGGAGAAAATTAGTGTAGGAACAGACAGAAAAGAAGAGGAGGTGGGGAGTGAGTTGGGATGTAAGTGGAGGTGATGAAGAAATGAGGAACAAAAGTGGGGGAAGAGGGAGAGATGTCTCCCGCTAGGTCAGGTCTGATGCAGTAGCAGTGAGGGAGAGGAAGAAGCAGGAATGGCCCCTTGGTGTCCCCTCAGCAGAAAGGAGAGCAGCAGGCAGGACCGGCAGGGGCCTCCTTACCAGGGGGCTGACTGGTTCATGGAAGGGCAGGCTGAGGCTGTTGCAGCACAGGGACAGGACCAGCTTCTCACACTTCTGCAGAAACCACAAGGGGCACCTCAGTGAGAACTAAGGGTGGTAACCCTGGATAACTGTCTGGCTCTGACCTCAAGGATGCCAGCCACCCTAAGAAGGCAGTTTGGACTCCCACGTCAGAGGAAAACTGTTTGGAAAGGGGCACTCACATACATTCCCACAGGCCGAGTCAGCAGGCTTAGCTCACAGCAGAGCTTTAAACACCATGCACACGCACGCACTCACGCATGCACGCACACACACACACACACACATGCACGCACACACACTCACGCATGCGTGAAACTCTTGTGTTAAAGGTTTGGTCCCAGGGCAGCAGTTCGGAGGCAGAGCTTTTGGAAGGTGACTTAACCAGGGCTCTGGCCTTGCAAGGGGATTAATCCACTTCTGGACTGGTGAGAGCTGGGGGAACTTTTAAGAGGTGATGGCGAGTAAGAGGAAGTGGGTCATCTGGGCCATATCCTTACAGGGTATAGTTTGCCCCTGGAGCCCCTTACCCCTTCCTGCCCTCTAACAGATATGAGGTAAGCGCTGCTCTCCCACATGCTCCTCACTGTAATGTCTCTGCCCTACCACAGACCTGGGAACAATAAAGCCACGTAACCATGAATTGAAACCCTGAGTCACAATAAACCTGTTATGCTTTATGTTGGTTTTCTTGATTATTTTGTCACAGTGATGGAAAGATGACCAACAGCCCCACCCCCAAAAGGCTTGCCATCCCCTTGGGAAAAACCTCAGTCTCTGTAGGCACAAGGGTACTGCCTCACATAGAAAAACACTATTTCCCCAAGCCCTCCCTACCTTCTGGTCATACATGCTCAGGCCGGGAAGTACCCGCACTCCAGGGTGACTGTAGCGCGCGTTCTCACAGTCGTACTCCATCTCAGGCTGCGTCAGGCTGCGGCACAGGGTGCACACCCATTCTCCCCTGCACAGCAGGTGGGGTCATATTAGAACTCAGCATCCTTCCCTGACCCTCTGCCCAGAACAGACACAAAGAAGTGGGGTGGTGAAGGAAGAAACCATGTCCCCAGCCCTGCATCAACCTTCTAGCCACAGGCTCAAAAGAAGTGAAAGAAGTAAAAAGGCCATGACTACAGAAAGGATAAGTGGGGAGCTAGGGCCAGCTATGGGGCAAATCTGTTATAGAAGCCGTGCAGGGCCACAGCCTCACAGAACTGGTCTCGGTTTGGGCCCAGTAAGCCCATCCTGGAGTGCTGTGGGCCCGGTCAGAATCATGATATGGCCCTGGAGTTGATGCTGCTAGTCAGGTGATGGCATGACTCACCCTGGGAAGCTGAGCAAGGCTGGCACGTGGCAGGAAAGGTGATACACTTTGGGGCAGCGGTCACAGCATAGCAGCTCCCCACCATTGATGCACACCGCACAGAAGTCCTCATTCTCTATGGGGGCTGGGGTCATCTTCTTGGCTCCTGGAGCTCGGGGGATGAGTCTGTGTTCCTCAGATGTGCTCTCCACCTCTTGTGGCCGCTGTCCAGTCAGAGATGTGACAGTGACCTTTCTTCCCCCAAGACCTGGGCCCTGGGTGGCATCAGGCTGGCTGTTCTGGCTGACCTTGGGGAAGAAGAGAGTCTGAGCAGTTGGAACACAGTATAGGAAAGTGGTTGTCAGGGCTGGGGACGGGGAAGACTGACAGAGACTGAGCACTTGCTACGGAGATCTCTTACTCCAGGGCCACAAACCAGCCAAGTCCCAGCTCAACTGTGCTGTATCTCACAGAATCCACACAACAGAGAACAGTCCCACTGGGGATCACAAAAGGCCCTAAAGCAAGTATTCCAGCAAAGAAAAAGGCTCCTAGCCTGGACTGAGCACATCTGAGAGGTACCTTAATGGACATGCTGGAGGACTCAGAGCCACACTCAATCACCAGGAGGAAGCTTCCATCCTGGCTATTTTTCTGGGGCTTCAGCTTAAACACAGGCATCTCTCCTGATGAGGCAGCACAGATCTTGAGCCGCTCCAGTCGCACGTAGGGGATCTTGGGCTCACTACTGATAGCTCTGTGGTGAGAGAGACACCCTGGGTCTCAGCAGGAGCTGCAGTGAGCCTAGATCCCTAAGTAGGTCTCCTAAGTTAACCCCTTCCAGATCCACATTCTGCCTCCTGCCAAGCCCCGCCCTGCCAATCCTGTCAGACACGGGAAAGATCTTTCCATCTGTAGTTAGAAGAGGGCTCCGTGAAGA
This sequence comes from Mus caroli, assembly GCF_978045245.1. Lineage (NCBI taxonomy): Eukaryota > Metazoa > Chordata > Mammalia > Rodentia > Muridae > Mus > Mus caroli. Next base: position 36,619,001 of record NW_028227263.1, on the reverse strand, counting down.
GTGAGGACGATTACCCAGAGTGCATGCCTAGTCATGCCTGGAACTGTCCCACCCCCATTCTAGGCACCCAACCCTGTTCTAGGCACCCACCCCCATTCTAGGCACCCAACCCTGTTCTAGGCACCCACCCCCATTCTAGGTACCCAACCCTGTTCTAGACACTCACCCCCATTCTAGGTACCCAACCACAGCCACCCACTTGAGGCCCTGCAGGAGGTGACAATAGGTATAGACAAAATTCTGCTTCTAGTTCATATACAGGATTACTTCCTGTGCCAACCTCTCAGGACAGGAAGCTGAGGGTGAGAAAGTTGGCCAAAAGCCATTACCTGATGTCTGAATTCTCCTTTGTATCCAGCTCTAGGGCTCCTTGTTCAAAATTCTCATATTCTAAGACAAAAGACAAATGAAATAGCTGTGACATACATTTGTGACAAGACTCTCTCTCTCTCTCTTAGACCTTCCATTCCTGTTATTTGAACTTTTGGCCATACACTTGCCACACAATTGTTATCAACTGTGTGTTCATTCATAGTGGTAACAACAGTCCTACCGTGGGTCTCCTTCCTGAGACAGGATGAAGGCCATTATCTTTTTGGCAAAGAGGAGTACAGATGATTCTCAGAGGCTGCCGACAGGTAACAGCCAAGAGCTTAGAAATCACCTGTTTCCCAGGCACTCGTGTCATCTCCTGTCATTCTCTGCAGTCTCTGCAAGAGCACCACCCCGGAGGCCGGAGCACGGCAGCGTCAACACAGATGAGCAGAGAACAGAGGTGAGGCACACACAGGAGCTCCCGTTTATCAGCACTGTCCTGTTCACTTTTCTTGGGCAAAGCTGGGTCTAAAATGTTAATTTAGTTGCATAGCATATAGGGTTATTCCTATATGTAAAAAGGACCAATAGTCTTCCAGTTGGACTGTCAGTATAAAGAGAAAAAATAATCCAGTTTAGTGGAATTGTTGTTCTTGTATGTATTAAGGGCCTACAAAATAGACTGATCCATTTCCAAATAAGTCATATTTGGACCACACATGGAAAAGTCCTAAGTGGCCAGTATTTCACTCAGTATTTCAGTATTTCTTGACTCGCCCTGATCAGATGAAACAAACCACTGAACCACTTGAAGAAAGGGCTGTTGGTGGGCTGGCTAGACAGCTCACAGGTATAGGTGCTTGTTGCCAAGTCTGACAGCCTGAGTTTGATCCCCAGGAACCACATGATGGAAGAAAAGACACTAACTCCCTGGGAAGAAATGCAGAGCCTATTTCCAGTGGTCCAGTAAGGCATTGCTCAAATGAACATGACTTCTGAGTACTTGGAAAATACTTGCCATTGTTACAGAGTAAGAGGCTGAACGATTTTACTGTGGTTGTTTGTCCCCCTACCCTAGGCAGTAGTTTAATGAGTCCCATTTACTGAAGCCGATGGCATTCCACAAACCACATCCATCAGACACACCTTTTCACTCAACATTTTGCCAAGGCTAGCTCTTTTGGAGTGATTTCTTCCATGGTGCCTACATACAAAACTGGACTCCCTAGGATGTGTTCTGTGGGGAAGGTTGCAAGGAGGTCACACACAGATCAGTGCTGCCCATGGTTAGGATAGCAGAAGCACGTGCACCACTTCTGAAGGACAGAAGCAAATTCGGCCTTCTAAGCAGCATTCCCCCAGGCTGAGCCCATCCCCCTGCCTCCACCACACCTGGAGGTACTGAGTGGCCCGCTCAGGTCTATGGCCAACAGGAAAGTTTACTCAAGTCTCACCTTTTGGATTCCGGTACTGTTGCAGAGCAGTGGATGTGTTGATCACTGGTGCCAGGAAAGGTTTTTTCACAGAGAGGTTAATTGGTTCCTCCAGTTCTGAGGGAATAGCCAAATCCTTGGGACCATCCAGACTGGAGGCTGTAGGGCCTTGTCCTACTGAGTCTGAGAAACGGGTACAATCCTCACTTTCCATCTGTCAAAGGTAAAACATCAAGAAGAATCAAACCTGACATTGTGGCCATCACCAAAACTGGTAAGTTAAGGCTAAGGTGAGAGGCTGTCAGTGGCCAACCTTTGGCTTCATAATAGGCAAAAGTTGAATGCCTAAGACCTACCTTACACAAGGCATTCCCCAGGGAGGACTCAGCCCCATCCCTGGTGCCCAGGCTTTCTGCAGCTGGGCAAGTCCCAGGACTGGATACGGATCTTGGCTCCACATGCACATCAGAAACCGGTGGCATTCCCTGCAGAGGACAAGTGGCCAGACTCGGCGCAGCCTGGGTGTGCCCAGACATTAGACTGGGCCCAGCTTGTGAGTGATTACTTGCCAGGCCTGTGATGGCTTGAGAGGAATCACCCCTCAGGTTGGGTGTGGACTGGAATGTGCCACGCACAAGGTTTGGCACGGGCTGCAGGTGACTGGCTGTCAGGCTTGGCATGGCATGGTTTGAAACACTCATCATGCTGGACACAGTTTGTGGTGGGCCACTCAGCAAGCTTGGAATTGTGTGGGTGGGGGCAGCTGTCAGGCTGCTCACCCTGTGGATCTGTGGCTCTATGGTCCTCGCCAGCCTGGTAGATGACAACTCCATCTCCACAGTGTTGGAAAAGCCCATGATGCTCACTGAGGTGGCATGCTGCAGAAAGGGACATAGGTGGAGTTGGGTTGTCAACTGGAAATGTAGGAAGAGGGGGGACCCATCCCCCGAGAGCTCTGAGCTTCCATTTGCCTGCATTTAGGGGCTGCCCCTGGGAACTGAAGCAGCACATAAAGGCCTGTCCCCATTCTCACCACCAAGGAGGCCACCGGGTCATGACATGGAGAGAGGCGCAAGCTAAGGGGTGTGTGTGTGTGTGTGTGTGTGTGTGTGTGTGTGTGCGTGTGTGTGTGTGTAAAAGCAAGAGAGATGAAGAAAAGGAGAGAACCTACCATCTGACCTGGGGTACATACATGACGCATGACCTATATCTCCCAACCCTAGTCCTGTACTTAAGCAAAGGTGTCATAGGACTTTCTAATTTCGCATTTCCAGTCTTGACTAATACTATGTGTGGCTTCTCTTCCTTCCCTTTAAGGGGTCTCATGAATCACTCTGTACTTGGCTTCAGAGCTGCTCTTTGGAAAGCCCTCCCAAGGTTCCAGAGGATCTCATTCTGTCCAGGGGAACCCAGGTCAACCCCAGAACTTGCAGGAAGCTTCAGCTCGTACTAGCATTGGATAACAGATTTCATCAAGGCAGTGGAAGGTCTTTTCTAGCCTGGGTATACCGGCCAATGTCGCTCCAAACCACAGGAAGAGAACTTCAGGGTGACTCCTAACATGGCGCCAGCTATGCAGCCATCAGATGGGGTGAGACTGTTCCAATCAGAAATCTAACTACGGGGGAGCCTAAGCAGGGGTGACTTAAAATGTTAATGAGAAGCAGTTGAAGATGTGAATGATTTCAGTAGCTGATTGTATATGGGTTTTCAGAGTTGAAGAAACAGATTTGATGGAGGTGAGAAGGCAGGAGACCAGTTTTAAATGTAACTTTCATGATTTCAGGACTTTAACAAGCCTGTACTTGAAAAAAGTAAAGATTGAATCTACACCAGTTTGCCTGCTTTGGAAAATCAAAGTGAAAACACCAGAGCCAGCAGCTCTAGCCTTTCAAGATCAATGTCCCAAATCTGTCTTTCTTCCCCATGTGTGAAGTGCTCACATTTCCTGAGGGCGGTAAACACTTCAATACGTTCTCAGGTTTCAATATAAAGGTAAAAAAGCTTTTCCCCAGTAAAGAAAGAATGTCTTCCTCCCATGAATGTCATGCCTGGTCACCCAGCTAGGAAGCAGCATCATAGGGGCACCCCTCCTCGCTCCCAAACTAACACCAGGCCCTGTAATTCAGATATACCCATTACTTCCCTCTCTACTGACAGTGCCAACCCCTAACCTACTTTCCTGTCTTCCTAGACAACAGGAGTGGCCTCCGTGGTGCAGACACACTTGGAAACACATCAGGCCGCACCATGCCTTTTCATTAAGCTCTGCAGTGCACTCAGTCCCCTCAGGATGAATACAAACATGCTCAAGAGACTCCCAAGACCCAGGTGACCTGTGTGCCTCATCCTTAGCAGCCACCAGTCAAACAACAACCCACCCAATGCTGTGCTCTGTGATCCAGGCCTTCAGACACAGTCTTTAAGCTTCTTAAACAGGAGCAGCAGCCCTTGCCCCCTCCAGAGAGACTGCCTTCTCTGCACAGAACATTTCCCTTGCTCCAGCCCCATGTCCTCTTGCCCAATAGAGCTCAGCACCACAGCCAGGGTGTTGTTGTTGTTGTTGTTGTTGTAACAAAGGTTCTCTCATTCTCAAGTGTAGACCATATCCCCACCCCCTGATGCTCCCATAGTACTGGTCCTTTCAGCCTCCCGGTCCATTTGTGATATATTGACCAGTTGCAGTTCCCTGTGAAACTAAACCCCATCAAAGCATAGACTTGGGTCTATTTTGTTTATCCACTTTATCCCTAGACCTTAAAGCAGTGTCTGAGTGAATACATGACATGATGAGCTAATCAAAATTTCAAAATAATGTCCTGGGACTACTGTTGAGTCTAGAAATACCAAGCCAAGTAAACACCAGTTTTGTTCCGCTCACAACTGACTCTGTGCAACTTCCCTAAAATCAGGGTTGGCTTTGGAGAGCTGAAGTTTAGTGATTCATTTATTATTTATTTTTTTTATTATTACATGCAAGGTAACTGGCTAGGGGTTTTGCACACTCTGCCTCAGCTAAGCCTTACAATTGCCATTAAGAGGTGAAAGATAAAAGACAAAACTTTATGTAACACATAGAACAGTGTTTGGTCTACTACTGCAGCACTAGGAACCTTGCTTTCCACCACTGTATTTTCCTGCAGAGGCCTTAGTTGAATACAAATGGGGCTCAGAAAGCTGTCTTCATGTTTTCCGTCTTACTCTTTTATATACACTGATTTTTGTTTTGATTTTGTACCCAGATCCCTTAATACTCTCACTTTGGATTTTCTCAGCACAAATGTTAGGTGGTTTATTATGCATAGTTCCTTTTTTCTCTTCTTTTGTGCTTTTCTAGCTTTTTGTCAATAACTGGGCCCTTCTGGATGAACTTACGTCATCCTGGTAACATTCTGACACACAGGAGTCCTTCAGAGCTTCACCTAAGATGCTGAAGTGAGATCCAGATCGCTGGCATTCAGAGCCACACTCAGTCATGGCCTGACGGGGCCTGATGGCTCTTCCTCTGCAGCAACACCTTCATCCTTCCCTCATCTGCCCTCACTCTCCTTTCCTTCCCCTTCCCGTCTCTCATGGCCTTCACCTTTTCTTTGGTGTTTTAACTTTTTTCTCTTCTCTACTTATCCTGTTCCCTTATTAGTTAATAGTTTTAAAAGTATGTTTTCTTATTTTTAATTCTCAGTTTTATAAATACATGATTTAGCCAGTTGGTGGTGACTCACACACCTGTATCTCTGAGTTTGAGGCCTGCCTGGTCTATAGAGTGAGTTCCAAGATATCCAAGACTACACAGAGAAACCAGAGAAACCATGTCTCAAAAAAAATGATTTAAACATTTTTTATTTATCTTTCCATATAAAAGTATTCTTTTGTGTGTGTGTGTGTGTTGCTTGGTAATTCTATAGTCTTTGGGGAAAAAAAAAACTTTCCAATTCACTAAGTAGTTTACATCCCCCACCACCAAAAAACTATAGAACAAGAATGAAAAGATGCTCCAACCAAAGTGAGTTAGGCATGGAACCCCAGGGAAAGTGACCAAGACCAGAATGCAGTGACTTTCTGGTTGGTGACTGAGTGGCTGAGTCTTGCAGTGTGTCCCTTGGCTCTGCCTTTCTTCTTCTTCTTCTTCTTCTTCTTCTTCTTCTTCTTCTTCTTCTTCTTCTTCTTCTTCTTCTTCTTCTTCTTCTTCTTCTTCCTCTTCTTCTTCTTCTTCTCTCTCTCTCTCTCTCCCTCTCTCTCTCTCTCTCCTCCTCCTCTTCTTCTTCCTCTCTCTCTCTCTCTCTCTCTCTCTCTCTCTCTCTCTCTCTCTCTCTCTCTCTCCTCCTCCTCCTCCTCCTCTTCTTCTTCCTCTCTCTCTCTCTCTCTCTCTCTCTCTCTCTCTCTCTCTCTCTCCTACTGCCAGAATACAGAATATTCTTTTTAGGGTCTTTTGTGAGCCTCTCAGCAAGACTAGGGTTAGCCTTGTCCTCTGCTGTGAGGGACCAGTGAGATGCTGCAAAGCAAGCTGTCCCTTGGTGGTCCTGCTTGTACACTACCATAGCTTTCTAATAACGTGAACTTCCTTGTCTACAGACAAGGATAGCTGGTGATTAATGCATTGCACTTTATAATATAGGGATCCTTACAACGGCAGTATTCCTCTGCACTTTATAGAACAAATCCTTTCAACTGCAGTATTCCTCCTTTCTCCCCACATGACGTTATATTTAATGTAGTTCTGGTGTTCGTTCTATCTCTCCACAACAGACACTGAGAATTACTTAAACATGAAGCTGCTGCTGACCTTGAACATCTGATCCTCCTGCTTCCTCAAGTGTTAGGATTAAATCATGTGCCTTTAGGCCCAATTTTATAAGGTAGTACAGATTAGATTCAGGGTTCCATGCATGCTCCAGCAAGCCCTTCGTGAGATCCTTGATGCTAATCCAGAATCTACTTAGATCAACTACCGAATCACTTGTGTTGGGCACAAAGCCAAATCTCAAAGAACAAACCTTTCAGAGGATATCAACTCCCTCTTTCCAATTTCTTACTTCATGTAGTGACATGAGTTCACACAGTGACAGAGTAAGAAGGGGACAGGCAGACAGAGCCACGAAAGGACTGTGTTTATTTGGAAACAAGTCTGCTGATGATCTGTTTCTATAACTTATCTCTTTCATCTCCACATCTATGGCCAATCATGGACCAGTGCTAGAAAGAGTAAAGCTGGGAAACTTCCATGGGGGAAGGAACTCAGAAACAGTTGTGAAAATCTAACACTGGCCCATGTCTATAGGATGTAAAAACAATAGCAGCTGGGAAGATGGCTCAGCAGCTAAGAGTACTACTGGCTCCTCTTCCAGATGGCCTGGGTTTCAATCCTAGCACCCACATGGCTGTTCACAACTATCTGTAACTCCAGTCCCAAGGGATCCCATGCCCTCTTCTGGCCTCCATGAGCACCAAGAATGCACATGGTACAAAGACTATAAATATATGTATATATGCAAAACACTATATACTATATACAAAATAAATTCCATACACACATTCACACGCACATGCACATATGCATATACATGGCATTTCTGGGACCTATCTACACCATGTTAATTACTTTTGATACTTTTCTGTCTCTATGAAATGTAGTGCCACCAACTACTACACTCAAATGTACTCATTTCAATGGAGGAAGAAAGTGGAGAATCAAGAGCTCTCACTGCTCTCTGCCAGTGCCACACATGAGCAGAGCTGCAGCAGGACCTTGCGGGCAAGTAGAGCCAGGGAGGAGAGCAGGGCTTCTAACGAGCATGCCAGGGTTGGGCTTGGGAATACAGCCACACAGTGGCCAAGGTTTCACTCACAGAAAGAGCTTCTGCCAGGAAGGAAGGAGACCTGACCTTTGCAGTACCCAGTGCGGTTGAGAGGTCAAGCAAGAAAAAGCAAAAGTGGATTCCTGCCATAAAGTCTCACAAGAATATGACTTACTGCTAACTAATTTGAACTGCCAACAGGAAACTGACACCTCAACTTCATCACACACATAAAACCTTCAGACTTCATAAAGTGTGTACTTTGAAGTTTGCAAGTGAAAGTCGACTATTTTCTAGTTCAGAAAGGAAGAATCAAAATACCAAGAACCCTTTGCTCTGTTACTGAACTCGGGTCTTTAGAGGATGAGGGGAGACCACCCTGAGACTGAGAACCCATTCTTAACCCTTAGTTAGCGCCAGCTCACCTGCTCCTAACTGCTCCTCCACAGGACCCAAGTGTTAGGGACTCTTGCCCTCCTCCTCATCTCAGTTCATCTGTTTGTTGAGACAGGGTCTTGCTATGTAGCTCAGGAAGACATTGAACTTCTGATCTTCCTGCCTCCTCCTTTCAAGTGCTGCCCTACTACACCCAATTCTATGAGGCAGTAAGGATGGCACTCAGGGTGCTGTGCACGCTAAGCAAGCAACTGAGCTCCATTCATTCCAGACCCATCTCCTTTTTGTCTGCCTGTGTGAGCACACCACTGGCTTTTCATCTGTCCTTACCACCTGACTTGCCATCTTGCCTGAGAGCTCCCTGTCTTTTCTGACAATCGCCCTGCAGCTTTTTACTCAGTCTCTGACCTGTCTAGTAGCTTTCCTGTAACCTGCTGAGCACCCTCTCCCACTACACCACCCACGTCTCCTTCTGGAGTTCAATGTATTGATATTACTGTTCTAGTGTTTGCCACACGGTATTCTCAAAATTCAGAGAAAGCTTTGTTTTTTCACTGAAACAAGGAGGAAAGTTGAGACACAGTGACTACCCAGATTTCCCAAGTCCATCTAAGCCCAAGGATAGGAATCTTGGTCTAGCCTGTGAAACCTGCTAGATGATCTTAATTTTTTGCCATTGGCTAGAAATCCAGTATCCTAGTGAGAAGTAATTATAAAATAACAAACAGACACATAGTATACATGTCCTGAGTTTATTATATCTCTGGTTCTTCCAGCAAGATAACATTTCTGCAGATAAAGCAGGAAGATGACATGCTGTCCCTCATCAATTCACCTCAGATATCTGAAACATACTGTGTTTTTAACAACAAAACGAGTTAGTTTAAGAACATTATTTTGGCTGGGCAGTGGTGGCCCATGCCTTTAATCCCAGCACTCAGGAGGCAGAGACAGGTCAATCTCTGAGTTTGAGGCCAGCCTTCCCTACAGAGAGGGTTTCAAGACAGTCAGGGCTACACAGAGAAACCTTGTCTCAAAACAAAACATAACAAAACAACCATTATTTTGGGTGGGATGACTTCTCAAACCGTAACTAGGACATAGTCTCACAAAGCAGAACTAACGGAAGCTAGCACATAAATGCCCGGCTGAAATGCGGCAGAGTCCAGTATCGCTTCCAGAGTCTCTTCAGAGTGGAAGGCTTAGTGCGTCCCTTCGGCAGCCTCACATGTGGCCTTTCTTCAGGTGAGGTTGCCGTCTTCCTTCTGGCAGTTTCCATTATACAAATCCTAACGCCTCACTTCTAATCTCATCGCTTGAATGTAGAAAGTGAGCAGCTCCTTACGCTGGTCGTGGTGGGGCACGCCTTTAATCCCAGCACTCAGGAGGCAGAGGCAGGAGGATCCCTGAGCCCTGAGTGTGAGCCAGTCTGGTGTACAGAAAGTTCCAGGAGAGCCAGGGCTATGCAGAGAAACCCTGTCTCACAACTGCACACGCCATGCTTCCCACCCCACCCCCAGAAAAGAGAGAGAGAGAGAGAGAGAGAGAGAGAGAGAGAGAGAGAGAGAGAGAGAAGCAACCTTAAAGAAAACCATGTTTCTAAACTTGCTTGCTCAAGCTATATCCCATGTGTGGGCTTATTATGATGTCACACATGCTAGAATGGCCACATGGCTGTGTACCATCTGTCTCTGTTGTTGTTCCAAAGCTCTTTCTGCTCACTGCTGGTTTCAGGTTGCTCCACAGTGGTTAACATCACCAGAGAGCACTGGGCTGATATACAGCAGGAAAGGGGATCATACACTGAAAGTTCCTTCTCTCTCTCTGGCTGGGGATGCAGATAAGGAGAGGTAATTTACCATACAGAGGTAAACGGACTGATGAATATAAGGGCTCAGAATATCTGAGTGTTTTAACAGCTTCAGATAGGCAGACTGGTTTTTTTTAACAGTAGAAGTTCACAGAACAGCCAAACGAGGCAGGTGAAGAAGCACCTAACCTAGCTAGTAGCTGGTGTCACATATCGGTTTTTTACATGTTGATTTTTAATAGTAGTGTTGTTGCTATCACTGGCAGTGAGCGCTCAACCTCCTCAAGAGGCTCCTGTGTTAATTAAAGCTACTCTGAGGGGGCACTCCCACTGACCAGAGTCAAATGGGGTCATAGGAGATGAAAGAGTTGGAAAGTACCCAGGGCCTTGATGATCTGAGACAATGAGGACCCTAGAGACTGAAGTGGGAGGAAGAGGAAAGGCGTGAGTGGAATTCAGTAAGTCTGCAATGAAAGCCAGCAGAGTGAAACTCACAAAAACCTTAGAGGCTCGAATGAGTCTGCTCAGGCTACTGGAGGAGACTCTCAGTCTATGTGTGAGTAAGTGCCTGTTTCCTTGTGGACCAGGTGATGTGGGCAAGAGTCTTAGGCTTGGTCTATGAAGGACTTCACAAGAGAACTAAAGGGAGAGAGCTTCTTAAAGAGATAGACTCGTATGCAACCGACAAGGGTTTGGCTTGACTCCGAAAGAAGAGAGCAGATTGTAGCACAGTCCTGCAGCTGCCAACCAGGACCTGGGACACACCCTCGGAAAGCTTTACCAGACCCAGGGAACAACATTCTGACTACTTTCAGGACCATCTTTTATGACTAAGAGATCACTTCTGAGGTTGAATATCCAGGATCTGGTCCACAACAATTGATTCAGGGATGTGAAGACAAGATGTATTTTCTCTCATATATGCCCGGCTTACAGTTCTGTTTAAGTGAGTCAGTTCTCATCTCTGGGCTAGAATGTCCTCTTCCACAGGCTGATGTAAATCTCATGGAGCCGTTATAAGAGGTGTTAAGAGTTAGGTGTCTGGGACTGGAGAGACAGTGACAACTGGAGTGGTGTCAGCAACTAAGAGCACTGACTGCTCTTCCAGAGATCCTGAGTTCAATTCCTAGCAACCACATGGTGGCTCACAACCATCTGTAATGGGATCTGATGCCTTCTTTTGGTGTGTCTGAAGACAGCGACAGTGTACTCATATACATAAAATAAATAAACCTTTTTAAAAAAGAGTTCAGGTGTCAACATGCTTTGGTAATGGTATACCTGCTCTCTACCTCAGCCATTATCCTTCATTCATCTGCAAATCTCAATAATCTGGTCACAGGAAATACAACCTAGACTCCACTTGAGCCATGAGCAGCACCCCCAGTGACCTCAAAGTCCTTTACAGAAGAACTGGGGCTGCACTCTATGCAGCAGAGAGCTCACTGGCAGGCAATGGGAGACTCGGCTTAACTCTCTGTGATGCCTATGGCCCACTGCAAGTGCTCTAAAGATAAGCTCATATGTGTTCTTCCTGGAGTGATTAGTTCAGAAGTATGAAAAGAAGCCAATGAAAATGCCTTCCAGATTCACCAGAATTGTAGGGGGTTGTGTTGTAGAGTTGAGACCGTGGCACTTTTCAGAGTAGCTGAACTAAGACTAGGGAGCTTAGGCAACAGCCAGTGCCTGGGAATCAAAGTCCTGCTGGGTGCATGGAAGGTAGCAGGGCAGGATGAGAGTGCAAGCGTCTCCTTCTAGATGACTTGTTCTAGAACTTTCATATCTCATCTTCAGCTGCAACGTCTTCACTGTGAGGTCAGTTAGCAGCAGCAGGTGCACTGCTCTAATCAAAGTCCTAGTGACAACAGAGCTGGCATGGAATGCACACAGGAAAGCCTGGTGCCACAGGTCTCTCTGCTCTAGAGTCTTCAGAGGGACATTTCACTTTCCTGGAACCCATGGGCCAGCACAAGCTGAGGAGTGGCTGCAGACCCAAACATTGGTACCAACGGCAACAAAAGCCAAGGAAGGCTGTGTCCTAAGGACTCTCCAGCAAAGCCCCCGGCTACTTCGAAGACAAAATCCAGTAGTGAGAGGCCAAAATGGAGTCCTCTTTCTCCCACTGAAGTGCACAGAGAAGTCATTGAACCCAGTCAGTGAGAACAGCTTGAGTCAGGAGCCTGTGTTCTGATCCTAACATTGCCCATAGACACTGTATAACTCTTAGGTGGGTCACTTAATCTCTCTGTGTCTCAGTTTCCACATCTTTCAAAGGGAAATAAGAAAGTGGCTTCCTCATAGTATTGCTAGGATAAACAAAGACATAAAGTGGAATTATGTAAAAAAAAAAAAAAAAAACTGTGGAAAATTGTTTTTAAACTCATGTAAACTATCATTCAGTAATGAGGAGTTCAAAATATTTGGTATCTTCAAGTTTATATCTCTTATTCACTCAGCCCCAGCTTAAAAGCAATAAATCCCAAGCAGGCAGTGGTGGTGCACACCTTTAATCCCAGTGCTCAGGGAGTTCAAGGTCAGCCTAGTCTACAGAGTGAGTTCTAGGACAGCCAAGGCTATACAGAGAAACCCTGTCTTGAAACAACAACAAATCAAACACACACACTCACATACACACACACACCAAAACAAAGCACACCAAAACAAAACAAAATAATCCCTTCAAATTAGATCACCTTTCCTTATGGTGGCCTCTTTGCCAAACCCAAAGCTCCCTCTGGGCCACAGTAACAGCCCTTTACTGGGAGCCTCAGACATGAAGCCTTATAAAAAGCATCTTCAACAGGACCACCCCACCTGCCTGCCCCTTACCCAAACCATAACATGGGCCCAGGCCAGTTATGAGGACCAAGAACAGTTCAGAACAAGATGTTACAGAGCTGACTAACTCCACTGCCAACCTGCAGCCACCCAGAATGACCCTCTGTTACTCAGAGAGTCCTAGAGTCACTCACACAGGCAGCATAGTCTCTGTGCTTGACTGTGGTTTCCTCCCTTCTTTCATACTACATGTAAGAACACAGCTGCACACCTCACTTCCAAATGAGAGCAGTGTTTCCTGCATGGTTCGCCCACCACTTAAGCACCAGCAGGTCCCAGGCTTCCTGATGAATTCTGGGCACTAATAATGCCAGCTTTGGCTCGTCTTCTAATGTGTTTGCCATGGGGGAGCATCAGCAATTCAAAACAACATCCCTCCTTCCTGCCAGGATGCTCTTTATCCCATGCTCCCATTCCCTAGACCAAGACAGACCAGGGTTTTGAGCCAAAGGACTTTGTCTCACTTCCTGTCATTGATCAGACACTGGATTCAAAGCTCTTGTCATCTGATAGTCCTTGAAACCTTGGCTTCCTCTTCCTTCCCACAGCTACTAACTTCATTTGACTTCTCTCCTCCGTACTATTCTGGTCTTTTGTACCACTGATCTCTATTTGAAGTGACCTTTCAAATATCCCTCCTAGCTGAAAATCCTTCAGTCAATACCCCAGCCCCAGCACTGAACCCCAAATCCAAGCATAATAGGCAGGGTCTTCCAGCCACTCCCCTTCCCAAGTGCAGTTCCCATTTCTGCTGAGCCCATTTGTCTAAAACCCCTAAGAGAGCCCTGGCTTTCTCTCAGCTTTGACCTTCCAAGGCCACCATTTCTTTTCACTGTAACCTTTCTCCCTCAACTTCTTCACATTCTAGTGTAATAGTGTAAATAAACTTCCAGGAGGTGTCTGGTGGGCAGCCTCCTCTCTCCGAGGTAAATGCTCCAGTCAGGTACACCTCAATGACTGCTGTGGCTCACCATCATAATTTACTGTTGGTGGTGGTTTATCTGTCACCAGACAGCAAATCCACAGTGAGATGGACCACTTTACACAGCAGTATGTGCTGAGCACCTACAACATTCGAAATTCTAGTACATAGCTCTTGCGTACATCTGTGCGAATGCATGTAAAATTTGTTAACATCAAATGAATAAACAAATGGATGGGTGAGATGGTTACTAACTACTAAGACCTACAAACAGCCTATTTGCAGCACATGTAGACCAAACCATTTTCAACAGAGTAGGTAAGACAAGACAACCATAGACTAAAAGCCGCTAGAATCAGAGGTCTTCCCAGTCTTTGAGAGTCACTAGAAGTTTCCAGCCAACTTTCATTTCTACCATTGCTTCCTTTTCCAAGCTCTCTTCTTGAGCACAGTGAAGCCTGAGAAAATGAGGGGCTGTACATCGAGGAACTGGCAGAAGTAGGCTACAAACCAGAGGATGCTAAGGGGCAGATGGGCAAGCTTGGAGCTGTACAGTCTAGCCAACAGGCCTTTAGAGCCAGGACTTGGGGGAAGACCAGGAAGATTGAGGGTACTGGCCCCGGAAGGTCTCTGGGACACAGGCTAGGGTGGGGAACATGCCATAGTGCTAGCAACAGTCCAGCTAGAAGGAGGATAGAGTGGAGAGAAAAAAAGAAAAGAAAAAAAAAAAAAAACAGAGAAAGACAACTCAGAGTTGTTGGGGCTGGGTTACTGCTAAGGCCAGTGAGTGCCTGCAAATGAGAGGGCGACTAGACCAGAGGCCTCTGATGGCTCATCTTCAAGTGATCTCCATGTCTGTAGGTCCTCAACTGTCTCTGCAAGGACATCTCTGCCAACCATGCACCTAACCAATTTGCTGGCTCTAATTCTAAGGCCAATAGCTCTGGGTGGTGTGGAGCCATATAAAATACCTTCTCTCGCTTACATTGCAGAAAGGATAAAGGCTGTACCTTGGGTTCTTAAGTAAAGCTTAGCTCTTCTGACAGCCATGGAGCCGGAAGGTCTCAGCTCCCTTAGCTGCTTGGTGGCGATGTCCACCTCAGACAGCCATTAGGAAGGCAAAGTCAGATCGTAAAGGACCACACACCATTCTGAGCATAGAATAAATCGACTCCTTCCCCTTCCACTCTAAATGAAGCCCAGTGAGCCCATATGGGAGTGTAAGTGGGAATGGGGAAAGACCAACATTGCTTCATTGCCTACTTAGGGAAAAGGCACAAGTCAGAGCTGGGTAGCATCCAGGGATGGAACAGGGACACACCTCCCTGCATCCCGTCACCCGTATCCAGGTGGCTGGTGTCAGGGCCGAGTTACCTTTCTCACCACATTTGGAGAAGAGTGCTGGGAGGTGCCATCCACTGGAGGGACACTGTGAGGGGTTTCCTCCCCAGATGTCTGGGGCAAGGGAGCAGCAGTATTCTTGTCAACAGGTAGAGCTGGCTTTGGGCCCTCAGGTGCTGGTGGCTCCTCTGTAACCTAGAAAAGAAATAACAACCCTGGATGGGTTTCCCCAGAGAGCATACCAGCGGGGACTAATGGGCCCTGTCCCTTGTAGCTGTTTACACACCATGAATGGCTTAAATTTTCTCAAAAAGAAAAATAGTCTGGGTTAGAGAAATGGCACAGCCAGGAAAGTACCTGGAATATGAGTTCAGATCCCAGAACCCACATAAAACTTGGGGGTAAACCCCAGAGCTGAGTTATAGTGGGTAGAAAAAGGCTCCTAGGCCAGTCAGCCTAGCCAGTCTGTGGTGGTGTATGCCTTTAATTCCTGCAGAGGCTGGCAGATCTCTGTGAGCTTCAGACCAGCCTGGTCTATGGAGTAAGTTCCAGGACAGCCAGAGCTATACAAAGAAACCATTTCTCTGGGAGAGAGAGGAAGAGAGACAGAGACACATACAGAGAGAGAGAAGAGAGAGAGAGAGAGAGAGAGAGAGAGAGAGAGAGAGAGAGAGAGAGAGAGAGAGAGAGAGAATATCTCAAACACTAAATCAGAAGGCTGGAGAGATGGCTCAGTGGTTAAGAGCACTGACTGCTCTTCTAGAGGTCCTGAGTTCAATTCCTAGCAGCTACATGGTGGCTCACAACCTGTAATGGGATCTGATGCCCTCTTCTAGTGTGTCTGAAGACAGTGACAGTGTACTCAGATACATAAAATAAATAAATCTTAAAAAAAAAACACTAAAGCAGAGTCAACCTCTGGCACATATATAAACACATGCACAGAAATGCACGTGAACCCCTCATGTACACCCCCAGACATGCATGCACACACTCGCACACATCTTATCTAAACTCTTACTAAAATTGTATCCTAATACAATAGAACCTATATCCTAATACCATAGTCTTAGAATTTTGAGATAACTTTGTGATATTCACTTTAGCAATTATAATGTGGTTTTGGGGTTTTTTGTTTTGTTTTGTTTTGTTTTTTGTTGTTGTTGTTCTGTTTTGTTTTGATTTTTTTGTTTTTTTGGGGTTTTTTTGTTGTTGTTTTTGGTTGGTTGGTTGGCTAGTTGGTTAGTTGGTTAGCTGGTTGGTTAGTTTGGTTTGGATCTGGATTTATTTCATTGTCAATTGTTACAGTGCTAGGATTCAAGCCCAGGGTCTTATGCATGATAGCAAGCACTCCACAACCTACCACTGAGAAACCGTCCAGTCTGCCCCACAGTGTGTACTTATATTTAGCCTGTGGCCCTCTGTGACTCCTGAAGCCCACTATGCCATCTCAGGGACTACTTTACACCTCTTCCCAGGAACCAGGCCTCAGGAGTTGACAATTGAGACATTATCTATGAAGCATGAATGTGAAGTCTCTGGAGTCTCTCTGAAGATGTGTAAGCATAGATCTTAAGGAGACAGCATTGTGGGAAACGTGGCAAGGGATGGGGAAGCAGGAGGGTAGGGAGATCAAGAAAAAAAAAATCAGGAACTAAGAATTCAGATGTGGAATGGCAAAGATCCCAAAGCTATAACCATGCCCAATCATCTTAAGTGAGAAAACAGAGGATCGGTGTTCAGTACTCCAGTGTTCCCGAAAGAGAGACCGGAGCCTCTCCTGTGGCATTAAAGGCAAATTGGCAGACCCAGATCCCAGGCTTAGTGCCTCTTCTCAACACTGTATTGTCTCTAAGCAAACTGCTGGCCCTCGCCAACCCCACTCCTCATCTACAAGCTACAGCTGGCACCACCCACAGGACACAGCTGTTGATGTGGTATTCTGCATGTGTACAAAAGACATACCTAGCTTTGCAGATATGAAATAAAGTCTAAACTGTCCTCGGGATGTTGTAAAAGTGCCACCCACTAAGGTCTGATGCCACCCTCGCTCTACTCCTTGAGCTCCCCGCTTCCCCACTAGGCATGCCTAAGCTCCCAGCAAGAGAGTTTTAAAAGCTGCATGGACACAGGAGAGATCTCTGCCCTTTCCCCTGGCTCTGGCAGGGCCCCAGCACCACTCTGACGGTACCATGTGTTGGGCTTGAGTAACATTGGTGCTCTCCATGGATACATGAGAATCTGAGTTCAAGCCTCCAGAACCCACATAAAAAGAAGTCAAGAAAGGTCAGTGGGTGCCAATAATCCCAGTGCTGGGAAACTGGGGACACATGAATCCCTGGGGCTTGCTGGCCAACCACTTGAGCCAAATTGGCAAGCTCCAGGTTTGGTAAGATGTTGTTTTAACAACAACAACAACAATAGGTAAAAAGCAATAGAGGAAGATGCCCAATATTAAACCCTAGCTTCTACATAAACTGACTCACTTTGCTCTACTTCCCCCCTTCCCCCACTCTCCTTCCTTCTTCTCCCCTCTCCCCCTCTCCCCTCCCTTTCTCCCCTTCTCCTTCTCTCTCCTTCCCTCTACCGCTCTCCCTCTTTCCTTCTCACCTTTCTCCCTTCTCCCCTTTTCTTTCTCTCTTTCTCTCCCCACCCTGACAAGTATCTTTTTGTTTTAAAGGTACTATCTATGGACAAAATTCCCAATGTCATCCCAGGGTATAGCTAAGCCAGGCCACTGTAAAGAATACTGAGCCCAGACCTCTATAGAGATCATGCACTATGTCTGCCACAACTTTGCTCAGCAGAGAGTTTCAGGTAGCTTTCAGATGTGAGGGCTAAAGACCACTCTGATGAAGGAACCTGGATGCTGCATGCCATGGGAAGTCCCGGGAAGACAGCTCACCTGCAGGGTCTCCTCCTGGCTCTGGGACTGCACGGGTGCTGGCTGCCTCACGATGTAGTTGATCTGCCCCACGATGGTTTGCTGAAGATGCTGAGGAGACTTGGTCTGACTCAATTGCAGGCTAGGCTGCTGGGCCTGCAGGAGAAGTTCCAAGTCCTTCTGCATCTCCTCCAGCTCAAACTTGTGGTGCATAATGTCCACATTCTGCGAACAGGCAGGCCCAGGAGGGCTCTCGTGCTGACTGGAAGCCAGGTGCTGGGATGGAGGCAAGGGTGGAGGTGCATGCTGGGGGGGTGGGGGAGGTGGCGGTGGTGGGGGTGGCTGCTGCTGCGGCTGCTGCTGAAAGTGGCTGAGCTTTAGCTTCTGATGGTGGCCCAGCTGAACTTGGATGGAGGGTGTCTGTATGGTGGGCTGGGCATGGGCTCCTGGCTGCACATCTTGCGGAGGGACGATGCACACAGGCTGGGAAACCAGTTGCGGTCCTGGCCGCTGGGATGTACTCTCCTGTTCTGCAGGAGGTTGTGGTTCCAACCAGGGCTGCATCAGTTTGGGTGGATGAGGACTGCAGGCCAGCTCTTTCTCCCTGGGCAGCAGGGTAGAACACTGCAGTGACCCCAGCTGGTGGGGCACCATTTCAGAAGGCTGTCGGAAACTGTGAGCGGGGTGGATGCTGGGTGGGGGGACTTGACCTTTGAGGGAAGGCGAGACTGGAGAGCAGTGGGAACAGCAGACGGACGAGGAACACAGTGCTGGAGACTGGAACTTGTGTGAGGGGTGGCTGAGTGCCTCCTGCTGAGCCATGGGGGCCTGGTGGCTCTGATAAAAAGATGGCTGCCCCTGTAAACTCCCATAAGAGGCAGCTGCAGCATCTGCCCGGGTCAGCTGTCCACCTTCAGTGGATATGCAGCCTGGGGGTTCAGAATAGAATTGCCAAAGGTAAGACCCAACTGCTCCCCTTTGCTATTTTCTATTCCTCCTGGTCTCCAAGACTCCATGTCAACAAGGCTGCCAGGGTTACTTGTAGGAGCCTGCTTTAGGGGAACACAGGTATTTGAAGAATTGGGTCAGCTTTTTACTAAATGATCAGCCTTTCTACCCCACTGGGAAATCCACTTGCTCTTTAGTCTAACAGCCCAATGGAGACTCACTAAAAGAATCCACGTGGGGTTGGGGAGGAAGTATATTGGAAAATAGCAAAGGGTACACAGAGAGCCTCTAGGCACACATCTGGGAAACTATTGGGCAGTGCAATACAAGATCCCATGCCAGGTTGGTGGCAGGCACCAGCACTGCCCTTGGGGTTTCTGAGCCTGTGTGAGAACATCAGATCTAGTGTTCTCTCTGTCTACCGCTCCTTCATCCCATTGTTTTGATGAGGCTTGTTAAGAAAAAGGCAAGAGGATCTGTCTGATTTACCTTTGGTCCTTTATGCTCACCACCAGGCCTCATCTAGGGCAAAAGTCGAATTAAATCAAATGGGAGAAGGCAACAAAAATTAAATCTGGGGGGGCTGGAGAGATGGCTCAGCGGTTAAGAGCACTGACTGCCCTTCTGAAGATTGTGAGTTCAAATCCCAGCAACCACATGGTGGCTCACAACCATCTGTAATGAGATCTAACGCCTTCCTCTGGTGTATCTGAAGACAGCTACAGTGTACTTTCATATAATAATAAATAAATCTTTTGGCTGGAGTGAACGGGGCCAGAGCAGATAGAGCTGAAGCAAGCAGAGGTCCTGAGTTCAATTCCCAGCAACCACATGTAGGCTCACAACCATCTGTTCAGCTACAGTGTACTCATATACATAAAATTAATTAATTATTTAAAAAAAAACTAAATCTGGGGCTGGGAATATAATTCACTTGGTGGAGTGCTGGCCCAGCATGTGCAAAGACTAGATTCGATCCCCAGAGCCATTAACTGGGTATGGTGGTGCACACCTGTAACCCTGGCACTCAAGAGGAGAGGTGGAGCCAAGAGAGCTACAAATTCAATGCCACCCTCAGTCAGCCTAAGCTACGTGAGACCTGTCCAGGAAAACAAACAAAACCAAAGCTAGTATTCAGCCCCAAATCAAAGTGGTAGTGGTGGTTAGTTTAAGAAGTCATTAGGCTGTCAACACAAGTACATCTTCATATTGTCTACACTCTGCCTAGAGACTGATTGACAGAAATTGCAACAGAAAAAAATGCACAGACCATTATTTTTCTGTTTGCATGTCAACCCCAAAGGAGGAGTGTGTAGCTTATACTACACACGTGCCCCGGTGTTAGCACAGAGACATGTTCACCTGAACTGCCATACAGTCCCATCCCCACCCCCACCCCTACCCCCACCCCACCAGCAATAAAACCGCCAAGATAAAAGGAACAACATTCATGCAGAGCAAGAAGCTAAGAATTCAGGTGATGTTGCAGAGTCCCATGATGCCATTATTTACCTAACCCTACCCCTCCAAACACACACACACACTTCTACTGAAGAAAAGGCTTGACTGGCTCCATGATCAATGGCAGTCTGAGAGCACTTTCTCTTAGGCATGTGCTGACCCACCTAGAAACCACAGCAGATTGCCTATGCTTATAGTAGGCAGGCTAAAGGCTACAGCTCACCAAGGGAAGCCAGCTGCTTGGTCCAGAAGTTGGGCTCCCAGGTGAATCTGATACTCCAAGGAGAGCCAGGATCTGTGTTACATCTCGTCTCCAGCAACCGCTGCATCTGAAACACAATCTGGAGACAGAGCCAAGGTCACTGATGACACACCTGTGCCTGCATAACAACTCCTACTTTCTCCTGCTTTGGACAGGTTAAAGGGCCCCAGGTCATGTCCCTCTAGCCTCTAGTCCTCCTCCATAGTCTGACTTCCATGTCCCCAGGATCTTCCAGTCTTCCCAGACAGTGCTCTTTCTCTTCCCAAAGCTCTGGAACCCTACACTCATATCTCTTCCTGGCCACAAGTGATTTATACTTGCCGGGCAGCTCCATCCATCCCACCGTCACCCACTTTCAAAACTGCAGACCCTCTCTGAGCTGGCCACTGCTCTGCTTCTGCCAGCATGCAAAGCAACCTTCATCCCACCCCACTGCCATCTTCCTCTGCAATGGCTCTCAGCTACTGGCCTTCAGTACTCTCCTGTTACTTAGGGCTTTGGCAAGTATCCAATTACACCCTGCCAACATCTGCTTCTAGATATGGCCCAATCAACATCTTGACCTCTTATGTCTTTGGTGGTTTTTTTTTTAAGATTTATTTATTGATTATATGTAAGTACACTGTAGCTGTCTTCAGACACTCCAGAAGAGGGAGCCAGATCTTGTTACGGATGGTTGTGAGCCACCATGTGGTTACTGGGATTTGAACTAAGGACCTTTGGAAGAGCAGTCAGGTGCTCTTACCTGCTGAGCCATCTCACCAGCCCAGTCTTTGGTGTTTTTTAAGGTTTATTTTCTTTTTGAGACAGAGTCTCACATATTCCAGGCCATCTTCAAATCTATTATGTATCTAATAAAGACCTTGACCTTCTCACCTCCTGCACATACTACCACATCTAGATTATGGAGTGCTAGGTGTCAAACCTAGAGCTTTGTACATTCTAGGCAAATACTCTACAATTAGCTCTATTCCCAGTTCATATTCTTGATTTCTTTTGTTTCTGAGATTATATTTTAATCACAAAATTTCTTCCTTTCCTTTCCTCCCTCCAAATCCTCACATGTACCTCTCCCTGCTCTCCTTTAAATGTACAGCTTCTTTTTTTTTGTTTTGTTTTTGTTTTTGTTTTGTTTTGTTTTTCTGGTTTTTGAGACAGGGTTTCTCTACATTGCCTTGGCTTTCCTGGAGCTCGCTCTATAGACCAAGCTGGCCTCGAGTTCAGAGAGATCAGCCTGCCCCTGCCTCCTAAGTGTGCTGGGTTCAAGGAGTGCACCACCACCACTCACCATAGCTTCTTTTTTCACCATTGTTATTGCATGCATATATGTATCTGTATGCATCAATATACTCCGTAATGCAACCAGTTGAGTCCATATAAAGTTTCCTGTATCATTCTTGATTTTTCTAATGTCAATCAACTTCCATCTGTTTCAGCTCAGTCACTATACCTACACGGATCCCATTCATCACCTGAACTCGTTCTACCTATGAAGATACAAACTCCTACAAGCTACTTCCTGATTCTAGGACATTCCTACTCCCTTGAGATATACTCTTCAATCTCACTGATCTCTGCGAGTGCCACTCCTACAATCCACAGCCTTCCCAGTTTCCCATTATCTTCAGGTCCCATATCAATAGCCCTAAGTCTCTCCCCACTACCAAAGCTAACCTCAGGCCAATCCAGGCATCCTAAAGCCTGTCATCTAGGGCTATGTAAGTGAACATTAGTTTCCGGGGCTCCCTTGGAGGGTTCCGTCAGACTCCCTCTTGGGAATTTCCTTCATCAGCTTCCTCTTTTGTGCTAGGTCATTCACACCCTTTCACCGGATCTCTAACCCTCTTATTATCTACTACCTTGTAGCTCGGAGAAATGAGACCACAAAAGGCGAGTGCTTCCAGGAGCTGAGATGTAGCTCAGTTAGTAATTTGCCTAGCATACAGGAAACCCGAGGTTTCCATATATACATACTCAGTATCCCATAAATCCAGCATGGTGGTGCATGCCCATAATACAATTCAGGAGACTCAAAAGTTCAAGTCATCCTGAGCTACAAAGTGTGTTTGAAGCCTGCCTGGACCCTGTCTCAGAAATGACAAAAATCCAAATTCTCCAAAACACAGATCCCTCCACTTTATGCCCTGAACTATGTGTACTACTGCCCTTGTCTGAGGCCAACCAGACTCACATTCTGCCAGCTTTCCCAGAATGCACTCCACCCACCTGTGTTTTACTGTCAGCCTCTCTCCCATATAGAAGTGCAAAAGTCTGCCAGGTTGACAAAAGGAAGAGAGCTTTGCATTCTTCCCAGGTTACCTGTCTCCTTCCCCTTCCCTCTTGACCCCCACTGCCCACACACAAACTCCTCGTCTGACTCCTGACTCTACTTTGCTGGAACTTCCTTATAAGATCGCCAGACAGGGCTGGAGTGATGGCTCATTGTTTAGGAGCACTGAATGCTCTTTCCAAAGACCAGGGTTCAATTCCCAGCACCCACAGTGGCAGCTCACAACTGTCTGTAACTCCAAAATCTCACACCCTCACCCAGTCATACATGCAGGCAAAACACCAGTGTACATTTTTAAAAGAAATCCCCAGGGGCCTTGGGACTGCACCTTTTGGGCAGCTCATCCCTGTCCATCCTGTCTCACTTTGGTAATATGGCCAGCACAGACTTCAGGTAGAGCTCTTCTGCCGTCTGTGCACTGTGCTTCCTTGCCTGCCCTCTACACTCTAGCTGTGCTCCTCAGCCTTCTCCTATCTGTAGAAATGATGGCACTCCCTAGTTTTGGATTTTCTCTCCTCTTCTCCTCCATGATGCTGCCATGGTGATCGTTCCAGTAAACAACATCTTAATCTCCAGTCCCGATCTCCTTTTGACTTCCAGACCCCTCCATCAGACCAGCTCTTTCCACATCCCTTTTCAAATACCTTCCAGGCTCCTTAGCGTCCACACAACCCCCTCTCAGAACTCATCCTCCTCCAGCCTGGAGTGTGGCACTCAGGGAAAAGAGACAGGAGGATCTCAAGTTTGAGGACTGCACAAGCTACCTAGCAGGACCCTGTCCAAAAATAATAATAATAATAAAATAACCAAACGAAACACCTCCTTCTTCTCCAGGGTCACCATACTCCCAAGCCTAAGACTTTAAATCTTCAACACCTGCTTTTTTCTCATTCCTCAGCTTAGACCTAGTAAACTTCCGTGAGATCTCTGCACACTTCCCAGGACAGTATCTGACTCCATGAGAACTACAGGCCTTCCTTGCTGGGTTATCTGGAAGAAATGGAGATCATTTCAGCAGCTGGGTCCCTCATGCTTTGGAACTTGGTAGAAAATGGCACTGTCTTACTAACCCCAAACCATGGTGTGACAGGTTACTCCTCTTTCCTCCCAAAACTTCCAAGGATGGCCCCTCCCCTTGTGACACAAGCACCATTCTGCTCTGCTTTCAGGGTTCCTCTTACCAGCTCTTTGCTGAAAAGGAAAGGGACGCTGCTTTTGCTGCAGACAGCCCAGTTGATGAAATTCTGCACGTGCTCAAACTGCCGGTTGAGAACCATGATGCTCTGCAGCTGCTGCTCCAGCTTTCGCTTTCTCTCGTTAGTGATGCCCTGGCGCACAGAGAAAAGACAGAGTCCCTGGGTTGGTTGTTCATGGACCTGTTTGGGAAGCCTAGTGGCCACTGTGTGTCAGTATGAGCACTGATGGCATCAGACAAGAGAGATTCTGAAAACAGCCTGCAACTGTTTGCTGATGGAGAAAGGGTAAGAGACTTTTAGGAACAAATTTGGAATGGTGATAAATAGAAAAATATGAATGAATGAATGAATGAATGTCTACATCTCTTGCATACAACCTTCTAAAGAAGGTGAATTAATCTCTGTTTTAAGACTTCAAACAGGGGGGCTGATGAGATGGCTCAGTGGGTCAGAGCACTGGCTGCTCTTCCAATGGTCCTGAGTTCAAATCCCAGCAACAACATGGTGGCTCACAATCACCCATAATGAGATCTGATGCCCTCTTTTGGTGCGTCTGAAGACAGTGTACTTATTTATAATAATAAATAAATCTTTGGGCCAGAGCAGGGTTGACCGGAGCAAGCTAAAATTCAATTCCCAACAACTACATGAAGGCTCACAACCATCTGTATAGCTACAGTGTACTCATATACATTAAATAAATAAATAAATCTTTAAAAAAAAAAAAGACTACAAACTGGCATAGTTAAGATGGCAGCTACCTGAGAGACTTTGCATAGGTGAGAAGCTGAACTGGTTTTCCAGCCTTAACAAGCCACTCTCTCAGAATTAGACCAGAAAGTTTAAAATAGAGTGTGCATCCAAGTTGCTACAAAGACTGGATATCTGCATGCTAGCCCTGGCTTCTGACCTGGCCCAGGTGTTAGCCCTGGCTTCTGACTTGGCCCTGGCTTCTGACCTGGCCCGGGAACACACATACCTCAAGCTCCTCTATGAGCCCGTTGGCCTGCTTGTTCAACTCGTTCATGAGGACCATCTTGGCCATTTTAATCTGGTTCTCCACCTTCCGGTGCTGATGCTTCACTTCAAAAATCCTGGGAACATAATGGGACAGAACACACGGATCCTGTTCCTGCTTGCTAGGGGACAACAAGCACTTGGGGTGCCTTGAGATCAGGGCCAAGCAGGCACTAAGGAAAAGGAGACTTTTCCTCAGCTCTATTTGGTGTCCCTCCCAGCCCCCTTGATCTAACTGGGCTTTGTCTGGGTAAACCTGAAGGCCACAGCCAGGCTCACTCAGTAGCTCACCAGGTAGCACAGTACTATGGGATATATGTGTATGGTGTCACATGACAGATTGTCCAAAAGGAAGATGCTCCAAGAAGTGGGAGAGAATGAGCCCAAGGGCGGGGCACAGAGACTCGTGGCCTCTGAGAACTGAGGAGAGTAGGAGCTGAGGGCAGTGATCAATAACATAGTTGGTATTTCTTTTAGGGGTGATGAAAATGTTCAATTGTACAGTTCTGTGAAGTGCTGAGACTAACGAATCATACATCTTTAAGGGCCTCATTTATTATCTCATTAAAAATATTTAAAAGATAAAGGTTACCACAGTCCTAGCTTCAAAACTGATTAGCCATGTTAGCTCAGGTAAGTTCCCTAACCCTGAGCCTCTGGCTTTCATTGGTAAAATGGAGAGAAGCCTTGACTGAGAGAATTATAATAACCCAACCAAATAATATATGTTCTTCCCCAACCCAGTGGTTCCCAACCCCTACTCTTCCTAATATCAGTGACAGCATACAGTGATAGTATGACGCGTCTTTACATAGGAAACAAGCGTGGACAGGTCATAACTTGTTGCTGTCCCACAATAAATAGCATTTCCTTCTCCAGAGTATATGTACTGTGCACTCTTGTTCTCAGGTTCCCATTTCTAGCTGATTCATCAAGCACAGAACTGTGGCCCATACTCATTCTGATCGTCCTGAACTAGCCTGGCCCCAGTCACTGCCAGCTCACAGACACCTCCCTGGCATTGAGACCTCTGAGTAAAGGGACACATGCATTCCTCTGCCAGAGGTGAAAAAGCAGATCGTTTCCAGCACTAGCAAGGTCTGGCCTGGGCTACCTGTCCTCGATTTGCTTTGCAGATGTCTGTAGGCTGGATTTCTTATGTGCCACCTGGGTAGTCACACTTTCCAGGAGCATCCTCTGGTTTTGTAGAACTTCTTCAACGTGCCTGCATCTAAGAGAGGAGAGAAAGCAAGAGCTGAGGGAGGAGTGATGGCTCCTCCCCTGAGCATCCAACACACAGGAATCCCATGGTGCACTCTCAGCCTCAGAGGTCAGGACCACAGACTGAGCCAAAGACACTGAAATCTCTTGAGCCATCAGACTTTATGGACTTTAGATAAGTCCCACAGAGAAGAGAGACATCTCAGCCCGGTGCTACAAGTTGGGTTGAGCAGCCAGTTTTGTGTTTTGTTTTGTTTTGTTTTGTTTTTTGTTTTGTTTCTTGAGACAGAGTTTCCCTATGTAATCAAATTATCCTCTGACTCACTATGTAGCCTGGACTGTCTCGTGAACTCACCTCCATCCTGCCTCAACCTTCCAAGTACTAGGATTACAGACGAATGTCACCATACCCTCCCCGCTTCAGGGAGAGGGTTTTGATACCTCACAAAGGGACAGAGCTCTCACGAAAAGCACTGCAGAGCCTCCCAAGCCCACCCTGGCAGCCCAGCACCCCACCTGTGCTCTTTGTGCTCCACCATTAGGCAGCTGTGGCAGGTGAGTACATCGCACGTCTCGCAGAAAAGCTTGAGCACTTCGTGTGTGTGCAGAGGGCAGTACAAGGCAAAGTCCCCAGAGCCACCATTCACCCCTGTCAGAGAAGACAGAAGATGTAGGCTTCTGTTCACACAGACCTTTCTGTAAGTTTGGTTGAGCAGCCCTCAGCCCCTGAGGGACAAGGCACAGGCACAGAGCTTGGGGGAGGAGAGGCGAATAGGAAGGGATCTCTTGGAACTGATGACACTCAGGGCACAGGGAAGAATTCAAGCTTAGCCTGGATAGATTTGCTCAGCTACCCAGAAACCTCCCACTCTCAGGCCCTGGTGTCCCACTGCCTGCCAGAGGTGAAGAGAGCGCTTGTACCTGCTCTCTGCACGATGGGAAACCCTCCCAAACCAACCTAAGCCTCTTCACTAACCAGGATTTTGTGCTGATGGAGCTAAAGCCAGCTACTCAGCCTTGCTGGGCTTCAGGCTAGTTCGTATGACCAACTCTGCTTCCTGTGGGCCTGACAAACATAGAACCTCTCCCTCAAGGCAAAGACGACTTCCTAAAAGATTGCTGCTTAAAACAGAGCATGCAGGAGGGACAAAGGGGCAAGAGTGGACAGGACTGTTAAGTCTCTGTGTGGGGGACATATCTCTCTAAATAGAAGTAGAAGGTAGGAGCTGGGCTAGCTTCCATGATTCAAGACCACACTCCCAGCACCAGCTCACCCACATTTCCCCCCACCCCCGGCCCTACAGTGAGAGGCTGCAGTGAGTCACCCCTCTGACTCCGAGGAAGGCATTCTTCCTTTACAAAAGACTCAGAAACCATGCCCACTGTCTGGGAAAGGAGGTCAGAGAGCTACTCTCTAGGCACTTGAGGGTTCCACACAGAAGCAGGGTAGGGAGCTGGTACCTGAGGATCCCTTCTGTGCCCGTGCAAAGAGTGGGCCCCCCGGGGCTGGGACATGCCGGTGCTCCTCTGTGCAGGAGCTGCACAGCCAGCGGTTGCAGTATGTGCAGAGGATGTGTGCTGCCCGCTTCTCCTTGCACTCAGAGCAGTTCTGGAAGCAGAGAGTCCAAAATTGGTGACTTGTGACCGTCTCACCACTGAGGCTTGCATCTGCATGCAGCAAATGCTCTAGGGAACAGGGTCCTGATGGACTGTTTCATCAGGACTGAGGAGTGGAGTCTACAGGAGGGCTGCCAGGGTCGGTCTGTGCAGAAAAGCGCCCTCTGTGACTAAATGGGACAGTAGCTCTCCTCTACTAAAGCTAAGCAAACACAGTAAGACAGTAAGCCAAGGTTCTCCATCAAGGCATGCACAGAATGGGCAGAGTGATCCCCTTTACATGGGTAATGCTGGGACAAAAGCTAAGGACATTTGCAGAAGGTTTCCAAGAATGAGGCCTAAGAGTGGCTGGGCACTTTCTCACCAATAGGAAACAGCTATGTTTTGCTGAGTGGCGAGGAGGTAGATGAGGGGAAGTTACAGCAGAGGAAGAAGTCAAACGAAAGCAGAGCACTCAACTTCTTCAAAGGGGAGAAGCCTAAGATGTCAGAGTACCGAGGGAGATGGACATGCTAAGCTGGCTTCAGGACCGTGCCTCACGCCTAGCATCTACCTGACCTAACACTTCCTCCTCACCTCGTCCAATGTGTGGTCATTTCATCGGTGATGTAATGCTAGGTCTGGTGGGAATATCATGAAATGAGGAGATGTGGATCAACATTCTATCTAGTCCATGCCCAACTCATACAAGCCACTAAGCCAGAAGGTGTGACAACTCTTCCTATGAACGTCTCAGAAGTAGCATGCAGTAGTCTATCTTCCTAGTTCCATAAGCCCCGGAGTATAAGACAGTCAGTAGGAATTAGATGCAGGAACAAGTAAGTTAGCCAATAAATGGAATGTAGTGATAAGGACATCCCACGAGAGAGAGAAGGCATGCCAGTCCGTAAGAAATGTGAAGTTCAAAAACAGGGGCGAAAGGTTGAGCTGTTACAGACAAGATTAAGAGCCCATTACATCTAAGCTGGTATGTGAATTTTCAACTTAGCAGGGAAGATAAAGAAAAAGAAAGGCCCAGTACTGATGTTTCCAGTAAGAGCCAAGAAAAAACACTGAAATATATTTATGTGCCTTAAGATACCTTCACCTTCCACTCAAAGCATGTAATTTTACCTAGGAGAAAATTACTTTGCTTCTTCCAATTTGAACATTTTTTATTTCTTCCTGAGTGGATGGATGGATGGGTGATGGATGGATGATGGACAGATAAGAAAAGCTGGTGGTGGAGTCACAAGTCAGTGATAGATGCTAGACCTATAGACAGGGATGTCATCAATTTCTGTAAACCATCGCCTGCAAATGCCCTTGTCCTGACTTACCCTGGCCATAGTGGGTTTCACAGGAGAAAAGCACTGAAGAAAAATATGTTCAGTTACATCTCTGGTAAGATAGACACGCTGACATCCAGGACAGGAGATGAGCTCTAGCAGAGAAAGACAGACAATGGAGTCAAGGCAACAGAGCAGATTATGATAAGGCCTAGAAGGGGACTTTCTAATACCCAGCACCCAGATATGGGCACACCCCCTGTGGCAAAGTGATCCCTGCTCAGTAACACAGCCTGCAGTTACCATGAACATGACCACCCCATCAGAGGCCTGCCCTCAAGACCACCGGTCTAGTCTCTTCCCATCCCTGTCTTTGCCTAATCTATCTTTCTCTCCTCTGTAGGTGCCAGGCTAATGCAAACTCAGGCCTTTTCTACTGTTGACAATCAGGTGCCTCCTGCTGCTCCAGTTCCTCATTCTACAGCCCCAGTTCCCAATTCCTGGGCTTGGAAGGGTTAGTGTAGGCCAGAAGACAGCAGCAGTCATTAAGGTTACCATGTTACCAAGATTGCTTCAGAGATCTCAAAGCTAGAGCTTCCAGGAGTTCTCCAGCAAGAGAAAGAGCCACGTCCATCTGCTATGCCTGCTCACACAGGAGGTACTTAGTTCTTGGTTTAACCAACAAGTCTGCTCCTGGGGCTTAGAAGCCTGTTGCTGGGCTGTCTCCACCTACAATCCTAGACCAGGTAGATACACTACATGCATCACTTGTGAACAGCCTGACTCACTCCCTCTCCCAGAGGAATACAACAGTTCCCAGCACATTCCTTAGCCTAGTGTGCATCTGAATTACATAAGCACCAGGAGATTGCCACCCTGGAGACCACCATGACTCTTCAGACCCATTCTAAAAACAGCCAAAGCTTTGGGAATGGGTATCTTGGAGAGAGGAAGGTATCTGTGATCATGGATGAGGCTGATGTAAAAAGGAACTGGTGGTAACAGGGCTTGTGATAACACTCTCACAGTCTTCTCTGCCTCGTCCCATTACCACAGTAATGAATGCCACCAAGGCAATGCTCTACAATGCACCCAGAAAAATGCAAGCCCAAATACCAAATTTGCTACCCAGTGACCTTGGGCAAGGTGCTTCATCTCAACTGACTCACCTATTCCTATTTCATTATATGTAAAAGAATAAATGAGAGTCCCTTTGATAGATAGGAATGGTGGCGTACATCTATGCTCTCCAGCACTTAGGGAATCTGAGACACAAGACTACAAACGTTCAAGGGCAGTGAGGGCTTCATAGCAAGACCCTGTGGCAAAAAGACAGGATTTTAGATAGCTCAGTGGGTAAAGATGCTTGCTACCAAGCCCGACAACCTTCATGCTAACCTCTGAACCCACAGGTGAAAAGAGAGAACCAATTATTTCAGGTTGTCCTCTGACCTCTCTCTACATGTGTGCTATAGCAAGGTACACACACACACACGTTGCTGTGAGAATTAAATTAAATAATATTTGAGAAAACATAGTTCTCTTTAAATGCTGGCTTTGAATTCAGAATATCTCTCACATCTTCTCCATGGTATGAGGAAAAGCAAATAAAGAATGGGACACTTTGAGAAACTACCACAAACTCTTCATCTACCGGAAAGAATTCCTTGTGATCCATTTTTTTTTTTAAGACACACTTTCATTATGTAGCCCTGGCTGGTCTGGAACTCACTATGCAGCCAAGGTAGGCCTTGAGCTCACAGAGGTCCACCTGCCTCTGCCCCCCGAGTCCTGGGATTGAAGGCGTTTACCTCTGGGCCTGGCCTCTCTTGTGATCCTATCATCAAAATGGATTCTTGGGGATGTGGAGATGGCTAAGTGGGGGATAAGCAGGGGCAAAGACAAGCAAATTGTTGGAGCTCTCTGGCCAGCTAGCCTAACCAAACTGAGTTAGATTCAGGTTCAGTGAGAAATCCTGTCTCAATTCATAAGATAGAGGAGAGCTGAGGTAGATACTTCATGTCGACCTGTGATCTTCACATGTATGTACCACCCACACATACATGAATACTGAACACATGTACACACACACACACACACACCCCAAGGAGATATTGGAGATAGAGGACTCTCCATCTCCACCCACTGAATCTGTGACTAGACCTCAGGGGCCTGTGCAGTTCTGTTCTTGCTCCTAGAACTCTCCAGCTGCTCTGTGAAAGGTTGAACCTGGGACTCAGATTGCTCAAAGACATCAGGCCTTGAGGAAGAGGCCATGGTTGTCTCAAGCATTCCCTGTAAGGCCACCCTAAACCAGTCAGACCAAGTGCTCCACCAACCTAATAAAGGCACAAAAGTACAGCCAAGATTGGCCAAACTCAGCCCAGACTACCCAGAGAACTCCAATTCACATCACCAACCTGGAGAGCCACACACTAAAGAAAGTTGGTTTAACCACCAGAAAAAGCTCATTATGACCATCTGGGAAATCCACAAAATCACAGAAAACAGTAAGATTTGAATGGCAGGATTACATCCAAATCCCCTGGGCATTTTCCTGTTGGTCAACACTCTCCACAAGTGACATCATCTGGCTGTCAGGTGACTGTCTCTCCCATCTACTAGGTGTATCCACCTTCAGAACAGAAGTCGACTCTAAGTGTTGAATGTTACTTTCATAAGACTCCCAACTCCTGATACCAAGTCCTCAAACATTAGAAACACTAACCCAGCAGAGTGGAAAGGGATGAACCAGATGATTCAAATAAGGCCTCACCGCACAGCATCTGCTTTTCTTGGCCCTAAAGTGGAAACCTTTGTTTGGTATTTATTTTCAACCTGGCCTTGCCTCCCTCCAACCTCATCTCTAGCTTCATCTGCCTGATGCTGTGTGTCTTTGGCCTGCCAAGTATCTCTGCTATCTCTGGAACAGCCAAACTTTTGCATGGCTCTGTCTGGGAAGATGCTGTTTCTTCTTGAAATACTCATTCTTGCTTCTGTCCTTTTCAGATAAACTCCTATGCATCCTTTCAAACCTGCTCAAATGTTCTACATTGGAAGAACAGGGCTGATTTCCCCTAGGGCCAGTTAATTAGTAACTCCAGTATAATAAGCATCACAGTGCATTTTAACTACCTGTTCATATGTCTGCACACAGAAATATCCACATTTGGCCTTAAAGGATGATTCGTGGTTTTCACAAGGTTGACTAATTGGGTTTCCTTTGCTGGTATGTTCCATGAGCACTCCTTGCACTTTTAAAAGAAGAAGCCACCTGCAAGTTTGTGAATGGTGGGAGAAAGCCATCCTGAGATGACAGTCACACAGTGTGTAGATGAGGCTCTGCTGCTATTACCTGACTGTCAGCATGAGTCACCCCCTTTCTCTGTTACTAAGTTGTCATAGGGAGGAGCTAGGCACAGCAGGAGCCTACCCAGCCCTTCTCATGTGTCCTTCACAGTACAGCATCAGGAAAACTCCCCTAGGCAGGACAAGAGAGGACAGTCAGCCAAATGGCAACTAGATGATCTACCATCCTTGTCAGAAAGTCAGGGTGGGCCAGGCACCATGGCGCACACCTGCAATCCTTGCACTTGAGAAATCAAGGCAGGACAGTTGCCAGTTTGAATCCAGCCTCGGCTACCCAGTAAGAAACTGTGTCAAACAAACAAAACAAAAACCAGAGAGTTGAATGGCAGGCTATGGCTGAGGGGAGGCTGGAGTTAGGGGCTGCTAACTAGCAGGGCTGGAAGATAGATGCACTGCTCATAAGACTCACTATTTACATATTTAAATTGTATCATATGTAAAATGTTATTTACTTATAGTGTTTATATTGAAAAGGACTTCTCCTCCTCCCCTCTCATTTGTGTTTGTTTGTTTGTTTGTTTAGAGAAAATGGTCTCATGTAGCCTAGGCTGGTTTTGAACTCAAAATAAAGCCAAGAGTTACCCTGAAGTGACAGGTGTATGATACTGACGTATGCAGTGCTAAAGAGATTAAATCCAGGGCGTCATGCATGCTATGGAAACACTCTACCAACTGAACTGCATGAGGGTATGGAGCTTTTAAAGACAGGGCCTCACTATGTAGCCTCAGTCTACCTGATTTCTCTGTGTAAAGCAGGCTGGCCTTGAACTTGCCATCGATTCTCCTGCCACTGACCCCTGAGTGCTGGGGTTAGAGTGGTGCATCACCAAGCCCACCTATTTTTACTGTGTATTTCTATTTGAATTATTCAGTTCACAGGCTCAGCTATTTATTTCATAACCAGAAACATTATTCTTGAGACACAGGGAACCATGACACAAAGAGGCGGGGCTTCTGTCTCTAGAAACAAATAGGTACCTGAGGTCTCCCTGTGGAGCTAGTGGCCTGAAAGGACAGCTCTGAAAGCCAGTCATGCACTCAGTCTAGTAAGAGATTCAAGGCCATGATGCAAGTCTGTAATTGTAGCACTTGGGAGACTGAGGAAGGGGAATCTCAAGTTCAAGACCACATTAAGCTACATGGAGAGTTTCAGAATGGACTGTCTCAAAACTAAATAAATATGTTTCTTGCCCCTAGGAGGTGTGATCCAAATTGGCAACTGCTTAGCACTACTCTCTGACCAGCCACCGCACACAATCTCTCATTCAATCATCAAGTCAACTCTCAGGAATAGGTCTTGTCTCCATTTTATTGGGGAAATGGAGGCTCCAAGAAGTTAAATTATACAGCCTGTGGTGAACAGAAACCCTAGTCCATTTGCCTTTAACGCTGTGTCCTCAAGGCCAGGGAGAGGGAAAGCACCCATCATGCAAACATGAGGACCTAGTTTACATTCCCAGGACTCACAGAACACTGGGTATGCTGTCGAGCACCTGTGTCCTCGGAACAGCATCAGGCAGGTGGAAGGTGGAGACAATAGCATCCCCAGAACCCACAGAGCAGCTCGTCTGCACCATATAGCACAGCCACAGACAACAGTGACACCCTGCCTCACACAAGCTGGGAAGCGAGGGCCACCATGCAAAGTGTTCTCTGACCTTCCCACGTGTGTGCCGCACGTGCGTGCGCACACACACAAATAAAACCATGTCCCTTTCATTATACTATATTCTTTCCTAACTCAATAATAAACAAAGGATGTATTTTTATTTTAATTAACTAGACAGTTTCACCATATACAAAATAGTTCATAATAATGATCAGACCACAGTTATGATCCTACTATACCAATAGCCTATACCCAGTTCTGGAAATCTAAAATTCTCCAGCTGTGCTTAAGGGTTCAAGAAATACAATATTTGAGGCAAAGCAAATGGTATGAAGCTTTTGTGCCTAAAGAAAACAAATGTAAACACAGGTGCATTCTTTGCTATAAATCCATACTACAAGGGGGACTTTTAACTATCCTGCTATGGACTACAGAAGTGGCTCATGGGTAGAACGTTAGAGTTTCAGGAGATCCAGGCAGCAACATTCAAAACTAATTCTTCAGGTGATTACAATGCATATCTTGTTGAGGAGCAACACCCTGGACAGTCCTCTTCCTCTGAGAACTCTGTCCCCTCTGTCATGAAGCTGAGAAAGGCAGAAAGTCCAAAAATCTCTGGATGTAGCTCTGGTGGGTCTCCCCTCTGACAGACCAACGGATAGATAGATTCCCAACACACAGAAGGAAGTCCTGGTACCCAGGAACCCTATGGCTGGCACTGAATTGGAGGCTACATTTTACCTCCTCTGACTCACAACTCAACTAAAAGACCAAGATGTAGTCAGGCATGCTACTGGGGCGAGAGCATGTGCTGAGCCCAGAAAAGGAAGGAGGCCTAGTGTGGGTAACTACCCTTCAGCACAAACAGCAGGAGCAAGGCAACCTTGACACCAGATGAGAATAGGAGAGACATCCCAGAAACCAGGCATGGGTCAGCTCAGGCCACCAGCTGAGCATGGCCACCTTGAGCCCAGTGCTTAGCAACCTGCATGGCTTGTGAAGCCTTTTACTCTTCCTCTCTTGTCCAGGGCTCCATGAAACTGCCACTGGAGCCCCAGACCTCTCCGGCCTAGCAGTGGGATCCACCAAGGCAGCCTGAAGGGCCTCTGCCAGTGTCCAAAGCTGGATAGACCTGCTCTGTTCCCAACTGTCAATCACATGGAAGATGACACAAAGGCCTCGAGAGAAACAGGGACACACAGCTTCAAAACTTCATTCATTGCCCTTGTGAAACCTCAAACCACTGAGCAGCTCTGGATAGCCTCTGTAGCCACAGGTAAGACATGCTGCCTCACTATGCCTCTGCCAGACAGCAGCTAAGGAAAGAAAGCATTCCACACTCAGGCAGGCTGGCCAGCCTCACTGATCATTTGTACCCTCCCACCCTCCGCAATCTCGGGATGCTGAGCACCGAGGAAGGAGGAAGGCCCCCACGGAAGCCCTTGAAACCTTCCACTGCCCCGCGGCTCAGAGCAGCACTGCCTTCAAGATACACAGCACACTCACTCTTCAGATGTCAGTACCTGTTAGAAAGACAGATTTTGATCCGAGACACACCTAGGTTCACTGCCGATTTCGCCCCTGGCGGCCACCAGGCTTACCTGTCACCCTGTTGCTCTGTAATTAGAGCAACACCTGGGAGAGAAGTCAGAGGAGGAGCGACAGGTGAGACCACCACCAGCCCTGGAGGACGGTGCTCCCGAGGAGCCCAGGAGCACCCACCCTGCATGCAGCAAGCCAACTGGGCCACAGGGCCTAAGGCTCAGGGAGCTGGGTTTGGGGTGGGGTTTGAGGAGCGGCCTGGAGCCTCTCTCTCCTTGTTGTGATGCGTCCTCAGCCAGGGCTCCTTTTCTCCAGCTCACCTGAGATGCTCCTGCAAGAAGGAGCGAGGTTGACTCCTCCTGTTCCTGTTTATCTCCAAGTCTCTGCAGCAATTTTCCCAAACTGAGCAGCAAGAGGGAGACCTCAAAGAGGCGCCTCTCCTCCTAGCTGCATCTCCTTCCTAATCCTCTGGGTGCCTCTGAATAGAAGCTCAGAGGGAAGAAAACGAGATTTTTCAACTTTCAGGAACTAGCTCTGCCGCCCTCTGCTCAGCTCGGGAGGCCGTCACCCTCAGCCTTTGAGGACTCGGTCCATAAAAATCCTTCAGCCCTCCATGTTCCCCAAAATGACAGTGCTCATATGTGGCTGGAACCTGCCCCGATCCGGCAGCTCATTTAAATAGAGCTCATCACAACAACAGTGTTGGTGGAGAAGTGAGTAGCTGCAGGGCCCTGGGGACCCCCTGTTTATACGTAGGAAGAATGATGCAATCTGGGTATCAAAATAGCAATCCAGAATGGAATAACAGGCTCCCGCAGCAGCGGTGCCTGCACAGCCGGAGCTCAAGTTGACACACTCTGTCAGCCCCACACTGCTGCAGCACGCAGATGCCAGGCACACAGTCTCACCGCATCCTTTTCAAAAACAGCAGGGGCCGGAGAGATCCCTCCAAGCCCCCTGTACTGCAGGAGAGTGCAGGGGGTGGGGATCTGCCAACAGGCACTAAATTCTGTCTCCTAAACACTCACCTGCTCCTGCTACTTCACCTGAAGTCCTTATCTTGTGACGTCACAGTCAGTTGCCATAGTGACCGATTGTCCGTCACAAGCAGAGGATTAGGACTTCAGATGGAAAAGTCACATATTTTATGAAGCACAAAGGTCCTGGCAGGTGTCCCCTGGCAGCTCTCTCTGTTCCCCGGGGAGACACAGTCACACACAAGCCAGAGTAGGAGGGAAGGAAAATAGGGGTGAGTTGGAGGGAAGACTTCAGGATAGGACAATACTGTAAGTAACAGGATGATTACAGCAGCACAGAGCAATCAGAGGTGGGGAGTGGCAGGGAACGCAGGAACAGATGCTCCTGAAGGGCCCTGAATGCTAAACAAAAGATCCAGACCTTGATCTTAAGAACAGGCAGCCCAAAATGGCTCTGAGTGACACTCTATAACCAGGGACAGGGAAGTCCGAAAGGAAGTTTATCCAGTTGAAGGTTAAACGAGATCCTGAATGTGAGAGGACATGTCACCATGGGTCAAAAGAGTTGCTCTAAAGAGAGCATTAGTGCATGAGTGAAATAAGACATGGAAGGTAGCCGCAGTGTGTGAGGAGTCAAGAGAATGGGCTGTTCTGACAGAGACATGAATGGGAAGATTAAGAGCATCTCTTCCAAATCCTTTTGTAAACCCTCTGTTTTCTCTGCCAGCCACACCTCTGAAGATCAAGCAGCATCCTGCCTTACCTGGCTTCCAAATCTGAAATGCTTTCTAGAAATCCTGAATTTCCCAAACTCAAATCTCCTGGGTTCAGATCAGAGCCTAGCATTCCAGCAAAGTTCCCAAATCATTCCTAGGCTCCCAGTCTGCCTTACTGGGAAGCTTGGCTTGGGCAGTCATTAGTTGCCTCAGTAACCTTTCTGCATACAATAAGCGGCCCTTGCTCTACAGTTTCAGGAATTGTTTAGATAGGGGTGGGGGGAGTGTGTGCTTTGTGACAGGTCCTCAAGTAACCCAGGCTAGCCTCAAACTCACAACTGTACCAGAGATTGACCTTGAACGCCAGATCACCCTGCTTCTACTTCCCTAGTGCCAAGATTAAAGACTGTGACAGCAAACTTGTCACACCAGAATAAATTTGTTGGTTTGTTGATTGGTTGGTTGGTTGGTTTTGAGACAGAGTCTCTCTATGTAAACCTCTGTCTTAGAACTTGCTATATAAACCAGATTGGCCTCAAACTCACAGAGACCCACCTGCCTCTGCCTCTTGAGTACTGAGGTTAAAGGAGTGTGCCCACACCACACTCAGCTCTGAACGACTTTTTAAAATAGAGATCCGATCACGCCTCAGTGAACACTCCCACTCTGCAGGAAAGTATGAACCTGCCAAGACCCCTCAGAAAAATTTCCATCCAGAGTCCCATTTCTCCCCTTCAAGGTTTCTTTATCCTAGACAAAGTTAAGTCTCTCAGGTCCTGTGTGCTTCTCTGTGGGCCTCAATCTAACATTAGTTCCAACCTCGAATTGTCATCCATGTTTTTCTGTCCTGAGTGGCTCCTGCATAGCAGTTTCTACTTAATGTCACCAAAGCATTCAAACTACCAACGCCTAAAACAATGGTCATAATTGCAGCCTGCCTGGTTTGTTTGTTTGTTTGTTTGTTTGTTTGTTTGTTTTGGGGTTTTGTTTGCAGGAGTTCTTTGGCTGGTTGGTTGGTTCTTGGGTTTTTTTTTTTTTTTTCAAGACAAGGTTTAAATACAGTCAATAAAACAGCTTCTTGAAGAGAGAAATGTAGATCAGTACTTGCCTAACATGCAATTGTCCCTGGGTTCAGTTCCTAGCACTAGGTAAGCACTTGGTAAGGCAGTGCTGCAATCCCAGCACTTTAGGTGGAAGCAGGAAGATCAGAAGTTCAAAGTCATCTTCAGCTACTTAGGGAGTTCAAGGATAGCCTCAGTTACAGAGATCCTATTTCAAAAAGAAGGGTTGAGGGAAGTAGGAAGAAAGGAAGGGAGAGGGAGGGAGGGAGGGAGGGAGGGAGGGAGGGAGGGAGGGAGGAATTTCTTTTTTTTTTTTTTTTTTTTTTGGTTTTTCGAGACAGGGTTTCTCTGTATAGCCCTGGCTGTCCTGGAACTCACTTTGTAGACCAGGCTGGCCTCGAACTCAGAAATCCGCCTGCCTCTGCCTCCCGAGTGCTGGGATTAAAGGCGTGCGCCACCACGCCCGGCGAGGAATTTCTTAGAACACAGACAGAGCCATTGGATTCCATACTGACCATGGCTGCTTTTCTGCTACAGTGTCAGAGTTGAGCGACTGTGAAAGAAATTTTATGACTGGCAAAACCAAAACCACCATCTGTCCCTTTTCGATGAATAGAAGCTTACCCCTAGCTCACAACATCTGCTCCATCCTCCACACTGGGATACAATCCTGATTATGGGGTCTGCTTCTTGCTAAACCCACCAAGTGAGCTCTGGTTCACATAGGAGCCAAGCCTTCAAACATGAGTAAGATGTTACTGACATGGAAGGAAGACTTCACACACAGAGGGTTATAAGTATGAAAATGAGGGGCCTCTAGGACATGCAGAGGAATATAGGAAATGAGGCTACAAGCTTAATATGAGGGAAAACTAGGAAGAGCCTTGAAGGCCCAGAGCCTTCTATTCTGACCTGTAACCAACGCTGAGTCTCTGTTCTCTTTCTCCTTCTAGTTCTTTTCGTGGTCCTGGGATTGAGTCTGGGGCCTTGCGCATGCTAAGACTGTTCCTTTACTGGGCTAGATACCTAACTTTCTTTTCACTTTTCATTTTCCAACAGAGTTTCACCAGCCTTGAATTCCCCTTGTGATCCATTCAAGACTTTGAATCTTCAAGACTTTTTGCCTGGGTCTCCTGAGTAGCTAAGATTACAGGCCTGGGCCACTAGGCCCAGCTTCCATTTCAGAGTCTTTAAGTAGCCAATAGTATAGGCCTAGAGTTAGAAGGTGTGATCAAGTTCAAAGTAGAGGGTTTGGAAGCATAACTCCTAATATGGCAGGGTAAATAGCATTGCAGGAAAGAATAATGTAAGCCAGGACTACCCAGGAGCTAGGAGGCAAGGACAGCAGCTGATTTGAAGCAAGATCCACAGTCTGAGGCTGATGGCCAGGTGGCCGGCTGAGGGCAGAGGTGAATGTACCATGTGTCTGGCTCTTGGCCTTCACCACCTCACCCTCTGATGAAACACCTGGTGATGACGCCTGTTTTCTGTACCGAGAAAATATCCACAGAAGATGCAAATGCAGGCTGAGGCTGGGCTCACTCATTTGGTACAATCTCGCTGACCTCTCTCTGTCTCTTTTCACACAAAACTCTAGGACTTGACATAAAGGAGGGCTATGCAGATGCACTCCCTGCCAGGCCCCTGAACCCACTGACCGGGCTTTGAAAGGGGTTCCGTAGGGAGTTCAAGGCAGCACCCTGCTCTAGATCTGCAGCTCCTGCAGCCTGCAAGCCCAAACAAGCCCAGGGTTATCAGGTAAGGGAGCTGGATCTGACTCTCTGGCTCTGCAAATGACCAAGCATGTGAGCCTCAGCAGTTTTCCAGGCCCTTCCTGTTCTCCTGATGCCCCATCTGTGCAGTAGCCAGGTAGAGATGAACTCTTAGGGCTTTTCTTGATGTTTGGCCTCCATGGCACTTAGGCACAACTAGTCCCCAGTTCAATGGAAGATCCAGTGACAAGCAGTCCCTCCAAAAACTGCCTGTCCACCACCACTGCTACCTTGAACTTCCTCCGTCTGCAAATCTTTCCAGCCATGGTTTCTCAGGTGCAGCAAGCACATCCCCCCAAACACGACCTACCTCTTTCCAACCACCAGGGGAATTGCTCTCCCAGTAACAGGGACTATTCAGAGGTGCCAACGCTACTCCTAGGGCCCCAGAGAGCCAATTAAGGTGAGGAAGCTGTTCTTGAACTAAAAAGCCATCCTGCTGACAGGGCTCCAGAGCTCTAGCTTCTGCACCTGCTACACACCATGGCTCCATTCAAGTCAGCAGCCCACCCTCCACCTGGGAGACCTGGGTACTGTCTGCCTCAGACCCCATCCGTTTGGACATGCTGTTTAACACGCCTACTGGAAAAAGCAAGCAGCAGTCAGCTGCCTCCCAGGCTCCTGCAGCCAGTTCTGCTGTCTGCCATCCTCACCAAGGGCCATTAGAGCCCCTCCAGCTGAGCTGCTCATTAAGATTAGAGTCATTTCCCTCTCTGACTCTGAGGTTGTAGCATCTTGCATCACTCCCCTTTCTCTCTGTCCTCCCAAAGCCCCCAAGGCCTGCCCACCAAGGGACAGGGATTACTCCCCCTT
The DNA here is from genome assembly GCF_978045245.1 of Mus caroli. Classification (NCBI taxonomy): domain Eukaryota; kingdom Metazoa; phylum Chordata; class Mammalia; order Rodentia; family Muridae; genus Mus; species Mus caroli. The sequence continues at coordinate 36,578,128 of NW_028227263.1, read as the reverse complement.
TCAGCATTAGCAGCATACAAGGAATATGTTACCCTAAACTCGCTTCAGGAACTATGGGGCTAGCTGCAGTGGCTATCTGGAGTTCAAAGAGTTTATCAGGCTCAAACTTGAAAGCCAGAGAGGACCTGGGACTGCCCAGTCTATCAGTGCTAGAGTCTGAATGAGCTCCAGAGATGTGAGTTCCAGGCCAGGGACCTTCTTACATCTCATGCTGTCTTCGACTTTGAAAATCAGAAAAGTAAGATTCTAAACAGGTAACTTCTAAAATCTGGATATGAAAACCAGTCTCTCAGTCACAAATTACTTAGTTTCTTTGAACAGGAAAAAAAAAAAAAGCAATGTTCCTTTTACTCATGTGGGGAAGGAATCGCCAGTTAGTTACCCTCCCTGGCCTAAAGCATTAACTAAAACCAGCAGAACCGACAGCATATCGAAGTTAGAGCTAGGACTTGGTAAATGTCAGCTGTGGCAATATTTCTGCAGAGCCAGCTGAGCTTACCCTAAGTGCTCAGTAGACAACTTTCCAGGCAGAGTTTGACCCTGGACTATTTTCAATGAGAGACTTAGAGGAAGCATGAAGGCTCTTCCACTCGGGACAGACTTATAGTCTAATAACTCATTGTAAGTTGAAAACATCATACATGAACCCAGGTGGTGGTGTGCACCTTTAATCTCAGCACTGGGGAAGCAGAGGGAATTCTCTGAGTTCGAGGCCAGCCTGGTCTACAGAGTGAGTTCCAGGATAGCCAGGAATACACAGAGAAACCCTGTCTCAAAAAGAAAAGGAAAGAAAGAAAGAAAGAAAGAAAGAAAGAAAGAAAGAAAGAAAGAAAGGGAGAGAGAGAGAGGAGAGAGAGAGAAAGGAAGGAAGGAAAGAAGGAAGGAAGGAAGGAAGGAAGGAAGGAAGGAAGGAAGGAAGAAAGGAAGAAAAAGGAAGAAAAGAAGAAGGAAAGGAAAGGAAAGGAGAGGAGAGGAGAGGAGAGGAGAGGAGAGGAGAGGAGAGGAGAGGAGAGGAGAGGAGAGGAGAGGAGAGGAGAGGAAAGGAAGTAAACAACACAAAAGGAAATGGGAAAATTCATCCAGCTCTTTTAGCCTAGTGAACATCATAGCTTGGCTCAGCCAACCTCAAACAAGCTCGAGATACTGGCATGGACCATGAGTTGGGCAATCTCACCTAACACTAACACTGTTTTTATAAGTATTCAGTGTCTTGTGAAGATAAAGAGCTTTCTGACTCTGGGCTGGAGAGATGGCTCAGTGGTTAGGAGTGCTGACTACTCTTCCAAAGGCCCCGAGTTCAAATCCCAGCAACCACATGGTGGCTCACAACAATCTCTAATGAGATCTAACACCCTCTTCTGGAGTGTCTGAAGACAACTAAAATGTACTTACATATAATAAATAAATAAATCTTTAAAAAAAATAAAAAAGAGCTTTCTGACTCCCGGCATGGTCCACAATGTATGAGTAGATACCTTCCCAGTATCCAGTCTGTCTGCAGTCTACAGCACCAGTCACCACACCGCATAGCCTAGTCATTATGCACACATCAATTCCTGCCTTTACTCTGGTCTCAATTAGTTAGCCTTTATCCAGCAGTGAAGGAAGGTAGAGACAGGAGTATCAGAGGTCCAAGGTCATCCTTAGCTACATAGCTCAAGAGCAGCCTGAGTTGTCCCTCCCTGCCCCAACCTGTCTCAACAAAGAAAAATATACACTTCTTAGTCTGCAGGTGTTTTTAACTACCTTATAAAACGTTAGATTTAGAACAGGTAATGTAGGCACAAGAGCTCAGTATTGTATGTACGAGGGTGTTTGATGCTCTGTTCCTGCAGAAAGGAACAGGGTCAAAAGTGAAGAGAATGTGCCTTTGCAGGCTGGAGTCGCAGGAGGTCACGTTACTCAGGTAATGAGTGTTCATTTAAGTCCAGGGCCTATTGCACATTTTGCTGGCCATGGTGTAGCAGAAATCAGAACAATCCACTGGATGAGAACATGCCCACCAGATACAGGGCCCGAAGAAGTGTCACTAAAGGGCCAGAGTAGAATAACAGCTGAACAGACCCCAAAGTCCAGGCAAAGACCTTTTTTCATTCAACAAGATGATTCCTTGCTCTGCTCAGCAATGGGAGAAATACTCACTAAGATGGACTTGTCCCTGTACAATGTGACACCATCTGGCTGGAGGCAGAGACTCTGGGAACCTTATCCATGGCCTCTGTTCATCGCCCTACCATCCCACTAGCTGTTACCACAGTTTCCTTAAAAACAAACCTGGCAGAAGGGGATGAACCTCCTAGAGTGCTAGAGAGCCTGTAGGATAAAATGGCAGTGCTATGAGCTCTTCCCAAAGAACTGGACACCAAGGGCTGGAGAGATGGCTCAGTGGTTAAGAGCACTGACTGCTCTTCCAGAGGTCCTGAGTTCAAATCCCAACAACCACATGGTGGCTCACAACCACCTGTAATGGGGTCTGATGCTCTCCTCTGGTGTGTCTGAAGACAGCTACAGTGTTCCCACATACATTAAATAAATAAGTAAATAATTTTTTTTTTAAAAAAGGGGGGGCTGGAGATATGGCTCAGCAGGTAAGAGCACTGACTGCTCTTCCAAAGGTCTTGAGTTCAAATCCCAGCAACCACATGGTGGCTTACAACCATCCATAATGAGATATGATGCCCTCTTCTGGTGTGTCTGAAGACAGCTACAGTGTACTTACATATAAAAAATAAATAAATCTTTAAAAAAAAAAAGGGGGGGACCAGGAACCAAGCACAATTTCGCAAACCACGCAATTTCACAAACCAGGGGTTCAGGTTCAAATACGGCATTTCTTACAAGGATTACCAGAGAGGGGATGTCAGCCCTACCTTTCCCCCATCCAGATTGCTTGGATGACATTCTTTTAGTCCTTACAAGATATTTAGTGATCAACTTAACGCCCATCAGTCCCAAGCACACAGTAAGCCTCCCGATTTACTGCTCCCAAGCTCGAACATTAAGCAATCTGTTTACTGATTCATTTTCAATTAGGACAGCCGCTCCTTTTCATCTCTCTACTGCAAATGGCACAGGGCCTGGCACACAGCAGTCAGTGCACACCTGCGGAGGAGATCCATATAAACCAACCAACCAACAGTGCAGCACACAGTCTTAGTAACTCAAAGTAATAAAGAGAAAACGGATCCCATCCGTTACCCACAAATGCAAATATGGAAGGTAACAACGACCATATCATAAGAATATAAGATGCAGGCTGGAGAGATGACTTGGGGATTAAGAGCATTGGCTGCTCTTACAGAAGACCCAGGTTCAGTTCCCAACGCCCTCACTAGATGGCTCACAACTGCTTGTAATTCCACTCCCAGGACATCTGACACCCTCTTCTGACCCCTGCAGGCCCCTGAACACATGTAGAATACACACATATACTCAGGCATACAAGCATACACATAATTTCTAGTTATTTTTAAAATAATAAAGAAACCACATCTATAATCAATTGCCCTTCTATTTCTGAATCAAGTGTCCTTATAGCTATAGGCCTTTGCCCTCCATTTTAGTTTAGCTCAGCCTAGATATCAGCATTTAGTTTTATGTACATGTTCTCATTTAATTTTGATTCATCAGGGCCCTCTAGAGTCACAGAACATATGGACTGTCCTTCTCTATTGAGGGAATTTATTATGATGACTTATAGTCTGTAGTTCAACTAACTCAACAGTGGACCGCTGTGAATGGGAAGTCCAAGGATCTAGTAGTTGCTCAGTACCACAAGGCTAGTTGTTTCAGCTGGTCTTCTGTAGAAGTAGATTACAACAGATGTGCTGGCAAGTAAGTGTAAGCAGGTGAAGAGGGAATCTTCCTTCTTCTGATGTCCATATGTAGGTCTCCAGCAGAAGGTGTAGCCCAGATTAAAGGTGTGTGCCACCACGCCTGGATCTGGGACTTGTTTTATCCAAGGCTGACCTTGAACTCAGAGATCTCTCTGCTTTAGACTCTTGGGTTTAAGGCCTGTACTACCTTGCCTGGGTCTAAGCTTTTCATAGCCACTATGCCTCAAGATCTCTATGCTAAGATCCAGGTCTGAAACTTGTATCTTCCAGCCTCAAGATCTGGATCACAGGTGAGCCCTCCAATTCTGGATTGTAGTTCATTTCCAGATATAGTCAAGTTGACAACCAGGAATTGCCATTACAGTAACATTCACATGGGCTATTTTCTACTGTCATCATATAGGCAAAACCAACCAAACAAAAAACTTCAAGCACAGAGAACCCCTCATTCAAGAAATGTCTCTCTACAACAGTGGAGACCATTACAGAAAACCACAACCCATGAAAATGCAGTGAACACATGACTGTGTGGTACCCAGCCCCAGCTGATACACCTACAACTCACTCCTGCACCTAAGGCTCAGGAACCATAGCAGAAAAGAAGGTGGAAAGATTGTAAGAGGCAGAGGAACAGGAAGCTTGCTGGGAGATTTCATCGCCTAAAAATTGTCAGAGAAGCTACACCCAGGAAACCTCACCAATGCCACACCTAAACAAGGCCTGAACAAAGACTACACTAACAGACCCCAACCCTAGAAAAAGAACTACAGGCAACCAAAGGGTGCTAAGAGCAGGAGAAACAGTCTCCCCCAGGGATGAAATCCCCAATATTATTCAATAGTGCAATGGTCAACCTTGAAAATATATACATATAAGTAACATATGGACTAGTCAGGTTATATTTATATGTTTAGGAATTATAGATAGAAAGAAATAGGAAAGAACAATAATTAAAGAAATTAATGACTAATTACATTATATTTCTATATTTAGGAATTAGAGATAGATGATAGATACACAGATAGAGAGACAGATAGGCAGATGGACAGACAGGTAGCAAGATAGCAATAATTAAAACGAGGCCATGGATTTGAGAAGAAGCAAATAAAGTAGGCAGGAGTGGTTGGAGGGGAGAAATTATGTAATTCTATTTTAATTTCAAAAAATTTTAAAAATACTTAAGAACATTAAGGCTGAGAGATGACTCAGTAGTTGAGAGCACTGGCTGCTCTTCCAGAGAACCTGGGTTCAATTCTCACATGGCAGCTCACAACTATCTGTAACTCCAGTTCCAGGGGATCCGACACCCTTACATAGACTACATGCAGGTAAAACACTGCATGATGCACATAAAATAAAAATAAACAAATAATTTTAAAAAGGAAAAGAAATGAAATCCAGAATTAAGAAGAATAAATGAAGACAGAGGAGGAGGGAGGGGAGGAGGGAGAGGAGGAGGAGGAGGGTAAAAAGAAATGGAGTATGTTTCCCAAGTCATACAATCAGTAAGAGGCAGGCAGATCCAGATGGGCATTCAGAGACCCACACATATGCTGATGTTAACTCTTACAGTTTGATTCTCCACAGCACTTAGAATAATTAGGAAAACAACATTATGATTGTAATAATTGTTGTTAATTTGAATTAATGTGCTAATTTTATAATTTCTGGGTTTTTTTTTAAATCAGGGTCACACTTTGTAACTACGACTGGCTTGGAGCTCCCTATGTAGCCCAGGCTGTCCTCAAACTCCCAAAGATCCACCTGTTTCTGCCTCCAAAGTGCTGGGATGAAAGGCATGTACCATTGTTCCTGGCCAATGTTCTAATTTTAATTTTAAAAAGTCATTGAGACAAAAAAAAATAATAATGTTATTGAGACATGTCAGTTCACACTGAAAACCTTAAATAAAATCAAAGACCCAAGAAATAAAACTCTAAAATTCTTAGAAGAAAAATAAAAAGCTCTATCATATTGGATATGGTAATGATTTCTTGGAAATGAAAAAAAAAAGGCACAAGCAGCAAAAGATAGTAAGTCATATTTCATCATAACCAAAAACTGTGCCTCAGTCCCACTTGGGAAGAAGAAGAAAGCAATCACAGCGGGGGAGGGGTGTGAGGAGGGGGGATCTAGGTAGGAGAAGAGACAGGGAGGGGAAAAGGGGAACATGATCAGGTACTGTGGAGGTTGGTGGGGGGAACAGGACTGAAGCCCTGAGGGCCAGCAAAAAGAATGGAAACAGGCAACCTCAGGAGGTAGGAGGTGGGGGGGACCCTCTAGAATGTATCAGAGACCTGGGAGGTGAGAGACTGTCAGGTTTCAGAGGGTGGGACCTTAGATGAAATGCCCTACAATGGGGAGAGGGAACTTTTAGAGTCCACCTCCAGTAGAAAGACAGGACATAGAGTGGAGGGATGGATGCCATCATCCCACAGTCACATCCCTGACCCAGATTGTTCCTGTCTAAAAGAATCACAGAGACAAAATAGAAAAGAGCATGAGAAAAAGGAGGCCCAGTGACAGGCCCAAAGTGGGATCCAGCTCAAGGGGAGGCCCCATGGCCTGACACTATTACAGATGCTATGGTGTGCTTACAAACAGGAGCCTAGCATGGCTGCCCTCCGAGAGGCCCAGCAAGCAGCTGAAGGGACCCAACCAATGGAAGGAAGCCGGGGACCCCTGTGGTTGAATTGGCGAAAAGTTGTAAGAAGCTGAAGCGACCCATAGGAAGACCAGCAATCTCAATTAACCTATACCTCCAAGATCTCTCAGACACTGAGCTACCAACCAGACAGCATACACCAGCTGATCTGAGGCCCCTGACAGACTGCCTGGTCTGGCCACAGTGAGAGAAGATGCACCTAACCCTCAAGAGACTTGAGACCCCAGGGAGTGGGGAGGCCTAGGGGTGTGGATCTTCTTGGAGACCAGATGGGGAAGGAGGGACAGGGGCAAGTAGCAGATGAGGAACAGTCAGAGGGCTAACTGGTAGAGGGATAATGACTGGACTGTAAAGAAAGATTGAAGAATAAAACAAACAAACAAAACAAAAACAAAAAACTGGTGCATCAGCAAGATGAAAAGCAACCTACAGGATGGAAGGAAATATTTGCAAACTGTGTACTTGAGAAGGGACTGATCACCAGACTGCATACTGAACTGTGGTACTCAATGGCAGAAAGACCCAGTTAACAAAGGCAAGCCTGTCACACTGCATCCATTAAACAGCAACTTCCTGTGCCCGTTGTCCTTCTGGGAATCACCATTCTATTTTCTGTCACCATGAATCTGGCTCGAGGTGCCACCTTCAACAGCCCCTGGCCTTGCGAGGAGTTCTTTATATATAGCCTAGGTAGTAACACACTTTCCAGGATCACCCTCTACACATTTACTGTATTTCCAGAATTGTTTAAGTGAGGACATCTTCAACTCCTTCCATTTGCAACCTCTTTTTTCTGAGAAACCTTATGTAACCCCAGATATGTGAGGGTACAAAGTGGGCATATAAATCAAACATTTACTGGTAATTAATTATAAAGGAAATAATTTTAAAACAATTCTTTGGCATACATATAATTTTACCATTTATTACACATGAAAGCAAGTATTAAAGATGCACACGAGCACCCACATAAAATGCTGAGCATGGCAGTACACACCTGTAACCCTTGCTTTGGGGATGGAGACAGGAGGGTCCCTGGGGCTTGCTGGTCAGCCAGTCTAGCTAATCAGTAGCTCCAGGTTCACTGAGAGAAGACCCTCTCCCAAAAAACTAAGGTGGAGAGAAAAGAAGAAATATATCAATCTTTTGCCTCTACACAAGTTCACACACAAGAACTGGCACACACACACACACACACACACACACACACATTTCCATTCACACAAACAATACATACACTAAGATGGGTGTGGCCGCGCACGCCTTTAATCCCAGCACTTGGGAGGCAGAGGCTGGCAGATTTCTGAGTTCCAGGCCAGCCTGGTCTACAAAGTGAGTTCTAGGACAGCCAGGGCTATACAGAGAAACCCTGTCTCGAAAAAAACAAAATAAGGGGCTGGCGAGATGGCTCAGTGGTTAAGAGTGCCGACTGCTCTTCTGAAGGTCCCAAGTTCAAATCCCAGCAACCACATGGCTCACAACCATCCGTAACAAAATCTGATGCCCTCTTCTGGAGTGTCTGAAGACAGCTACAGTGTACTTATATATAATAAACAAATAAATCTTTAAACAAAACAAAACAAAACAAAAAAAACCAAAACAACAATACATACACTATGTATATGTATGTATTTATGTATGTATATACTTATGTATGTTTATACAAACATACAAAGTGGTTTGTTTTTGAGACATCATCTCACCATATAACTCTGGCTGTCCTAGAAACTTCCTATGTAGACCAGGCTGGCCTCAAATTCACAGAGATCTACCTATGCCTCCCAAGTGGTAGGATTAATAGCATGTACCTGATATGATGTTTGTAATGTTTAATGAACAAAGTCTAATTTCAAAATCCATATGTTGGTTTTTAAAATGAAAGTACACAGCCAGGCGTGGTAGCACTCTCTTATAATCCCAACATTTGGGAATCTGGGGCCAGAGGATAACCATGAGTTTGAGACTATCCTGACCTCCATATTAAATTCCAGGCCAGCATTGCCACAACACTATAAACTGTGTGTCCAACAGGAATGAAAATATTCTGAGTAGTCTTGTGCCAGACTACTGAAAGAGTGAACCCTCAGAAACTATAATTTCCTTAGGAATTTCCAGCTTCAAGAGAAAATGACTGAAGTCTTGGGGTACCCAGGGGGAATTGTCTATTGGAGGAGATATTGCAGAAGAAACAAGAGCTGAGACCATGATGGACAGAAGCCTACATCTTGACCAGACTGCTTAGTTCTGTATATCCCTGGCCTTGCATTTAAACCTTAAGCTCCTGTCAGGACCCAGAAGATAGACTTAGAAGATGGCTGGATCTCTACCCCTCTTCCCAATGAGGCCACAGTGAATAAATCTCCCTTTCTGCTCTTCGGTATTAATTGGGAGTATGGGAGATAGGTGAACAAGCCTGACTTTTGGGGGCCCAGGTCTAACCCTAGGTCTAACAGCGTAAGACTCTGACTCGAAAAAAGGAAAAATTAAAAATATACCCTATTTCCTCTGTACTCTAAACTCACAGCAGACTAAAAGAGATTGCCTTCTTGCCACAGGTTCAGAGAATCAAAATCCAGACTTAAAGTTCACTTTTAGCCCAGATAACTCAAATAATACCTCAATTTATGCTACAAATTGTTTTGGATACACTGTAGAAAACAAACTAAACAGTAAAGATGAAGGACGATGCCCGAGCCGGCCCGCTCCTGTTTTGACTCCCACTGTACACTTCCACACTGCCTTAGCCTCAGGCCCCTGCCAGGAACACTGAAAGGAGGGGACCTGCTTCTGGTCCCTGGGGACTTCACAGCTTTCAGTGCGACTGTTTCCTAGGAAACCTGACAGTCAGGAGTAAGGTACTAGCTCCCCCCTGCCGGGCAGCAATTTCAACAGTTCAGCACGGTTCCTGTTCAAACTCTGTCCCTGACCAGCACTGGGAGGCCAGCTTTTCTCTCTGCCCCGAAGGCTGTGGACTCCAGGCCACACCCTCTCAATCTTTGGATGGAGGCAGTCAAATCCTGAACCGAAATCTTCAAAGACTTCTTAGTCTGCCACTGACTTGAGGAAACCCCAGAGATGAAAGGTCTCCAGCTCACAAACCCCAGAGGGTTTGCTGTGTCTCTTAGATCCCCTAGAGATGCTTTCAGCAATGAATACCCCTTGGGCATTTAGATTCTGATTCTCTCTTTACCTGCAAGCTTGGTTCTTATGAAACAGGTAGAGGCCTAACCTGTAGACTGAGGCGAGCCATGAGGCTTTTTATACTTACCACCTGGGTAAGCCCTGGTAGCATGCCCTAGCTCCTGCATGAAGCCCTGGAAGCAATCCTTACAGAGCAGATGTTGGCACGGTAAAAGCTGGGAGCCCTCAGCTCGTAGGTCCCGTCCACACATAGAGCAGGTCTGTGCCAGAGCCTCCACGCGTTCATCTGTAGAGCAGTGTGGCTGACTTGGAATGCTCAGGCCCAGGCCTGGGCTCATGTTTGCACCTGAGTCTGGGGCTTCAGCTTTTCCGCTGACATCTCCTGGGATGAGGCATCGTGTAGCGCGAGCAAGCTCCTCTCCCTGCAAGTGAGGCACAAAGCAGAAGGACTTCACTTATTCTTTGGGATGGGAGCAGTTCTTGAACAGGTAAGGAGAGCCTCCGAGGTCCAAGTCATGACCCGCAGTCTCAACCCTGTACCCGAGCTCAGAGAGAGTCCAGCATCTCCACTGCGACAACCAATCCTGGGGGTGTCTGCTAGGTTCTGTGTTTCTAAAGAAGCTTGATGGACTTCAGAGGTGCCCCAAACCACTTGCGCCTCTCCTTCCTGGTGAACAAGGTGATCCAAGTTCACTTTTGGAAAAGGGTTGAAAAATTATAAAGTGCCAAGTTTACATACCTAGATTAATCCTCACAAATTCCCCTTGGAGACAGAGATTATGGCACTTTTACAGATTAAATAAACCAGGAGGTACCAGCTGAGGAAGATGAGGCTCTCAGAAGCAGGATAATGCACCAAGATAAGATTCAAATTCAAACACAGATCAGCCTGATTCTAGACACCACAGTCGGAATTGCAGTCGAAATTGCTGGAATGTTCTCAGGCTCAGATCTTTTCGTGAGTTTGTTTGTTTGTTTGTTTGTTTGATTTTCCTCATGAGGTTTTTTTTGTTTGTTTGTGTTTTGGGTTTTGTTTTGTTTTTTTTGTTTTTGGTTTTTCGAGACAGGGTTTCTCTGTATAGCCCTGGCTGTCCTGGAACTCACTTTGTAGACCAGGCTGGCCTTGAACTCAGAAATCTGCCTGCCTCTGCCTCCCGAGTGCTGGGATTAAAGGCGTGCGCCACCACACCCAGCTTTTTCCATGAGTTCTAATAATCTTTTTAATGTTTTATTTTTAAATTGTGTGTGTTGGGTGTGGGGGAGTGTATTTACATGTGCACATAAGTGCAGTTGCTTGCAAAAGCCAGAAGAGGACAACAGCTGCCTGATGTGGGTACTGGGAACCAAACCCCAGGTCCTCTGTAAGAGCAACCTCTCCAGCCCCATTTTTTTTGTTTGTTTATTTTAGGGTTTTAAAAGTTTTATTGTATAAATCTATGTATATAGATGTTTTGTCTACATGTGTGTCTGTGCACCAGGTGTGTACCCGGTACCTATAGAGCCCAAAAGAGGGTGTCTAATTCCTGGGACTGAAGTTGCAAAGGGTTATGAGCTGCCATTGTGGGTGACAGGAAATGAACCCATGTCCTCTGGAAGAGCAGCCATTGATCTTAGCAATTGAGCCATTGCTCTGGCCCTCTAATAATTTGCTTAAATACTGCTTCTCTCAAACAGCGTTTTAAAGGCATAGCTATTCTATATCATTTACATGTTCACCTTAAGATTTTAGGGACAGTACTGAACCTGTGAGCTCGCTCACAGCAAACAGTATTACCTACCTGAGATTACTAAGGAGAAGGAAAGGCGTGACAACCATCCATCCATCCTTGCCACATGGAGCTTAAATGGCACTGTAGGACATTGATGTTCAAACAGCCACACACATGAGAAGCATGTTTAAATTGCAGTGGCAAATTCTGTTTGACAAAACCTTACCTGCATATGAAATTAATATTGCTATCTGGTTGCTTAGGTTTTGCAGGTTTTATCATGTTTGAATACTGGTTCTACGATCTTATGAGTTACGGCCAAAAGGAGCCTGTGTCTACTTTTATATTTGTATTTAATAACTATGCCATTCAGTCTGCCTGGGACTCTGCAATTATGCAAGTCTAGATCTTTAAGAACTAAGTCCACTAAGGAAAAACAGTGCTGAGGCTTGGGGAGGCCAGGCGTCTGGAGACCGGGAAGGTACCACCACGTAGATGGATGGATGTTGGGAGAGGTCTCTGCAAACCCTGGGCCCCACAGAGCAGTGATCTACATGAGGTGAGAAGGCAATCCTGTTCAACACAACTCGGCAGCTGGTGTTGGTTCAAACTTCTAGAATCTGAAACTAAGCAGTTCTTAAAGGTATATTTAAGAAAACAGTACAATTTGAAAAAAATTTTCCTGGTATAACACAATCCCATGTACATAAGGAGGCAATAATTACATTGAATCTTATCTCAAAGTACATGTCACTTCTTCCATAAAGATTGGTTCTAGATATAGGCTACATGTGTTATCTTAAGGGCCTAAAGCAACGGTTGGTTCTCAACCATCCCAAAGCTTCGACCCTTTAATATAGCTCTTCATATAATTATTTCATTGTTGCTACATCATAACGGTAACTTTGATACTGTTGTGAATTGTAGTGTAAATATCTGATATGCAGGATATCTGATACGTTATCCCTGTGATAGGGTTGTTCTACCCCCCAAAAGGGGTTATGAACTCTATTGAAAGCCTTGGGCCTAGAGGGAAGATCTGGGGTTGTCTCTGTCATACAGAAAGCCTTAAGGTCATCTAAACTATTGAGTGTTTCCAGTCCTCCTTGTGGGAGCCCAGAAGATCCCCTGGACATGCAGATAGCACAAGGATCATCTAGGCTTTAGCTACCTCCATTCCCAGCCTTCTGGGTGGAAAACAGATTATACTTTTTTTCCCTTGAAACATCCCCGGTTCCCCCAGTGCTATCTGTGAGCCAAGGCTTCTTTGTGCTCCCAATAGGATGGACTTTCACTCCCAGTCCTGTGGGCCCCATCCAGGCAGTTCTTTCCTAAAAGTAGCCAGAGAGACTCCAGTAGAGGCAAGGGGGTCTCTTAGCAGGTTTAAATGTGTGCATGAGTTGACAACATTAGATCAATGGTTCTCCAACTTTGTGGCTTGAAATCCACTTTTTCCCCTTAAGATAGTGCCTCATTTTATAGCTCTGGCTGGCCTAGAACTCACTATGTAGATCAGGCTAGCCTCAAACAAATAAGAACTGCCTGCCTCTGTCTTCAGGGGGGTGGGATTAAAAACATGCTCCACCATTCCCAGCTGCTCAATACAACTGTCCAGGGACTTCCCTTTCCAGAATCAGCACGCTGAGGCACCAGTGCAACTGTGGTTTTTAAGGTGGCTTAATCTGGCAGCAGAATCTGGCAGCTCTGTCTACGTGATACTGACTTTGCAGTCATGAAGGATGCCAGAGCAAAGAGCTGTGGAGGTTTGTGTCAGGGTAACTGAAGGACAGAGACCAAGGAGTCCCTGAGAGACCAGTGCATGAAGCTGTAAGGTGAAGTCTAATTTGTAATGGAAATCCCAGTATGTTGCCGATTCCAGAACCCTGGGAGTTTGCCCAGGAAAGCTACAGCCGTGAAGAGGAGTGTGTGCTACTGCAGGTAGCAGAGTTGGAGAGACAGGACTACCCAAGCCCTCTGGAGTCAAGGTGATTCCAACAGAGGTTGGACACAGAGCTGCAGAATGAGAGGTTTGTCCTGCTGGGTTTCAGCTTTGGTCTGACCTTTTCTTGGTATGTTCCACTTCAGCCTTCTGGAATGGAAATGTGTAGTCTGTGTCACCATACCCAGACATTATATGTTCATAGAATGCATTTGTTTTCATTTTCTAGAGGCTCACATTTAAGGATTCGTCCTGGGTTTCAGCAGAGACTTTGTTCTTTGAACTACTGAATGATGTTGAGACTGCTAAAGACCATGGGGACATTTGAAGATAGTGTCACTGTTGCATTATGAGATGAAAATGAAATTTCAAAGGCTGTGGTTGAGGATCAAGAGGACAGGGTGTGGGAGTGTTGTGTTAAGTTTCACTGTCCACTTGAGAAGATTTAGAATCACCAAGGAAACACACCTCTGCAGTGAGGGTGTTTGCAGAATGGTTTCCTGAGCAGAGAAGACTTCCTGAACATGGGTTACACCATACCATGTGGCCCTGGACTGGAGAAGAGACAATATGACCTATGCATCAGACTCACCTGTCTGACTCCTGACTACAGGTGAAATGTGACTGATAGCGTTATCTATGTTAATCCAGGAAAAAGATCATGTTAGTACTGTTAGGAAAAATTTTTGAACTTATGAACATAAGGGGTCCCCTCAGGGTCTACAGGGCACACTTAGAGAAGCTGCTACATCAGACTTCACATGATAAGCCTGGACTCTGGGAGGTGAGACCATCGCCAGTGAGCACTGTGCAAGCTGTGGAAAGAGATAGCTTCTTCGCTCTTGTTTTCAGAGGGTGAGAGGTTTAAGGCATAGCTAGGCAGGGCATTTCTGAGGCTAGGAATGGTGAGGAGAGCCTTCTTATCCCTCTCCTCTGTTGCTCTTCCCTGTAGCTTGGGAAGTTTCTTCCTGACTAAGGAGTTAGTTTGGAAGATTATACCTTAGCCAGGGATGCCATATTCTAACTTCTACAAGAAGCACGGCTTCCTACATAAAGTTTCCACATATATGAATCTGTGTCCAGTGTTACCAAATCTTAATTTTTTTTATTTTTTATTTTTGGATTTTTCTAGGCAAGGTATCTCTGTGTAGTCCTGGCTGTCCTGAAACTTGCTCTGTAAACTAGGCTGGACTTGAACTCAAAGCTCTGCCTGCTTCTGCCTCTCGAGTACTGGGATCAAAGGCATGTGCCACCACTGCCTGGCTGTCTTTTTTCAAAACACCAGAATCTAGGTTTTTATTTGCACTTTAAAATGTTGAGACTGGGGAGATGGCTCAGTAGGTAAAGTCACTCCTAAGCAGGCATGAGGGCCTGAGTTCAAATCTCCAGAGCCCATGTAAAAGCTGGGTAGAGAAATCTGTGCCTATAACTACAAGGCTGGGAGATAGAGACCAGCAGACCTGGGGAGATCACTGCCAAACTAAAAAAATGAGGCGAGGAAGCCATTGAGGAAACACACATGTCCACATACATGCATATAACACAGACAAACAGACAGACGGACACACACACAGAGAAACGTCAGCTATTTCAGTCATCTCTTATCATTGTAACCTGAAATAATCTCATTACATATGGAAAGGGTCTGCTTTGACTCAGCATTAGCAGCAATCCCAGAGTGTGGTCAGGTGCACTGGAGTCTGGGAGGACTACACCTTGAATGACCTAAAGGCCCCCCACGAGGCTCCATGCCTCACAGGTCCCATCACACCCCCAACTGCACAAGCTGGGGAACATTTAGTGCTGGGTACGATGGTGCAAACCTTTAATCTCAGCATTAGAGAGGGCAGGGCATCCTGGTCTCTAAGGCAAGTTCCAGGCCAACCACAGCTACATGATGAGATTCTGTCTCAAAAAAGCAAAACAAGTGGCCAGAGAGATGGCTCAGCACTTAAGAGCATTGGCTGCTTTTCCAAAGGTTCTGAGTTCAATTCCCAGCAACTACATGGTGGCTCACCACCATCTGTAATGGGATCTGATGCCCTCTTGCGGCACAGGTGTGCATGCAGATAGAGCACTTATACATAAAATAAATAATAAATATTTTTTTAAATTAAAAAATAAATCCTAAAAAAAGAAACAAACAAAACAATAGCAACAACAAAGATCCGAGATATAGAAATAATGAATTAAGTTTTAAAAGAATAAGAAAACACCCTGGCTCAACACATACCAGCAGCATTCCACCATGGGGAACCCTAAGCTAAACAAAACTCCAGCTAAACAGTGTGGCAGGAGGGGAACCCTCGCATGCAGCACTGCCTTGCCACAGGCCACCTGCCTTAACATCACAGTGCATCTGGAGATCTGTGGTAAGGGAACAGTTGCTGGACGTCTTTAACCTTCTGAGGAATGATGTGGCAAGCCACTCCACATCATACTGGGGTGAGAATCCCAAAGACTGCTTGCTTGGGTAAGTTCGAATTATCATCAAAAATAGTGTTTATGTCTGTGGGAAAGTGAGTGAGAAACGCTGGCGGGAATACACACTCTGCCAGACTGACTAACACACATTTTCTGTTTGTTTGCTGGATGTCTTAGATACAATCCTGTGGCCACAGCTCTATCGTATGGCTTTCTCGTCTCTGATTACTATTCTCTCTTGCCCTAAGCCCTGGCATGTATGTATAGTGTCAGTACTGAGTGCATACACCAAATCACTCGTGTGCTATCAGTTTGTGAAGAGAATGACTGAGTGATACTTTTTCATTCAAAGATTAAAAAAAAAAAAAAAAAGATTCAAGGCAGCCATGCTCTTTCTTCCTAGAATTCACAGAGCAGGAAAATGAACTCACGCTTCTGTGTTCTCAGGTACTGAATACTGTGAAATTAAATTTAAAACATGGAGACTTAAGCCTGTCTTGTTTGTACTGTTTGATAAGCTGGTTTCTTAGACATGAGAATTCTTTCCTTCGTGTTTCACTATATTGGACTTGAATGGCAGGACTTTCTATCTCCCTGTCCCACAAACGTGTCGGAAACCGTGCTGGAGTGTAAAGTCAGTACAGTTACAGTAAATGTCAGGCGGTCCGGGAAGATTTAAAACAAACACATTCCAACATAGGAAAGAAACGTGACTAGAAATCCCAACCCCCAAATCCTGTTTGTTTGTCTTTTGCTTTGTGCTTTAGAAAACTCCACCTGCCAGGTGTGGTGGCACAGGACTCAGGAGGCAGAGGCAGGCAATCTCTGAATTCTAGGCCAGCCTGGTCCACAGCGTGAATTTCAAGACAGCAAGGGCTACACAGAGAAACCCTGTCTCAGAAATGAAAAGAAGAAGGAAAGAAAGGAAGGAAGGAAGGAAGGAAGGAAGGAAGTCAGTCCTTTCGCCTATGGATTTCCCTGCACCCTAAATGCTATAATCAAAACCTACTTAAAGAGCTGACAAAGCTCTGAGCATTGGGAAGCTGAGATGGAATTAGAAATTGTACACACTGTTGGCATACAAATTGGTTCAACCTATCTGAAAAAAAAATAGAATCATAAAATGAATCATAAAAATGTTCATACCCTATAATCCAGGAATCTCTCTCCTGGGATTTTATTCTAGACAAGTTATTGATCAAAAGAAAAAAGTCCATTATACAAAATGCTCACTGTACCTTTGTCTCTAACAACAAAGAACTAAAACACAAGAACAAAATACACAAGATGGCTTAGTATGTTATAGCACATGCCGAAGGCAAATTACACTTCAGCTGTGGAAAATAACCTGAAGCTGAGATTACAGCTCAGTGACAGTGCTTACCTAGAATGCTCAAGGTGCCAGGTTCGATTCCCAGCACCACAAGAAATAAAATGAGCCAATCCTTATTCCTGGGCAATGATACAGAAAATGATGTGGGGATCTGGAGATGGCTCAGTGGTTAGAGTCCTGGCTGTGAAAGCCTGCAGATGACTCCTAGCACCCACATATTAAAAAAAATCCATAAACAGCCGTGTATGACTGTAATCTCTGGGGGGATGAACATGGGTGAATCCCAGGCACTTGATGGCCAACCAAGCCTAGTCAAAACTGTGAGAGACCTTGTCTCAAGGGAATAAGGCAGAGAGCAAAAGATGACACCTAAAAACAAACTATTCCTCTGGCCTCCATGTATATACATACATACATGCATACTCTCCATACACACACAGAGATTAACATACTGTCATCATTAACTCTGCATATAGTCCGTTACCATCTAAACATGATCTGAAAATTGACATAAAGTTTTGTGAGACTATGATTTGAGATGTTTATCCTCCTTTTTTCAGAACTTCTTTTCATGTTGTTTTTTTTGTTTTAAAAGATTTGTTTATTGTATTTATATGAGTGCACTGTAGCTGTGTTCAGACACAACAGAAGAAGGCATCAGATCTCATTATGAATGGTTGTGAGCCACCATGTGGTTGCTGGTAATTGAACTCAGGAACTCTGGCAGAGCAGTCAGTGGTCTCACTGAGCTATCTCTCCAGCCCCTCATGGTGTATTTTTGTCCCATCATATGTGTACACACACACATATATAATGTATATACATTTAAAAACACTTGTAGACTAAATATGGACTTCCAAGTTTTTGTACTTCTCACTATGTAGCCTTGGTTGGCCCCAAATGCATAAAGATCCACCTGGTCTTGCCTCCCCAGTACTTAGACTAAAGACCTGTGGTATGACAGGCCAGTAGTCTCCTTTTAGAAGGAGAGCAACATAAGCTTTTCTAATATCCAATTAAAGATGAGAGCAAGAAGATAAGGCATGGGGCTGGAGAGATGCCTCAGTGCTTAGGAGAACTGGATGCCCTTCATCCAGAGGACCCAAGTTCGCTTGTCAGTGACCTCACTGGGTGGCTCACACACCTGTAACTCCAGTTGGATCCCGAGGATCCAACATCATCTGACTTCTCAACAGCACACATACATATAAATGAAAATATATCCCTTAAAAAAAAAGGAAGAAGGCCAGACAGTGGTGGCGCACGCCTTTAATCCCAGCACTTGGGAGACAAGAGGCAGGCGGATTTCTGAGTTCGAGGCCAGGCTGGTCTACAGAGTGAGTTCCAGGACAGCCCTGAGAACACAGAGAAACCCTGTCACGACAAAATTAAAAAAGAAGAAGAAGAAGAAGAAGAAGAAGAAGAAGAAGAAGAAGAAGAAGAAGAAGAAGAAGAAGAAGAAGAAGAAGAAGACAACGAAGATGATGACAATGATGGGTCTGGAAGTGTTCATACTTCCAAGAACAGCTGCTGTCTGAAGTCCTAAGGAAAATCAGGAACCCTGAGAGAAAAGGAAAGAGTGTGTTGCCAGGACCAGAGGAGAGATCTGAGATTTACCTGCCTCCCCAGGCGGCCGCTGCCTGGCACCATCTCTCTTTGCCTCATTCCACAAGTGTCGTCTGAGCCCTGAACCTCCAAAGTAAGTAGCTCAAATGCCTGTGATGTCACAAGGCTGTGATATACTTCATAGAATTGTCACAAGGGACAGTTCTCATGTATCACGTTCAAGGTTGTGTCCAGTGGCGAGGGAGAGGTGACCTAATGTCTTAACATCTGGCTACTATTCAACTTTTCAGATAAAGAGCTGAGCCTTCTCTGTTTTGTCGGGGCTGGTAGACCTGAAGAAGCTGACTTTGCTGAACGAGCACAGGAACCATGAATCAATGGGCTGGCTGCCTAGAGAGGAAGAAAGGGAGCTGTCTAGAAAACCCCAGCTGGACAAATTCCCCAAACATTCCCTCTACTCTAGAGATCAGACTATCACTAAGACTACTGGGTAAGGTTCAGACAGGTGTCCCAAGGAGAGGATGTAGCTCATCTATAACCAAAGCACTTGGCAAACTATTCAGAAACAGGATTCTAGTTCTGCCCTTTGCCCTGACTTGATACTTGCTCCAGGTCCCATTAAAATTCACTTAATGTTACCCTCTATTCCCAAGGCTCTTCCTAGCTAGCTTCCTAATGGCAGTTTCTCCCTAATGGCAGTTTCTCCCTAATGGCAGTTTCTAAGTAATTTGGCTCATTCCTTGAACATACGGGACAGGAGCAGGTCTCTTCTTAAATTTTGATCCCAACTCTCAAACCTCTCTTTCTGCTAGACTTAGGCAGTATATGATTAATGCCTGTGAGGTGAAGGAGAGATGAAGATCATAGTGTTGTGAGGTTAAAAAGGGAGTGGTCACTGAGATTAAAACCGGGGAAATCTGGAGAGGGAAGGGTAAGGCTAGGTCCTGGCTCTGTACCCTACCAACTTTATAACCTAGGACAAGTCACACAGTTCTGCTGTGTCTTTTGTCTCATGGAAAAATGAAGCTAGATTTTGTAAATTTCAAGGCACTCTGAAGATGTTGGGGGGTCTTACCATTGTGGCCTGGAGTGCTATTGGAAGTAGTAGAATATTAAGGTAGTTCCTCTACTCTTTAGAGTTCAGAAAGAGTTGGTCATGATGGTACATGCTTAAAAGCTCAGAACATGGGAAGCTAAGACTGGAAGATCAAAAGCTTAAGGTTAGGGAAATCAAGAGTGGTACTGGGATACTAGCAGTGAAGACACATGGGTAGTTCTAATATTTGTCCTTATAACAGAAAATGATAGTCCTCAGCCCTCATCAAGGAAACCTCTCTTTGCAACAGGCAGAAAGAAACTGATACAGAAAGCTATAACCAATCAAAATGGAGAGGTGTGAAGTCCAGTCCCACTGGATAAATCTGTAAAACAACCCCTCCACCTAAGGCTTAGGGACCATCTCGAGGGAAAGACTGTAAGAGCCAGAGATCAGAGGCTTTACTGTGAAATTGTTTGTCCTAGGAGTGTCAGAAGCCACACCCATAGTCTAACCAACAGGACTGCCTGAATAGGAGCTGAACAAGGACAGCCATAGATATGCCCACACGTGAAAGTTCGAGACCATCATGCCTAGCCAACCGATTAGGAGTGTAACTCCAGCAGTCAGGAGGTACAAGGCCAGCCTTGGCTTCAGAGTAAGACCCTGTCTCAAAACAAGCAAATAAAAAATCTTGAGGAAATGGTGTGGCTAAAGCCAAACTGCCCAGATTGTAATGGACTAAACACTGAACAAGAAGCTAGCAGACAGACAGGATTTGCCCACTCTGCTTTCTGGGAGTTTGGCCTATGAAAGGAAAAGGAACGGGTCCTAATAGAGATGAGAACTTACAGTATTTTGACTAGAATATTCTTTAGTTTAACGGATCAAGTCAGAAAATATAAAACAGATTAAGGGGTTAGAATCTTGTGCACAAGTGGACCACTTTTGTTAGCAAGCAGGCTACACGCCAGGAACTCATGGATTTAAAGAGAAAACACAAGAAAAATTGCCCAGTCCTGAACCCTTAGAGAATCTGGGCTCTATCGGGAAGAAAAATGTAATTTAGCAATTAGAATTACAAGTGTGATGGTTCGAGTAGACAAGTAACAAAACAGGTCCAAGAAGGTCCATATGGGAAATGCTTGTATGAGGAGCACGCTGGGCTGGGAACCTCGGGTCCAGAGGACTAAAAGCGTACCAGCCAGAGTCTGGAGAAAATTCAAATGTGATGTTTATACAGAATAGTTACAGAATCTAGATCCCTGAAACACAGAACCTGTTCAAATTTGACAGGACATGAAGAGAGGACAAGAGCAAAAGAGAAGGGCAGTGTCCCTTTAAGGGACGTCAGAGGCCCTGCGGAAGTCTTGCAGATGCTGAGCCACCGCCATTGCTGCCCGGAGACAAAAACCAACAGCACCAGAAAAAGAGCAGTGCACTCCGGCCGGACCCGCAGCGGCACTCGAATAGGACGGAGCTACCCGGGCTTCCGGGGGCGGGTGTCACCGGTTCACCCCGCCCACCCACACAGAAAGGAAGAGGCGGGCGCCGGGAGCCGTGACGTCAGGAGCCCTTTCCCCAAGCCGGCCTCCTGGCCGGAAATGAAGCATTGGTCCCGCCCCCGCGCCTGCTACCTCGCGAGACTTCGTGAGCTCCTCCCTTTTCCCTTTCTGCCATCGCCATGGTAGGTCTTCTCTTGGCCTCCGCTCCATCGCGGAGGGTCGGGGCTCTGTTTCCCAGCCTTTCGGCTGCTTGCTCTGGTCCTAGTGGATTTCCATGGCTGGGCGTAGCCTGCGGGGCGGGATGACCCACTCGGGTGTGGGGCGAGGAACGTGGGCCCGCGTGTTCCGATCGCAGCTAGGATCGCGTGGACGCGCGGGCCCGGGCGGCTGAGCACGCTCCGAGTCCCGGCCTCGGCTTGGCCGATGCTCCAGAAGGCAAGTCCTCGTGTGCAGGCCTGATCCGGGCATGCAGGCGTTGCTGCGCTCTCCCCGGCCTCCTCATCCTCTAAGCAGGCCTAACCACTTTACTGTTTTCCCCACGCAGCCATCCAGACTGAGGAAGACCCGGAAACTCCGGGGCCACGTGAGTCACGGCCACGGCCGCATCGGTAAGTGTGCGCCTCCTCGGCGTTTGGCCTTTGGAGTTTTGTTGGAAAGTAGACAGCCGTGAGTGGAAGGAAACACTTTTTGCAGTTCCCCTACTTTATGTTGGTAGCGGGGTGAGAATTAAACACATACCGCTGGGATGTGAAATGCCGAAAATGTTCCTTCTATCCCCGAGTCTTGATAAATCAGGCTTAGAAACGGCTGGTAAACTTAGAGCAGGAACAAGGGCGTGTGAGCAGCTAGAAGTCACGTTGCTTTGTCTGCCGACAGGTAAGCACCGCAAGCACCCAGGTGGCCGCGGGAATGCTGGAGGCATGCATCACCACAGGATCAACTTTGACAAATAGTGAGTGTTTTGGAAGTGGGGGCGGAAGGGGTGAATTAGGACAGTTTCTCCCTGGAAGCGGGCTCCTTACCATTTGGTATGACTAGCTTTAGCAAGTGAACGCTGCACGTGAACTGAGGGGACCTGTCCGAGGCTAGAGTCACGCTCAGGTATTGCTTGTTGCCTTAGTGTGCTTAAGTCCTCGAAGAATAACTGCTGACCTTATTCACTGGCTGTGTGGACTTTCTGGCACAGTCAGTCACCAGGTTAGTGACATGTCAAGTTAACCCATTCAGAGTTACGTTGGACCCTATTTAGGGAACCCTTTAAGGAGTGGGGGTGCTAGTGAGTGACCTGACTTTTAGTTCAAAAACTGTATCTGGTGCCTGCTGTGTCAGTGTTTACAATAGTGAACACTTAACAACTACAAAGATAAGTTTTCTCAGTGAGGCTCTGAAGATGGCTGCCTTCCCTCCCCAGTCACCCAGGTTACTTTGGGAAAGTTGGTATGCGGCATTACCACTTGAAAAGGAACCAGAGTTTCTGCCCAACAGTCAACCTGGATAAACTGTGGACGTTGGTCAGCGAGCAGACGCGGGTCAATGCAGCAAAAAACAAGACTGGAGTTGCTCCCATCATTGATGTTGTTCGATCAGTGAGTAAACTGACTTGCCATTCGTTTTAAAAGATTTTATGTATATGAGTACATTGTCTTCAGAGAAAAACAACAGAAAAGGGCATTGGATCCCATTATGTATGGATGGTTGTGAGCTGCCATGTGGTTGCTGGGAATTGAACAAAGGCTCTTAGAGTTGTTGCAGGTAATTGAATTGGCCACATGCTAATAAGTCTTCCTCTGTTTGGTCCCCACTTGTTGAGTGAGAATTCAGAAAACACATCCAGCAAATAATTGTTTCCATTTCTAACAGGTTTGTTTTTTTTTTTTAATTTAAAAACTTAAGTTTTAGGTATATAGTTGGTCCAGAATGGTCTTAAGGCACAGCCTGGCTTTTGCAGGTTAAAGTGTTGATTATTTAAGGCCCTATATTGTTTTTTAAAGTACACCCACCCCTATCCCTCTGCGCCCCCCCAAAAACACCAGCCTAAGTGCAGAGACTCAAACCACAGGGAGGCTTTCATGAGCCCATCATTCCTAACCTATATTTTACCATATTTGGTAGGGTGTAGCTGGTCAGGAGTGGCGGGTATGTATTTGGCCGAGGCTAGAGTCACATCCTGACATGGTACTTGTCCTGGTGTGCTACAGTTCTCGAAGAGAATCTACTGGTCTTGATTCATTGGCAGGGGCCTTCAGTGTCCCTTCTAGTACCCAGATCAGAAACATGGCCTATCTGGGATAGCATATGCTATACTCTCAGAACTATGGAGGTGCAGTTGGTGAATCTCTATGATGCCATATTGATCTACATTTGAGTTAGAGGCCAGGCTTTACATATCTGAAAAGGGGGAATAAGTCAAGTCCTACCTGAATCTTGGGGTGTTAGGTGTCTGATATATGTTGTGAATCTTTCTATTCTAGGGCTACTACAAAGTTCTGGGCAAGGGAAAGCTCCCTAAGCAACCTGTCATCGTGAAGGCCAAATTCTTCAGCAGAAGAGCTGAAGAGAAGATTAAGGGTGTTGGAGGTGCCTGTGTTCTGGTGGCTTAAAAGCCACGCCGGAGGTTAATTAAATGCTAACGTTTTCCATGTGGTCTTTGCATCCTTCCTTGTCTGCATGTTGGGAATCTGCCTAACATTCTAGGAAGATATGAGGTGTGGGCCCTCGAGAGTCACTCAGTCTGTGGGAATAAATGTAGCCCAACTTTACACAGATGTAAATTCCTACATCCCTGTGTGCTCTATGTATGGGTCTTGATAATCAAAGAATTGATGAATGCCATTATTTTCAGTCCGAAGTGAAGAAACCTGATCTCATAAAATCCCAAGGACCAGAAATGAGATGGGTTTTCCTGAAAATCTAAAGTTCTTGAAAAACCTTGCCATCCAGATTGCTAGCAGCTGCCTGGCTTTGTAAGCTTACTGTGATGGACAGGTAGCTCAGGATGACTGGTCACTTAATACTGGACAGATTAGCATGGAAAACTTAAGGGAGGAGGTAGTAGGTTCCATCCAGCTTCACTTGGTTGGTGGCATCTAGGTGTTGTTCCAAGGGAGCATGCCTACCTGCAACAGGACATCACTGGTTGGGAATACTGTAGAACCAGAGCTGTGACCTTTTTAACTATTAGAAAGATGAAACTTTATGTAAAGAGTACCTTGGAGTAAATAAATAAAACCCAAGATCCTGATTATCTACATCTTTAAATCTGGAACATTAGACCAAAGTTAACTTGAGTTTCTAGGGAGTAGATTGTGCGTGCTTAGTACTGGTGCTGCTTTAGTAGACAAGTACATATTAAGAGGCAATAGAAGTTGGGTCACTTAATACTGAAAAATTCATTTTGAGATGTTTTTTGGGGGAAAAGCTTCTGGCTCTAGAGATAATACTGTATGTCACCCGTAGTGCTACTACCCCTAGTCCAGATGATGTATCTTGTTTATGGGTGGAGGATGATTGACATGCAATGTGGCAGTCAGGACAATTACAGGGTCTGTAACGTGACAGTTGTATATGTAACCACAGTAATTCTATGTAAAGGTTTAGGCATGTGGCTGCATTGTTATTTCCTAAAGCATGTATTTAGACAGGTTTTTTTAATACTTATTATACTAAGATGTAAGTTATTTTGGCTGTTGAAGAGTTGGATGTGATAGGCTTGAGAATTAGGGAGTTCAGATCTTGTGTGAAGGAACCTGGAGAGCCTTTAATACATTCTGCCAGCCACACCCCAGGCTTGCACTGCCCACACCACCCAAGCCTGTATACTCAAGGATGTTCCTGCCTGCATGTATGTCAGGAGCTCTTGGAGGCCAGAAGGGCACTAGATGCTCTGGAGATGGAGTTACAGGTGCTTGTGGGTGCTCGGAACTGAACCTGAATCTTCGGAAGAACAGCCAGTGTTCGCTGACTTCTTCAGTCCTTAGGTGCACTATTGTAAAATTCATGAAAGTTTTAAAACATGTTTACACTCCAGTCTGCAGTCGGGAGTGGGGACAGGCAGAAAGGAGAAGCACCTTTAGGGAACTGGGTGTTTTTCCTAAGGCGTCTACTCTTGTCAGGAAGCCCAGGCTGAAGGCAACAGCACCCAAGTCATGGATTTTCTGGTAATCTCAAGAAAATCTTGCCTTCCCAGGAGACAAAGCCTCCACCATGGGCATCAGTGGAAAAGAAAAGGATAGGAAGAAAACTCAGGATGAGACCCTCATTCAAATACGTTAGGGTGCTGCAAGGACAACAAATGTTATAGTTCCGCATCCTGCCAAACTATGTTCTGTGAAGGCCTTGGTAGGAAACCTAAGTAAAGCCCTTGTTCTCTCTCCTCCTCCTTCCCTAGAATGTAGTTGAACTTCTGGATACACTTCAGTGTAAAAGAAACCTGAGGGTGACATGGAGGAGTCATTGGCAGTGGAGCAGGGAGTCTAGGCCTAGTGAGAGCAAGGGGCAGGGGCAAAGAGCATCCTTCCCATCACTGGAAACACCCTAATCAGTGGCTACCAGAGAAGGAAGCTAAATGGGAACTGACAGGTCCTGTACCTTGAGAACTCATGTTCAGGGATGGCCAGGAACCCAGCCCCTTTGTCATGGCGTCGCATCTAGATTCACCTGGGTTGGAGAGAACTGTAGAAAGTGAAAGGAACACAATAGGACTCTTCAGCCAAAATGAATGTACAGTTTATTGAGAACATCTGTGAATGGTGGAAGGAGAAATGCCCTGTACCGCATCATGGCCACCACTGACGGGAGCTCCACTTCCCATGACTCACTGACCATGTCAGAGGATGGAAGGAACAAGGACCAGGCCCAAGTGCCTGGTTCTACATTGCAAAAAAGGGCAAAGTGATCCTTGCCTTTCAGAAACAAGAGGCTGGGGAACTACTAAGAAGAAAAAACTCTAGATTTAAAAACAACCAAAAAAAAAAAAAAACCCAGTCCTCTTATACGTAATTAAGACAGCACCTGCTCTCCAGGGCCCATGACTGGCAGCAGGGCCTCAGGCAGACAGGCCAGAAGTCTCGAGGAAACGAGTGGTTTGGCTGAGACAGTCAGCTGCACATAATTGGCCAGTCACCAGCACCCAGCAAGACTCCATCCAAGCTCAGACAAGGCAAGAAAGCACCTGGCCCTTTGGGAAATATACAAATATTTACCAGATTCTCTTTGCTTGTTACAAAAACAGGAAAGCTTACAGCAGATTATTTACAAACAGTATCCTGGACTATGGTGAAGGCGGAGGTGGGCTCTGTAGAAGCAAAGTAGCCGCAGCATCCCACAGGGTCCCAGGCTGGGCCTCTCCCTGGGCTCTGCAAAGCACTAAACTCTGCTACCGGAAAAGGCATTTAATTCTTCTTGTGGAGGAACTTCATCTTGTTGCCTGTGGGACGGAGAGGGCAAAGGTGAGGCTGTCTCATGATCCCCTTTCAACACCCATGTTCTCTCCTAGCCTCTCTTTTCCTTGCAAAAAGCATCAGTTTGACAGACAGGAATGACAGCTCTGATAAGGTAGGGAAAACATAACTTAGGACACAGAGATCAGCCACTGTGTGACTTTGGGCAACACCCCACATCTGTGGCTTGTTGCCTTTAAAAAACAACAAAAAACCCCTGCTATGATTCTGCAATTACACTAGCTGAGGTCCCTGAAGGACTGAGGTTTTACAGAACTGGCATTAAACACTTGTGTATATTACAGCTAACAAGGATGAGTGGCACTCAACTCATGAACTTAAGAGATGTACAGTGAAAACAACAACAAAACAAATTATGGTCGAATCTGTGGCTCCCTTTTGTGAATCTTGTGCCAAATGCTCTTAGAGCAGTAGCTGCTTACAGGATTTCCTCTTGCTCTGTCTACAGCCTCTATCATATTGCTGGCCTAGATTCACAGTATTTTAGGGAACAGCACCCCCCTGGCTACCTTCATTAGTAACAAATAACTTACCCAGGCCACGGAGAAACTTGTTCATCCCGCTCTGCTCAGTGTCAGGGAGCTCTTCTAGATACTGTTCCACTCTCTGCTCAAAGAGGCCTGAGAAAGATGAACGGCAGGTACGAGAGAGAGAAAAATGGTGACATGAGTGTTTGATGGACCACACAGTGTAGATACAAAAGGGATAAGGCAGACATCTAGTCTACTAGTTGGCAGTTCATTACAATGACCTAGTTATACTGAGTCTAGAGAAGCCCCCAGCTCCCATCCCAGTGCCTGGGACCTTACCCTTGGCTCGACACTTCCTTAGCTCCCTGTCTTGGATGAAGCCAGCAAACATCTGAGATTCCATAAAAACTTCAAGAAAACGGCGGATACTTTTGGAGGCCACAGACTTGCGGAAGGCCTCTCGCTGAAAAGCCCTTTCCCCCTTCTCACTGTGTGTCAGGAAGAGGGAGTAGTGACCCACAGTCTCCACAAAGAACCGGATAAACACCTCTGACACAAGTCCATTGAGGGTATTACATTCTAGAAGGGAAAAGAACAGTCACATTCAGCCCAAGATTCTAGGAGGCCGACCTCCCAACAGCTTCTAACCAGCACTCACAACTGTCTTTGTGCTTAAGAGCTGTCACCTAGCTATGAGCTCCTGGAGGTCAGAAGCTGCTCTAAGCACAGAAGTTGGCAAATACTTCCCAGAAATTGGAGACCAAAGCATCACCTTTCCCACATCCCTCACAAGTGAGGGCAGTGGCTTGAAACAAGGCCTAAGAGGGAGGACTGATTCATTTCCTGTCACCGAGAAATCTGTGGTGACATGTTTCGGGGCAGAAAAGGCACTAGGCCTAACTAGAGTGACCCAGCTCCTACACCTAGGCTTCATCAGCCAGAAAGGGCCCAGTGCACAGTACAGATTTCAAGGTCTGTGAAGTCCAGACTCAAAGCAGGAAGAGTCTACCCTCACCATCATCAGAGTCACTGTCAGAGTCCTGGGAGATCAGCTCATTCTTCCTCTCCAGAGCCTGCTCCAGAGCCGCTTGTAACTTTCTAGGTAACAGTGTGTCCTCATCATCCATCTGCAGAAGGAGAAGACAGCAGGGGTGACGGCACTGACGGGGTGCCAGGCCCCAGCTCAGAGAGCTTCTAACAGCATTGACACTATTATCACCCTTGCATAATGAGCGAGCACAGGAAGGTTTGAAACTTGCCCAAGTTACAGATTAAAGAGCAGCAGCTAATTCTTTGGACACTGTGGCCTGGACCATGCAGGATCTCCTACCCCATCTCCCTTATCATCCTACTTTCACTCAGGTGGGAAGTACAGTGAGCTTGGCGCAGGGAGACCGGCCTAACCTATACTGAGAATGCTATTCCCAATCCATACTCTGGTGCAGGGGCTGCATCCTGGTGCTTTAACCTGGGGAGTCCTTAGTTATAGCAGTGGTTTGTAATAGGCTGTCTGTTCCCAAAGGGGACCTGCTAGGTCATGCTCCTTTATGGGAAGCCAAGAAGACTCCATGATTAACGAGGGCTTTTTGCAGCAATGACTGTGAGCCTTTATATTACGAAGCACATTCAGTGGTGTTTATAATCCCTAGAATATCTCTAGAGAGGTGTTATCTGATGGGAGCACTGGCTCAGAGAAAATTTCAGGTCCATTTTCTGTTTTTAGATTATATGCTCAAACACATCTCTTTGAGACTATCTCAAAAGAAAACAAACAAAAACAAAACAAACAAACACACACGTATCACTCAGACAGAGCCCAAAGGTGAGTATTCAAACTTCCAGGTCTTATTCTTTCACACTGCTACCCAGAAAAGCTGGGTGTGGTGATACACGTCTATAATCCCAGCACCCAAGAGAACTATCACAGGCTCCAGGTCAGCCAGAGCTGGATAGTGAGACCCTAGATCCAAGAAAAACCAACAACAAAGGCTAGAAAGGCAGATCTCACTGAGGCTAAGGGTTCTGAAATCAGCTTTTTCCACCCCTGTCTATTCTGTGAGTTTGAAATTCAAAAATCAGAAAGCAGGCCGGGTGGTTACTGAGTGCCCACTCCCTTCCCTAGGGCAGATTCAGGTTCTGTGATATGCGGCTCTTACCTGTCGGATGAATCGGTCAGATCCCAGATTCACCATCAGGGCCTGGGAAAGGGTCAGAAGCAGTGATCAGGGACTGAGTCTTGCAATGCCTTTGACAGGTGTCCAGACCTCCCATGTTCCCAGGGACAGATCACAGGAAAGAGTCAGCCAGATAAACCTCCCAGGAGAAAGTACAGAAGCTGTTTGAAGGCCAGGGCTGAGGTAAGATCCCCACAGCCTTTCTCTCTTCCTCCCCCATCCCCCGGCTGGTTGCCCCGGGCAGCTTACCTCTTCCACAGGCAGCTCCTTCAGTTTGGGAAGGGAGCTGGAGAGCAGGCCAACCAGGAAAGGGGTGGGACAGCAGACAATGTCAATCATGGAGGCTGGGAGGACAGGAATGAATGTGTGCTGCCAGGAGAAGGGGTAGAGCAAGGCCACCACCGCATGAGAGCAGCTGGACAGGGTACTGATGGACAGACAGAGAGACAGGGCAACTGAGCCCAGGGCCAACACCCTCAGGGAAGGATAATTAGAAACTACAGGGGCTCAGGGTATCCTTTGATGAGCTGCACTTTTAGGGACTCTACAAGACACAGCCACAAAGGTATGTGACCAGCACACTTGTGACATACAGAGGATTCTGCATGCATATGCATGTCTGCCTAACAAAACACACACACACACACACACACACACACACACACACACACACACACACACCACCCAGATAGAGCCCAAAGGTGAGTATTCAAACTTCCAGGTCTTATTCTTTCACACTGCTACCCAGAAAAGCTGGGTGTGGTGATACACGTCTATAATCCCAGCACCCAAGAGAACTATCACAGGTTCCTTCACACATATATGCTTGCACACTCACCCCCAGATGAGATGGTGGGAGTATTAGCTCAGGCTAAGAAGCACAACGGAACTTATCACAAAGCTCCAGTGTGCAGGAGCTGGAAAACCCTGCAGAAGTCCCTCAGGCTGTTCCACCTTTCACAGCTGTGTTCTGTGGGATGCCCAGTTTGTCATAAGAGGCAGCCAAGACGACAACCAGTTTTGCCATCTTCTAGCCCAGTACTGCTCTGCCCTCTGGCTTTCTATTTCTTTCTCCTTAGCTGGTAACAGTGATCTGACTGAAGGGAGAGTGCAGAAATCAGGAGGTGTGCGGTGGCCTATATCATTCTCAGGTCTCATTGGGGTCATCCCTTTCTTGTCCTGGAGGGGGCTCCAGGCCTCCACACCATGGAATCCACAGGGCTGGCTACAGGAGCCCGATGACCAAAGGGAAACCAGGAGGACAAGCACAGTGGGGCAGACCTGAAGTTCACAGGCAAAATGGAGTGCACACACCCAGCTTCTGGTGTGTGGCACCAGCAGACACAGGCACAGCTAGCCTGCCAGGAGACAAGCCAAAGCACCTCCAGACAAGCCAAGTGCTGTGACAAGCACTGCAGAAGCGGCTAGCTAGAGGCTTATAACCGATGATCATCTGAACCCTGCCTGGACAGCACAGCAAGGCCTACATTTAAGAAAAGACCTTCCACTTAGGGACCACATCACAGATGAAGATACAAAAGGCCTAGAGCCAAGCTCACTTTAAACCTCATTTTCTTTTGCATTAGTGGACCTCACTCATCACCCAGAAAAACTCTGGGTCCCCTGGGCCCATTGATACATAACTAGCATTTAGGAGACTGAGATTCGTGAGTTCCTAGCCAGCCTGTGTGCTACAAAGCATAGCAAGTTTGGGATCATTCTTGGTTATGTTGTGAAGTCTACCCCATGCCCAAAAAGTATCTGGGCTCTCCCTGGGATGCTGTAGCATGGACTCACACATTTACACCTAATCCCCTGATGGAGACAAAAAGTAAGACCTATCTATTACAAAAAGCAATCCCTGCTCCTTTTCTCTAAGGCAATGACAGTCAGCCAGGCCCTTGTGTGACTAACTTGTCACCTAATGGGCACCAAAAATACTGCTGTGCCTGGAGACCTAGGTGCCCAGACCCTGAAAGCCATTCTCCTGAGGACAGCAAGAAAGTAATTTGGGAAAGATCGGGTAAAGATCTGCTTCAATCCAAGGGACACACTGATCTTCAAAAACTACAAAAACATCTCTAGTCTTAGCTGCCAGACTGGGCCCCTTTACAAAGGCAAGATAGGCCTTGAAATACCTAGAGAAGTAATTCTCAACCTTCTTAATGCTATAACCCTTTAATACAGTTCCTCATGTTCTGGTGACCCCAAACCATCAAGTTATTTTCACTGCTACTTCATGATTGTAATTCTGCTGTCATGAATCATAATGTAAATATGTGTGTTTCCTGTGGTCTTCGACAACCTCTGTGAGAAGGCTTTTTGAATTCCCAAAGGAGTTGCGACCCAAGGTTGAAAACAGCTGACCTAGAATTCGAGAGCTCCACAGCTATGAAAGGAGTATGAGAGAGGCAGCCTTCATTTCCTAACTCTCATCGTCCTTGGAAAAGTGGGCAGCTCAGCAAGGGGTAGTGGCACCCACTTCTAATATCAAAGTCAGGAATGGAGCCCAAGGACTGCAAGGTCAAGGCCTGCCTGGGCTACACAGTGAGCTCCTGTCTCCAAACAGCAACCACCATTTCTGCCCATTGCCTGAGAGCAATTGGGAGAGTTCCTCTTTTCAGCTACCTCCTTGTGCATACAGAAGTAAGTACACCAGGGATTTGGTACCCACCAGAGGAGAAGCCAGCAAGAGCTTGTACTGCCCTCCTCTTAGCACCTGACACAAGACACAACACAGCATGCAGCTTAATGACTAAGCTAAGTGGCAGCACACATACAATGCTAGAAAAACTACTGCCTTGACTTCTTTGATCAGAGTGACACGTTATCCCCAGCTTTCCATCCTCTCCCTGCATGCACCCTATACGCTCTTAAACAAAACACCTCAGCTGCTGGGAACTCATTCCTCTCTTCCTAGATGTCTCAGGTCTGTGATCATCTCTTTTACACCCTATGGTCACCAACAGATCTCTACCTCTAAAAGTGCCCATCTGTTGGACCAAGTCTTATGGACCCATCCAGCTCTTCTTCCTCAAACTGTCCTAAGCTCTCTAGACCTCCAGTATCTGAATCTCCTTCTTCCCTCCCCCCTCCCTCCCCCGTCCATCTGTCTGTCTGTCTGTCTGTCTCTCTCTCTCAACTGTAACCTCTGTCCTACACATCTCTCAAGGCCCCATCTTGTCCTTCTCCACAGCTCCCTGGAACTCGGATTATTTCTACCCACCACTTCTGCATGTTTCCCTCAGCCAGTCCCTACAGAATAACTTAGCAGCAACCCTTCCTGGAATCCATGACCCCTGAAACTCTGCATTCTGCACAGGCAGCTTGGCTGGAGTTGCTTGCCACTTACCGTCTCCATACAATTGTTCCCGCACCTGTACATACATGGCCATTGCACAGGAAGTGTCCCTCTTCCAAGGGACAAGTCCTCAACAGGGTTCTCAATCCTACTATCCAACCCCTTTCCACAGGTCTGCTAACCCTTCTCTATGTCATATTTACCGTGACAATGCACACACAGAAGTGGGTACTCTAATACCACAATGTGTGGGATATACGAAGACTTGTAAAAATTTGCCGAATTCATTAATGGATATGCCACCCGCTCCCTCCTTCCTTGCCTCCTGAGCCCTACCTGAGCTTATCTGCTACAAAAATGACTCTGCGTTCCAACAGCAATGAGGCAAAGATTCGGATAAGCTGACGCACACTGAGGCAGGTGAAGAGACACTCAAAGTCCACGTGCTCCAGGCGGGAGTCCATAGGCCGACGCAGCTCTAACACCTGGAGGGAAGTAAAGGCAGGGCAGAAGCAGGCTAGGAGAGAGCCCAGACTGCACACACAGTGTCTGCTGGCTACTCTTCCTTTCAGCCTTCTCCTTCCAAGGCTTCCAATCCTCTTACGATGCAGGAGACCCAGGCTCCCCTTCCTTCTGATTCTAGCTCTGCTCCTAGCAAACGCCCAGCCTTTGGGCAGGAGGGCTAAGTGTGAAGATGGGAAGGCACTAGGGACCAACATAAGCTCTGAGGAAAGTAGGGAAAGCTAACTGCTCCCATGGATATGAAGAACCAGGGAGTCACACAGCCCCATTTGCACGAGTCTCCTGCCTTCTTTCCCATCTCCTTCAGCACACTGACCAGACCCACAATCGACCACTGCTTTCTAGACCACAGGAAGAATCCAGTACTTAGGAGTGCTGGCCTCTACCATGTCTGGAGAGACAATGCTGTTGTCCTTGTTGCCATGTCCCCTCCGTTTCCTATGACAGTTTCCTTCCGATGGCTGTCCTGCCATCCTGCCCCTTATCTCTACCACCATAAGCCCTGTGCTAAGGATAGGAAAGGTCTGGCTATTCCAAGGACATAGGACTACCTTTATGAAGCCAGGCCTACCTGTATTCTCGAAGGACTACTCACTCAGAGGTCTATGTAACAGCTCCCAAAGCCCCTTCCCTGGAGGCATGGGTGTGTGTGTGTGTGGGGGGGGCTACAAGTGACCTCCGCAGTGAGAGGAAGACTTGCTAACTCTTCATCATCTGTAGAGCAGCAGTGATACGCAGGCTTCCTGAGAGCTGCGGGTAAAAAACTATCCCGTGCGGCCATGTGGTGTCAGCTAACCCCCTCAAGGGGCTTGCACCAGGTGTCTCAACTGGTCTTGCTTCAGATCTGCTCCAGCCACTTACAGAGCCTCATTTCTCATCTCTAACTTGGGTTACTTCCAGTCCCCTAAGCACTGTTTGATTTTGCAAGTGAAGGAATTCTTAGCTCAGTATTCACCCTGGGTTCTGAAAAACATCAACAGGGATGAAGGGGGCTGCAAGAGCTGTGTGCACTGTTCTCCTTGACAGGTATAAACCCCAGGAAGATCAGAACAATGAAGAGGAAAGCCTAAGTGCTTGATGGGCACAGGCTGAAGACATGCCATAGCAGCTAAGTCAGAACCCTGTACCTTACCTAATATCTGTCCCCATCCTAAAACAAGACAAAACAACTCTGTAGCCCTGCCTCCTGGGAGCCCTGCAAGCAGCCAATAAGTGCTACTCTTCAGCTTCCAGCCTCTAGCCCCCAACCCCATGCTCCCCCTGCCTCTAGGGGCTGAGAATCTGACAGCAGCATAGTGGGACAGCCCACAGATAGCAGTAGGAAAGAAGGGCATAGTGAGATCTGCAGAGAAGGCAGGCGCTGCATCTAGGGTGAGAAGCTGGCACCTATCCACTTCTGGGCAGTTTCTGAAAGTCTGAGGTGTCTTACAGTACGAGTGACTTGGATTCTGTAAGAAGGAAATGTCTTTAAAGCAAAACCAAGAAGACTCAGGGGATAGGAAGTAGCCCTGGTCAGAGAGAAGTAGCCAGGCCTAGGAGGTGACCTAGGAGGAGTAGGAACTGAAAAACTCCAGCTGTCAAGGCAGGGTCAGCTATCCTGCCAATCATCAAACTCCAAGTCTCACTAACCCCAGGATATGTAGAGACTCTCAGGGAGATGCCAACAGGCATGTGTCACTGCCTGCACAGCTCTGTGACTCTGAGGTCGGTCCTCCCACTCTGTGGCAGCTGTTTTCATCTTCCCACCTCTTACTCTGAGACGCCCCCTTCTTCTCTACTCTCAGCCATCTCCTGAGAATCCAAGTCTACAAGCCACCATCTTCCCCTTCCTCTCCTAACAGAAGAAGGCCTCCATGAAGATCCCTGCCTGCACCTTCTGGTGACAGTTGGCTGCTTCTGGGGACAGTTGGCTGTCCTTCCCTCTTCTGCATTGCTAATGTCTTCACCCAGGGCCAATTCCAGCAGCATGCAAACAGCCATCTTCTATAACACCTTCCTACCCCTCTCACCCTGGCCCCCGCCCTCAGCCCCACTTACTTTCTCCTCCACCCACCTCCTTGGTCTCCTCAAAGCCACGCCCCAGAAGAGCAGTCTACCTGAGTTGTCTGAAACCGTTACTTCTCCACTCCCCCAGGCACCCCAGGCTTCATCTAGAGTCTGTTCTTTGTCAGTGCGCCTTGCTGCACCCCTGTGGTACCTGCCTGGTACATTACTCCTTATTCCTCATGGCTCCCTTTCTTTGGCTTCTCAGCCACTGCCTCTCCTTATTTCCTATTTTCCAGCCTTAGAGTTGCTACCTCTCTATCACGGGGCCTCTACTTGGGGTTTTCTCAAAACTTGGCTTTCATTTCATCCCTATCCATATACTTTGTTACTATTGTCTCATGGGTACCTCAAACTTAAATTAAAAGACAGAACTCTCCTTCTTGTCCTTCATAAGCTCTCACATTAAGATATGGCGCCATTACCCACCCTGTTCCCTCAGACAGAAAGCTGGAGGTTGGACTTAAGAACCACTGTCATGCCGGGCGGTGGTGGCGCACGCCTTTAATCCCAGCACTTGGGAGGCAGAGGCAGGCGGATTTCTGAGTTCGAGGCCAGCCTGGTCTACAAAGTGAGTTCCAGGACAGCCAGGGCTACACAGAGAAACCCTGTCTCGAAAAACCAAAAAAAAAAAAAAAAAAAAAAAAAAGAACCACTGTCATGCTTTCTACTTCCAGGAAAACTCCAAGTGTTACTGCTTCAAAATCAGTCTTTCTCTTCATTTTCCCTACCATACTCTAGCCCAGACTTACCTCCTGCCTGTGTTACTGCAATTGTAGTCTAGCTGCCTCGCTGTTTTCACTCCTGCCCATTCTCTGCACAGCAGGCAGACACATCAGAGTGAATCTTAATCGTCTTTTGGATAAACCCCCAGATTCAGTGTGTGCAGGCACAAACAACGGGCTTGGGCCCCTGCCTGCCCACCTACGTCTCCTCACGCCCTCTGGGCCTCTGCACCCCGTTTCAAGTGCTTGAGTGGCACCTGCTCCGCTCTGGCTCCTGCCCTGCACCTGCTGTTCCCTCCCTTGCAATCATCTTCCTCCAGCTCGATCTCCTGTGCATTGCTTAAGCCCCTGGAAAAATGGCACTTTCTTGGGGGAAGGTCTTCTCTGGCCCCCTAAACTAAAACAGATTCCCTGTTCTACATTCTCATAGGATCCGTTCTTTCTTTTTATAGACACTTAGGAATTGGCTATTTATAAATATAACTATTCAACAGCAGGTCCCCTTCTAGAAAAAAATGTCCTGGAGGACAGAGCTGTGTCGCTCTTTATCCTCATGACTACATCCAAAGTTTGGTATAATCGCCAGTTGTGAATGCCCATTATTATTATTATTAATCAATATTAATCCAGGGTACGAGTCAACTGAAGTCCCTAGCAGAGATAACTGGGCAACACTTACTCCTGGGTTCACATTTTTGTTCTTACTGACTAGGAGTACAGACACAGTGAGTGAGGAAGGGCTGTGTTCTACACCCTCAGAGACTGCACTCAGGCTGGCCAGGCTCTTCTCTAGACCCAGCCCAAGGCCAGAAAAGATAGCTGCAGCAATTGCCTACCTCATTGCCAGCGCCGGGAAGGAATGTCTTCACTTTGATGGTTTTCCCTGGGGCTGGAAAGGGCGATTCCATGAGACTTCTCATGAAGGGGTAGACCAGTGCAGCTGAGATCCCACGCCGGCGCTCCACCTCATCTAGGACCTGTGCCCACCACCAGCAGCCCAAAGAGAAAGAGTGTCGGGAGCTGCTTTCTCCACCTCTCTGACAGAGAAGAGGGCAACCCGGTCTCTGACCAAGCTGGACCAGAAGCCTGGAGACACAAAAGCTGTCCTGCCAGGATCTTGTACCCTTCCTGTTTCTCTTGGCCCTCAGTGACCATTCAGTTCCCTTGGTGGCCTGCTTTAGTCCCCAAGAAGGAAACAGCGGGGCAAAAGAAATAGCACCATGAAACACCTTCCTGAGCACTCCTGGCTTCTCCAAGGACTCCAGCTCTGTCCATGGACCAGGCTGGGCTACCACAGAGCAGTCAGCATCAACCCAGGAGTTGGGGAAATGCCAGGCAGCTAGGTAGTAAGCCAGGCTTGGGAACACAGGATTCTGAGAGCCCACCTGTACTTGCTCTGTACATCCTTTCTCTCACATAGGCATTTTTCTTATCTAGGCTATCTGCAGACTTCTATGAGCACTGTCACGGGGATGGGGAGAAAGTCAGCATCTCTTACCTTGGAAAACAAACCGAAGCAGCCTAGGCGGCTGATGACACAGTACACCTCTGGCAACCGAGGCCCTTTCCCACTTGGCTGGAGAGGAGGAGAGAAGGAGAGACAAGGTCTGTGTGAATACCACAACTGTCTCATTTTCTCTGGACCCGATCATTAAGTATAGTCCTTCTAGTAAGGATGACTCCAAACATCTAAACTCAACCAGATTCCCAAAGAAAGGCCACTATCCCCAGAGGGCACACTCAATCTCCTGCCAAGTTCCAGGTCGGCTCTATCCTTTATCCCAGGAAAACACAGACAGTGGCTGGCAGAGGACACAGCAGCATCACAGAGATTACAGGGTGATTTGTGAATTTACACCCCTAAGGATGCTACCCAAAAGGATGTGCTGTCAAGAAGGACTCATGACTTCTTTTTTAAATGTAATCTTTTTTGATTAATTCATTTTATTTTATGTATAAATGTTTGCTGCATGTTTGTATGTGTATCACAGGTATGCCCTGTGCCCATGGAGCCAAAGGAGGGCACTGGATCCCCTGGAACTGGGGTTTCAGACATTTGTAAACCACCATGTAGGTACTGAGAATCTAATCAGAGTCCTCTGCAAGAGCAACCAGGGCTCTTAACCACTGAGCCATCTCTCCAGCCCCTAAGAAGGGACTGTGGACACTTTTAGGAACAGGACATGTGGCCTTATCTCCTCCCTCCCCATCATCATGAGGAAAACTGCAAAATACCTCTTTTCTCCCTTTGATCCAAGCCCAAGGAAGGCAAAAGCAAAACAAGAGAAGGGAATGACTTTTTATGAAATGTTTCCTAAAACAGAGTCCTAGCCCTGGTACTATATACAGAATATGAGAGCGGCATTATCACCCAGTTTTATAGAGAAGACAGCTGAGTTCATGAAGATTAAGCCATTGCCTAAGCTTGCATAAGTAGAAGGCTGTAGCCAGGAGTCTGTGCAGCCTTTCATCTTGCTGTCTTACCTCCAAAGCATGCTGTTTTCTGATAGGAAGGAGGGAAAGGAACACAGAGACACAGGGTAGAGGTATGCTATGAAGTGAAAGAGAACAAAAAAGGGAAGGGGTTTAAAAGGTTCGTAGCTGAAGAAAGAGAAACACTGTGAGCACCCCAGGCAGGCGGGTGCGACCCTGCTAGACTTGAGTGAGTTCATTCTCCAGCAAGGAGCTGGCAGGACCCCACGGCTGCCTCTGGGTTCAGAGGCCTGGAGTGCCTGGCAAGGCCTAGTGGGGAGGGAGCAAAACAGCAGGTGCTGGCCCCTCATGCAGGCTGCTAAGCAAATACAGATGGGGCTATTTCAGTCTCCAAACCTGCTGGCCACAGTCACAGATCTAAAGAGAAGGCAGAATCTGTTTTGTCCATATTAGGCTTGAAACTTACTCCTCTCTCTTTCCCTTCCCCACTCCCCACCTCCCCTAAAGCCCCAAGTGATTAAATCAAGTATGTGGGATTTGGGTTAGAATCATTGTGTCCAATCTGCAGGAATGCCGAGCCAGTGCCAGCCCCCTTGGCAGGGACCCAGCCCAGGCCCTCTCTGAGTGCGCCAGGACAAACATGCTCTTCCCTAGGGGCAGCAGGCCCACTGCAAAAGAGCACAGCTCTGTTCCATCCCTGTGCTGTCAAAGGCAGCCTTTACGATGTTCTCCAATGCCCTGGGGATCCAGGCACATGCTGGTCTTTGCCTGGCTCCCAGCCTGGCATCTGGACCCCTTCCCTGTCCCTCAGCACACACGGCATTCAATATCCAAATATCATTTTCTCCCTAGATCATCCTCTGGGGGTTGGGGTAGGGATTCAAGAATGCCAGACTGGTGATAAAGGATTTGGAAGTCAGTTCTGGCTCGCACCTCACAGTTGTGTGACCTTGGGCAAGTCATTCCATCTTGGAGTTTTAATTTCTTAATTTACAGGTCAGAGATAATAGTGCTCCACAGGCTATCATAAAGATGTTTAAAAATAAGAGACATAAATCCAGTGAAGCATCTCTCCTGGAACATGACAAATTCTAAGCAAAATTTTACTTCCACAGCCCTTCCATTCAATACTAAAAGTTGACGTCCTCTACTAGACTGGCTACTGTACACCGAGGGTAGGACACGTGCTGGACTTTTGTGTATATACTTTTAGGATATGGCCTGACCTACAACAGGTGTAAAATGAATGCTTGTGGATGAATGGTTGGATGGATGCCCCCAAACCCTTCTTTTAGGACTCTTAGGCTCCTGTCTAGGATCTCTCTCTAGACTGGTAGCTGACACAGCCTTCTCCTACTAATACCTGGAAACCAAAGAACATTGTCAACAACCCAATGACTGACCTTTGAGGAGAATAAAAGGGAAGACAGGCCCTGGGCTCTGTTCTCCCACTAGTTCTTTGTAGATCTACAGAAACCTCCTTCCCCAGAATGATAGAAACAGAGATTGCTCTTTGGGGAGAAAAAAGTTTTTATTTTCAAAAGCAACATCTTTCCCCTAAGTTCAAAATTTTTCTCCAAGAACCCCAGAGGAGGTGTGCCTCTCAGTCCCTGCTCAGACTACAGCCCTACCAGAGCATAGATAGAGCTTCTCCCAACATCATGGCCAGGCGTGGAGTGAATAAATATAAACTGTGGGGTGACATGATCATATCTAAAGGTCAGCAATCTAAGATGCCAATCCAAGGAAGACGAATACAGAGAAAAGTCAAGAAAGCTAAAATGATTTACAACCAAGCAGAAGGTGATCTGTCCTTTCCATCATTGCATATAATCTTAGATCCCAGGGTCTGATCTGATAGGCGACTCTGAACCCTGCTATCCCAGAGTCCCTCAACTGTGCAAGTACATGTACTAGGGACAGGTTTAAAAGATCACAGGCTTTCACACAGGCTAATGCTGCAGAAGGATCTAGAGAGATATACAAATGTCCTGGCCCTCCCCTCCCCACCAACCTCTGAGAGCTGAATAGTCTTACTCACCAGTAAGCGCCTACAATAGCCAAAGCGCCTGCTACCATCTTCCCCAGTCAGCATGAAAGAAAAGGTTTCACTGAAACAGGAAAGAGGGAGAGGTCTGGTATCAAAGAAGTTATGAAGAAGACTCAGGATGTGCCTCCTAAAATAGGGATTGTCACTTCAGGTTACTTTAAGAAAGTAGGGGGAGGGCTGGAGAGATGCCTCAGCAGTTAAGAGACACTGACTGCTCTTCCACATGTCCTGAGTTCAATTCCCAGCAACCACATGGTGACTCATAACCATGTGTAATGGGATCCAATGCCCTCTTCTGGTGTGTCTGAAACAGTGACAGTGTACTCACATACATGAAATAAATAAATAAATAAATAAATCTTAAAACAACAACAACAAAAAACAATAAAACAATCTAACTTAAAAAAAAGTAGTGTGAAAGAAATGGAAAAAAAAAAAAAAGGAAAGAAAGGCAGAGACTAGGGCATGCTCCACTTAGCTGTACCACTATGGAGACTCAGTCTGCACCCTCTTCCCTCCTATAGCTAGACCGAGTCAGGTCTTACCTGCTGTATTCTGACACAGGGAGCCAGTCCTTGGCATCTGGAAAGCAAAACTGGGGGATAGCTTTGAGCCTTTCTTCTGCCTCCCGCATCTGCTTGGTGGGACGGTCCAGCTGCCAGGAAGAGGATATGAGGATAGGTAACTGAGATGACAAGGAGCCTGGGGCAGTAGGGGTAGAGGGACTGAAAGGCATCTCCTCCTGTGCTGGGGCTGCGGATGACACAAAATGGACAAGATCTACCCCTGACCCTGCATTCTGGTCAGGCAGATGGAGTAACCAGCACTTCAAAGGTGCCTCACATGAGACAAGCAGGGTGAAGAGAAAGAGAGTGGGAAGCCGCACCAGGCTTCTGAGGAGACCTCAGACAGGCTCACTTCTGTTCCTCAAAATGTGAGGAAGCCAGCAGTTAGGAAAACAGCAGGAGAGAGAACAATATAGACAAGCAAGGTCAGAGCTACCTGTGGAAGCCAGATTGGCTGCTGAGCTGAGGGGTGCTAAGACACAAGGTCGTGGGCAGGGACTGCCTGCTAGTGAGTAGGGGGATTTCTTTAGGTGAGATGATGCTTTAAAATGAAGTATAGTGGTGACTGTGTGACTCTGAAAACACACTGAAGGATACTGAACTATAAACCTGAATGGGTGAATCATCTACTAATAAAGTGTCGAGGAGCACACGACCTAGGGCGTGGCAGAGGCGCATCTGGGGATGGCACACTCACCTTGGGAAACTGATAGGAGACTTCAGGGAGGTAGGTGTTCCGAGATGGCTTCTTCTTGAGGGACACAACCACAAAGTACTCAAAAAGCTCCCGCTCCTGCCACTCGAGCAGCTCCAGCTCTAGCGTCCGATAGCTGGGTGCTCGCTTCAGCATCGACTGGATGTGGACCAAGCGCTGGGTGTGGGCTGGGGGCAGGTCTCACATTAGGAGGCAACCAGACTGGCTACTCAAAGACCTCCCATCGGCCCCATCACCTGACTCAGCTCCACCTCTGCATAACATCTATGTACATAAGTCTTACCTGACTTTTTAGTCTCCTCTCTAGACACAGGAGACACAGGTGGCCTTAAGGGAGCCAGAGGACAATTTTCTCAGTTTATGGCATAACTCTTGCAGCCAAAAGAGTTGATTATAATCTGAACTCACCACTGGGCCTCCAGATTTACAATATTTATAAAGCACATCTAGTAGCCAGTGTCCAGGAGCAATGGCTCTGGAAGGATGGACAGTTAATAGCTTTAAAGTTGGCACAGGGAAACCAATTTTTGGACTCAACACTGAAGGGCTGAACTCAAAGAAGGAATTTCTCAATAGCCTCCTGCTCTGGTGGTCTGCTAGCTGGTGTTCCTGTTGACATTTCCCCACACCTTAGGGCCATTCTGGGACCCTGGCCCATGCATATGGAAGAGCAAGCTGATTCCCTGGGGATGGGGAGGAATGTCACCTTACCTTTGAACCTGTCATCAGAGTCACTCTCGCTTTCACTGTTCTCATCTGGAAAAGTAACAACAGGCAGACACATTGGCCTATAGCAAATATTTTTGGAGTCTATTTCCCAAATTGTAAAAAATAGTTTTTTTTATATTTATCGTGTGTGTGTGTGTGTGTGTGTGTGAGCGAGAGAGAGAGAGAGAGAGAGAGAGAGCGCAAATGAATGTAATGAATATGGGCTTACGCGTGCAGCCACGTGTATATGGAGATCAGAAGGCAGTTTGTAGGAGTTGATTCTCTCCTTCTAACACATAGGTTTTGTGGCTCAAACTTAGGTGGCCAGGCTTGTCAGCAAGTGCATTTATCTGCTAAGCTATCTTGCTGACCTGTGAGCTTTCCAACATTACGAATGACGAATAGACCTAAACCTAGTCTGAGCTACTCTGGGCCACTATGGGCCAATGATAGGCACCTAAGGGCAGGAGGCAAATGGCTCAGAACAAGGATACCTCAGAGATTAGGCCTCCAGTGCTAACTTATAGGCAAACACCTACTGGGTGGGTGAAGCTGAGGGCCTAAATTGAAGGCTGAGCCACAGAGAGGCCTAGATGCCTGGAATACAAAGGACCTGCCTCAGTCCAAGATTTGAAGTGGAAAACAGACCAGAATGCTCAGTAATTCTGGCCTTTCCTTTTGCCCAAAGCAGATTCCCACATGTCCTAACTCAGGGCCTCATAGCCCAAAGTCTGAAGGAAAACATCACAGAGCTAATATCCTCTTAGACCCTCCCACTTATGTGGCCATTTTGTGGAAGGGTGCTACCTTCCTACAAAGCAGAAGGATCCCATTACTACCTCAGGTGAGATAAATTGAAGTCAATCTCTCCCCATCCCTGATATTCATGGACCTGCAAAGGTGACACAACTTAGACACCAATACCTACCTCTCAATGATGCTGTCTCAAGGCTGGACATAGACAGCTTTTTCAACCTCTTCTTTCCTCTCTTGGCATTATAGATAGAGTTAATTCTTTGGACAAGCTAGTTTAAAAAAAAAGCAGAGAAGGTGAGGTTATTCTATCACCAGCTGTCCCTAATTCTATGAAGATAAATTAGGAACCCATCCTTTCCCTTATAGGTATGCAAGAGCTCTGTGCACTGGTCCAGCTGGGTCTAGCACTGGTCTTCCGATTAAAACGACCACAGTGGAGGCTTACCAGCCACCCTTGGTAGCTCTCCATCTACCCTGTGCCCCAGGAATAGGTTCCTGCCCCAAGACAAGGACACTAAACTTAGCTCCCCAAAGGAAGGAACTGTGATCAAACTAGACAGGATGGGAGCTCCTGGGTCCCAAGAGTCATTGAACCAACGGAGACAAAGAGTTTCTCAGATA
Organism: Mus caroli; assembly: GCF_978045245.1. Lineage (NCBI taxonomy): Eukaryota > Metazoa > Chordata > Mammalia > Rodentia > Muridae > Mus > Mus caroli. The sequence goes on along the minus strand of NW_028227263.1, from coordinate 36,534,431 downwards.
TAAAAACAGGAACAAGGATTCTAGCCTTTCCTCTCTGGGCCATAACCTGGGGCCTGACAGGAAGAAGCTAAATTCTCACTATGCCCAAGCATTGTTTGCAAGCTAAAAATACCATTTAGCTAAGTCCTGTAGCGCAGCATGTGCAGGGCTGAGGAGCGGGCACATGGACACATGTGCAAGTCATTGCTGAAAGCTCTTTGATTTTGAGACATAGGAAGAGATGGTCTGAATCTTTAGGTCTCTGAAAGGCCAAAGATGTTTCTGTGCACAAGAACCCAAATTCACCTGTCATACTGGGTAAGAGAGTCTCAGCTCAGCTAGTCTTTTCCCTCTAACCCTCAGTACTGGGAAGGGCTAGTGCAATCTTATTGGTAAAGAAGGGACCGGGGAAAGGAGGTCCTCAATCTATTCAAGGGGAACTAAAAAAGCAGCCCAGATTAGAGGAGGGAGGAAGGAAGGAAGGAAGGAAGGAAGGAAGGAAGGAAGGAAGGAAGGAAGGAAGGCAGGCAGGCCAGAGCATAGCTGTTTGCCTACCCACCCATCTGCCTAATGCCCTGGGCTCAATGCGGGAAGGATACCTTGGGAATGCGGCGGGACCTGCGGCTGGACAGCAGCTCACTTGTGGTGCTGAGGCTGTCCTCATTGAGGCTGGAGGGTGAAGATGGCAGGCTCAGCTGAGCCAACAGCATCATGTCATCATGGCTATGCCTCTTGGGTAATCGTGGCAAACGATGGCTCTTCCTTTCTGACCAGTTCCCACTGCGCAGGGACTGGCTGCTGGGCTTCAGGGACAGCTGGCATGGGGGACAGGATATGAGGGGAGTTCACCACAAGTGTTTTATCAGTATCTGTCTTCTGCTATCTGTGCGTCCTCAGCTCTCACCAGAGTTCCCTGTTAGAATTCAATAACCTAGAGTTTCCTCCTTAAAGACCTTAGCTGTTCAGTGGCCAGGTAAGCACTAGATTAAATGCTTGCTTCCTCAAAGAAAGTTTTACTTCTTCTGCCAGAAAAGAATAAAGAAAAAAGATCCTCTATTGAGCTGAAAGAGGAGACAGAGCAGAAATCTCCAGGCACTGTCTGAACTTTGACAGAGGGTTAGTGACTGTGGATGAGGGAACCACTCCTTCTACCTCCTCAGTTCTGAAGCCTTTTGTGCGAGAGGCCAGAGCCTACCTGCTAACCTGCTCTGCTGTGTGAGCCTGACAGCCTGGTCATGCTTACTTCCTCCAGAGAATAGGGGTATTGGGCTGTGGCCACCACAGTTGAGTAAGACAGACCTCGCATTCACGTGGCTCCCTCTCACCATGCCATTCTGGCTGCCTCGTTCTCTGGCCCTGTATATCCTTAATGAACAGCTGATGTTCTTCAGTAGAGAACACCTAGTTGGCTAATTGATAGTGGAACTGCTGGGAAAGCAGGCATCTCCTGGGAGCCCTCAGGTTTTTGTCTCACTCTGCCTCGTCTCAATTTTCAGCAAGTCCTTTTCTTTCCACTGCCAATATCCTTTCCAAGCTAATTAATCTAGCAACACAGAGTCAATGGATGCCCATCTGAAAAGGGCACATCAGAAGGACAGATGCATCATCAAAGCCACCACATGACTTCAAAGCCAGAAAAAATTATGTGTTTTTCTGTCCAACATTATAACATCCAGGTCCTTGCATTTGTCCAGTTAAAGAGTTACATGGGGCAGTCAGAACAGCTTGCTTCTCTACTCTCCTGGCTTTCCTACATCCTGGGACTCTGGATAAAACCAGAATGAGCTTGTCTAAAGTTTCTTTGGGCCTTTTGGCTTTCTCCTCTCCCTTCCTTCACTCCATTCCTCAAACACTTCTTTACTGTTCTTTTAAAAAAAGTATATTTTATGTACATTGAGTCTTTTGCCTGCATGTACATGTATACACCACATGTGTCTATCTGTGGAGGTCAGAAGAGGGCATCAAATTCCCCCAAACTGGAGTTACAGATAGTTGTGAACTGCGTTGTGTGTGCTGAGAACTAAATGTGGGTCCTCTGAAAGATTATTAAGGGCTCATAACTGCTCTCCAGCCCATTTTTATTTTGTTTTGAGTGTGTATGTGTGTGTGTTTGTGGTTATACAGACGCAGGGCTGAGTACAGCTTTAGGTGTTGATCTTCACCTTCCAATTTGTTTGTTCCACATTGTTTGCTTATGTATCTATCAGGCTAGGTGACCCACTAACTTCTTCAGATTCTCCACTTTGTCTTGCTATAGGAACATTGGGATTACAGACCATTGCTAATGCATTTGGCTTTACTTGGGTTCTGGGGAATCTGTGCTCAGGAGTTCACATTGTACAGTAGCATTTTACATACTGTGCTATCTCCCCATTCTAAATACTCCTTAATCTCTCCTGCCAGTCTGCTCTGCTATGTGACTCTGGAAGGCTGGTCATGCTCACTTCTTCCAGGGAAAGAACAAGGCTCTGGACTCTGGCCACCAGGGCTCAGCAACATAGGCCTCATACTCAACTAGCTCCCTCACTACAATGTCCTGGGCTGCCTTTCTCTCAGCCCTAATCTATATACCCACCCTATAAACACTGATGCTTTTCAGTACAGAGCCTACATGACAGTGGATCCCACACATTGCCAGGAAGGCAAGCATCCCTGAGGATATCCTACCTGCCTGCCTATAGGGTTTTCAACATGGTAGAAGTCTCTAGGTACACAACTCTTTCCTGAGGCAACCCCTCTGCTAAGTGCTAGTGAGAACAGAGACTAAGAAAAGCTTGATAGCACCTTGAGGGCACAGGCCCTCACTAGCTGGCTCTCCCAAGTCCTGCCATTAACCCTCAAATTCCACAACTAAGATAATTTGGGGCAGAGCTGCAGAATGTCAAGTCTCTAAGAAAGCCCTTATTTACTGCTAATAGGAGTTTGTAAGAGCTCCTGGTTTAGTTTTCTTGCTAGAACACAAATAGTTAGGGGGGGGGGGGGGAGGGCAAGACAGGATGCCCTGGAGGCACATCTCAATTGTCCACGGCAGTTTCAACATCGCAGAAGGTCCTGAGTGCACAGCCCTCTCCTGAGGCAAAGACCTCTGCCAATTGCTAGCCAGGACAATATCGTCAGTAAAAGCTTGGGGACAGGCCCCCACACTGCCTAGGCCAGAACTGCATTACCTGCATGGGTGGGTGGTTGTACTTCCTGTCTTGGGGACTCCACATCCTGTGCAAAGAGTCCAAGGAGTTCTCAGACAGTTGCTGGGACTTTCGTCCAGCTCTCCGGTTCTTTAAGTCCACATCCTCGTAGGGATTCTCCTTGGGAAGCCCTCCTGCAGAGGAGGCAAAGTTAGAGAAGAGAAGGAAAGAATGAGAGAGTGAGAGATATACACACAATTCCTGTGAAGCACAGAGAATATCTTCAGCCTGGCCCTTCAGCTCATGAGTCACGCAGCTGCCTGTCTGCAGTGGGGAGGCTACAAACAGATCTTGGCTCCAAGAGCAGAAGCTGAGGCCCCCACTCCCCACCTCCAGTTCAGCTCAGCTCAGCTCAACTCAGCCCTGTCTGGCCACTGCTTTATAAATTAGGGATTGCACAAGACTGGCAGAGGACAACGCTGACACTACAAGCTCCAGCCTTCTGCTGGTAAAGCCCCCGAGATCGGCTTCTGGAAAGGCTTTCTGAGATCCCATAGGCGCCCCTTTACTCAGCTCTCTGTGGGTCTCCTGGGTCCAGTTTCAGGGGTAAGTATGAAAGAACTCAAAGAAGTCGAGGGAGCAGAGATTTGCTAGATCCTCCTCTGACCTACTCCTAGGTCTCCAAGTCTTGCAGGAAGAGATACTGTCTTGGGCAACCAGAGGGCCGAGCAGCCCTAGTGAGTGCTCAGTGAGACTTTGTTCATCCCTCTTTCTGAGCATGTCAGCTACCGCCTCTATGGGTAAGCTCAGCAGAGAGAGGATCCTCACTGTTCCCCATTTGGCAGAGACTTTTCCACAGTGACATGGGAGTGTGAAAGGCTTGGAAGAAGTCCAAGCCAAAAGAAAGGAAGAGAGTTCTTACATCTCAGGACCAGTTTCTAAAATCTCTGGCAGTATGCTCTATATTGACACTACCAGAAAATCTTAGGAAAGCCCCAAACATAGTCCCTGCCCAAGACTATAAGATTTTTGAGATTCATCCTTTCCTAAGTTACACCTTCCTATGCCATTCCCTCTCCCATGAAGATTTTTCTTTCTTTCCTTCCTCCCTTCCTCCCTCCCTCCCTCCCTTCCTTCCTTCCTTCCTTCCTTCCTTCCTTCCTTCCTTCCTTCCTTCCTTCCTTCCTTCCTTCCTCGTAAGTACACTTGCTCTCTTCAGACACAACAGAAGAGGGCATCAGATCCCATTATAAATGGTTGTGAGCCACCATGTGGTTGCTGGGAATTGAACTCAGGACCTCTGAAAGAGCAGTCAGTGTTCTTAACCTCTGAGCCATCTCACCAGCCCTAATGAGGCTTTTCTAACACAAAGTAAAACCAAGGAGTCATGTTGCTTCATCAGTCTAAGCTTAATCCCAGCAGTGAAACCATGGTGGTAACAAGATCCAGAGACTCCTTACCAATACAATCCTCACTTTCCCTCTGTTGTCTTGCCCTAGACTCGATGCTACTGTCTGGGACCTCTGTGGCAGATAGCATGCCCAGGGAAGGATTTGCTCCTACAGCGTGAACAGGACTGAGTTTGGGCAAATGCTGAACCCCATGCCTACCCTTGCAGATGCCTGCATGTATCTTACCTCCACTCCTACCAGACTGGAAAAGGAGGCTGCTGGGATTGCAACTCACTTAACAGGGTACAGTAGAAAATGCAAGTCCAGCATGCTTAGCAATTCTTCATGAAGCTGAGGTTCTCCTAAACTCTAGCATCTATTTATTAAATAAGAAACCACAATGACTTTAGGAAATGCCTTTGTGGAGGTGGGGGAGTGAGGATACAGACGGCAGCAGGAGCAACACAAATCTCTGTAAACTTATGAGTCAAGGATGAGTCAAGGAAAGAGCGGGGGGTTGGATTAAGTGATTGCCAACACAACACGCTCCCCAGCAATGGAGCACGGCTTTTCCTGGAACTGCCATGCCATTAAAATGACTCAAACCCAGCATCCCCTGCACAGTTTTCCAGCCCACTTCATGGGAGGTATATTTCTGGAGGAGCGGGTGGATTTCTACTTCTTGGTTCCTACCTGACAAGTATCTTACATGGTTGAGAGGTGAAGGGATGCAGACTAGAAGAATGCTAGGACATAATTATTCTTCTGATCTGTACAATAGGGCCTGTATCTGACTTTCCAGATTGGGACTAGAGAAGTGTTTGCTATATTCATTTCACACTCATTCAGATTGCCTTGGACTAAGTGACTGGCCAGAATCCTCATTATCTCCAACCTAGAAGAAGATCCGTCTCAATCCCTTTCCATCAGAGGTTCTTGAAGAAGTGACATTTTGGGTTGATGAGCTGACCTGGCCATTTATAGGACATTTCCCGCAATTCTGGCCTTTCAATACTAGCCTGACATTACTCTCCCTTGGTTATAACCAAAAATGCTTCTGCATTATCAAATGCCCCATCGGATAGGGAGGAAAGATGGAAGAAAAGAGGAAGGGAGGGGGGACAGAAGGAAGATGGGCACAGCAAAGAGATGAATGGAACTGCTCCCTAACTCCTGTATCCCATGCTTCCTAATCATGTCTGAGGGCCATGCTGTGAGTTCTAAGTCTAATTTCTTTCCTTCATCCTCTTCTCTTTTTCCTTCTTCCTTTCCCCAGAATCAGAGCTTTGACAATTGTCATAGAATCTAAAGCTGTAAGTAGAAAGTGTAAGAAGAATTCCAGAAAAGCAGCAGGAGCAAAGCATAGCTGCATGTTGATGACAGCCTTGGGAAGGGCAGCTGCAAGACCAACTTGTGTATGCTGGAACTGCCTCTGTGGGACGGCCTTGAGGACTGACTCTTCCTGCCCAGCCCTAGTGCCAGCTTCTCTCTCCTCTAACCTAAGAGACCCACTAACTGCCATGCTTCCCAGCCTTAGATGATCTCTGATCAGTCCAAGTCCACTCCCGTCTGCTCCTGGGGACTCCAATCATCTCTGCAGGTAGGAAAGATGCCTACAAGTATGGATGGGCAAAGAGCAAAAAGATCACCGGTGAGTTCTAGAGCCAATAAACTGAATTTGCCAAGAAATAAACCAAGAGTGTGACACAGTGCTCAGAGCACCCCACAGTGAAAGCTGGGGAGGCCAGAGCTGAATGGAGAGATCAGGTGACAATTTGCCAGGTACTTTTGTGAGACTGGGATTTAGACAGACTGCATACCTTTCACTTTCAACCCTGCCCATATGGTTTCCTCACGACAGTCTGCACAGCATTAGAGGGTGATAGAGTGGTAAGCCAAGGCTGTCTCTGTCCAGCCCCATCTCATCAAGCTTGGCTTGGGAAACCAGAGGTCTCAACCTTTCCCAGCTTTGCTGACAAGATAAGGACCAATTATGTCTGCTTTGCACTCTTCTGAATGACGCTTTTCAGAGCCCAGTCTCAGCACACTGACTCTCCTAGAAGGCTCCCAGTCCATCAGGTCCTAGTTCCACCCCTTCCTACAGCTCTTTTGGCTGCCACACGGGAAAACTGACTACTTTATTCCCCACTCATTCAATAACTAGAATAATAGTTTAGAAAGGAGTGCATCTATCTCAGGTACCCACAGCATTCCAAGCTTCCTGGGCTGTACAGATAACTAAAGCCTTTGGTCTCTAGCTTCCCTTCCTAGCAATCCTCTGGCTCCAATTCTCCTGGCCCTCTGCCTTTCTCACTTCTTTATACAGGAGGGAAAGGGGCCAGGCTGGGGACTACTTCCCTTGGGGGACTGCTGTTACCCTTATTTCCAACAGCCCTGGGCACCTGTCCCTACGTCACAGTTCTTGGTTGCTTTGCTAGGTTCCTACTTGTTCCTACTTCACCCATGCTTGTAGGTCCCCTCTGTTCCTGGCTGTTGCCCAGCCTGGGGTGAAATAGAAACCGAAAAGGCTTTAGTGGCAAGACCTGTTCTGACTTGTTCCCACTGATGTTCCTATATCCAGGAAGCTCTCACTGGGCCTCAGCTAACTGATAGGAGTGGGATCAGAGCAGGAATGTAGCCCAGGCTCCTTGGTCAGGCAGATGCCACTCTACAGAATCCCTCAGCCAGCGGCTTCCTAAGGTGCATTTTCATTGTCAGGCTCAATTCAGATGCCTCCACAGAACAGCAGCATCTTCTAAGTCAGCAAGCAAAAATTAACAGCTTTAGAAGGCAGCAAGGCAACAACTTTCTTTTTGAGCCTTACTATTGCAAATTAGCAGGCGTTGAAATCTCAGCCTTTCTGGAGTATCCCACCCTATACCCTTCAGGCTACATGCCTTATATGTGCAGGAGGCCAGTAAATCCTCCAAAGTACCTTGCTCCTGTTTGCTATTAGCCTCTGGGACAATGGGCTACAATCTCTAACAGTCCAGGAACACCAGCCCAAAGGAATGTACCCAAGATGGAGATGCAGCATGGGTACTCTCTGCTTCCCTTATAAGATCCATGATCATAGGCCCAGAACAGAGCTTATTTTATTCCAGTTGACCTGACAAAGCTGGGTAATCCTGTTGGAACCAGAAACAGTCTTAATCCCATAAGGCAGAGGCTGGGTAAGGTCTAGAAGTCAGAGCCACTGATCAATCCTAGGCAAGAAAATGAAAATGATCTTCAAAGTTGAACAACAAGAGAGCTCTGGAAGTCTTTATTAAGAGTTAATTTTTTTAATAAGATTTATTGATTTATTATATGTAAGTTCACTGTAGCTGTCTTCAGACACCCCAGAAGAGGGCATTGGATCCCATTACAGATGGTTGCGAGCCACCATGAAGTTGCTGGGAATTGAACTCAGGACCTTTGGAAGAGCAGTCAGTGCTCTTAACTGTTGAGCCATCTCACCAGCCCAAGAGTTCATATTCTTGAATCTCTGAGGAAAGTAGAGGGAAAACCAACCAGAACCTAACAGAACTATCCTCCTTGTATTTTTTCTTCTAGCCTCTCTGGATAGGTCATAAGATTCAGACTGAGATTCTGTGGAAGACACAAAGCAAAAAATACACCCAAGCCATTGTTCTAACAGACTCTCAGAGCTACCTCCACCCCAACTTGCAAACCACAAGCACCCAAATCAGCGCCTGCTCACTGTCTTACCCACTTCCTTCTTCCCGAGGACCCAAGAATCCAAACGTTAGGTGAGTGATCCGGAAGATGCCCAGCCCCGACCTTACCATGTGTAGCACTACCCCTAGTTTCACCTCATCCATCCAATCAAGCTGCTCTCATATTTCTTGTCTCTTCATATAATATCCCAAAGTAGAAAAAACTCTCCTTAACACATGAGAGGAAGACACCCTTTCCTTCCTAAGGAGGCCCAGGAAATAGCTCTGTGCCAGGATAGTGCCACTAAAAATTTCTCCTCCAAACAGAGTATTGAATCATAAACTGGTGTGTGTGTGTGTGGGGTGGGGTGGCTTTTTCAGTTGCTATAAAAATATATCTACCCCTGGAATCCTTGGACAACACAGAATGGTCTCCTAAGCCTTGTAAGAAAACGTTAATGATTACAACTCTTCCTTCCAGTTTTGCTACCAGGATAATAGAAAAACTACAGCTTTCTGCCATCATATTGCAATCCTAGTGGATAGTCCCAGAGTCCTGAGCAGTAATGATAACATTACAATTTCTGCCAAGTGGAAAAGACCCTGTAATAGGGATAAGGCTAAAAAGATGAAGCAACAGAGCTGTCTTCTTACTCAGTAGAAGTTTTCTTCCACTCTGGGATATTGTATCTGTATGAGAAGGTGAGAAAACACAGAGCAGGATGGACGAGTGTCTGGTAGATTAGCTGGAGATGAAAGTTGTACAAAACAGAGTGTACCCTGAAGCATCCTTTTTAACTGTTCACCTTGATTCTATATCTTTGGCTCTGATCCCCACAGCTCCGTGTCAGCTCTAAATAGTGTTATCATTTCATGAGCAGCTAGAGAAAGGCTTCTCTCCCAGTCTCCTGTTGTCAGAGGCCTATGCTCCCGCAGGCTGACTACTGCAGTACATTTTCCATGGGCACATGCTATACGGCCCATACCTAGGACAGCAGTGTGTCTGTGGATCTGAATGTGGCTACCACATACCATAAAGCACCAGCCCAGTAACTGGTAGAGGAAACTACGCAGGTTAGTGAAATAGCTCGGTGGTTAAGAGCTCTTGCTGCTCTTGCAGAGAACAAGGGTTCAAGTTGTCAGCAGGGAATCTGATGCCCTATTCAGACTTCCACAAGCTCCAGGCATGCACATGGTGTGTAAAGGCAGAACATTCAGACACATAAAATAAAGCTAAAAATTTTAAGGAGAAAAAAATTAAGGAGAAAATTATGAAGAGATGGCACAGATTAAGTGGGGAAGCAGATGACTCTTGCTTCATAAGGTTCTCTCAGCCTAAGAATCTGAAAAGTTCTCTCTACTGTGGCCACTACTCTCTCTCATGTTAAGACCATGTTCTCCTAATTCAAGGCTGGAGACAGAACAAGATGACGTGAAAATGAGGACAGCACAATGCATCTCCCTGCTTTGCTGATCTATTCAAAGACACATTTTGTACAGAATCAGAGGCTCTCTGCAGAAGACAAGGATAAAACTAAAATGAATATCAAAAATAGCCAGATGATAGCCCATACCTATAATCCTGGTACTTGAAAGGCTAAGGCAGAAGAATTTAGAGTTCTAGGCTAACCTGAGCTGCATAGCAAAAGACTTGTTTCAAAAACAAACCAAAATATCCAAAATAAATGGAACACAGGATTGTGTACTGTATCCCTTTGTAGATTTTGAAATCAAGCCTGCTAACAAGGTGCTTACTCCCTTGCTAGACAGCAACGGTAACAGTACTGCTCTTCTTCAGGGCAGGAGGAATGAATGCCACCAAACTATACTCTTCAGGTGTTTATATAGAATATAGTCCTGGAAGGTAAAGATAGCATCTATGGCCCACCCAAAGGCAATCTGTTTTCTAACCAGAAACTGTTTTTGTAGAGCATATCTACTAGAAGTCCTTGAAAAAAATAGTATCTCTTAAATGTGAGGACACAGTCTCAGTGTTTGAAGCCTATACTGAGGTCTTCTTCACAAAACCTCATGTCTTTTTCTAGAATCTATGAAACTAGGCTATACATCTGAATATCTGTGTCTTCTCAAAATTAATATCAGAAAGCCTTGTGATCTGGGATGTAATTAGGTCAAGAAGGCAGAGTTCTCATAAAGAATTAGTGACCCCATAAATGGAATCCCATTGACCTCCCTCACCTCTTCAGCCATGTGAGGACACTGGGAAATTATAGAAAAGGTTTATATTACATACCAAATCTGCCAGTGTCATATCCTTAGCTCACTTCAGCCTAACAACAATTTTTCTGAGATTTTATTTATATTTATTTTATGTGTTTAAGTGCTTGTCTGAATGCATATCCATGCACCATGTGAGTACAGTGCTCCTGGAGGCCAGAAGAAAGCATAAAATCCCTTAGGGCTGAAGATATAGACAGTCGTGGGCTATTATATGGTTGCTGGGAATTGAATTTGAGTCCTCTAGAAGGTGTCCAGTATTCTTAACCATTGAGCCATCTCTCCAGTCCCCCTGACAACAATCTTAAGAAGTATTACTATCAGTGTTATTGTTCATATTCTCACATTGCTATGATTTTACAGAAAAACAGAACCCTGCAACAGTTAAGTGGTACACAGCTAAGGAAGAGTATTTGTTAGGCTCTCAAGCCTTCCAAAAGCATAAGAAAGGGATGGTGTCATTCGTCCCTTCCTGTGGCCCCACAGGCCCTGTGGATTTCAGCTCACTCAGGAATTACCTAAGGTGGAACCATGGTGTTCCACATCAGATGAGCCTACGAACATCTCTTCTAGTAGCTGTTTTACAGCCCCCAGGGAAGGCCTGCCCTGACCACCTCCACCACCGCTTACCCACAATATCTTCATAGGCATTCTCTTCTAAAGTGCTTTTGGATCCAAACTTGGGTTGACTCTCAGTACCATTCTCAGTAGGAGAAGAGGGATACAGGGATTGGAGACTGGATGCATCCTCAAACTCGAAGGATTTTCTGTGGACAACAAGAGCAAGATTCAGTTGGCTGAACCAGATCCCTCTGTGTTGCTGAGAGTGGCTATGGGAAACAGTGAAGACCAGAGGCCCTGCTCCTTTAGCCGGTTACTGTATCCCTGAGTAAGAAAACAGATAGTCTGAAGGGTCCCATGAGTGACTGTAGTGTGCTTATCCTTATAATACCCGTAAGAGGTAATAATTTCCACAATTAAAAAACATCCTTTCTTCCCTTCCCTTCTCTCTCTCTCTCCCTCCCCTTTCTCCCCCCTCTTTTCTTTCTTTTTTTTTTTTAACTGAAACAAGGTTTCTCTATGTAGTCCTGACTGTCCTGGAACTCTCTCTGAAGACCAGGTTGGCCTCAAATTCAGAGATCCACCTGTTTCTGCCTCTGGAGTGCTGGGGTGAAAGGTGTGTGTGCTATGCCCAGCTAAGAACCAACTCTTATAAGTTGTCCTCTGTCCTCCACATGCATGCCTAAAATAAAAATGCAATACAAAAACATGGTCAGATGCCATGTCAATATACCTGTCCTGTGTCTCTTATTGACCCTCACAGTAGTGCTGGCACATTTTGTGTCATTTACAAAGAAGGAGACTGAAGTGAGAGAGGCAGGATTTCCCAAGGCTGCCTCTTTCAGGGTCTAAGCTTCCAACCACAACCCTGGCCCCTCAGACCTAGAAGCATCATTTCTTGAGAAGAGTCTACAAGTCCTCAAGGAATAGAGTTCAGTCTCCTGAAGGGGCTCTGAGCAGGCCATAAGGGTTTGACACTGGAAGGTCACTTCCAGGGCTGTCAGAGGAAATGGTACAGGGTGGTTTGCTGACACGAGAAGGGCTGAACCCTCAGAAAAAAAGGTCAGCCCTCTTCTTCAGTAAAGCCAGTCCTCTGTCCCTTTCTATGCCCCAGAAAACCTACACTGCCGAATGGCAACCATAGCTTCTTGGACCCTGAGATGTCGTGAGGCCACAGCACTTCTTCCTCTCCCCTCATGTGAGTTGGGATGCTGGCTGATGCATTTCTCTCTCCAAGGCATGGCCCTCCCAGTAAAGCCAACTAGGTGAGCAGGGCAATCTGACACATTTTGTTGTTTTATTGTGTTTACTTATTTGAGGCATGCATGTGCAAGTCAGAGAACAGCTTGTTGGTTCCTCTCTACCACATAAGTCCTCTGAATTGCCCCTTCATGTCCCTCGGGGAAAGAGGAGCATGACTGAGCCTTCTTATCCACGAGTGTCTCTCCCTTCCAGTGACATCTCCTCTTTCTTGTTTATTGAACACTTACCTTCAGAGCCCTGGGTTGCAAGTCAAGGACTGACTACACCCCCCTCTTCAGCTCAGCTGACCCCTTTCAACATGACACAACACTTCTTATCCTGGCACTCTCTTGCGGGTAATTATTTTTTACGCTCTAATGAAAGATTCTTTTTTAAAAGACTGGTCTTATATTTATTATTTCCAGACAGTGTTTCTCTATGTAGCCAAGCTGGCCTAAAACTTGATATACAGACCATGATGCCACACGCACAGAGACTGCCTGCCTATAGCTTTCTGATTGCTAGGACTGAAGGCATGTGCCACTGTGCCCAGCTCTAAAAGGCCTTCACATGCCAGGGTTTCTTAGAATTCTGTCTGTAGGTATCCTGTCCTGATATGTACAAATATCCACAGTCAAGTACTTTATTCCTGATACCTCATAAATTTCTGTCTTAGCCAAGATTTCCCAACTAAACAGTCAAATACTGTATAAATGAGATCAAGTCTTCATTGGAGTAAGAGCAGATTTGACATCTTATTCAGGTACCACAATGAAGGTTAACATATTACCTCTCATCAAAATAAATACTGTCTATTTCCAGGACATATGAGATTGTATACATGTATGCACATGTTCATGTAGATGTGGAAGTCAGACGTGGTTAACTTCTTTGATTATTCTCCACTTTGTTTTTTGAGGTTTGTTATGCTTTGTTTTGTTTTTTGAGATAAGGTCTCACTCTGTAGCTTGGCTGGCCTGAAACTCACTATGTAGATCAGGCTGGCCTCAAACTCATAGAGATCTGCCTGCCTTCCAAGTGCTGGGATTAATTAAAGGTGTGTGCCGTTCTTGTGTGCCTTGTTTCTTTGAGACACAGTCTCTAGAGCTCATAGCTTCAGCCGGGTATCATACCAGAAAATTCCCAGAAGGAAAGCAAGCTGAATGCCCAACCAATCTTGGGATATATAGGATAAAGGTAGGAATTCCAAAGATTACCTGCTTCCAGACTGTGCCACAGAATCAGGTTAACAGGGATCTTTCAACTGAACAGGAACCAACTGTTCTTCAACTGGAAGCTCCCACAAAAGGTTGTTCTTGGATTTGGCCAAGAAGCTGGTGAAATATTTTTGCATATGCCTCTCTTTCAAGACCCAAGACCCACCCTCTGAAACAGAACCAGGCCATCTGTACAGGCTGGAGGCCTCGAGAGACAGGAATCACTGCCAGCATCCCTATTGTAGTGATAAAGTCCAACCCTCTGAGAAAGCTTCACTTAAGGAATTAATTTGGGGGGGGGGTTTATTTCAGCTCACAGGTTACATCATTAAGGGAAGTCAAGACAAAAACTCAAGTAGGAATCTGGAGTTAGGACCTAAAGCCTGGACCATGAAATAATGCTGCTTGCTGGCTTTTCCATAGCTTACTATCAGCTCTCTCCCTCCCCACCAGTCTCTTACTTCCTTCCTTTCTCATTCTTTGTTTCTTTCTAAATAATTTTTTCAGATTTACTTATCTTATATATATGAGTGTTTTGCCTATATGTATTTAGTGTACCATGTGCACTCCTGGTGCCTGTAGTGCCCACAAGAGGATGTTGGATGCCCTAGAAGTGGAGTTATGAATGGTTGGGTGCCACCATAAGGAGTTAATTTTTAGTGCAGGCACTTCATGTGGTTGTGAGGCTAATATCCTATCAGTCCTTCAACAGACTGTTTTCTCTAGAAGACCTAAAATGACGGCAGTTTTGACCTTCCAGTGATGGGCTAAGGAATTGTTAGCATAGCTGGCTCTACACTAACAAAACCTCCCAGCACTGGCAAGAGTGGCTTTCATCCTTTCTTCCACTCAAGAGCTGGAGGACAGGCCTGGTGGTGATACATGACTTTAAACCCAGCACTGAGGCCAAGGCAAGAGTTTAAGGCCAGCCTGATCTATAGCAGGTTCCAGTTCAGGTACAAAAATGAAAGGAGGTATGTGTGTGGTAGTGGGGAGCAGGAGAACCATTTCTCTGCCAAAACTGGCAAACTAGCAATTAATTACTCAGCGCTTCAGAGCTTGTAGCATACGCCTGTGACCCAAGCACACGCTGCTCTTGCTTTTTCCATTTAAAAGAATGCCATTAGGTCCTGCTTCCTGACACAGGAGCACATGCCTTACCTGTTCTGTGACTTCCGGTGACCATGCATGTCCTTCTTGGGCCTCCGGGTGACTGGTGGGGCTGGGGTAGAAGGCAACGGGGGTGGAGCAGCAGGTTCGGGTGAAGGAGGTAGACCATTGCTTGGCTTAGTCTTAGGATTCTTGTCAGCCTCGTACTCAAAGGTACGCTTGGGTTTGGGAACAGGGTTCACAGCTGGATCAGGGGAGCTCTTCGGAGGCAGCAGCTGGGGACTGGAGCTATTTCCAGGGGTCTCTGACTTCATGGAAGCACTGCCTTCCCTGTCCAGGGGTGGGCCTGCCTCCCCAGCAACTCCGGCCACTCCTCCTGCCCTGCTGCTGGGGCTTACACTTGCAGTTCCTGTTGGCTCCTCCAAAGTGCCCAAAGTTCCAGTCTTCCTCCTCCCTTGGTCTACACTGTAGCAGCTGCTAGGGAGCTGGGGGAGACCCCGACCAGGCTGCTCCTTTAGGGCTTGTTCGATCTTCTGGATCCGGCTCAGCACTGCTGAGCTCTCTTTCCTGATGCCATGCCCCCTGAGCAAGGCACTGGGCTCAGTCCGGCCTGGACGCTTCTCCAGCCGGTATAAAGAGTCCCGTACAGGAAGTGCCTCTGCCTCCTCCTCTGTCTCGGGGTAGGAGCACTCAGAGAAGGTCCTGCTCATCCTCCGGAGGCCTTTGAAATCAAAGGTCTTTTCTGAGCTGCAGGGGGATGGCACCACACTGGGGCAGCCCTCACTGACCGACCACTCGCTCCCAGGGCCCTCCCGCTTCTCTCCACACAGACTCATCCTGGGTGAAGCCTCTCGGCGACCTTCCCATGCTGAAATCTTCTCTCGGATACCCAGGCTATGGGCTCGGGTACCAGTGCAACTCAGCAAGACACTCCGAGACCCGGCCCCTAGGAATGGGGTGCTCTGGGCAAGCGGGAGGCCAGCAGCCACACCTTCTACATCCTGGACTGCACCCTGGACAGTCTCCTTCTGGTCCTCTCTTTTGCGTAATGAAGGGGTTCTGTCCAAATAGCTGAAGCTGGTAGCCTTGAGGGGACAAATGGGTGGTGAGGTCTCTGGGGAGGGATCTTGACCTAGGAGTGAAGGATTTCGAGAATGCCGGTCCTTGAGGAGCACCTGGGATTTAGAGTGGCTGGGGTACCTGCAGGCTGAGGTTTCACTGTCACTGAGTGGGTAGATGGGACTTCTTGGTGGGTATAAAACTGGAGGTGGAGAGACTGACTGAGACCTAAGAGCAAAAAGAAAAAAAAAAGGAAAAGGAAAAGGGTGAGTGGTCTAAAAACCAGGGGGTCTGTGTTTCATTCTGATGTTTTGTTCCTGCAGAAGTCTCAAAAATACTCTAAGCGCCCCCCCCCCCCATACCAATCCCATCACTTGGGAGATGAAGGCAAGAGGATTGTGAGTTCAAGGTCATCACTGGCTACACAGTGAGTCTGAGGCCAGCCTGAATTAGTATGTACAAAACAAAGAAAAAAATCCTTCATTTAATATGTATCTTTAAGGCTGTCCTCAAGTAAAGAATAGCTCTTTAGTCACGGCAGGCCAACCTCCACGAGCCTTTCTGTCCAGCTCATTCTCAGAGTCCTGAGTAATATAGAGAGCAGAAGCCTATTCTTTAATAAAGCAGAGAATCTGTCAACTAGAGACAGTAAGAACATGTACTGCTACATGGCCAACTGGCCCTCTTAGAAGAAAGCACACAGTGCTTTTTACATTATAAATATTCCTGAATATGGTATCAGTGAATGCAGATAAGAAGAGATGCTAATGAACAACTCTCATGAACTGCAGCAAAACAACCCCAACATATTACTTTCTAAAGTATTCCCAAATATATATGCCAAAACTGTTTGCTCTTTAAACCCTTGGATATCTCCCCTAAGACTGTGTTACTACTACAAGATCCTACTATCCTGACCAGAATTAGGCTCCCCAATGGATTTATAAGGGTTAGTCAGGCCCCTCAAGAAAGAGTCCTTTCCACTCTCTCATAAGGTTTTTACGTAGCTCTCCCCTATGAGAGTGGCTTCATATCCAACAAGCCATCTTGAAATCCATACACAGATCTCAGCTAATGTTCCTAAGGACATGAACTCAATTTACCTTCATGAAAACTCTATTAGGTCATTACTACACATTATTATTTTCATGATGGAAATAAAAAGACAAGAAGACTTAGAGAAATTACATATCTCACCCAAGGTCCCTTACATGTTAAGTAGTGAAGCCACAATATGAGTTTACACTACACCAAGTTTTTCTCTAAAGAGAAGACAGTACCAAAGGACTCTAAGTCCTAGCACAGAGATACTTGTACACCCATGCTTACTGCTGTGCTGTCTATAATAACTAAAAAGTGGAAGTAACCTAGATCTCCATCAACAGATGAATCGTCTAAGGCAATGTGATACATACACACAACGGGATTTTACTCGAGCCTTAAAGAAAAATGAGATCATGGTATCTGCAGGAAAACAGACGGAATTAGAAATTTGTTGTTCTTGTTGTTGTTTTTGTTTTGCTTGTTTTTCGAGATGGGGTTTCTCTGTTAAAAGATCCCTGGCTCTCATAAAACTCACTCTATAGACCAGGATGGCCTCAAACTCACAAAGATCCACCTGCTTCTGCCTCCCAAGTGTTGGAATCAAAGGCGTTGAGCCACCACATCTGGCTTAATATTTTGTTGTTTGAAGTTTTTATATTAGCAAAGTGACCCAGGTACAGAACTACATGTTTTCTCTTCATATACAGATCCAAGATTACACATACATTCATACATAACACATGTACTATGGGGGTCACGAAAGTAGAAAAGGGACTCTGAAAGTAAAAGAAGAGGTTTAGGGTAGAAAGAAAGGGTGATAGAAAACATGTATGTATTCAAAGTCTATAATCAAATTATATGTTAATTTTAAAACTTTTTAATGGAGAAATAAAAAAAAAAAAAAACAACAACCAGTAAACAGTAACTTCTTCCACCAAACATAGCTCACCAGAAACCCCTATGGCACTGGACACAGCCCAGTCTAGAACACAATATTTATAAGGATCAGGGGACTTCTCTGCTAGAGATCTTGTCTAAGGCATGTGGTCTGTATCTATAAAGCCCTGTATGAATGTTAAGCAAGAATGAGAGGAAAAGGTAGAGGTGAGTGAGCTTACTGAAGAGAGCGAGCAAGCATCCTCTCAGTGCATTTTCTGGTGTCTACTATGATAATCACTGTCAACCCTTAAGAACTCTTCTTAAACAGTATTAGCTCAAAGGTGGTAGGAATTTGCTAACAGTGAACCCACAGAAGGTTTGACTGATCAAAAACTGGGCTGTCCAGCTTCACAGCCTCCAAAGTGTCATGCCATCTCTAGGACAGCAGCCAGCTGCTCCTGAGCCAGTGGCTGTCACCACTTGCTCACATACAAAACTGGAGCTCTGGTGAGTCACGGATTGGCTGACAATTCCCTGTTAGGTCACAGCCTTTACTGACCTGACCAACAGGAAACCTCGTATGCTTAAGTTGTTTTTAAAAGGGCAAGTCAAACAAGAGCCACCCGCACATGTACATAGGCATAGAGAAGAGAACTGCAGTGCACAGCCAAGCTCATGAACAAAGAGCCTGCTCAGCGAGTAAGTGGGGACAGAAACCTCAATTCTCTGTAGTGGGCACTGGCAGAGCAGTGAGCTTAAGGAGACCCCAGCCTGTGCACAATGGTCAGGGGTTCCCAGTCTCTCTTGTTTTAAAAAGGCACAGATTAAAAAAGGGGGGATTAATCCAGGCCCCTATAAAGATAAGTCACTGGGTTCCACAGAGAACTCTGTTCTGGTGATTCTCAGTGGAGGTGGGAGAAGGGCCTCCACAGGTCGCTGCTCTCAGGTCAGGGACAGGCTCAGAAGAATCTCCATTTCAAACAGAAGGCTTAAGGAAAGATACAACACTGTGGACAGATGTCTGGATGCTTGAATCTTTGTAAAAGGTGTCTACACATCACTGGCATAAGATAACACTCAGTCTTGATCTTCTGGTTCATTTTGTTGTCTTTTATCCCTAAACAGATTGAGAGAGAAAGTAAGGCAATTCCTTGCCTATCAGGTGAGAGAAAATGATGGCTAAGCTAACCAGTACCTGGATCCAGAGGTACTCACAAGGGCAAACCCTTCCTTGGTGTCTGGTCTCCCACTCCGGTGCTTTCATTCTCTAGACACACTGCAACTAGTGGCCCCTTGGTTCCAATTCAGAGGTTAACAAGCAGCTTCCTAGTGACTCCGTGTGCATCTATACACACCTCAAGTGTGAGGCACAGCTTGGCTCTTCACTCACACAGTATACTCTATAGCAGGTACACTCCAGGCACTATCGTAGGCATTCAGACTCAGCAGAGAGCAGAAAGACAATGCCCACTCCCTTCTCTTTCTTTTTCTGTGTGTGCCACCTAACAAAGTTGGCTTTCCTTGGCCATCCATCTGAGCTATCCCTATGCCATTTTGTGCTTCCTTATCTCTGGTTTTACCATTATAGATAAAGAAGGGCCAAAAGGTCTATGTTTCTCTCCTCCTCCTCACATCCCGACCCATCCAGCTCCCCAACACACCTACATTGTCCATCCCATCAATTCTGCTCCCCACACCTCTCACAGCCCCTACCCCCACCCCACTGCTGCTGATACTTCCTCTGTTCAGCTCTTTTCTTCCCACCAGGGCTGAAAACATTCTCTTGATTTCACGTTGCCTTAGTCTGAACCTTGTTCTGGTCCATCTTCTCATCTTGCTGAAATCCCCCACTATCTGCAGACTAAAAGCAAAGCTGACAGGGTCCCCATGATTTGGTTTTTACTCAGTTTGCTTTCCTCTCCTCACACTGTATATCCTTCCACACCAATCCTGCATTCCAGCCAAAGGTACATCAAGCCTCTAGATTTCTTTAACGCTACACTCTTCACCCAGGTGGAACTGGCCAATTTTTAATCCCTCCACTGTGGCTAGAAAAAATATCTATTATGATATAATACTTACAAGGGTATCCAACCTTGACATTACAACGTGATGTCATTTATAAATATACTAGACCACATTCATAAGTATCCTGGGATATATGTGGATCATAAGCTGCAGGCTAGACATGTCTATATCAGACTGTTTACCAACATATCTCCTTAACTAGTCACAAATAGACTTATTTGAAAGTATGACACTATCCTATTAGATCTTGTTATCCCCTGCACCTAAATGTAATAATCTTTTATATTGAGTAAGTGATTGAATGAATGAATGAATGAATGAAAAGATAAGCAGTGAAAACCTTGGTTTCCTTTATGCCTGCTCTAGCCTTTGTCTATAAATGTCCCTGATCAACACAGAAAGATATACAAAACATCGAGTGTACTACTAAGGCTGTCAGTCCAAATCCCTCCCCCACACAGCAACAATTGAATAGCAGACCAGCCGCCTAGACATCTGAATCTGGTTCTGTCAAGTTCCTTGTTTTGCTTACTGCAGGTCACTTATATTCTCTAAATCTTGAGTTCTTTATAAAACATTTTCTCTAATTATCTCCAGGCACTAATTATATGACTAAGATGGTAACAAGTCATGAAAATGAACACTATGAATAATTCCCAAACATCAAGAGAAGTACAGACAAAAGCAAATACAAAGCCACTAATACACACCCACGATGTTGCTCTCTGACAGCTTACTGTGTTCTCAGTCCCAGAGCCTGCCCTGGGGAGGCAGCCACTGTGGAGCTAGGTACCTTACGTGCCACAGCTTGTCAGCAGCAGCCAGTTCTATTGCTTGACACGGACACAGATGCCAACACCATGGCAAACAACTTGCCAAAATAAACATTTTCAGGAGACAGGGAGTTAGAAAAACAGATAAAAGCAAAGGGGGTGGGGAATGTACACAGGAAATTGAAAAGAATGTAAGAATATAAACACACATGCATGGAGATAAATATTTAAGACAAGTAAGTCATTTTTTTTAAAGTGTATGAACTGAGGTATGGAAATAGAACATATTTAAAGAGAAAGCAATGTGTGTGTATGCTTCCACACATGCAGACAGAAGTTGTGCTTTAAAATGCAAACTAGTCCCTTTGCTGCAAATATTACCCAGCCCTAGTGTGGGCCCTCTTTCCTTCCTTCTTTTGCTTTCTTTCTCTTTTTCCTCCTTTCTCTCTCCTGAGGACAGGGTCTCGTGTGTGCCTGGCTGACCCTGAACTCCCTATGTGGTTGAGGTTGACCTTCAATGACCTTCAATTCCTGATCCTCCCGACTCTGCTTCCAAGTGCTTGGATTACAGGCATGCACACCTGAGTCTCTTAACGGCAGGAAGCATTTGTGTCAAAAAATGGCCTACATATTACTAAGTACACCCAGAACTTTTCTGGAGAAGGCTGCCAGTGCACTTCTAAACTCTGCTCCCTTGAAGTTGCAGGTAGACTTGGAGTGGGGAGATTGAGGGGATAACCAGAGGGACTACTATAAGAAAGGAAAAGGTCACGTTGGAAGGAAGCATTTGGGAAAAAGTCCTAGGTGCCACGTCCCAGCAGAGGCATCAGGATGTGTTGTGAACACTAGAAAGTGAGCCTTCTTTGGGGGTAGGGGCCACTCAATTGGTGTTCAGTGTGCTTCAAACAAAGATGCCTTGGAGTTAGGCATTAACCATTCTAAGGCTGCTAATCCGAGATGGGCTGTTGCCTCCCCGAGTATGAGCATTCTCCTACAACTCAATGATGGCCTCAACTCTGGGAATGGCATTCTCAGTGTGGTCCCTGTACTGTGAACACAGGAAGAAAAAAAAAAAGGAGGAACATAGCCTGAGTCCTATCAGCAAGACGAGTATTTTGTTTCTTGGCCTAAAAGCTCAAAAACTTCCATTGACAACCCACTCCAAAAGAGTTCCAATAGAGAGGTAAGCATGGGGTAACATATTGGCTTTACTGCTCCCCAGTCAATCTCAAATGACTAAGAACCCGTAAGGGTACAGAAGGCCTCAGGCCTCCATTGAAGCTACAGGCAGGCCGTGGTCTACAGAGACTTACAAGAAATCTAAGAAAGAGGTTGCTGTGGGTCTATGAGTAAACTGTCCTTTTTACTCCCACAAAACAACATCTGAGCCCTATCTGTGCCCCACTTGGTCTTGGAAGGAAGACAGGAAGTTTTTAAAGGAAGTTCATGAGCTTGGACTGCAAAGAGCAGATGACACTACACAATGAAAAGAAGACTTTGAATCTCTGAGATATAATAAAGCAGACGGAGGAAAGTAATCATCTGTAAGAGTGAGATACTTCTTATTTTATACGTGTGTGTGTGTGTTCATGTATGCTTGCGTGCAGAGGTCCAGAGGACAATGTGCAGGAGTTATTTCTCTCCTTCCACCCTGCGGGGCCCAGGAATGATCAAACTCAGGTCATTCAGCTCTGAGCTTGTGGCAAGTTCCTTTACTCTCTGAGGTCCCTTGCTGGCCAGAATGAGCTATCTTTTCATAGAAAAGTATAGGTAAGGTAACTTGTATGCATTCTGTCATATCCCATGCCCACTGACTTCTCTCAGCACACTCCACCCCCTCTGGACCCCTTCTGCCTTACAAGTTACCCTCCTACTTTCATTAAAAAAAAGAATCCACTGAGGTTAATTAGGGCTGCCTGCATCAGCATGGGTATAGGATTATTTATAGGAGCATGGGTTACACAGCAGAAGAAAAATAACTCCCTACCCCAGCTGCCACCAACTACCATAGCTCCTAGGGGAGTGGGGACTCCTCAGTGCCATCCTTTCCATGATGCGGTGTTAATAGCTCAGGTCTTGGGCAGGGAACCACAGATGGTGTGAGCTCCTGAGTGCAATGGCCACTCACGTCTAGAAGACAGCATTTCCCAGTGCTATTTCTGGTCCTCTAGCTCTTACATATTTTCCACCCGCTCCTACACTATGTTCCTTGAGCCTTCGAGGAAGTAATAAAGTGGGCCACTTAGGGCTGAACACACAATGAGCTTTTTTTTTTTTTTTTTAAAAGCTACTAAGACCTGGTAGTACATGCTTTTAATCCCAGCACCAGGAAGGCAAAGGCAGGCAGATCCCTGTAAGTTCCAGGATGGCCTGGTCTACAGAGTGAGTTCCAGGATGGCCAGGGCTAGACAGAGAAACCCTGTCACAAACAAACAAACAAACAAACACAGTTTTTGTTTTAAAAAAGGTAACTTAGAGGGCAGAATCAAAAGGCCAAGGGGCTGAGGTAGAAATAAGATGCCCAGGCAACAGGACAAGATCTAATCAAGGACTCACAACAGGAATGACCACAGCAACTCTTATGAAAAAGAAAGCGTGTAATTGTGTCTTGCTTACAGTTTCAGAGGTGTCATCAGTTTCAGCATGGCATGGAGCATGGTGGCACACAGGCAGACAGGTGCTGAGAGGTCCATAGCCTGATCCTCAGGCATCAGGAAGAATGTGCTATGGGGCCTGGCTCCAGCTATTGAAAGCTCAAAGCCCATCCAGTGACAAACTTACTCCAATAAAGCCACACCTCCTAACCCTTCTCAACTAGTGCCACTCCCTGATGACTAAAGCATTCAAATACATGAGCCTCTGGGGACATTCTTACTCAAACCATCACACCTTGTACATACATGGCCCTGTGTTCTATCCCCAGGACTATGAGGGGGAAAAAAACCAACCAATCAAACAAACAAACAAACAAACAAACACATAAAATCCCGTAGCTTATCAGCCTCCAAACGCTAACACCATTGCATACACTAGCAAGATTGTGCTGATAGGACCCTGATATAGCTGTCTCTAGTGAGACTACACCGGGGCCTAGCAAACACATAAGTGGATGCTCACAGTCAGCTATTGGATGGATCACAGGGCCCCCAATGGAGGAGGCTTGAGAAAATACCCAAGAAGCTAAAGGGATCTGCAACCCTATAGGTGGAACAACATTATGAACTAACCAGTACCCTGGAGCTCTTGACTCTAGCTGCATATGTATCAAAAGATGGCCTAGTCGGCCATCACTGGAAAGAGAGGCCCATTGGACATGCAAACTTTATATGCCCCAGTACAGGGGAACGCCAGGGCCAAAAAGTGGGAGTGGGTGGGTAGGGGGATGGGGGGAGGGTATGGGGGACTTTTGGGATAGCATTGGAAATGTAAATGAGAATTAATTAATTATAATAAAAAAAATCCCGTAGCTTCTTAGGCTAAAGACATAAAGTATCACATATATCCTTGCCTTGCTCTTTTAGGATTCTTACTCTTGGTACTCCGGCATCATGACATAAAAATCATGGGCTTATTCTCTACCTGAGGTCCCACTGACTGCTAATGCTGTCATTTCAGATCATTCTAAGCCTAACCATTTTGTTATCTTAAAAAAAAAAAAAAAAAAAAAGAAGAAGAAGATTTATTTATTTATTTCATGCATGTGAGTACTGTCGCTCTCTTCAGACATGCCAGAAGAGGGCATCAGACCCCATTACAGATGGTTGTGAGCCACTATGTGGTTGCTGGGAATTGCTCTCAGGACATCTGGAAGAGCAGTCGGTGCTCTTAACCACTGAGCCATCTCTCCAGCACCCCATTTCATCATCTTTAACCTTTAGGCTACCCTAGCTGATGCTGCACTAGGGATAAACTTTATGGGATGAGCCCTATGCAATTTACAATTTATGAACAAAATAAATGACATACTGTTTCAAGCCACTAAGTCTGTGGTCATTTGTTACACATCAATCAATAAATGGACCGTCTCAGTTAGGTTCTGGGAGAGCATCTCAAGCAGCAGAGTGGCTGAGGTGGCAGGTCCCTCTGTGTGGTAGTCTATCATGGCTTTGCCAGGCTTTGCAACACTTTTACCCTATTATCCTCAGCTGTGGTGTTTGTTTGTTTGTTTGTTTGTTGTAATATGTATGAGTGTTTTGCCTGTATGCATGTGCACCATATGTCTGAATGCTCGGCGACCACGGAGATCAGAGGAGGCACTAGAGCACCTAGAACTGGAATTACAGATGACTGTGAATCATCCTGATATTAGAAACTGAACTCAGGTCCTTTGCAAGAGCAGCAAGTGCTCCTAACCACTGAGCCATCTCTCCAGTCCAGCGTCGCAGAGGACACATCTTCCTCTTCTCTGTGCCTCAGTTTTCCAGTGTATAAGTCAAGTAGGGGTCTGAGTGAACTCCAAGCCTCTCTTTCAGCTCTGACTTCCTGAAAATCTACAGAGTGGATAGGAAAAGTGACCAAAGTAGAGAAGGACCATTAAGACCTTACCAGCAGACTAGGCCCCATAAAGGAGGCTACCCTACCTAAGAGAGTGACCAACAAATAAGCAATGCCTTTATAAGCCAGGAGATGTTCTAAGCTCTGGGAACCTAGATGGAAGTCAAAGTCTTTGTCCTCAAGAAATTAACATTTCTTACAGACACCCAGGTTTCTTATAACCTGCAACCAGAATCAAGGATACCAAACACCAGACTTAACTTCTACAGGGCTACGACCCACGTGCTAGAATTTTTAGTAGAAAAACTCAGGTCCTACTGCACAAGTGAAATTTGAGAGCAACAAGTGGCCAAACTGACCTCTAACTAGAGCCCTTTTAGTCAGAAGTGTCACTTATTTGCAAGCCACCAAGCTTCTGATCCCACCCCAGGACATGAGCACTAACATGATACAACCTCTGCACTTCAGAGGGCCTTTGAGAACCTCTAGCTCCTCCTGCTGAGCTGGGCATCAGACTGTAGAGACCAGAGTGCAAACAACCTGTCAGGTGATGGGAGGCAGTGTGCTCACTGGCCTCCCTCACACAGAAAAGGAAATCTGTTCCAGTAAGTCAGGACACAGCAAAGGGCAAAGCTTATGTTTTCTTTATCCTATAGGCTCCTGCTAAATCAAGCCTGGGCTTCAAAGGTGAGAAAAGGGAATAAATTTGCAGAAGACCTAATTAAAACCTTGGTAATGGGATCTAAGATCTTTACCACAGAGTGGTTGGGGGCAACATCAGGTCCAGCCTTTAGCAAGCCGTGAAAAACAGATCAGAACAGTAGCATTGAGGCCCAGCCCCATTAGTTTTCTATTTCCAAAAATCTAGTCCCTCACCCCTCACCCTGACCCCTCACCCCATACAAACGCTTCTTAGTACTACCAGGTTCTACTGTATTCATGTTTTCCAAAACAGCCAGGGTCTCAACACTCAGGTTGGAAAGGCACTGTATCCCTGCCCTCTCCAATCAAACTTCTGCCTACAGCAACATGTTGCCTTCACTGGACTCTTGAGCTGGCAACAATAAAAGGGCCCCAACTCACTGCCAACAATTTATCAAAAAGTCACACTACTGTACCCAAACGTCGAGATCATCACATTGTAAACACCTTGTCGGGAGAGTGGATCATCCCTTCTTCGCCAGAACCTGGCACCCAAGAGATCCCTGAGTTCACTGGCAGTCATTTCCTAAGTGAACCAGTGACCTCCGGTTTCATCCAGTCCAAACACACGGTAGTGGCTAAGGTGAAGCCAATCACAGAAACCACCAGATCACAATGTCCGAGTAACACCTACAGCCCCAGAGTGACCTCTGAGTGAAGGACACAGCTAGCCACGGGGTCTGTGATTCCATGGTAAAAGCCAGGTTCCCAGAAATGGAGGGAGGGAGGGAGGGAGGGAGGGAGGGAGGGAGGGAGGGAGGGAGGGAGGGAGGGAAGGAGGGGATCGGAAATGTGGCAGGACGGAAGTGAAGCCACAGAGGGAGGCTGGTGAGATGTTTCTTTAAAGGTACATCTCAAGCTCAGATGTTTACAAACACTGCTCTCATGTTTGGATAGCAACCATGCTACGACACTAAAGGAAAAAGCCTCCTGAGAACATTTAGAAATATGTAGGCATGTATTCCAAATGGAAACTGGAGAATGTGTCAGCGATCCTGGCTTGGCTTTGCAGCTGAATGTAAATACTACACATCCTGCACCGCTGGGACCCTAACAGAGAAAACAGAAAGAAAAGGCTGGGCAGAAGTCTGGCTTAGTGGTTAAGAGCACTTGGTCTTCCTGCAGACCAGAGTTTCGTTCCCTGCACCCATCTCTGGGCTCACAACCTCCTGTAACTCAAATTCCGTGAGGTCCAACGTCCTCTTCTGGCCTCCATAGACACCCACACCATGTGTACGCCTAACACAGAGATACATATACATAGGAGGCTGCATATATAGCACGTGGTTAGAGCACTGGATGCTCTTGTAGAGGGCTGGGATTTAGTTCCTTGCACTTATGAGTTCACAACTGTCGATAACTCTAGTTCCAGGGACTCTAATGTCCTTCTCTGGTTTTGTGTGTACCAGGCGTGCACACAGTACAAACACATGTAAGAATAGTACTATAGAGTTATAGGTGCTTACTTCATTCCTATCGTCAATGACATTTTTTTTTTTTTTAAAAGTAGGTTCATGTGTAGTGGTGCAAGCCAGTAATCCTAGCACTCAAGGGGACTGCACATGCAAATGTGTGTTTTGTGTGTAAGGGGAGGGACTGGGGGCTGTATATCAAGACTACAACCATGTGCTCACACGCAGAGAAGTAAGACTTGCCATCAGTGTTTGAGCCTAACAAAGTGGTTCCCAGAGGCAGAATGTCTCAGTCACCTAATGCTCTAGAAGAGTTTAGTTCACAGAGTTCTAGAGTTCCTACTGGTCTTGCTATAAGTTCTCAACTTTTGACTAATTCCAAAGCTCTTACATGCTTAAGAAGACACAGCCTACCAAGTCCTATGTGATTGACACAGCCCATTAGATTGAACCAGGACCAAATCCTGTACAATGTGGGGAAACACCTGTCTCATTCATATCAGTCACCCCCACATGTACATTTGGGTCTTATCCAAGTAGCCACATCTGGACACCAGCTCTGAGTGAACTAAACATCTACTACCATCTCAGTCCAAACCCGAGGTACCACACCTTACTGGGCTCAGCCCAGACATTAGGAAAGGGCTAGTCCTACCCCAAGCACACCTTAACATTCTCACACCTAGTGACTAAGAGCCTACCAGACAAATCTGTCACATCATAGAAGAGGCTGTGAAAACATTTGTAGCTTTATTAAAAGTATGAAAGTACTTCCAGGGCAACATCATGCAGCCTTAGCCCAGTCCTGACAAGTGCTGGAGAGAGCTACCCATCAGTATGTCAGTTCTGGAAGCTATACAGTAGCCCCCATGCTAAGAACTGCCATACCCCTCCATTTCAGCCTCACAGCAGTTCCTGGCAGTCAGGTACCACTATCACTGTGATTTCACAGCTGAGGCAGCAGAGACTTTAGAGAACACCAGAAAATGTTCTGAGACCTCTCTATATGGTTAAGTAATTTAGAGCTTGCCAGGCACAGGTGGTGCAAGCCTTTAATCCCAGCATTTGGGAGGCAAGGCCAGGTGGACCTCTGTGAGTTCAAGGTCAGCCTCGTCTACAGAGTAAGTTCCACTACAGCCAGGGGGTACACAGAGAAACACTGTCTCAAAAAAACAAAAGCAAAACAAAGATTAAATCTGAACACAGTTCTGTAAAGATTCCAAATTCTTTCATTTTTCTAATATTCTTACCTTTGCAAAAAGAGGATGAAAAGAACAGAAGGGTGGGTAATAGCAGACACTGACTGACTAAGATTCATCCAAGTTGTTTTCTTTGCAGACAGACCTAAGTTGTTAGAGAACCTAGGCTTCTGCTTGGAGCTTATGCTAATACATGTGACTGCCTACCTACCTCTACCCCAATGTGGTCCGTTTCCTCACAACACTGCAGCCTGGCTCCAAGACGTACCCATCTTCTCTAAGCTGCTCATTACTGTCCTGTTCCTGGAGTGCCAGGGCTTCATAGGACAAGGCAGAACTTGTCTTAATGCTTCTAGTTGCCATCCCGAATAGGGAATTTTTATGTATGTCAGACAAGACTTCCTCCTAATCACCAGCACAAGCTGGGCCCAAATAAGCAAGCAGGATGATCAACAGTCATGGTAATTATTTATACTTTGGTGGAGATCCTACCTGGGTCCCAGACCATTTGACTGGCTCTTGATGCCATCTCCCAGAAATATGCCTCTACCCACCTGCTCAGCGTCTCCCGAGGGGCCTTAGTGCCTCCGGTTCCATGAGTGATGCTGGAGTTCTTGTTGGCAGTCATGGTCATTTCGGCTCTCTGCAAACCCAGAGCCCTGAAAAGAAGACACGCCTGTAAACCAAGTTTCCCCACAGCCAGCCAGAAGCACTTCAAATATCTCCCAGAGAGTCCCACCATGACCACAGGGTTTCTGTGGCAAGTGGCAAAACCTCTGGTATGGAAGTCTGTGAGCTAGCAGATAATTTGTTGCCTCACAGAAAATGATTTCCATTAAAAGAGGGAGGTGGAACGGACCTCCATTTCCATCCAGCCCTCATCTACTGAATTTCCCATCATTCTCATCGCACTCAGAATTTCTGCCACATTTTTTTGCCTCTTGTCCTATTATTCATTCATTATCCATGGGTAAAATTGAAATATTTCTTTTCCTTTAAAAAAATAAGTTAGCTCTGTTCTAAGCAATAAACCATTCATTCATTCATACAGAAATTTGCTGAGCAATTCTGCCCAAAGCAAATCCAGTAAAGAAATAGTTTGTGCTCATGAGCTCACAGCCAGTGGGCAGCACAGAAAAGAATCCTGTAGGTACAGCCTGGTCTACAGAGCAAGTCCCAGGTCTACAGAGCAAGTCCCAGGACAGCCAGAGCTATACAGAGAAACCCTGTCTCAAAAAACAAGACAAGACAGAAGAATGGCATTAGGCTGGTGTCCTGTGCCGAACACTAAGTATACATTACCATGTGAGATGAGTAGTATTATGCCTCGGTAAAGACAGGAGAATGAAAAGTACCTGACTTATCATGAAAGGCTAGTCTGATAATGTGACACCTAAAAGGCATCATACAATTAGGGGTTAGAAATAATAATAATCATGTTTTCCTAATAGCCTCTAGTATACAAAACAACCTAATCCCTAATAAAATACACATAAGGTATTTAGATAAATACCTTAGGTTTGATCCCAGGACACACACATAGTGGAAGGAGAGAATTGACTCCTCCAAAGTAATACTTCAGGGGCTTTGCTGGCAAGGTGACTCCTCCTCGGGTACGGATGCTTACCACCAAGCCTGGGACCCGCACAGTAGAAGGAGAGAACTAGCTCCAGAAGACTATTCTCTGACCATATATGATCCACAGCACAAGTGAGCACACACCTACACCCACAACTCATCAGTGCAGTAAAAAGAGTTAAAAAGTGAAACGGAACCTCACGCCCATCCTTTAGAAAGCAAGGAAAATACTGTTGAAGGAAAATAACTTTGTAAATTGCCACTGATGTGCCTATGCACACCGGCTCTACTGATGGCCCAGGGCCCTGCTAAGTGCTTGCTTACTGCTCTGTGCAAACGGAAGGGAAAAGAGGCAGCCTCAGGGGCTCTGTCAGGCCAGGGTCCTCGGGAAGCTCAGCGGTGGAGGAATCAACTTGCTACATGTCTCTTCTGAGTGGCTATGGCTGCTAGGGTCACAGTAACTGTCACCACCCATCAGCAAATTCTCAGCACGCTCTGCTGCTTTCTTCCAGGGCAGGCGGTCATGGAAGGGCAGATGTGTGCGGAAGGACTAGACACTCAATTATATTTAAAAATAGGATGGAAGACATGTTTCTTTCCTTTATGAATCTCTAGTGCTGGGAGAGATGGCTCCACTGCTCTGGACTGCTAGTCTGTCACTAACACGAATAGAGAGACAACTAGTGAGGAGGGAAGATGAAGCTAACCCTAAAATTTGGCTGAAAGAAAATCCTGTAACAAAGGAAGAAGCAGGTGCAAGCTCTTCTCCATCCTTTTTTTTTTTTTTTTTTTTTTTTTTAAGATACATTTTCTTGAGCTGGGTGTGGTGGCACATGCCTTTAATCCCAGCACTCGGGAGGCAGAGGCAGGCGAATTTCTGAGTTTGAGGCCAGTCTGGTCTACAGAGCGAGTTCCAGGACAGCCAGGGCTACACGGAGAAACCCTGTCTCGAAAAACCAAAAAAAAAAAAAAAAAAAAAAAAAAAAAAAGATACATTTTCTTGTGTGTGTGTGTGTGTGTGTGTGTGTGCTGGGATGGGACACATGTGCCGTGGAGGACTTGTAGAGACTGTTGTCTCCTTCTGCCATGTGGTCAATAGTGCTTGGTCACAAGCACCTTAAGCCACTGAGCCATCTTGCTGGCCCTCCTCTACACTGTTAGTTGAATACCTCAACTACTTGGGTTAAGGAGAAAAATGTACTTGGTGAAAATTCCCAACAGAAACAAACAGATGAGAAGCTGGTTTGGTGTCGCAAGGTTCATCCATAAATGGCAAAGCCCAGGCAGAAACAACATATTTGGAAAAGGAAATTCTTTAATTAGCATCAACCACCAATTGCCAATTTCTCAAAATCCTAGCTCTAATAAACTTCAGACAACTCTGTGAAGAGTTCTAAGTCAGAGAAACAACACAGTGAACGCTGCAGAAACGTCCTAGGCACATGAGAAACAGTGGGAGTACACCTGGCACACTCAGGAAACTGCACCCAACCCTGCCCATCAGCCATTGGTTGTGTGAGCGTGTATAACTGAGTTCGAGGCTGGTTTTCTCAACAAACCAGCCATGATTCCAGTACACCCTTTTCCCAGACACAGAGATGTTTAACAAAAGCCTTTTCTTCAAGATCATACGTCTCCCAGTTTCTGAGCCTGAGTCACTTTTCATTCTCTGGGATTGCCATTCAGTTCACTTTACCTATGCCAGGCACTGTGCAAATGCCTACGATATAAAAATGGTAAGATGTTTCTGTCTTGGCAGAGTTTTTAAGGGGGAAAAATTGGTAAAAATTGGACATGAGAAAGGCCTCTCTCTATGCTGGCAAGTTTTATTGTCAACTTGTCTCAAGCTAGAGTCATTTTGGAAGAGGGAACTTCAATTGAGAAAATGCTTCTACCAGCTTGGCCTATGGGCAAACCAGATGTATTTTCTTGATCAATGATTGATGTGGGAGGGTACAGTCCACCATGGGCAGTGCCATCTCTAGGCTGGTGGTTGTGAGTACTGTAAGAAAGCAGACTGACAAAGAAGCCATAGGAACAAGCAAGCCAGTTAGCAGCTCTCTTCCATGGCCTCTGCATCAGCTCCTATCTCCAGGTTCTTGCCCTGTTTGAGTTCCTCCCCTGATGGCCTGATTAAACCGTGATTTACAAGTATAAGAAAAATAAGATTTTCCTCCCTAAGTTGCTTTTTGTCATGATGTTTCATCACGGCAACAGAAACCCTAACTACACTTCTACACCTCATAAGCCTAAATTTGTTTGTTATGTGCAGGAAACAGATCCAGGGAGGCGGGGGGTGGGGGTGGGGACACCTAAGATGTGTTTACTAGGATACATGCTGCCAGATTTCTTCTGCAATTATAATAGCTACAGCTTTACATACATGAAACCTTTCATCCTTTAGACATCCCTGTGAAGTAGGTACTACTATTTTTATAATCATTTACACGTTATAAAGGACACCAAGATACAGAACAGGGAACAAGCCACCCAAGTCATACAGCTAGAAAGTGGAAATCAGAAATTGGGGCCTATGTGACCTATACTGGGGCCCAGCTCCAAGCCAGGGCTCCATTTTGCCTCTAGTGATCTCTAAGTCTCTTCTTACCACTCTATGAGGCAGGGTTAATATAGCTTTATACTGTCAAAATAAGTGAGTCCCAAATAGCTAGATCTCTGTTTTTACTGTTCACTTTCTTTAAGACTGATGAGGGGCTTATTAAATAAACCCACAGGGCCCTCAGTTCCATCTCCACCACCTAAGTGGGAACCTGCAGGGATGGGACCAGGAAAGTGTATTCCTAATATGCATTTTAAGCTAGTCTTATATATCTTAAATGTGAAAACCTGTGTCAAAACATAGTGAGGTCTTAGAAAGATCTGAGGTCACTACTCACTGTTCCAAAGCATTTACTCAGCTGTGATCAAATATAATGTGGGCAGGGATTTTCTCTTCACAGAACCCATAGCTTTTTCTGAAGTGGAAACTTAAGGGTTCTTTGGAAAGTCGTTTGGACAGGGCTTTGCTGGGGGCAAACACGTGAAGGAACATTTTGTTGAAGTGGGCACAGGTGTGAAAGGCTAATGAAGACTCATGAGGGAATGTTTCCCGAAAGCAGACACAGGAGAGGATGTTCTGCTAAAGCAAGCGTCTGAATGGACATGTGAGGAAAGATTCTTTGCTAACAACACACATGTATTGGTCTGCCTTACACTATGTAGTTGAGCTGCACTTGTTGGGACACCAAACAGAAACACACCAAAAAAACTTCTGGTGGTGTACTGCAGTTTGTTGCTGCTTCCAAGGATTCCGGTTTGGATGTACTTGCTGAGGCAAGATGTGCCTGGCACGTGGAGGACACGTGATGTTTGGAGGGTATAAATAGGACTCTGTGGAGTGACGGAGAGAGCTTGGCTTGCTGGTACAGCTAGCTGTGCAACGCTTGTGGGTCTCATATCTTCACTGATCTTCGCTTCCCTGAGAGAGGCACAGCAGAGAACTTCTGGTGTTCCTATTGGTCCCTCCTGCTGACTTGAGATACAGACAGACTCATAACCCGCAAGGGATAAGCTCGGTCTCATCCAGACTTCCCGTTATTTTTAAATAATTCAAATTAATTGTTAAGAACTAATTTGATGTTAAGTTCAACAAAAATTGAGGTTCTAGCTTCTCTTGAAAATTAGGCCGGGCGTGGTGGCACACGCCTTTAATCCCAGCACTTGGGAGGCAGAAGCAGGCGGATTTCTGAGTTTGAGGCCAGCCTGGTCTACAGAGTGAGTTCCAGGACAGCCAGGGCTATACAGAGAAACCCTGTCTCGAAAAAACAAACAAACAAACAAACAAGAAAATTAGAAAATCTGCCCAAACAATGGGCACTCTGAGTAGCTGGCAGAGCTGAGTGAAAGTGGTCCATCTGAACTGTTCCCCATGCCAGCATGGGTACCCCTAGCCTTCTGCCTTTACCTGGCCAGCCTTTCCAGCCAGGAAGTGAGTGTACAGCTCTGGCCCTGCATCTTAGCAGGAAGCACTAAGCCATAGGAAACTTCCTAGATGGTAGGACGCATGGTTCAGGGAGGAGACAGACAGGGAGCTACACAGCACAGCCTCTTGGCTGTTTGAACTCCCAAACCTTCTGGAAGGCTCCTGCTTTCACCCAGCTGGGCCTTTAACAAGTAATACAATTTAACCTGACCCATAAACCAAGAGGAATCTCAAAAGTTCAAGGGGGAGCCAGTGAGATAACTTAGTAGGTAACTGCACTTGCTATCCAGGCCTGATGACTGACGTTCAATCCCTGGAACCCACAAAAGATGGAAGGGGAAAACCAGTTCCTGGAAGTTATCATCTGACTTCCACACACAGGAACACACACACACACCTGTACATGCACACTAATGATGATAATGATGTTGCTCATGACGACCTTTGAAGGGAGATCTTTCTCAGGGATGCTCAGCTTCTGAGAACAAACAAGAAAGCCTGTGTTCCCCACTAGGCTGATGTCCTTGGTATCTTTCTGCAGACACAACTGTACATGCAGCATCACTTGCAGAACCCTGAGAACGTGAGGAAAAGAGGTGAGCATGTGCAGGCGAGCCTCCCCTCCTGCTGGTGTTAGAACACCACTAACAGCAAACAGGATTACCCATCATCCTTTTCTTCTTACTAGTGAGAAGTCAAGACACCTAACAAAGAGAAGAGATAGTTCAGTGGGTAAGATGCTTGCTGCACAGGCATGAGGCCCTGATCTTCTGACCTCTGGCTCTATTTTAAATACGCACATACACACCCATATATACACACACACACAAATTTAAAAAGGCATATAATAAAGAAAGCTTCCTAACAATGAGGGGAGTTTTACTGACACATCTACTTCTCTAATGTCACACTGTCACACTATCAGTTTGTGTGAAGGTTATAGCTTAAGAAGCAGCCCAAAGAGACAGAAAAGATGGCAAAAGAACCTGAGCTTTCACCTGTGGTAGGAGAACCTGTTTACAGGCAAGACACTGCAACCAACACACAGATAAGTCACCAGACAACAAGGATTTCTCAAACCTGAAACCACCCCTTCCAAACCAAAAGACCCTTTCCTCCTTCACTATCCACACACCTGTGCCTTGCATCTCTTCCAAAGTGCAGAGAGCCCCTCAAAATAGAAAAGGTCCAGGGTTTGTTGACTAGAAGATTAAATAATTGCCAGGGTTTGTTTTTTGTTTTTTGTTTTTTGTTTTTACAGGATTCAAAGGGGCTGAAATGGGAAAAGCTATGGGAAAAGATATTTTGTTGTTCTTGTTGTTGAATGAGAAAGAGAAAAGGACTCTTCACAATCCACTCCTACACTGCTTTCCCAGCCTCAGGCTCAAAGGTCCTAGCTTCAAGCTCAAAATAAGCTCTTTACATTTAGATTTCCAATCTCAACCAATTTTCAATCCCCCTTCCTGCAAGATGGCTCTTTTTCACTGGTGCATTGATTCTGTAGATTTTAAGCTGAAGTTAAATACTTACCAAAAGCCTGAACTGGGCTGAGCAACCATGAGGCAGTTCTGGGCCAAAAAGAAATCTGTTTGGTGCCAAGATAGTTTCAAATCCCTTCATACAGCTGTTGCTGCCAGGCTGGACTCTCAGCCTCTCGCTCAGCAGCTTTGCCCAGTACTGGCAAGACAACTGAGCCCACACTGTCTCGTGGCTTGTCACCACTTTGGAAAAGAAAATAGAGTGGAGGGTTGTAGTGCAAGCTCTGCTCCGAGGGACTAACCACTGTCTCCCTCAGTTGGGCAGTCAAGACAGTGGCCACAATCCTAACTAAGTCCGTGTCTTTCCTAGAGCACCAGCCACATCAGACTACAGAAAATGCCATTCCCTGTCTATGCCAGGAATGTGGATGCCTCCAAGCTTCCAGTCAGCCAAGGCTTTCTTTCTGGCATGTCCTCTACCCACATTCTTTCTTAAACAGCCAGGCCAGATGTCAGTTTCTTTCCGAAGCCTTTCCTTCCCTCAAGTCCTGACCTCATGCTCACCCTTCCCATGCTCTCCCGTCTAGCTGGGCTTCAGCTGACGACGATGATAAGAGGCCTCCTCTGCCTTGGAAAAGCATCAGAATCCCTATTATGCCTGTGGCCTCATTTCAGTTACCCTTTCCCTCCCATTTTCTCCCTCTAGTCACATTGTGTCCTTATTATATCCAAAATCGTGTCCAGGACATTCCTATGGTAAGACCTTCACAGCTTTGCTAACTATATTATATTCTCCAACAAGCCTGCTCTCCCCACTCCTTCAAGTCTTTGGTTAGACGCCATCTTCTCAATGAAGCATCCCTGATGATACTGCACAGAATTAAAGCCTTTCCCCAACCCGCTACCCATCAGCACTCTGCACTGTCTTTTCTATTTTCCTCAACAGCTTTCATCATCAGCCTACACACTCATTTTTATGGATATGAAATCCCATGACGCCAGGCTTTTGTTCAGTTTTGTCTTTGTTTACCATTCCTCCCTCCAGTGTCTAGAGCAGTTCTTAGCAAGTGTTTTAAACTGATGGGTACTATTGTTTCAGCGTGACTCTGCTTGGATAATGTAGGCAGCTTTGGGCTTCACTACTCATGTCCATCTCTAAGGGTAGGACACCTATTCCAACCTTCCAATGAAGGATATTTACCTACCTGTACCAATCAGACCTATAAAGATCACTCATAAGAGGCCCAAGCTTTCTGAACACCCCACACACTGCTTGCAGGGGAGGATTTACTCAAGAACTTAAGCACACTTGCTCTTTGCAAAGACTTCCCAACTATAAAGTACACAGGACCTTTTTCTGAGCATTCTTCCTAATGTCTTGGGTTTGAACACTACTGGTCTGTCCTCTATGCAGCTCTGTGACTCTCACACTTATCAAAAAGAAGTACAGACTGAAATGCCTTTTAGAAATGCTGTAGAAGCAGGAAAAGGCATGAACATGGAAGCCTTCACTGCCCCTACTCAAACCTGTGAAGGTGTCTTTCCAATTCCTATACAATGCTCTGCTTCCTGCACTTGAGTTCCTCATCCTGCCGGAGCCGGGCAAGTATGGATGCTATAAAAGGTAGGCCTGCAACAGAGTGCTTCAGAAGATAGGGCGTAAGAAGAATTGCAAGGGGAAGAACCAGGACAAATAGAAGCCAAGGAGACCTTGGAGGAAGCATAGAGTTCTTAAACGGGACAAGAGTGAGAGCCACAACAGAAAACACTGACGAGCTAGACTGCATTAAACAAGAGCTCTGTTCATTTAAAAGCTGCCATTTAGAGAGTGGCAAAGAAAGCCACAGATTAGGAGGTAGGTGTGTGTGTGTGTGTGTGTGTGTGTGTTTTTATATGTTTGTTTGTATGTTCCAGAGACCTAACTAGAGCAACTGGACTCATGAAGAACATTCAAAGGAGACCATACTTTCCAAACATCAAAATGTGTATATGTGTATTCATCAAAGGACTCATATTTAGGATATATAAAGAACTCCAACAAATCAACTAAGAAAACAAAAAAGAAAGAAAAACATAAACAGGAAAAAATAGAAACAAACATCAAACAAACAAACTAGCCCAGATGTTTCAGATTACATACAACTGACTAAGAGATATATTGAAAGGTAGCCAATTTCTTTAATCAACAAGGAATGCAAAGTATAATCACAATGTAATATGATCAACATACTATACTCATGAGCAAGGATACAATAAAATGCTTGCACATGTGGATGCACAAGCTCTTGCAACAGATCTACTGCTTTGCGCTTGGATTCTTGATGTTATAACAACGTTTTTCTTTAACCTATCTAGTTTAGAAGACTTTCAATCAATACAAAATCAATGAGAGGTACTCGTCATTTTTCCTCAACTAAGTACCAAACAGCTCACAAACACAGACTCTGGTCAAAGCTAGCCTATTCCTTACAACAGTCAGTCCTTCAAGAGCTGAGAAAGAAGATAAAAGGAGCCTGTCCCCCTACCTGCCCAACTTCTGAATGCAGATGCTACTCAGTAGCTATGCGTCTTTCATTCTCAAACTGTATGCTGAGGTACCCCAAAACAATCTGGAAAACTCAGAGGGGCACTGACACATATTATAAATTTGGAAAGAAATCCTGAACATCTGTCAGACACCACACAAGTCTGAGCATCTGACTGCGCTGCATTCTTTTCAATGATGTCATGTCTTTGTGAAACTGCTTTTCAACAGTTGCTATGATAAAAAGCAAGTACCACGTGGGGAGCAGCAAGGAACAGGAAATGTGGGTGGCAATGTTGAATCCAGCAGCCAGCAGATCCCATTGTAAGTAACTGGTTATTTAAGAATGAAAGAAAAAATACTTTCATTTCAATTTATGTAGTTTTTTTTTTTCCTAGACAGCTACTCACTGTTAGAATGAATATATAGCAAAACAAAATTGTTTAAACCTAAATGTTAATAAAGTGAAACCTAGCTAGTTCTTTGGGCCTGTGAGTACTATTTAAAAAAAAAAGTTATGGAAACACTAAGACCCACAAACTGAGGAAGTTTGGAATTCTCTGTGGCAGGTGTTTCTAAGTCTCAGTGTTAAGGGACCATGAAGGAGTTCCTGGGCAAGCCTCAACGTGCCTCCAAAGCAGCATGCAGCAGCACTCAGGTCTATGAGCAGCATGTTCCAAGAATGAACAGCCAGCTCCACAGCTCAAGAAAACTGGCTGTGCCCAGGGCCCATGCACATCTGCCTCAGGCTCATCCCAGGCTCCCGGGCTGCCCTCTGGACCCCATCCCTGAATAGCTCAATTCAGCACATGTCTCATAAATAAAACCCAAACACAGCCCAGAAGCCAACCAATCATCAGGAGAGTTCTACACACTCAGATGTGGGCATTGCAATGTCTACAAGCCAATCCATTAATCCATAGAGACAGGGTGCAACGGAAACCAAAGAGAGGGCAGTCAGGCACTGAAAGGCCAATCAGGCTTTTTGGGTAAAGATTAGCATAAAAATGCCCTTTTATTGGGATGCAGCTACAGACTCCTTTCCATTCTTCCCTAAAATCAAAATCCTCCCTTGCTGACATCACAGTTGTTGATATAATAGCCAACTGTTGTGATGTCACAGGATTCAACATGTGTCATTTTGGGTTTGGGGGTAAGAGGGACTGAAGTAGAGAATGTGACAAAAGACAAGAATAGAATACACTTATACTGGAATTTCATTTTCCATGCTAATTTCCCTAGGAATGAAAAGCAATTACTCAGAAAGGGAAAGGCAGGCCCCAGGCAGCAAGTCTGGATTTAGGGATGGCTGAAGCCCAACAAGTAACTGAACAGTCTGTTAAAGCATTATGAAGTGTGTGTGTGTGTGTGTGTGTGTGTGTGAGAGAGAGAGAGAGAGAGAGAGAGAGAGAGAGAGAGAGAGAGAGAGAGAATGGGGGGAGGGAGATTTCTCTTTTTGTACTGCTGCACAGTTCTTGAGTGTGAGCTCTGTAGACAACATCTTTTTCAGTTTCGAAAGGTTGCACATGCCTGGATACCAATCAGGCTGTGAGGACAAGAGGACAAAGATAAAAGACAGGAGGTTTATTTTGTTTTGATTTGTTTTTTAAATTTTTTTTAAATCCATATGGGACAACTACCAAGACATTCTTGGTCTGACCTAGCTTACAACCCTCTCTTTCCATCCTCCTCTCCCTGGGTGGGGAAAGCAGAGAAAGGCGGAAACATGGGAGCGTCCCTGGAAATCAATGTTTGGGACATCTCATTGTGTTGTGGGCACCTCACTGGCAGAGGGGCAGGCTTTATTTGTTTGGGCTGCATCCTACAGATAGTGACCAGGATGGAAAGGGGACTGGGGCCCACCATAGGGGAAATGACTAAAGGAACCAAGAATGTTTACCCTGGAGAAGAGAAGGCTGGGATGAGGAAGGGTAGGAACGGCCTTGAGAACTCAGGACCTCATGCGCAGAAGGGATCCCAGGTACCTTCTATGTTCACCAAAGGGGTCTTAGACAACACAAGGACATAGGAGCTAAAAAGAGGAAAACTTCATATCCCTAGAGTCCCAAGGACTATAATTTGTTTTAGTCCCTTATTTCTCAGTTACAAACTGTACTTTTGAAGATAAGGATCTTAGAATTTAGACTAAGCAGCATAGAACAAGGACCAATTGATACAAATCAAAGAAATTATTAAATGCAGTGATAGCAACAATTTGTGCAAGCTTTTTGGAGTTTTTTCTTTGTTTTTTGTTTTTTTAACCAGAACTCCATAAGTTTTTTTAAAGGTTAATTTGATTTTTATTTTGTGTATATGGGTATTTTTTTTCCTGCATGTATGTTTGTGCACCACGACACATGTATGGCTCCCATGGTTCTGCTTTTCTCTGCACCTAGGAAATAGATGATGGGAAGAGAAGGCCCTGGCATTTGTCAGACAAAGAGTCTCGATAGTTGGTTCACCCTGGAATCAAAAGGCAATGCAGAAGAAGGCACTGGAGGCACGGTGGTGCTGCACGCCTATAATCCCAGCATTTAAGGGCAGAGACACATAGATCTCAATGAGTTTGAGGCCAGCCTGGTCTAAAGAGTGAGTTCCAAATCAGCCTAGGCCACACACAGAAGCCCTATCTTACAAAACCAAAAAATAAAATTAATTAACTAATTAATTAATTAAAATAAGGCATTACATTTCTTGGATCTGGCATTACAGACAGTTGTGAAATACCACATGGGTGCTGGAATGGACCCCAGATCTTCTGTAAAAGCAACCTTTGACAGTTTAGTCATTTCTCTAGCCCATCCATCATCTATGATCATCATCTTATCATCATCATCAATATCATCATTATCAATATAATCGTCGTCATCACCATTTTTGTTTTTCAAGACAGGGTTTCTCTGTCTAGCCCTGGCTGTCCTGGAACTCACTTGGTAAACAAGGCTAGCCTCGAACTCACAAAGATCTTCCTGCTTCTGACTTCCAAGTGCTGAAATTAAAGACATGTGCCACCACCACCCAGCCATAATTATTTTTTAACCCCCACTTTTACTAAAATCTGTGCCTCAGACTGCCTTCTGCTCTACCAGAAATCAAGGTGACAGAAGTTGGTAGAAAGATGCAGGTTTACTGGAAGCTGCTCTGAAGAAAGACACTGTCTGCTGGTCGGTGGTGGCGCACGCCTTTAATCCCAGTACTTGGGAGGCAGAGGCAGGCGGATTTCTGAGTTCGAGGCCAGCCTGGTCTACAAAATGAGTTTCAGGACAGCCAGGGCTATTCAGAGAAACCCTGTCTCGAAAAACCAAAAAAAAAAAAAAAAAAAAAAAAAAGATAATGTCTGTCTGAAGTCTTGGGGAGCACAAAGGAGGCCCAGTGAAACAGTAGGCAGGAAGGTGACTCGCAGAGAGTCTGTCTGCTCTCCGGGGTGGAGGTGTGTCTTCTTCCCTCTTCTCTGGAGGAAATGCAATGGAGCAGGACTCCTGTAGCCAGATCTGGGAGCTGTAAAGACGGACTTTCTAAGGGAGAAGAGGGCAGGTGAGCAGGGGCAGGTCAGGAGCATCCCTGCTTCACCAGCACGTGCTCTGGTCTCAGCTTTTCTGGGAACACTCAACGAAAGCAGATAGAGATTAGCCTGTCTCCTTCCCCACTGCAGGTTGGCAAAGGTGGCACCAAATATCCCTTCCACTAGAAATCCTTTGATCTCACAGTGAACTAAGAAAACTTAAACTGAGAGAAATAAGGACACCCTCCCACATGAAGATGGAGACCTAGCTCTGGCTTTCTCCTCAGCCAAGGCAGCAACAACAACAACAAAAAAGCCAAAGCACAAAGAGCAGGCTATACACACACACCGGAGGTGACAGCCACTGCAGCCATCCTGCTTCTCTTAGGGTACTTAAATATTCCCCATCATTCTAAAAGCCATTTGAACATGAACTTAATTGCTATGGAGCCAATTTTTTAAAATTAAACAACAGAAACTTAGTTCCCCATAGTTCTGAACAACAGAAAGATAGTATCAAAGTGTTAGAATGGTCAGGTTGGTGAGGGCTTGCTTTCTGACCCAGTGGAGTGAGAATTTACAGAGAAATTTTCAAAGAAATAATCTCAGCTTAGACTAGAGTCATCGGCCTGGCTGTAACTGCTGAGCTTGAGTCTGACAGAAAGAAATAAAACATCAACAAATACAGCAATAAGGTGGTCCTCAGTAGCCTGCACATTTATTCTAATATATCCTCAAAATATGTCCTTCTGAAATTCCTGTTTTAAAAAAAAATGCCCTCAGAGATTTTGGAACCTTATCAGAATTCTCCCTGAAGGAAAAATCTGCATCTTTCTTTTACAGGTGACAATTCATTCTGAGCTAAATCACACACACACACACACACACACACACACACACACACACACACACACACAAACTTGAGAAGTCCATATTAGGTTAAAATGTGCAATAACCATCAAATACACTTAAGAGTTCCAAAGAGGAGACACACACCACCACCAATCTCCATACCTTAGGGTATAGTAACTAGATAGTTACCTTCTAGCTACAGAGCTGTTTTGACATCTGTTAAACCCTAAAAACCTTCACAGGAAACATCTATGCACTTAGGTTCTTGCTACTGTTTTAGAGTGTCCATATGCTTCCTAAGTTCTTCCATCCATTCATTCTGAGACTCCTCAGCATGCTCAACAGATATACCATGCTGAGCACCAAAGAAAGCGCACTTGAGTTTCAGACTTCACTGTCAATGATTAAAAAAACTACCATATGTTATCATGGGCTCCCAAAAGCACTTGAAATAGTTCATCTAGAAATATTAGACTTGGGCTTGCCTCCTATTACAAAGGCAAGGGTTTGATCCCCCAGCACCATACAAACCAAGTATGGTAGGCAGAACACCTTATATATAGGAGGAGCTGAGGACAGATGAGCCAAAGAATCCTGATTCAAAACACATACAGATACACACACACAAGCGCACACCCCTACACCTCACAAGTGTCCATGCAAATGTGTTACTTTTCCAACAAGGTTTATAAACTCTTCTAGACCTTCAGGAACTATATTCAGTAGCTGAAGAGCTGCAGCCAACGGCCAAAGCTTGTGTTCTCCCAATATTCCTAGTCTCTCTGTGGGAAACCTGAGGAATGGGACTCCTCCCCTCTTCTGCACTGGCTCGGATGCTCACCAAGCTCCTTCTAACATACTGAAAGCCACCCAAGTCATAGCTGACTCATGTCATTGCTCTTCGAATTAAGGTATGGGCATGTATCTAAGCTCCTGTATATTTTCATTGTTGCACCCTACAATTAGGCATTCTTGAGGGATGTAGCTGACTAGTAGTTCTGCTCAGTGACCTATAATTATTCACACAGACATTATGGTCAACTCCGACAACTCTCAGGCCTGGAGGCACTATACAGACTTCATGTGAGAGACTATTTGAAAGCTCTACAAAGGTCCAAAGAAGTCTGAAGGACCTTAATGTCCTTTCTTGGCTGCTCATTCTTGGCTGCTCATACAGGCACATCCCTCACCCCACCCTTGCTTCTCCAGCCCACCACAGATCACTCCCCACAGCCAAGTGTGGGCACAGCTGTGTGCCAGGGCTAGCAGTGGACCACTCTGTTGGACACAACCTCCAAATCAAGGAAGTACTAATGCAATGCAACTTGTTAAACCTACAAGTTTTTCACCCAAGAAAAAACTTTTATCACACCCAACAACCCATAAAATCTGCAGCCAGCTGTGTGCAGCTGGGATATGGGACGGTTCTCCTGAGACAGACTTTCTGCCACTGGTTAGAGTGGCCTTATTGTTCCCAAGGGCCAAGAGAACAAAGCCCTCATCCAACCTTCCCCTATCTTACAACCTCCCTGGCTATGAGGTAAAGGCTGGTTTAATAAAAAAAAAAAAAAAAAAAAAAATCCTCAAATAACATTCCACATATTTTGACTCCAACTAAAATTCATGTCTTAATTATTTTTAAATGACAGCTCAAATCCTGATTTTTTAAATGCCAGCAAAGATTCTGCCATGAGCCAGCCCAGAGCAGCTGTTAAGTACAGGACAGCCCACACCACAGAGTAGCAGACACTGAGCACAAGTCGGTATCTATGAAAGTTTCCCTTTGCTGATGTTGGCTCTAAAGGACTGCAGGGTACTGTGGCTGTCTGGCAGGAGACAGGTATTAAGAAAGAAAGAAAGAAAGAAAGA
Source organism: Mus caroli (assembly GCF_978045245.1). NCBI lineage: Eukaryota > Metazoa > Chordata > Mammalia > Rodentia > Muridae > Mus > Mus caroli. The sequence goes on along the minus strand of NW_028227263.1, from coordinate 36,490,534 downwards.
AAGAAAGAAAGAAAGAAAGAAAGAAAGAAAGAAAGAAAGAAAGAAAGAAAGAAAGAAAGAAAGAGAGAGAGAGAGAGAGAGAAAGAGAGAGAGAGAGAAAAAGGGAGAAAGAGAGAGGGAGGGAGGGAGGGAGAGGGAGAGAGAGAGAGAGAGAGAGAGAGAGAGAGAGAGAGAGAGAGAAGGAAAGAGACGAAAAGGAAAGAAAAGAAAAGAAAGCCTACTTGTGCTATCAAACTACTGAAACAATGGTCCTCTGAGACTTAAAATTTCCCCAGGAATACTATAATAAAGGCAGAAGTCCTGGTGCCAGGCAGAGAAGTTGTTGTATAGCCCTGACAGTTTACCTGACCTCCTAGGACAGGCAGAAATAGGGAAGAGACAAGAATGGATCCAAGAAAAGAGACATGGAAGGATCCATGATGGGTGGGGCCATGCCCCATCCAGAACTGTCTAATTATGCCTATCTACTGTCCTCTCTTTGAACCTAACCCTTGTTTCAGTAGCCCTAAGATAGCCATTGTATCCTTTGTTTCTCTTTCCAGTGGCCAAATGAGACAATTCTCCTTTCTCTGCTTGTAATTATTACCAGTCTCCTTAATGAGCACACTGCGGATAGGTAGCTAAGCCTATTTTGTTGGGACTAAAACAGCCTAAGCTTTGATCCTGAAACTACTCATAGTACTATATTATTTTCAAAAACACGTTCACATGCTCTTTCATGTGGGTCTACCAACAAGCCCCGGAGGTTAGACATAGCAGGTTATTTCAGGAAGGAGGCTGGGGCTCTGGAAGGCTCAGTATCTTGCCTTAAAGCTTATTCAACTATATACGGAACCGGGCTTAGAACTGTCAAGTAGCTCTGTGGCATCAGTTTCTTCCTTCAACAACAAATTAATAGTAGGCATTCCATAGGCTAACCTACGAGCAGATGAGTTGTCATACAGAAGGTAATGGTATCTGCTTCTTAGGAAGGGCTATATGGTTACTACACAATTGTTACTAGTAAGCTACTACCACCACCTCCACCGGAATCCAATTCTTCTCCAACCCTGAAGCTTTAGCAAGGATGCTTGGCAAGCAGTTTTATTTAACCTTGTGTGAATACAGGCCTAGCTCTTAGAATCTGCCTATGAAACAAAGAACCCATTGGGTTCTTTGTCTTACTACTCTACAAACTTCCCTTTGCTGTATACCAGGAGAAGTATACACCTACCATCTTTTCTGGCCTCAGAAATCACACTACATTAGCCACCTATGTAGTGCCTAATAGGCTGGAATGACTATTATACACGACTGTAGTATGTTAACTCTACCTTCAACAGCCATTTCGTAGGTACTTTCTAAGCCCCGTGCTAGGCACTATTAGGGAAAACAGTCTTTTTAAAAATTAAATTACCATTACTATTGTGTGTGTTTATGAAGTACGCAGTGGGCATGTGTGTGCTATAAAGAACATGTAGTGACCAGAGGACAACCTTGTGGAGTCGGCTCCCATTCTTTCTGTGGGTTCTAGGGATTGAACTCAGGTCATCAGGCTTGCATAGCAAGCTATGCCCCTGCTGGGCCATCTCCTTAGCCCTGAAAACAGTTTTTGTCCTCTAAACCACAAGTTAAGGAATAGCTGGATGCACAAAGGACAACAAGAGCACACTAGCAGCAGAAAAGAACTGAAAAGATCCTCCAGCCTGAGGGGAGAGGAGAGAGCTGAGGGTGGGACTCATCACCAGTACTTATCAGTAATTATGTTACCACATAATCCATCAGTACGGATATAACAAACTCCATAGAGCCCCTATTGACATAATATATCATGCCTATATAATAGAAAACCCTCCATAGAACCCCTGACCATGAGAATTCAAAAAGCTTTGGTTTGGTAAACAGATTACAGTACTGGAGGGCAACTCAAGGGGAAGTTGACTAAACAAGTCTCTCACCCCCAATCATCCTGCCCTGCGCAGGTCTTTTGATTGATCATTCCTGAGCTGGGCGCTGAATAATAAACTGGTAACAAGTAAGTACACTTGGAAAGGACCAGAGTAGGCACAGGATACATCAAGACCAAGTTCTCATCACAAAAGAGATTGCCCAGAGGGACAGAGGGCAAGGAGTAAGAGACGAAGATGGGAGGCAGAGGACGAGGGAGGAAGAAGGGAAAAGCAACGGGGGGGGGGGGGGGGCGGGGGCTATCTGCCTCAGAGGGACAAAGGACTACTTCTGGACAGAGAGGAGATAGATGTGGCTCATAGGCAAATGGTAGTTTAGGGAAAGGAAGATGAGGCTGAAACTTCAACCTCCATAGTCTTTCTGTTCATTGGTCCACTGATCACCTCATTAGCATAATAAACCAAGGTGCTGCTGAAAGGGCCTATCACCACCACCACCACCACCACCACCACCACCACCACCACCCCGCTGTCACTTAGATGTATCTTTGAAAAAATTACCAGGAATTCTCTGTCAGAAATCAGGAAGAAAACCAATTCTAAGTTTTCCCTGTTAGGATGAATTGGTTTGCTTTGATAGGGCATGCTAATTAGGGCAGTCAAAAGAGGGGCTTTGATTCCTGGACTTCAATACTTTGATAGCTAGACCTTGGTAGTCAGCATCAGGAGAAGGAAGTGAATAAGGGAATAGTCTTTGGTGGCTAGCTTTAGGGGTGTAATCATCAGTTAAGCAAGAAGGAGGGGATAGGAGAGAGTAAGACTTGCCAGAGTCATGTTTGTCATGCTCTGAGCCCTTCACTTTTTCTGAATTCTGCCTGTGAGCCATTCCAGCAAATTATCAAACCCATGGGAGAGGGGTGTGAGAGGAAGCCCTCAAAATGTCCAGAAATATGGGTGACTGAGACTAGTGAGTTGAGGCAGTCATAAGAGACTAAGCCCTTAAACTGTATGTAGGGTTTATACTAACTCCAAGCAGTCAGTGTCAAAATGAAACTGGATTATAGACTTCTAAGTTGGAGTCCAGAGCTACAGACCTGGCTGCTGTGGATTGGGTGGGATGAGGGAGCACGGTATGTCTGGTACCACAAGGTGTGAGCAGAAACAGACCATAGTGGTAGGAAACAGAGAAAGTGGGGGTTGGGAGGGCAGAGGTGGAAGATGAGCTGCAGGAAGGTGGGCCAGTAGGTGAGAACAGCATCTTCTTACTAGCCCTTTCTGAGCTCAAGTTGCCTGGGGTGGCAGGCAGCTGGGACAACACAACTCAAGCCTCCCTTCCCCGGGCTGAGTGGCTATTTCATTTCCTGGGTAAGCTCATAGTGTACTATCCTGAATCCAATCCTCACCCCACCCCACCGTACCCTACCAAGACTTGCTTGTCCCTCTCTCATCTGGCCTTCTCCAAGCTCTGTGTGTTAGTGCCAGTGCCTTTACACACATCTAGTTTCATGTCTTGAGTAAAATATAATTTCATAGGAATGCAATTGTGGAATGATCTCACTGAAAAAGCACATCTAGCCCCCTTATACCCACACCCAGGCCAGCCCCCTCACACCCACACTCAGGCCAGCCCACTCACACCCACACCCAGGCCAGCCCACTCACACCCATAGCTAAGACATCTGCAGACCCCTTTCCCTTAAATGGAGAATGTGCCTGGGCCCCAAGCGAAGCACAGAAGCTGCCATACACATCACTGTCTGCCTTCCACTGAGTAGCGACCACCTTGGACTACCCTGGCACCATACAAGGTTAGACTGGAGGCATCAAGCAAATAGGTTTCATCATATCACCCAGATGTTCCCTCCACCCCTCCAATTAGAAGGCAAAGCCGGGTCCAGCCCAGTTCAGCTGAGACAGACTGGATCCTAGGGGAAAAAAAAAAAAAAACCAAACAAAACACTATAACCTAGTGGACTCTCAAGAACTGTAGCTCAAAAACTACCAGGCTGGAAAAAAATGTCCTCACTCCAAATCTGCTTCCCCACTCCCTCATAAATAGGCCAGAAAAAGAGAGAGGAAAATATTAATGGTTTACAGGATCCATGGGAACTTTTAGTGCCCTCTCTGCAACTTTTCTATAAATCTGAAACTACTCTAAAATGAAAAGCTTACTTAAAATAATAGCTTGTAAGCCGGGCGTGGTGGCGCACGCCTTTAATCCCAGCACTCGGGAGGCAGAGGCAGGCAGATTTCTGAGCTTGAGGCCAGCCTGGTCTACAAAGTGAGTGCCAGGACAGCCAGGGCTACACAGAGAAACCCTGTCTCGAAAAACCAAAAAAAAAAAAAAATAATAATAATAATGATAATAATAATAGCTTGTTGTGGATTCCTCTACAAGGAATAATGGGGAAAGAGTAGTCTTGAGTAATTCCAAGTAGTTAATGAAATCTGGATATAAAACTCCTCCAAGTGCTACAAAGCTTTGATGCAAGGCTACTCTAAGTGACACTCCCCTCATCTATAAGGAGGAGGCAGTACAGGTGCAAAGGGTTTGTGTATGGGTTGGGTGACACTGCTGCACGGGAAGGCCTTCCCGCTAGGACAGTACTTTTTTGGTGTGTAGCAGTAGTTTTCAGTCAGTCAGCCTTCTCTCTGACTTCTGGAGGACAGACAGCAAGGGGGCCTCCTCATTTCACGCCTAGGCTCTTCCAGTCTTCAAGCCTCCTTGGCATGACTCTTTGATCCCAAAGCTTTCCCCCAGAGGGCTGAGAGGTTGCTTCAGCAAGTTCCAACTGGAACTTAGTTGACTGCCTCTCCCCCTGCACTAGGACCCTGTGTCTGTCACTAGTGATCACTTCCCTTGCCTTCCCTCCTGCACTAGGCCCCTGTATCTCTGTCACTAGTGATCACTTCCCTTGGGCCCGCAGGAAACAATCAAAAGACAGCCAGAGGTAAACAGAGCTGCCCAGTCTGCCAGAGGGGAAAGTGTGCTCTCAGAGCCCCACAAAACTTCTTCACCCTTGGTAGCACCACTACCTCCCATATCCCTGCCTGCACCTTTCTCCTGGTATCTTTGGCCCAGATGAGGTCAAGCTGATGGGCACAGCAAGTTCCCCAAAGCACAAAAATGTTCTCTCAGGTGTTTCTAGTACCAGACACAAAGCAATCTGCTCACAATCTCTGGAGCTAGACTCATGTTTCTACTGTCTCTGTCTCTATGGTGGGGGGTTCCACTCGTCCCCAGGGAGGCCAATGAGCATGCAGAACATGGGAACCTCATTCTGGTTTCATAAACCAGAGTCAGGTGGAGAAAAGTAAATGCTCTGCTGTTATGTTGATCTCTTTAAAAAAAAAAATCACTCACAAGGATGTCAGATACTCTAAAAACTCAAAACAAAGTCGAACTGCAACCTCACCCAGAAAATTTAGTGTCCAAATAAGGGAGTGCAATACCAGTTAGCTGGTCCAAGTGTGAAAGGCCTTGTGAGAGAAGCGGTTCCCAGGCTTAGGACTCCACTAACAGGTTGTAACCCCTCCAAGAGCTAATGGGTATATTCTACTGGCTAATAACTCTGACCTTCCAGATGGCTGGATTGGGGACATACCCCAGCTGAGGCCCAAGGACATTAATTCCTGGCAAGGAGTATGCAAAAATGCTCAGCAGCTCCCACCAAGCCAGATAACAGCCCCAGAGGCTTCAAGGACAAGTTTAGGAAGCAGAGCGCAAAGAAGAAGATGTCCTTGAAGTCATTTTTTACTTAAGTGAGTAAGAGCCAAATATAGAGAACTATTTTAAAAAGTTAACTGTGCTGTGTTCTTGCAATTTCTCCTCCATCACTGACTCCTAACCTCTTGCTTCAGGGAGTAGCCTCAAGTGGCACCCAGAGGAGATACCAGAATGCAAGGCAGAATTAATATATCAATATTTCCCTTTACCCTTTAGTCTCTAGTTCTCCACACTCATCAATGACACTATCCTGCCACTCAAGGCTGCTAACTGTCCAGCACCAAGACCAATTCAGCCAATTTTTTATCACCCTCTTCTTTCTCTTGTCTTCACTACAACCTCTCCACCTTCTTACCCCAACCGCTTACACACACACACACACACACACACACACACACACACACACACCTGCTCCAATATGCCCATTTCTGCCTCTACTCCTTTACACTTAAGCCCTTGACAGCTAGAGTGTGCTTCTCCTCCCTCTTGTTACTCAAACCCCACTTACACTCCAAGGTGTGTGGTTCCAGCCCCAGTCAGCCATGCCTCCTCCTTACAGCTTCCATATCCTAAGAGCCCAGTCACCTGGAATGGAGATCATTGTTTCTAAGAGACTAGAATATATTCCTTAGATCTATCATACATGGTCCAAGAAAACCATGGTAAGGCAAGAGTCCAACCACATGTTGCTTCAGCTACCCTCACTCTAAGTGTCAGACACTATGAGACTGGTGCTCAATGTGATGCACTAAAGGAATGCTCTCGAATTCCAATCCATTTATTACCCCAGACCTAGAATATCCTCTCTGCACATAATCACAGATACCTATTGACCGAGACCATCTATCTGAACCTCAAGTCCCTGAGCACTAAATGTCCAGCCTCCTGCTATTAGGACCACCGTTCCAGAGAGGTCTTAGTCCACATGTGGGGAGCCCAGTCCTTCCAGGAACTTATTCACAGCACTATTTGCATAGTTAGGGGTACAGATCCACATGGCTTTCCAGATCTGTTCAGAAATCAAGACCACTGTTACTGATTCCAGCATGTCATGTGAGCACTAACAGGGACCAGTGAGTGAAGTCTTAAAGGAAGGGGAGAGGAAAGAAGCCGCCATCTAGCCTAGGATCACCAGCATCTAGTGTTCAAGAGTATCAGCCTGAGCAAAGCATATCTACTTATACCAATCACCTCATCTTTGAAAGCTGTCATCTAGATCTCTCCTGCTCCACAGCAGTGGAGTGGCTCCCACAGAACAGCTTATGATAGGCCCACAGTCCCGGGTAGAGAGAGGATGTAGTGCACACAGCACCTTCAGACACTCAACCCTGGATCTTTAGTCCCTAGCCACTTCAGCCCTTCCCCCTCAGTTCTGTCTCCCTGTGTCCCTGTGCCTATGAGTCTGTGTTTTATTTACACTACCCATGTCTGTTGTTAGCAACAGAAACAAAGTAGTTTAAAGCAGAAAAGGCAAGTCTGCCAACTGGCTTGCTGCTCTTCACCCTGCCTCCAACTCAGGAAAGGAGCTGGTGGAAGATCCTTCCAGACATAATCAATGGTTTGTGCCCTTCGCTTCCACATCCCAGAGAAGGAGGTATGGCTAACTCCCCGCTGGTTATTGTTGCTGGAATCCCTCTCTTCTTCCCTGGACCCTTCACTGATTCCTTCTCCACAGAAAAAGCCTCTCGTCTTCAGGACTGATGGCCAAAGACTGCCTCTGCCCACAGTGTCATAGAGACCACAGGAACCTGGGACAACTGTCTAAGTAATAGACTATGGACTAGCCTCTGTCATTTTAATAGATACATATGCCATTTAGATTATAATTTATCCTTCTCAGATCTTTGATAACATTGACAGCTAAACTAACTGTAGCTTAACAGCTAGGAACAACAGGCAACTAGCTTCTTACCCCAAGGTAATCCGCCACCATGTTAGTTCATAAGTAAATTCATTAGTTAAAACTACTACCAAGCCTCTTATTTAAAAAGGCAAACAGGTTTGCTTTGCTCACAAGCTTCATGCCAAACGATAAACAGGTTTCAGAAGTAAGTTTTTACTGTTCCTTTATCTAAAGTGATCAGCCATGGTGAATAATTGCACAGGAAAAAGTGTAAAGTGTACGTAAGGTCTGAGGATGTGAAAGCTTAAGCTGTAGAAGCTAAGAAAGTATATTTAAGGGTCTAGGGCATTTTAAGGATGGTAAATGCTAGTGAAAGCTTAAATGGGGATAAGAAAGTGACTTAAGGGATATAAAAGGAATGAAGAATGCTTCAGATCTCTTCCCATCACTGTGCTACTGTCGTATGAAGATGTCAACGTTGAGAGCTTTAACATTAACCAGTGGTGTTCTGCTAAGTTATTAGCTTAGCTCTGGTAAAGCCTCCCACTATACGAACCCACACCATAGTCACAAGCTCAAGATTTTAATTTTCCTTTGGTTGTCTTTTACATATAGACATAAAGGTGTTTCTCATTGTGCTAAATCTATACACATCCAGTCTTCTAGGTAGGGAAGAAGTCCCTCTCCGTAGTCAGACTGAAAACCAAGATCAAGTGAGCTTTTGCCCCTGCTGCTCTATGGAAGACTTGGTCTTCCCTGAGCTCACCTGGAGAAGAGTTCATGCTTTTAACCCAAATCTGTTTCCCAAGCTTCTTCTATGACACAAAGGTGTGAATCTATTGCCTTCTCTACAATGTAGGTTTCAATACAGATTGTAATGATAATGCACATCTAAGGACAACCATTTCTCCCTAAACTCCTTAACTTTTCTTCTGTTCTAGCATCCTGCCAAGTCCAGATGTTTCCTCAAAATCTGTATCCAGGAGAGCTCCAAGATGGCTTGCCCCAAGTGCGCTAGGCCATCCTCACAGGCTGCTTCAACTGGGCCTGTACTCTCCTAGCCCCAGGTTGTCCCACAGAATCTGGACAGCAGTGACACAGCCAGTTCTCCCAGGACTTGGCCAGAATTTTCTTAGGTGACTTCGTGGCCAGTCAGCACAGCAGGAAGTAGTTTAGAGAATACAACACCCTCACTCCTAACCCACCATCACCACTTCCTCAATCTTAATTAAACAAAAGGAGGAATGTGAGCATACAGGAGATCCCGCTGACCTGCCCTCAAGGACCTAGCAACTGCTTACTTACATCATAACCTGCTGCAGCCACCAGCTATGACAGGTGTGTGCTGTGGATAAGAAGGACCCATCTGTCTGTCTGTCTGTCTGTCTGTCTCAGTCTGATCCAGCATCTCCTCTATCTGTTCTCTGCACACTGCCCCCACCCTTTTCTATCTGCCCTCATGGCTCTGTTCCCATCTGTCTACATGTCCACCTGCCTGCCTCTAAACTTTTTCCCAGGCCCTTACTCTTCTCCCCTCCCCGAGTAAACCTCTTTCAAACCAGGTCTTTTTGCATGGCATAATTTCTCAGGGGCACATCTGGGCATGGGCCTGCCATCTCCGCATTATATTTCATAGTAGTGTGTATTCAATTAACACCTACCAAACAGCAGCCAAGTATACAGCAATGTGCTTCATTTCTGATGGAGCACCAAGATATAAGAGACACAAGTCCATCCTCAGGAGCGTATGTTTCTAATATGGTGGATATAGACACAAGAATTTTAAATGCTAGTAGTTGAATCAAGTGGCCCAGTCAACAGTGCAAGAATAAGGAGACTGCTGGGCACATGGAACTTGATGAGCAAAGCTTGAAGGCAGACAAGTAGAAGACATGAACAGCAGAGAGATGTTCAAGCTGATGGCTGCTGAATTGAAAGGGGCATAGGGAAGGGGACAGATGGAAATACAGGAGAAATACCACGTCTCAGAAGACAAGTTAAAGATCTCAACTAACTCTAGGGAACCACAAAAATACCTACGAAAGAAACAATGGACCACGTTCTGGGCTTTTGGTGAAAGATGAATCCATTCTCAGGTCTGGAGGCTATAGCAGAAGAATCTGATCATGACCAGCAAAGACACAGAAGGGACCTGAGTTAATCAGAAATGCTTGTTTGAGATTTAGACTGAAGAGAAAAATCAAGCGGACAGTCCTTGGGGCAGCTATGAATCTTATGAGCAAAGAAGAAAGGCTGGAGGTGTTGAGAGGGAGAATGAGGGATATATACATAGTAGTAAGAGATACAATAGAAGACGCTTTCCAGAGTTTGGAATCTAGAAAGCAGAACTAACTACTCCAAGTGATGGTGCCCAAAGTACAGCCATGTTACTGCATGTTAAGAGGAGTGGAGATGAAACTGGGTGTAGTGGTGCAAGCACAAGCAGATAGATCGCTTATGAGTTCAAGGCCAGCCTGGTCCAAAAGCAAATTCCAGGCCAGCCAGGGCTACGCATTTGAGACCCTGTCTAAAGAAAGAAAAGGTGAAGATGAAGTGTAATCCTTCAAACCATGTCAAGGAGCACAGGTAACAACGGTCAAGAGCATTGGCTGCTCTTCCAGAGGATCTGGATTCAATTCCCAGCACCCACGTAGCAGCTCACAGCTGTCTGCAACCCTGATTCCAATGGATCTGACAATTTCTTCAAGGGCAGTACATGGTGCACAGACATGTATGCAAGCAAAACATCCATTATATGTATGGACACATAAACTAAAGTAAACAATATTTTAAAAGGAGCACAGCATAAGAGAGGAAGAGATGAGTGGCTTCATTGGAGAGGGTCACAAGGGAAGTGAGGCATCAGGTAAAGCAGGCGCTCAGCTACAAAGAGGCAGTAAGCAAGCTCAAGAAAAGTTAAAATCAAAGGCATTACTTCTTTTGTCTATTACATCTGGCAAAATGACTGCCAAACTCAGGCAAAGTGCATCAAAATGGCACTCCATGCATCACGATTGCCCTGTAAGCCAATGCCATTCTTATGAAAGAAATTTAGGAATATAATTTTCCTACACACACACACACACACACACACACACATATATATATATATATATATATATATAAAAAACGGCACATTTCAAAAACTCTGAAAAGTGTATACATGATACTAATTCTCACTACAAAGTTAAAAGACAAGCTACACATCAAAATAACTGCAAATCAGCTACACACCAAAATAACAAAGCAGTTGCAAATCACATAAGTGTTAATGACTAAAGATTAAGACTGTGCCAAGAACTTCTACAACCATTAAGGAAAAAATAACTAAAAAAGAGGAAAATGTATGTAACAAATGTCAAAAAAGAATGAAACAATGCTTAACTTCTTCGAAATAGCAAAAAACCACAAATGTTAAGTGTTGAGATATCATTTCACAATCATCAGACTGGAAAATACTGAGAAGGTGGAATCTCTTAAGTATTAGCAAAAGTGAGGGGACGTGAGCTCTGTCGGCATTGTGATAAACACTGTAGACAGAGCCTTGTAATTAATTCTCAAGGTGAAAAAGTATATCCTCCTTTAGAGCAACTCATTTTTCTAGGTACTAGTGGATATAAGCCCATGCATATTCACTGTACATAAATGTTCATTACAACAATGCCAGCAGTACACAAGACAGAAAGACAGCAACCCCTGTCATTATACATTATACAATGACATATTATTACCAATTCAGTTGAACTACTTTATACATCTATTACCTTTCTTATATTAACCTTTTATCCATATTCTTATCCAAACTTCAAAAGATACTGTTTTTAAAAAGCAAAAGATATTATTATTAAATAACTTATGCATGCTACATACCTTTTAGACTAACAATTCTATTTTCTTATAGAAATGTATAGAAATAATTATCCAGAAATTATAGCAGGCAAATTTACCACTGTAAATAAAAACATAAAAATTGCCAATTCCTTTTTGTTAAAATCTATTTATTCACTTTACATTCCAATCACAGCCTCCTCCTCCCAATCCCCACCCTTCACATGACCCCTCCCCCATTCCCTCTCCTCTTCTCCTCTGAGAAAGGAGAGGAACCCCTTGGTGCCAACTCACCCTGGCATCACAAGTCACTGCAGGACGAGGCACATCTTCTCTCACTGAGGCCAGACAAGACAGCCCAGTTAGGGGAACAGGATCCACAGGCAGGCAACAGAGCCAGGATCACCCCTACTCCAGTTGTTGGGGGAACCAAATGAAGACCAAGCTGCACATCTCCTATAGATGTGCCCATGAATGACCTCTGGTTGGTGGTTCAGTCTCTGGGAGCCCACTAGGGTCCAGGTTAGTTGGCTCTGTTGGTCTTCCTGTGGAGTGCCTATCCCCTCTGGGTAAAACTGCCAAATTTTAAACAACCCCAAAGTCTATCATCAAATACAATGAAATACTATGCAGGATTAAATATTACAAAATAGTTTTAAGCAGTATTTGTAGATATACCACATCAAAATCAGTAGGAAAAAAGTAGGTTACAAAGTCTTAAGTATAAGATTTATACATAGATGATAACATAAGAAAAAACAAATATGTATGTGAATAAGCTACCCAAAGGACAATATGTACCAAATATTAATAAATTGTTTTTACTTTCTCCCTAATGCATTTATTAATATTTCACAAAACAATAGAAAAAGAGGAGAGAAAGAGGAAGAGAGAGAGAGAGAGAGAGAGAGAGAGAGAGAGAGAGAGAGAGAGAGAGAGAGAGAAAAGCTGGTCTTGCCAGTGGTAAGTGTGGTTCAGCTGGAATGGCAACACACTTAAGCAGAGAAAGAGGAAGACACAGTGGTGTAAAAAGAATTTAACAAAATGAGAATTTGAAGACAGAGTTGGGCTTAGAGGTTCTAATGCAGGTTGAGAACTGCCTTCCTGGCAACCTTACCACCCACTATTGTTTGAAACCTGGTCTCATGACTAGTACGTGTTGAATTCACTTCTACATCAGTTACCACAGTCAACCACTGGACTTAAGTCTTGTCCTTGGGTAGACCGTATGGATCAGCAAATTTATCATAAAGGTCTTTGGAGAATCCTCTCTATAATGCTAGTGGTTAGAAATGTATGATGCCTGGGATTTGCTTCAAAAATCTGGTAGTGGAGTGGTAAAAAGGCATAGAAAGAAAGCCGGCTAGTCTATGTGTTGACAGTAGTTGATGCTGAATGGTGGTTATGGGGCTATTCATCTTCAACTCTACTTCTGGGTACACTTGACATTTTCCATAGTACAAAGTTTAAAAAATTAAACCTCTTAAGTGAAAAATTAAAGAGGAGCAGTGCCAAAGGTCACCCAAAGGCGACCTTCACAAAATGAAAACTATAATTTTACAATGAAGACATGTGGCTGGTCTACTTATCAGTAATCATGGGATATGCAGATTTATTTCCTTGTGACCCTCTGCACTTCTTATAAAGGGCCCCCTCCCGAATGCTTACCCTAGTCTAACCTATATATCTTATTTACAGTTCACAGAAAATACACAGGACAGACAATAACACAAATAATGCTCCATAGAAACAACCAGATACATCTCTTAAGTACAAACGGAATTCCTGTCAGAAAATAAAAAAGTATGTCTAAACTGAACTCTGTCCATCCATCACCCCTGATAAAACACAGAGAGAGACATACAACTTGCTGTTCCACAGAGTCCTGCAAGTTCTTAGAAACGATCCCTGACTTTCACATTCCAGCCTATCATCAAGACTTGCATACTCTGCCTGCTCTAAGACTCTCCTCCTCACTTCCCTGCCCCACTTTACCTGTGACCTTACTAGCAATCACCTGGTTTATTGCAACTACTAAAACCATGCCCAAGCCTCAGCAGATTCTTCAGGTCTAGTCTACTCGTCTCCCTTTGCACATCACTCTTGCTCCTCCACAGGTCCAGAGTCCTTTCCAAACCACGAAGAAGAACAAAGAATCCCAGTTCTAACACGGCGCCCAACCCAATGTAGCACTCGCTGGCAGCAATCAACAGCGCAGTAAGACTTCCAACTCTTCTCAGACTAAGGAACAAGTTTCTATTTGCTGTGTTACCTCCAAACACCCGATCTGCCCCTCAACCTGTGAGTGTGAGTGTGTGTGTGTGTGTGTGTGTGTGTATGGTACATGCGCTGTGCAAATCCTTGTAATGCTAAGGTAACAGACCCCACTGCAGCCTCATCCAGCAAGCTAAGTTCCTTCAGAGCACCACTGTTGGTGGCAATTGGCCCTGCAGAGGCCTGATATATGCTTATCTGAAGGCTTTCCCACTTCCACTAACATTTCTGCCTAAGCTCCTGGCTGACAGAACAGAAACCATGCTAGCCCATTCCTGCTCTCAAGTCTCCTAAACCCTAATGTCTAGCTTTAAGGTTCGATTTACACTCCGATCCTTGAAGGAGGTGATCTTTCCTGGGTTTAGGACGCTAGATTAGCAACCCTAGGCTGACCCTGCACTGAAAGCTGCCTTAAAAGTACAGTTAAGGTGAATCCGTTTAGTTTGGTATCTGGGACAGAGTGAATCTTCAATAAACAACATTCTTCCTCCAAATGAATCCTCAATAAACAGCATTCTCTCACTCTCCAGGAGTTCACTAGGCTGCTGGCCAGTGAACCCCAAAGATATGCCCTGACTTCACCTCCCCAGCATTTCATCATTTGAATAATAAGCATCTGCAACCATGTCCTCCCTCCCCCCACCTTTTTTTTTAACATGTGTGGTAAGACTGAACTAGCTCATTACTTTTTCTTTTTTTGGAGACAAGTCAGGCTGGCCTTGATCTTGTGGCCCTACCCCCTCAGCTGCCTCTGTCTCTGAAGCGTTAGGTGTACATGCTTGGGCCACAACCCCCAGCTCTTTATTAGTCCCTGAAGAAGACACATTTGCTCATGTTTTATTGCTGCTCCCTTGCCAAGCCACACCCTTTCTGGAGCCTAATGCTTTCTGGAACTTTGGCCCATTTACTCTGCCACTATGTCACTGATGTCAATACCCACCTTTGGCCATCTCAGCCAGAATGAGATCATTCAACTACATCTGAAGTAAGGGAGCAGCTTTGTGTCACAATATCTAGGTCACTGACAGTCACACAGTTGCACTTGGGATTCATTCTGAAGGTTTTCCAAGGGGGCAGATGTGATTATCCCCCAATCACACAGAAAAGGAATGTTTCAGTACAGCATCTAGGATAACAGAAAATAAACAGGGCCCAGAACTGGGGAGACTTGTGGTTTGTGAATGTGGTTGTCAATCTGCCACTCTCACTGACTGGATTGAAAGTGTTCCTTTGTTAGTGTTGCAAAATGCTTTTAATTGCTAAGGTACACCATAAATAGCAGATACTATGAGAACGTGAATGTTGGGGCCTCAACTCACTAAAAAAAAACAAGAGTAAAATAAACGTTACTAATTTTATGTAAAGAATCTGTTCAACAGGAGAAAGGAGGGGAAAGGAGAAAAAATAATACATGTGGTCCACACCTGATATATGTGTGTAACTTCTTAACAAATCAACATAAGGGGCCAATTTAAAAAGTGAACATATTTAAGCATATAATTCACAGAAAAATAGAAGAAACTGGCAGTAGACATAAAAAGTGCTCAGTTCTGCAGTAATGACAAAAGCCTAAAGAAAGCTTCAGGAAAAAAGTATTTTCAGAGGTTAGAGGTCACTCAGTGGCCAAGACATCCAATGTTTTCTTCTGGACTCCACTGGCTCTTCATTCACACACAGTTACACATAACAAAAATAAAATCACTTTTAAAAGAGAAATTTTGTTTTACCTATCAGAACGGCAAACATTAAAATCTGCTAACACCATTTTGGCAAAGGTATGTGGAAACAGGTGCCTTTCTATATTACTCATGAGACTTAAGCTAATGGAACTTCTTTGGAAAGCAGTTTCGCAGTATTTATTAACTTTTTTTAATATGCATACCCTTTGATCAGCTAATCTTCCCTTCTGGTAATTTTGTCTAAGGAAACACAAGTATTAGAACACATGGTCAAAGACAGCTGAATGCTGCTGCTTACTACAGGAGTCTAGAACAGGGGGGACTCAGAGCAACTCAAAGGTCAAAACTTAGGGCCTTGGTTAAGTAAATTATGAGAGTCCATCTGAAAAGGCACAGTGTGCTGTCAGGAGGGCTGGACTAGCATAGGAAAGCATTCTTGGTAAGGATTAGGAAGACAGTGTTTACTAGAGTGTACTAGTTTCTGGTGGTAAAACATACAATTTAAAAATTTCAATTACGTATTAGTTGTACAATTCATTGGCATCAAATCGCATCACAAGATACTGTACAAACATCACCAGCTTCCCCAGAAACATCCAACACTAAGCATTGGCTTCCTATATGTCACCTCTCCCCAAACTCCAGTGAGTGATGGTGTCTATTAATTTGTCATGTCACTTGCTGCTGTTACAGTGTGTAAACAGAGTCACTAAAAAACAAAGAGTCTAAGTCTTTAAAATAAAAATTAATAAGAAAAGAGAGAGGGAGAGAAGAGAAGTCCCAGACCTCTCCTCAAAGGGAAGAGCAAGCCAGAGAAGGTTTTAGGAGACATGGATGACAAAGAATCGAGAGGGGCAGCTTTATGCCCTGTCTCACCTGAAGCCTCTGGTGTCGAAACATGATGGTGATGGCGCTTGGAGCCATGCTGCCTTAGAGGAAAAAACCTGACCTCTGTGGGAACACACCAAGGGCTGGGCAAGTGAAAGCCTCTCTGCCAGGTGTTCTCAACTTTTCAACCGCCAACTGTGGACTTTGCCCTTGAAATTCAACTCCTGGGCTGAAGAGATAATCTCCCTGTGTAAACTTGGCTAATAAACAGAGCACACTCATGCTCAGCCTGCTTGCCAGCCCAGCCAACCGAGGGGCTGTGCTCAAGGACACACAGAAGCACTTCCTGACAGGAATCTCACCTGTCCTAGTGAAATAAAGGGCATAGGACAGGCGTGTTCCAGAAAGCAGACAAGCAGCAATTTAGAGCCAGCCAAGCACACCACCTGACACCTCACCTGGAAGTGATTTGGATCCCATGAGAAAGTGAGGGGAAGGGCGCAGACCTTTACCCATCTCTGTTGGTATTACAGGGGGAAGCAGCCAGGAACTGCTGAAGGACAGCCTTAGAAACATGAAGTCTAGGCTAGTCAGAAAGAGTAAGCCAACTAGCATCTTGCCTCAAAGCCTTATTGTATCTCAACCATCAAACCTCTTATTAAATAGTGTTTCTCAGAGTGAGGTTCCAAAACCACCACCGCCGCCACCTCCACCACCACACACACAACCATCACCACCACATATAACCATTACACATCCATTACACTACCACATATACCACCATCAACCCACACCATCACCACTATACACTACCACACATCACCAGTACCACACACATCACCAACAACAACTACAGCAGGTGTATGTATAAACTTGCCCCAAACATAAACTCTCAGCCCCACCTTGCCCTTACTGAACTTGAAATAGGCTTTGGGTGAATCTGGTGTATGTTCAAGTCTCAGAACCACCTATCCGAGGCTCCTAAGAGCTCTGCAAGGGGAGTTCAGACTCTGCCCCCTGGACTTCCTGACTTTCTACTACTCTAAATCAATCTTGATGGGAAGGAAGATTGCTATCCATGATAATACACTCAGTGAAATGGGCAAGATTTCTGTCACTCCAGCTGTGTCTTCTACACGGCCTCATAGGCTGCTTTTCCACAAGGGCAGTGATTTCCTGGCTCTTGGTGGTCCAGCTCTTCAAACTCTCACCTTAGCCCATCTTCTCGGCCTCATCCTGGAACTCATCTCTGCTCAAGGTAAATGAGGACTAAAGTTTTGTCCAGTGAATTGGTGCTAAACACAATCTGAGGGGGAAAAAAAAAAAAAACCACCCTCACACAACCACGAAATCTTTTCTTCAGAAGCAAGGCCATCAGACAGAAATAGAAACCAGGAAATAGAAGCCATTGCTCACAAAGGAGACTTCTCTAAGAAAACTACACTTACCTGAAACTCACTCTCACCCTGATCTATCTGCCCTCCACAAACTTCCATTCCAGTATGGCAGGTAGTGGAACACGGATCACTTGAACTCTAAGAATAAGAGCTCACAAGCACCCCATACACCTTCATTTCTGAACCCTGCAGGTTCAATCCCTTCACAAAAAGAAGTATCTACAAATTCAATGGAGTCAATGCTCACTTTCTAAGAAGCCAAAGTTGTGACTGATACATTTCTTTTCTCAAACATTTCCAACAAATTCAGAGATCTGAAGAGACTGGTAAACAACAGAGTTAAGGTTTATTTACTGCAACTACTCAGTGGCTGATACATTACTGTTTCCAAACAATAAACTCCATCCTCTTACTATAACAACCCAAGAAGTCATAACTGAAAGAATGTGAAGGAACCACACTGCAGAACTGCATAAATTGGGTATGGTGGGTACAGTACGGTATGGTATGGTATGGTATGGTATGGTATGGTATGGTACGTAATCCCAGCACTTTAGAAGTAGAAGGAAGAGCAGATGGATGTTCAAGGTCACTTGAGACCAGGAAGGGAGGGTAGGCAGCAGGTCAGGGGAAATGGATCCAAGGTTAAGAGTGTCAACCTAAATTGATAGCTCTCAACTCCAGCTCAAGTGAATCTGATGTCTTCTTCTGGCCTCCAATGGCACCTACATTCAGGCATACATACCCCCTGCCCCCAATATACCCATATTTTGTTTTGTTTTGTTGTTTTTCAAGATAGGATTTCTCTGTGTAACAGAGCCCTGGCTGTCCTGGAACTTTCTTCTTAAACCAGGCTGGCCTCAAATTCACAGAGATCTGCCTGCCTCTGCCTTGAAAATGCTGGGATTAAAGGCATATGCATATATATATATATATATATATATATATACACACACATATACATATATGTGTGTATGTGTGTATGTATATATGTGTATATATACATATATATGTGTATATATATGTGTGTGTGTGTGTGTGTACATACACACACACACACACACACACTCACCCGGAGGAGGGAGAGAGAGAAAAAGAAAAGTAATTCAGGTTATTTGTGTACCAGTCTTGCCACACATCTCAACCCCCAATCCCATTCTTTTCTCCCCCCCTCCCACCCCATTCTTTATTCTAATTGGCAGTATAGGTAATTGGCATTGTGATCATTTCAGAGAAAGTTGCAAATATTCCATTAAATCCCACAAACATTCAGAACTCATCCTAGTTTCCAGTGGACTGAAAGGAGATCACAGTCATCAATGAAACATGACAACTTGAGCAGGGACTCATTAAATCCTTCTGGTAACTTGAGAGGAACACAGTTTTGGTATGTCAATCAGAATAGGGGTGTAGTGAGAACAATGCTTCAGTTCACATAGACTGAGATCCAAAATTTAAGCAACTTAGTGGCTCCAAGTTCCTGAAGACACCAGTATATCAACAAATTCACCCAAAGATTGTCATGAGTGTTTACTAAAATGCCAAATAAAATTGCAAATACAAGGTCTGGTATAATAATACATCTACTAGTGAAATACTGTCCTAAACCTTGCAGAACATTGTGAACACATATTGCTCCATGTATCCATCCAACAAATGTATCCATCCAACTTCTGCTAGCTGAGCCTGTTGATGTCCATCCCTACTCCCGCTTCTGCTTCTCCTAGACTTTTTCTGGATTCCTCTTCATTAAACCCAATGCTGCTCTTAGCTAGCCATGTCTGTCAGATTTCCACACCTCACTCCAAAGCAGGGGACAGACCTAGAATGTGTCCCCCACACACTGAGTTTTTAAGCCCCTGACAATCTCAACTGGCTCAGGCCAGCATCTCACAGTCTGAATCACTTGCTCCTATATTCCAACCATACTTGCTCTGCATATCAGGTTCTCTCCACCTCTAGGCTTTGTCTTTTCTGTTTCCTACTTTAGGAAGGTACTTTCCCTGGCTTCTCCTTACCCTAGAGATCACAGCTCAAACCCATTCTCTGAGAGACCTTTTCTAACTCTCCAATCCATATTACCCTCTCTCATATCCCCACTGTCTCCTTTGAACCATCAGTACCTTTATACCATGTATTGATCTGTTTATTTACCGAACCCTCTCTACAATACGCTCCATGAAAAGACTTTGCTATCTTTGTTATCTCCACATCCCTAATATATAATAGTAGCTACAACAAAATGTAAATATCTATTAAGGCTTGGAAGAGGGTTTAGTGGGTAAAGCACCTACCATACATCTGTGAGAACCTGAACTCAAATCTCTAGAACCCGTGTAAAAAGTCAGAAACAATAGTGTGCACCTATAATCCACTCCTTACATCAAGACAGGAGGTAGAGATAAGAGAATGCCCAGGAGCTTCTGGGCTGCTTAGCCTGGCATATGCAGGGGCAAATAGAGGACACTGGCTCAACTAAAACATTCTCATGTTCTCTCTCTCTTCTCCCACCCTCTCCACCCCACCCTGACACAAATCTACATAATTAACAGAACAGTTATTAAATGAATCAAGTATGTTGACACAAACTTACTCCCAGGACTGGGGAGACTCAGACAGGAGAATCTCAAGTTCCATGCCAGCCTTAGTTCTATAGTAAGACTTTGTCTCACATAAATACTCATTGGATGGATAGATAGATAGACAGACAGACAGACAGACAAGACAGCAATAGAGAGATAGATAGGCAGACAGGCAGATATGTGAGGCAACGTGAGGAACGTGAGGCAGAGGTATGGCCACCCTCTTCTCTCTCTTGATTGATAATTAATAAATAGGAGAGATGGCCCCTAAGGAAGAGATGTGGATGAAGAAAATAAAATGCTGAAGACCAACCCTTGGAAAACATCAATAATAAAGTCACGCCAGCTCCCGTGCTGAAGAACATTAAATACTGCGAGGGGTTCAGGAGGTTCCTAAGTGCTCAGGTCTCCAGAGTCTTCTGCTTTCACTGCTTTCGGGAGCCACACCCACTTCTGACCTTAAGTTTTGCAGCTGAAGACAAGTCTAGACAGCACTGCTTTTGAAACTCACTAAGATTTGCCCAACAGTTGTAGGTTATAAGATAAGGGTGGGCGAGACTTTTAAAATTCCACTAAATGAGACTTAAGTACAACAAAAATTCCCAGTTGTTTTCTTTTTAACCTGATTCCTATCCACTTTGGAAACTAATTTAGAATTAACCAAACCCCTCTTCCCCAACTATGCTCACAGCTGGCTCCCTCGGGAACTGTCAAGAGTAACAGCTGGGCAGTAACATCCCTGGGCACCAACAAATACTCACACCAGAAGGGTCAATGTTGTCCAGTCCATTTAGGTCTGAACTATAGTGGGGAAAATAGGCAGGGGAGGGGTGGGATAGAAAAGGGCAAAGAGAATGAGGCAGTTCTGCACTTTCTACCCAGAATTCAAAGCCTTAATCCTCTGAACGCTACAGTTGAGTTAGTCAAGCCAAGGCTGAAACCAAGGTCACTGCCACTGCCAAGGTCATGTCAACTCTTCTAAGCACTTCCCAGTCACTTTTGTGTATCCACTTCTTTACAGCTGCCAGGAGCAGTCACATTCTTGAATTTCCTTTCTCTATCTTCATTTCTTTTTCTCAGGAATCAAAACCTTTGAAAATGTGTGGCTCCAACACCCCACAGGCTTCATCTTTTAATTATTCCAACAGAAAAAAAGATAGGTCATAAGTATATGGAGAAGGGGAAGCTCTGGTGTTAAATTTGTGTTAAGGAAAATTTCTACCAACAAGAAGCAGGGAGCATAATTTTGTTGAGTATCAAGAGACTGAGGTTCTAAGAATATAATGGACTAACTACCAGACACTGAGCCTTGCCTGAGAGAGCCTTCAGAGGTAAACTGCAAAAAAAGTCTGGCTTTCTAGAGGGGGAAAAACCACCTTGCATTCTAAGTCTTAGAGATGCCATAAATTGGCACCGTTGAGATGACCTTTCCAGGCGATATTTCAGCAGCAGATAACAACAAAGCCGAGAGCTTTGGTAGCACTCAAAGGAGATTTGAGGGACTTAAAACACTGCTAAATTTGGCAGCACAAGTTCCTGTTTCTTGCAGCTGGAGAAGGAAATCTCTTTATAATTACTCTGTAGATAAGGGGCTGCTCATTTGTTAGACACGGATTAGAACCTCCCCATCCAGATCTCCCTCTCCTCCAGGCAAGTGGCACCTGGGAATGCAAAAAGTGCCAGGGCTGGTCCTGATGCCACTTACCATCTCAGCCACAGCCACTCCCTCAGATATCTGGCGATGCTTAGCTCTCACTGTCCCTGTCTCCACTCTCCTTCACCTCCTACCAGCTCTCCTACTTCCCTCCTCCTCTTCCTCCTCCATACAGGGTTATGTATGACCCCACCCAGACATCACATGAGTGCTAGTTCTCACAGAGGGTCCTCTCAGCCTGGACTGTTCTTTGGTTTGGCTAGATTCCCCCTCTGACTACTCTGGTTGATTGGTTGGTTGGTTTGATTTAAAGGAGGGTCTTACAATACAGACCCCTATCTTCAAACCCCTATCTCAGCTTCCCAATCTGAGATTACATGCCCCATCAGCCACCATACCTTGATGTTGGTCTACACATTTCTCTTTTCTTAAGCCAGGGTCTCACTGTGTAGCCCTTGGCTGGCCTGGAATATTCTATGTAGACAAGGCTGGTCTCAAAGCCACAAAATCTGCCTGCTTATGTCTCCTTCAGTCACAGTGATGGGACTAAAGGCTTGCACCACCACACCAGACAAAGCAGAGTAGAGTTCTGATCTGTTGCTCACCAGGTGATTCATAAAAACTGCCATGATGCAAATAAAGCAAGGGACATCACAACCCCACAGATTAGCCACAAATATTGCTTGGTTTGAAAGAGAGTAATGAATACAAAAATAGCTAACATTCTGTCCAGCAACAAGGTAGGAAGTACTAGCCTTTACACGTAGGCTTCCCTACACCACTCTCAGAAACATCGTTCACTGCCTTGGTTAGAGAGCTTTCTGGGTAGTGGACAAGCCAGGCAGCACAGGCAGCACTCAGAACCATGTATGTGGCTGAATCACCAGGTAGCTGGAATTCAGGCTGACTGCTGGCCAGCTCCAAATGTCATCCCGGTTGTGTGACTCTTTCTCTAACATCCTTTGTCTTTACCCATCAACTGGTCACTCAAACACTGACTGGAGTCCTTCAGACAGTGTTGCAACTTTTCCTAGAGTGGTGGAGGCAGCATTTATCCAGTCTTCAGAAAAAAAAAAAATGTCAGTGCCCCAAAACACTCACTGATGGAAATATTACCAGCAGCACCAAGTAAACCCACTTCTTTCTCACTGACTGGCAGGCTTCCGACTTCCTCCTGTAGCTGCTGTAAACATCTATGCACCTTTCGCACCTGAGAACAAGTTTCATGTCTCCGCGTTTTAGGAACTAAGTAAAAATGCTTCCTAGACTCCAACTGATGGGCTTAATATATATTCAAATACTTTAAAAGTACAAACTATACATATGTTGTCATTTATGAAAATGTATACTTAATTCCAATTGTATACTTAATTTCAGAGAACTAGGCTGGAAAGTTAACACTGACATGTGATAAGTCAAAGTGCCAATGAGAACTCCTAATCCATCTGTTTTTTAGGAGAAACTGAGAGCCGGCAGTCAGATAGGGCCAGAACTAAAAGTCAGACATGCTAACTACCTGGCTCATGTATTCTTCCGCCATGTGTCAGTGGGATTGATCACAAGGTCACCAGCACTTACTGACAGTGAGCAACAGCTGACATTTATCAGCAGCATATGTGAGGGCAGAACTGCGACTCTCACCAAAATGCCTCCAGATGAGTAAAATGACCCCAATTTACATATGAATATAAAGATCCCTTTCCAAGAGTACAAAGATGTGAGAAGTCAGACTACAACCCAACCCCCTCACTTCATCTCAGCTTATCCCTCACAGAGTGCCACACTATTCCCTCACTCGCTCCACCTCACCCAAGCGGGCTGCAAAGCCTTCCCTACAAGCAGGGTTTTGTAGAATACACAGATTAGTGTTTGTAAAGGTAAGGCGGGCTGGGCTGATCCTGTGTGTGCATGACAACAGGGAGTGCAGTCTGCAAAGGGACTCCAATAGGAAGTCAAGGAAGACCTCAAGAGCTCTGCCTGGGCAGGCCAGCAAAAAGGGGGAAAGGCAACAAGTAGCCCTTGAAAGAGCATTCCTGCATACAAAGCAGGCAGGGGTCACCAGAACTGCTTAAGACAGAGCACATGCTCGCTGAACATCTAATTGTCACCAATGAGCACACACTCCACAGGTTTACTTGCTTTTAAAAGGATCTACAGAAGCTAGGAAGATAGCTGAGCAGCTAAGAGTGTTTTCTACATAAGCAAGAGGACCCGAGTTCAAATCCCCGTATTCTACATAGAATGTCAAACATGGCTGAATGCTTGTTAAACCTAGTACTGTGGGTAGGTAAGAAGACAGAAGGATGACCCTATAACAGGGACTAAGGCAGGGGCTGCAGCGATGACTTAACAGTTACGAGGACTTACTGCTTTGGCAGATGACCTGAATTTGGTTCCAAGAACCCAGATTGAACAACTCACAGAGAAGACAATGCCCTCTCTTGACTTCTGGGGGTACCTGCACTCTCATGCACACACACACACAATTAAATATAAAATAAACCTTTAAAAGGAGGGGGTAGAATAAGGCAGAGTGATAGAGCAAGCAAGCCAACCTCTTCCTCTGGCCTTCACATAATAGACACGTACACACACACACACCACGCCACCACGCCACCACGCCACCCCACACACTCAATTGTATAACTAGGGATGTGGCTGAGTTAGAAGGCTTGCCCGGCTGCAATGAATGGAGCTCTGGGTTTGACCCCCAAACAACACATAAAACCAGTCACGGTGGCATATGCCTTTAATTCCAGCACTCTGGAGGTAGAAACAGGAAGATCTCAAGATCAGGGTCAACTCTGGCTATACGGTGAGTTCAAGGCCAACCCAGGTTACAAAAGACCATAACTCAAACAAAGAAGCAAAAATAACAATAAATGTCAGAACTTCATGAAGCAGGCTGTGTTCCAAGACACAGGTCACAGCTAAGAACACCAAAATGTAGTTCCTTCAATAAATCTAGAATTCTAAAGTGTGGTGACTTCATGGTATTTTTCTGAGTGTCCCCGTTCCTACACCACTCCCTACCTTACCATTCAACAATTGCAAAGAAGCTTCACTGGCGGTCCAGAAGCGCCCCCGCCCTCATACCTGCCACCCTCTCCTCGACTTTAACTCTGACTCCAAGAGAAGCACCGTGTTCACTTTCCCAGCCTATGAATTCCAGACGGTAATCAACCTGACTTCCGAACCCCCAGGCTTCAGGTCTGTGCTTCTCTCTTAATCACACCAGCAGAAGCTCTTGTAGGGGGAGATGAAGCAGGAAGGAAATCAGAACAATATAACATCAACGGAAGTCCCACAATTCATACCTTTTTGGATCCTCCCCAGCTCTTAGCCCACATAATCTGCGTTCCTTGACTTAATTGGTAAACTAATTAAGAAGGCATACCATCAGGCACCAGAGATACCTCTGAGCCCAGGAGCAAGTGAAAAAGCGTATTGACCCCAGTGTTAAGTGCTTGCTAGGTCTTTCATAAGTATAACCCTGGATCCCTCAGAAGCAGGCTAGCTATATGGACTATATATGGACTACAATAGGAAGTCAAGGAAAACCTCAGGGGTCCTGCCTGGGCTTATCATTAGAAGGGGCAGACAGTTCTAGAAAGAGCATGTCCACCTTACAAGCAGGCACGGTTCTACCAGAGGTGCTTTCAGATAGAACCATAAGCTCACTGAACAAGGTGTGCATGCATACACACACATACACATACACTTCACATATACAATGATATGTTATATATCATATATAGCATAGCATAGCACACATAGGAAGTTCTCCTAGGCCAGGCTTTCTCTTAATCCACTGTTGCTGCTGAGAACTACTTTCTTCTTAGCCCTCTTAGCCAGGACCTCTCTCCTGTCACGTCTAGATCTTTCTATCATAATGCTTAGTTTAATCTCCTTTTATCATATTCAGACAGCCCTCACTCACTGTATTGATTCCCAAAGGCAATCTCTAATTCACAGACAAACTTTCAGCTACAGCAGGCCTCACAGGAGAAGAAACTGACGTGGTTTCAAGACAAGCACATAGAAACAGGCCTATCGTGGTTGAAGCAGCTTCATACCCTAATTGCATTAATTTGCCCTTTTACAGGGGCAGTCTTAGAGAAGCCTAAATATTCAGTCATTGCAATTGTTTCAACAGGCCCCACAACAGTGTACTCATTATGTCAGAGCTAGAGAGCCAGAGGGGCGGGGGAGGATCATTAGAGAAAATCTTCAATAAGGTAGTCTAAACTCATAAAACCTCTTCTCTCAAAAAATCAAAACAAAAACAAAAACCACCACCAGCAACAACAACAAACAAACCAAACCAAAAAAAAAAAAAAAAACTACATAGACATTTTTAGGGCTTCAGGCTAGAAACAGACAGCAGTAGTTCTCTAACTGTCTCAGTGTAACATAGGACGACAACATACTCTCCTAACTCACACAGAAGATCACTGTACTACCCCTCTGGCAGAAAGAGATGCCCCCCTCTCCTTTCCTTTAACAGAAGTCACATTAATGCAAGCTTTCCCACAGGCTTTGAAGAGAAATCTGCCTGTTCTATTATGCCAGATGGCCAGTGTTTTTTGGTTTTTTCCTTTCGTGTCTTCTAAGCCATGGTCCCTCCAACTCAAAGAACTCAATTATCTGCAGCCTTCCCCCCCTAGCCCCCAAGTCAACACAGAGGCACAAAAGGGAAGTGGAGCCAGGCTCTGAGGGGCTGCTGCCTAGCCTCCTCTGGCCAGAGAAATGTGTGGCCTTTGCTCGGCTGCCTTAGCAAACTCTCTTGGACCCAACAGTGGAAAGCTGGAGTTGCTAACCTGGATGGTGACAGCTAACAACCCAGTCCATAGGATACTCAAGGTCCACTCTCCTTAGGAGCCAGTCCATCCACACACCCACAGCAGGTCTTGGTGTCAGATGCAGTGGGAGACCGGGCTTCCCTCTCCTAGCTGCAGATGAGCAGTGAGGTCATACATGATACCTAGAGTCTGATGCCCCTCAAAGCTGTTCTCTCAGCCCAGGGGAGACAGCATGCCCTTGGCCTTTTTCTCCAAAGATTTCCAGGATCCATCTTCCTTGGGTGACTTGACTGTTCTTTTTGGAGATTGGGAGTGAGGAGGGAAAGAGCGCATGAGGGGGAGCAGGGGAAGGGAGGGAAGGGAGTGGGTCCGGGAATGTTACTTTTTAATCCTTGAGGAACACAGAGGGATCCAAGCTGTGACTCAGCTCTGGGAAGCTGAAGGACTGGGGAGTGAGGAACAGTGCGGTAATCTAAGTTTTGCACAACTTCTTTGGGCCTGAGCAGCCACAGAGATGGGTCCAATCTAAACTATTCAAAACTTCTCCAAGCCTAAGTGGCCACAGAGAAATCACCTCCGAGGGAGAGCTGCTTTGTTTGATTCAAGGAAGGGAGACAAACAAAACTTGTTCTGTACCTGCTCTCTGCAGATGCCACTCCAGGTCACAGCTGGCAGGTTTCCCCCGTCCTATGGTAGAGGCTGAGGGCATGGGTGGGATGCTCTAGTAGGTCCTATACCCTATAGGGTCACTGAGGACAGAGAACAGATCTAGGACGCCCTAGCTTGGAGTTTCCCCTCCCCCGTTACTCCATTCCTTGGCATTGTTCCAGGACATATCAAGTATCTGCCCCTGGAATTCCCACTTCCTTGTTTTTCTTTTTGGTTTTCCCCTTACAAGTTCTTCAAAAAGCTGCCTGGCTCCTGAGAGGCTTCCAGAGCAGGAACACTTCTTATCAGTTATCAGCCTGCCTTTCATACTTAGAGCTGAGGAGCCCGGCCCCACTGCCCACTCGGGGCAGGTTCCCCAGAGGACCCCGGGACAGGCCTGTCTTACAGGCATTAAAACATGTGATTCAAGCCGGGTGTGGTGGTGCACGCCTTTAATCCCAGCACTCGGGAGGCAGAGGCAGGCGGATTTCTGAATTCAAGGCCAGACTGGTATACAGAGTGAGTTCCAGGACAGCCAGGACTATACAGAGAAACCCTGTCTCAAAAAACAAAAAAACGAAAAACAAAAAATAAAAAATAA
Source organism: Mus caroli (assembly GCF_978045245.1). Taxonomy (NCBI): domain Eukaryota; kingdom Metazoa; phylum Chordata; class Mammalia; order Rodentia; family Muridae; genus Mus; species Mus caroli. The sequence goes on along the minus strand of NW_028227263.1, from coordinate 36,462,785 downwards.
AAAAAAACAAACAAAAAAAACCCCAAAAAACAAAAAAACATGTGATTCGACACTGCATGGAGCTATGAACACTGGCAAAGAAAAAGATCTCTTGGCACTCCCCTCCACACTAAAACATGAGCTCCATAACCTACAGGAAAGCTTTGTCTTTCAAGTGTCTCTGAAGGATCATTTATGAGGCTCAACGTCTACAGTGAATATCCATCCTATCTGGCTTTCCAACCGAAAAAAAGCACCATTGGTTTCCTTAAATATCTCAAAGAAGGCTTGTGAGGTTTATAAAGCATCTGAGTAGAAGGTGCTTTATAAATGAGGGAACCAGAAGAAAGAGGCAAAGTGACTTTGTAGAGAAGTCAGGACATTCCTTAAGCCTCATGCTCTAACATATTATATTATGTAGATTTGTTGATTTGTTTACAACTGTTTCACGGCAACCATCCCACTGGCTTCCTCTCAATAGTACATGATAATAACTATTACCATCATCTCCATCTCACAGCTGATAATCCGAGGGACTTCCCAGCATGCAGCAGAACCTCACAGACATTTCTTCCTCAGAACTCCACCTTCAATCCTGACCCATAGCCCAGATTCCCCCCAAGCAGAGGACTCTGAGAGTGTGGTAGAAAGAGGAATTAACTGTGAAAGAAGGTTATCTGAGGTCCAGAGGCCATGTAGTTCACACTGGCAGACCCTCGGGCCAAAAAACTGATGCATACAGTATACATTCAGGCTGCCAGAATCAGTGGTAGAGCCAGCGCTTGTACTGGCAAGCTGACCCGAAGTTAATCAGAAGGCCCCCTTATTGTTTGCTCGGACACAAAAGACACACTGTTCAGAAAGTTCAAGAAGGAAAAACCAAAGAGCCAGGAACAACAGCTGTTCCCTGCCCCACTGAGAAACTAAAAGCTTCCACAAAGTTCCTTGAGGCCAGGAGTAAGTGGAAGATGTAAGATGGCTGAAGTGGAAGTGCATTTCTTAAGGGGCTTTCCTGCAGGAGAGTCCGCAACTCTCATCTTTCTCTTAACATTATGGATGGCCTGGCTACTTTATCACCTATAAAACTACCTTTCTGGAAGACTTTCCTTTCCTAGACATGCTGCGTTTACCACAAATCACTCCTCTGAAATTTAGGACAAGGCATGCATGACTGGACACTGTGTGTGCTGGGATTGGTTAAAATAGGAGCAAAAGGGATCACACAGCATAGTCCTTCAAGTTCCCAGCTCCCAGTAGCTGCGGTGTTAAGACAGCTCTCTGCAATATCTGGATGAGACAGATATTTGCAAGTCCCCCAAACCCAAGAAAGTCCCCTCACAACTCAAGAAACCCTGTGATGGGCATCACTAATGGGAAGGGGGTTATTTCCTATTTCCAAAGCTACTTCATAGAGAGTGCAAGGCCCCCCGCTCAGATATTGCTGTGCCAGTCCCTCTGCCCTGTCAAGTGTCCCAGATGGACTTGAAACTCACTGCAGGCTCCTCTCTGAGCTTCATTAGCTACTTTGATTGTTGTTACAAGTCAGACATAGCAGCATGGAGATAAGAGAGCATGAGGTAAAACCGACCAAGCTGCTCAAAAGTTTCCACATAAGAACTTCAACAGTGCTAGAGCGATGAGAACTCATTTTCCTATAAAAGAACCTTCCTGTGAAAATATCCAGTGGCTTTGTGCTAAATAAAAGCAGAGTGAAGCCTAAACATCTCCGATTCAGCCAGAGTGAGATTAGCTAGATTTGCAAAGTCAAGAAAATTGGCAGTTTCCCTCCTCCTCCCGGAGCTAATAGAATCCAACTGTTGGAGTATGACATCATTCTCGACCCCCAAACTCTGAAGTGAAGAGCACAGACACTGGCCTGCCATAAACAGCCCGACTCAAAGCAAGGGGCTCAGAGGTGCCCTTACCTGGTAGTCCGGGTGATTTCTTGCCCACTCCATTTTCCACAGAGGCTGGCTCACACCACAGTCGCTTAGGGAGCCCAGGGCCCCCAGATCCACTGGCTTAAGCTTCAGTACCTGCTGCGAACTTCCCACAGCTCCTTCCTCTGACCTTTCAAGACACTCCTTCCAGCCAAGTGAGCAGAGCTAGAGCAGCTAGCCAGTCAGGCTGGTTGTCATGGAGACCTGTCCTAGGCTGCACACACGCTTGATGGCTTGCTCTCACTCAGCTAGGCGCTCTCCCTCAACCCAGTGTCCCAGGAGCAAGCTAGCGCGCGCACGCATAAACGTGCGCGTGCTTCCACACATTCTCTGAGTTCTAGCCGGCTTTGAAACAGCACGGCCTTTTGATCGGCTCAGTTTATGCATGCATTCCACTCCTCCTACCTCCCTTCCAGTCAACCAGGAGCCCAGGACTGTTCCTGGGAACTTGCTGCAACAACCCAGAGGGGAGAAGGGTGAGGACAGTGAGTGGACTTGTTTTCCTCCCCTCTAGTGTCTCAGCTTTTATAACTTGGAAGAATCCCTGCCAAAGGGGAGGGAGCTAGCTGAATTCAGGCTTGGAGGGGAAGCAAGCACTTCCTCTGGGTCCTGCAGCAGCAGCGGAACGAGGAGGGACCCTGATGCGTGCTGCCTCGACTTGTTTGTTCGCTTGAGATTTTTCAGGAGCATTTGGGGCAGAAACACAGTTCACATCCTAGAAGCTGGCCTAGACTGGCCTCTCAGGTTACCTTGTTGACTGTTCAGGTCCTGGAGACAGCTTTTAGCCAGTACAGGGTCCCATGGTACTAGTGCCAGAGCCTAAGCAGTCTCTTGTCTTCCTGCAAAGGAGAAGAAACAAACTAGATCAGGACTAGGAGGAACCCTGGATAAGTCTACAGTCAGAGCCAGGGCATCAAACACAATGAAAACAGTCTCCTCTCTGAACAAAAGATCCACAGCCCAGGCCTCCAATGAGAAACTGTACAAGTGCCAGGGCCGTACCTGGGACACAGAAGGCCCTTTTAGTAGCCCTATGTATACTTTTGCTTGGATGCTGCCTAACCCTCTCAAAATAGATGTACTAGTTTGTTTGATGCTCTTAACACACTGGTCAGATAGGTTTGCTGCCATTTTATAGATGGGATCACTGAGGCCCAGAGAGATCAGATACTTAATCCACACTCACCTAACTAGTTAGGAACTGAGAGTAGAGACAAGTCTAGGGTCTCCTAATCCTTTATGTTTTGCTATAAAGTACACAGAAGCCTGATCTTGAAAACCAGCTCATTTTCTAAGAACCACAAGTGTGGGCCTCCATGGGAAAGTGAACACTCTAAGTCCTGTTAAGGTAAATCTATCTGCCACCCTTCTAGCCCAAAGATTTAATGACAGATAGCATCTATGACATGCACAATATCCGCTGCAAACTAGAGAGAAAATGCCCTGCCCTACCCCCAAGTACTATCTTACATCTTCCCAAAATAACCTCCCAAATCCTGGTTCATTTGTTTTTTCTCCGACAGAGTAGTCCTAAAAGTTACGACTGGTGTTATATTAATTTAACACATTTAAAAAGTGTATCTAAAGTAAAGTTAAATTACTTGCTCCCATTTACTGAACCAGGAAATAAGAGATCCAAAACCAGTGTCCAAGCCTTTCAACTTTCTGGCATACATTAAGCAGAACAGTTGCCAAGAATACCAGAGCTAGAATCACAAGACCTTAGCAGTGCCTGACCTCATCGCCAACTGGCCACCTGTCACTGAGCCAGCCTCCTGACTTTCTACTTTCTATGAATATATCTCATACTGGGGTGGTAGAGGACTGGAGTAAGGGGTGTGGGGTGCAGTGTCAAGGTGCTATTAGTCAAAAACACTTCAAATTAGGCACTCAGCTCTCATCCACCACCACCCAATTGTTAGTACCTCTCCTCCACCAATCTAGTAAATATATTTTTCAAGTAGAACTCTTTGGGGTTGGTAAATGGATTGACTGCATGTGGGAAGGCAGAGGCTGATGAGGATGAAGACAATGAGGCTCAAGGAGGCCATTCTCCAATGCTGCTCCTCAAAATAATGCTGGGGGGGTGGGGCCCTGATGGAATCTGTAACACTTATCCCTTGCAGAATTCCTTGTGATGTTGACTCACCTTCAGTATGCTATAAAATTCCCAAAGCCAGACTTTGGTTGACTTGAATTTAACTCACAAATATATGCTGACGATAATATACAAAAACACAACATAAAACCCAAGTAGAAATGGCAGACTACTACAGATCCTTAAGTAGTGATAAGCCCAGAATCCCCACATCTGCATAAGAATTCAGTATCACTAAAGCTCTGTTTCTCTTTCCTCTTAAACACAGCAAATTCTGCTCTTTATCTGAACCCAAGGAACGCACACCTGCCTAGTCTCCAAGCCCAGATGAGGCAAGTCCACCCCTTTCTACAATAAGATAAAATTCACTGGGGTTGACAATATCAACTAAAATTTTCTGGGACCCTTCCAGTCAAACAATGTGAGTCAGGCTACCAAAGCAGAAAGTCAGTCACTAAAGTAATCTAAATGTTAAAAGCCCTAAGACCAGACACACAGCGCAGGCCATGCTCCCCCTAGCGGCACACTGGAGTTAGAGATTCTTTGGTATCTTGTCCTTAGAAAGAATAAAGTTGGGGCCTGAATTGGGGGGACCAGAACCCTTCTGTTGCATATGAGCTCCTGGAAGTTGAAAGAAGCAAGGCCAGCCAACTTCCTCTGTTGCCTCTGCAGGACTGGATCCAGATCACACCTGACTGGCTTTTTCTGAAGGAGGATTGTACAGACCCACGTTGTCTGCCAGCGGGTCAGTCAAGCTTATAATACCAATTTCTCAGGAGGCTGAAGTAAACAGCAATGTCACCAACTGCCTTGGCTACAGAGGGCAGTCTGGGTAATTCAATGAAATCTTGTCTCAAAATTAAAAATAAGGGCTATAGGGTTAGAGAGATTGCTCAATGGTTAAGAACATAGTTACTTTTGCAGAGGAACCAGGTTTGGTTCCTAGCACCCACATGATGACTTACAACCATCCATAACTCCAGTTCCAGGAGATCCGATACCCTCTTCCAACCTCCATGGCACACGAATTTCACACAAACACACACACACAGGCAAAATACTAATATACATAAATAAATCTTTAAAAATAAACAAACAAAATAAGGATGTGGTTTGAATATGCTTGGACCATGGGAAGTGGGACTATTAAAGGTGTGGCCTTGTTGAAGGAAGTGTGTCACCGTGTAGGCAGGCTTTGAGAATTCCTAGTGCTCATGCTCCACCCAGTGTGGAAGTAAGAGTGTCCTTCTGCTGCCTGTGAGCCAAGCTGTAGAACCCTCAGCTCCTCCAGCACCATGTCTGCCTGCGTGGTGCCCTGCTTCCCACCATGGTGATAATGGACTGAACCTCTGGAACTGTAAGCCAGCCCCAATGAAATGTTTACCTTTCTATGAGTCGCCTTGGTGATGGTGTCTCTTCACAGCAATGAAACCCTAACTAAGACAGAGGACCAGTGAGATTGTTCAACAGGTAAAGGGACTTCCTACCAAATCTGCGAACCTTAGCTCAATCTCTGGGATTCATACAGTGGAAAGAGAAAACTGAAGTTGTCTTGGACTTCCATATGCATATCATGGCATGCATTTACTCATATACATACCCAAATAAATAAATGCAATATTTTCAATAAAATGCAAATAAATAAATAAAGTGCTTGGGAGAAAGCTCAAAGAGACAGCATTGACAGACACACAAAAGGCTCTCGATTTCACCCTACCACTACAGCGAAAAAAGAAAGAACCACAAGTACATACACATACTTGGGCCAGAAACCCGGGTGACATCTCCAGATCTCTTTCCCTTCCCACTGCAATCCACTTACCAAGTCCAAATAATTCTACTTGAAAAATATATTTAGGGCTCCCAATGGAGGAGCTAGAGAAAGTGCCCAAGGAGCTAAAGGGATCTGCAACCCTATAGATGGAACAACATGATGAACTAACCAGTACCCCCCGGAGCTCGTGTCTCTAGCTGCATATGTATCAAACGATGGCCTAGTTGGCCATCACTGGAAAGAGAGGCCCATTGGACACACAAACTTTATATGCCCCAGTACAGGGGAACGCCAGGGCCAAAAAGTGGGAGTGGGTGGGTAGGGGAGTTGGGGCGGGGAGGGTATGGGGAACTTTTGGATAGCATTGGAAATGTGAATGAGGAAAATACCTAATAAAAAATATTTTTAAAAAAAGAAAGAAAAATATATGTAATATATGTCCCCTTTTCTCCACTTCTATCACTGCCTATCCATTCAGTAATTACTGCAGAAACCTAACTATCCTAGTTTCACCTCTTGGCCTCAAGGAAAATAATGAAAAATCAAACTCAGCTTCTCATACACTGCCACACAACAATAAACACAGAGGCCTTCTGTTGCCAACTGGGTAGAGGTTTCTCCAAACACACCGAGCAAACCATCAGTCTAACAGTAGATGTATGCCCTCTGGTATAATTCTGACACTGTTTCCCTGGAAACTGAACCCAAACTCATGAGGCTCAGTCCTCAGTGCTGTCTCCCCATCTCTTTAGATGCCCATTGCTAGGATCAGACTGTTTTATCTGTGCTTCTGACCAAGCATATATACATCTAAATCAGAATTTCCACAATTACATCCTTGACTTTAATACTTTTAATACATTTGCTATTAATAGGTTGGCCCATAAATCACTTAGATCTCCTAGTCTATTATAAACAGTATTATAGATGAAAGAGATTCATATGGCTGGTATGGGGAAGGCACAGAGCTTCCAAGTCCTCTCTACAAAAGTCACATGTTTGGCTCCACTATAGCTCTCAAAACCCAGTCCTCTGAGGTTTTATGGAAGATTCGGTGTATAAGCACAACAGATTGTATCATTAGTCATTTTAACCAACTTAACTTTCACCCCCCTCTCTTCCCCAGGAGTAATGGAGTAAGACTAAAGTTACAATCTTCTAAACACAAGCTGCCCCCATCTTGAGGACATGCAGGAGCCCACAGGCACCAGGCAAATACAAATAGACACATCCTGCTTTGGAGATTCCAAAGGATTTTAGGAGTTGTCTGCCAGGAAACAGGAGGAAGACCAAATATACATTCCACAGCATCATAGCCTCACAAATCCATTCTCCACACGGCTGTCTGAAGCCCCTTTTGACACAGGATCATGTCATTTCCTGCTTAACACTTCAATGCTTCCCAGAGCTCTTAGGATGAGCTCTAAGTTCTTAGCAAGACCTCTAAAGACCCAGCACGACCTCCTCTTCCCTCCTCTCAGCATACTTCCTTCCCTTCCCTACTCTGAGCACATGGTAGTTTAGCTCACCAAAAGTATAAGATTCTTTTTTTCCAGGCTATCTAGCTTAGCCTGGGACTCCACCCCAAATCTTTGCCCAGATGACTCTAATCTTGCCTCAACTTGACTCTCATCTCCTGATTTCCAGTCCTCCAAATCTAGCTCTCTGTACTTAGCCTTCAAATCACTCACAAGGATTTGTAAGTGTGCTTTAATGCAGTTATTTTCTTAATGTGAGTCCTCCCCACGTGAGAGCAGGAACGTTGACTATTCTGTTACCACAGTCCCTGTACTTGAAAAAGGGCCCAGCGTAGAACAGGCACTAAAAAAATATCTGCAGAAAAACTGTGTAAAAACCCTTCCTTTAGGAAGGAGACACCCATAACAACTATTCCATGTCACTCATTGCATCTTTTCATAGATTTACAAACTGTAATTACATTCTCCCCTCCCACATATGTCTTGCCTATGGGTTTAACCAAAAATTCCTGTCAAGTCTCCCTGTGGTTTGTTTCCCAGCACTTTCCTGGTAAGGTCACTCTCCTAGGGATGCATTCTAGAGTTTTATTGCCTCTCTCATTACTGGAATGCCCACTTGTAGGCCCTCCATTAGTACTGTATCTTTGCCAAACCCAGTAAGCTGAGGAATAGCCCAGTTCTCACGATGGCAATATTCTCTAGGGTCAGCTCTATCCAGAGATTAAACACTGTCTTCTCCATTCCACTGTGTAGCACAGGTTACCATGCTGACAAAAATGTCATTTTGCAATGCAATGCTGGCTGCAGAATACATGCAGCCAAGGATAACTATGAATGTGTTCCAACACAAAATTACAAACATGCTTAAAACACAAGGGTTTTGTTGTTATTGCGTTGTTTTTGTAACTTGATTGCACAATTCTCAAGCTTGAACTTTGTTACCTAAACTCATGCCAGGATGACAAAAAATTGGATGCTGAAAAAAATATGTACATGCATGTGTGTGTGTGTGTGTGTGTGTGTGTGGTTATAATTTGAAGACATGTAACCCATACCTCCCCTGATGCACTATCCTAGTGTAGGCATAACCACAGCACACCATGACACTGCATATAACCTAGTGCTTTGAGAACTGCCCGCACCTTTCTCTCCCACTCTCTGTTGCTGTTACAGCATCAGGCTGCCTCTCCTTCCCACACTCAAAACCCTACAGCCTTCAAGGTCCACCTCAAGGACACCTCCTTTGAGAAATGCTTGTGGACCCACAGCCGGCTAGGGCTGCATGTCTTATGTTGTATGTAACACTTTATCATGACTTGCACACCCTGGCCTCACAGAGGCCCAAGCGTCTCTCAGTGCAAGGACCTTAGCGGCTCACTCATCCTAGCAATCAACATGTGTGGGATAAATGGAAAAATGGAAAGACTTGCAAGATAAGCAAACAGCTTATCTTCAGAGCTTCAGAACAGAAGCAGCTGTTCTTCAGAGCAATGAGTTTTAGACAGGCTCTCACTGTACAAAGAGAATACATACCCATCTATACTTTATAGAAGATATGATTAGCAGAATCTAGACTGGGTCACTAAAAAAGTGTGTGGTGGCTAGGCAGTGGTGGCACACAACTTAATCTCACACTCAGAAGGCAGAGGCAAATAGATCTCTGTGAGTTTGAGGCTAGCCTTGTCTACAGAGTGAGCGCCAAGACACCCAAGCCTATATAGAGAAACTGTGTCTCAAAAAACAACAACAAACAAACAAAAAACAAAAAAAACCAGAAATTTCTGTCTTTTAGCATTTATTCATTTTTATAATGTTCTTTTAAAACTTATTTATTTTTATGTGTATGAGTGTTTTGTACGCACCTTGTGCCTGTAAGATGCCAGAAGAGGGTATCACATGCCCCATGAGCAACCTGTGAGTGCTAGGAATAGAACTCTCCTCACCATCATTCTTAAATCTGCCTTATGACCTCTGACTTAAGGAACAGTGAGCTGTCATCTCAAAGTCCTCTTGGATGGCAATCTATTTATGCAAATCGAACACAGGCTCTACTAGGTCCTTCAGATCACAGGATGGCAATTCCAACCCTCCTCTGCCTGGAAGTCACATCTGGCTGGACCCTAGAAGGCTGCCTACTGCTACGTATATTTTGCTTGCACAGCCTTTTAAGAAGGCTCAAAAGTCTGTTATTTTTTGTTTGTTTGTTTTAATTTTATTTCATTTTTTTTTTTCGAGACAGAGCTTCTCTGTGTAGCCCTGGCTGTCCTGGAACTCACTTTGTAGACCAGGCTGGCCTCGAACTCAGAAATCTGCCTGCCTCTGCCTCCCGAGTGCTGGGATTAAAGGCGTGCGCCACCATGCCTGGCTTTATTTAATTTTTTATGTATTCACTTTATATCCCGATCGTTGCCCACTCCCGGTTATCCCCTCCCACAATCCTTCCTCTCTGCCCATCCCCTTCTCTGGGCCCCTGAGTATCGTCCCCACTCTGACACTTCAAGTCTCTGCGAGGCTAGGTAGACATTTCCTCTCCCACTGAGGCCAGACAAGGCAGCCCAGCTAGTAGAACATATCCCATGTACAGATAACAGTTTCTGGGATAGCCCCCGCCTCCAGTTATTCAGGGCCCACATGAAGGTCAAGCCAGAACCTGCTACATTTGAGTAGGGAGGCCTAGGTCCAGCCCATGTATATTCTTTGGTTGGTCATTCAGACTCTGAGAGCCCCAAGGGTTCAGGTGGTCTTCCTGTGGAGTTCTTATCCCCTTCAGGAAAGACCTGTTATTTTATAGTGGGAAATTCTCCCACGTCCTCCATTCTGCCCTAGTCCTCTGGCCATTTGTTCTTCACCTCAGCCTAAGACTCGTGGAACTCAGCTTATAATGACTTGTAGATGTCACAGATGTGAAGCAGCTACACAGCTCTGTGTAAAGCTGAGCCCACCTTCCCTCAGTCTCCTCCACTGTGGAGAGCCAGCTTTCTAGCCCCATGGGATTCACCTCTACCGAGCTCACAATCCTCAATACAAATGAAGCTCTGGTGTAGATCCTCAGAGAACAAGGTGTACAGTGGCTTGATCTTAGGATATAAGTCACAATGTTCATATATAAGTTAAGGTAAGGAGAGCTCTCAAGTCTCCAACCCCTGCCCCTCACTCGGTCTCAGCATTTTAACACTAGAACACAGAAGTATAGGTTCAGGATCAGACAAGACTGGACCATAGAAGCAATATTCCAGACCCTTCCAAAGATACCATGTTTTTCATCCCAGAATAGGCTTTTCAGGCTAACCTAGCCTAGAACTGAGTTCAACCAGGAGCTTAACTCATCATGATTAAGCTTCAGGGGGAAGCAAAGTACAAAAGTGAGTGTGTGCACGTGCATGCCTGTGTGTATGTATTTGTGTGTCTATGCATGTAAGGACAGGCATGCATGTAGAAGTCACAAGACAATCTTAGATGTTGGTTGTCTAAGACAACCTAGCAAATAAAAAAAATAAATAAAACTTATTATAAAAATAAAATCTTAGTAAATAATAAAAATATTGCACACCAAAATTAATCAGACCCAAAGTCTATATATCTTACAGAATTGCATACTGAAAGTGTAAATTTTAAGCCCTCTTAGAACTAACAATGTTTCAAATATTATCTTTATTCCTTTAAAACAGGGATTGGTTCCCAACTTCTACCTTATTTGAGACAGGGTCTCTTTTTTGTTGTTTGCCCTTGCATACACCAGGCTAGCTGGGCCGAGCTTCTCAGGCCCCTTAGCTCCATCTCTCACCTCACAATGAAAGCAGTAGGATTAGAGGTGTGCACTACAGTGCCTAGCTTTACATAGGCTCCAGGGATCTGAACTCAGATCCTCAGGTTTGTGTACCCAGTGCTTTACCCACTGAGCCTTCTCAGTCTTTAAAGGGCATCCTTAACCAAGAAAGCATGTGGAACCTGGGGAAGAAGTGTTCCCCAAAATATCTGGTCAAGGCTGTCGGAGAGTAACCCCACAGTGCCACGTCCTCTATCCTATCTTGCTGAGTTTCCTAGCAGCACTGGGTTCTCAACTCAGTACTCTGGGGACCAGCAGTCTGCCTATGTAAACTGTCTCACTGCCTTGTGGTTTAGGGTACTGAGGCCTGCTTGGCTTCATTCTCCCACCAGCTAATAGTACTCTGTAGAGCAAGAACAGTATCTTAACTCTCAATCCCAGCTTCAAAAATGTCAGCCTCCTCTCAGTAACTTGCCTCCTTGATCGCAAATGCTGGGAAGTATTCTTAACAAGGACCTGGGAGAGAATTTAAAACCATCAAGTCAGTTGCATAGTCTCTATCTCTGTGACGAGATCTAGACATGGACTAGATTACCATGACAGCCTCTAGAATCTCCCACTTGGAACCTGGCAGGGGAGCAAATTAACTCTCCCACCCACTCGAGGACTCGTCTTCTGAGTTCTCTGACTACCTTTCTTCCCACAAAGCTAGTGTTCATTTCTTTCACATTTTTAATTATATGTAAGCTCTTCTGAAAGGGCTGCCTCTTACTCATTTTTGAGTGCTTGCGTTTGATTTGCAAGTACACAGTTCTCAAGATTTGACTTCTAGTATACATGTCAGCTCACAATTCCATGCAACACCAGGCTAAGGACCTCTGACACTCTCTTCTAGCCTACTCAGGCATGACATACATGTAGTGCACACACATAAACTCAGGCAAGCATACATATAAAATAAAGATAAATAATCCCAGCATGGTGGCGCACAGCTTTAATCCTAGCACTTGGGAGGTAGAGGAGGACAGATCTCTTGAGTTTGAAGCCAATCTTGTCTACATGATAAGTTCTAGACCAGCCAGGAATATGCATTGTTTTTAAAGGAAAGAAAAATGACCTGCATATATATGTACATATGTACATTCATCTACGGTATATACTACATTATATAAATTATGCACATATTCAAATACACAGAGACCAAAGAATTCCAGAAATAAAATTCATATGGGTTTTAATTTCTCTTATCTTGTGAATAAAACTGAAAAATACAGATGTATAGGCAGCTGATAGACTGGAAACTCAGGACAGTTGGGCCTGCACAGGGCTGCAAGGGTATGTATCAATCAGGAAGAAGAAGACTGAACTCCTAAAAGTCTGAATACTTGAAACAGCTTTATCCTATGTATTTGTCTGCATACACTACAACACTCTTGAACAACCCCAGGGATAGCCCCACTTAATGACTGTGTATGGTCCTCTCCACATGCTATTACATTCAGTTCACTAGTATTTTAACTGAGGACTTCAGCTTCTGTGTTCATCTGGAATTTGGCCTGTAATACTCTTTTCTTGTTCTAGACCGCATGGCACTCATCATTTTTAGTGAATTATTTAGACAAGACACACTAAATATATGTCAAAGTACATAGGATAAAATACTTAAGATAGTTTTTTTTTAAATCCTTTATAAACTAACTACATATTATATATAACAGGAGGAAATACATAATGTATAGTTTTATGCTTATACTTTCTAAAGCTTGCAGCTGAGCATGATGGTGCACCCCTCTAACCCAAGCACTCCGGGTGGGCACAGGCAGAAAGATAAGAATCTCAGGAATCCTCAGGTACACAGAGTTTGAGGCCAGCTGTGTTATATGAGCCTCTGACTAAAAAAAAAAAGGAGAAAAACTTTTTAACTCACCTGACAGTAAGATGAAGATGGTACAAATAAAAAGATGAGAAAAGGTTTAACAGAAGTCAGCTGATGCGCTGGAGTTTAAAAGGCTAAATACAGAGATTAAATGCAATCTAGGACAGACAACATAAAAGTTTCCTGGGGCTGAGGAGTAAGTGCTTGGCTAGCAAGCCCAAGGCCTTAGGTCTCATCACCACACAAAACAAGCAAATAAACAAACACAAGGGTTTCATGAGCTGGGCCCAAGCCTAGCAGTGTACATGTACAGCCTTGGGAGGCTGAGGCCAGGTCTCAAGGTCTAGACTGGCCTAGATTACATTTATAAGCCTTTCGCAAAAAATAAATAAATAAATAAATAAAGTGTTTCTATGCTGCCAAGAGAACTCTGAGTGAGTGACATGGAACCCACAGTACAAGAAAAACACGGACTCCCACAAATTATTCTCTGACCTCTACAGACAGGCAGTCGTACAACGTGTACACACACATGCATGCATATACATACACACATTTATCTTTTTTTTATGTGTAAGAGTGTTTTGCCCACATGTATATCTGCAAATACATGCATGTCTGATGCCTTTAGAAGCCAGAATTGGGTGTTGGATCCCTTGGGACTGTTATTACAGAAGATGTGGGATGCCATGTAAATCGAACCTGGGTCCTCTAAAACAAAACAAAACAAAACAAAACAAAACAGCTTTTAACTGTTATGCCATCTCTCCAGCCCTCAGTAAATGTAATTCTTAAAAAGTGTTTCTAGGGCTGGAGAGATGGCTCAATGGTTAAGAGCACTGACTGCTCTTCCAGAGGTCCTGAGTTCAATTCCCAGCAACCACACGGTGGCTCACACCCATCTGCAATGGGGTATAGTTTTATGCTTATCCTTTCTGCCCTCTTTTGGTATGTCTGAAGAGAGCAATGGTGTACTTATATACATAAAATAAATAAATAAATAAAATCTTTCTTGTTGTTTTTGTTTTGTTTTGTTTTTCAAGACAGGGTTTCTCTGTAGCTCTGGCTGTCCTGGAACTCACTCTGTAGACCAGGCTGGCTTCAAACTCAGAAATCCGCCTGCCTCTGCCTCCCAAGTGCTGGGATTACAGGCACGCACCACCACTGCCGGGCAATAAATCATTTTTTAAAAACGTTTTTCTAAGATACACCATGGATTAAGTCCCAGAGATAACTGGAATTTTGAGCAACCTAGATGCAAGTATATAACAAAAGAGGAAATCAAGATGACAAAACCCCTCAGACTGAGAGGTACGATGATGACATGTCAGGCCTGAGAGTTTGTAGGTCCTGAAAAGCACGAAGGCAGAGAACCACTTCCGTCCCTGAGCAGCTGTCTTAGGAGAAACTCGAGGCCTGATGAGATAAAGACCTCTTCCGGAAAGCAGGGACAGCTGAGCCCTGCTGCTGGGTCAACTGTCCATTCTGCTACGCCTGTGCCTCCCAACTGGGGCTCTGACCTCCCAAGCGTTATCAAGGGCATTGGACTGTTCAAGAATCTAAACAATTCATACCAGTCTCTTCAAACCATGGTTCAGCATGGTCTGAAGCACACAGTGGTATTTGTAACTATCAGAGTGGATCCTTAGGGGTCTCTAACCTTCTATACTAAGCTGCCATCTGATAGCTGTCTGTGAGGAGGACGGGGTTTAAATGTGCTGTCTGAAATGTTCCGAGGCAGGAATGCAGAACTGCAGCCTCTTTGAGCATTGTTTGGATATGTACAAACAAACTTATCTCCCAGAGGCAAAGTTCACACGCTTGTAAAGACTCAGGAAGACAGAGGGGCAAAGGGATCTCAAAGGCCAGGTCTTATCCTGGGAAGATGGTGGAAGGCAGGCCTGGAATGTAGATACATGTTGTTCTAATTAAATGTCACTGTTCTATAGAAAAAGATAATACACTTTATTTTGGCTTTTGTTATTTTTGATTTGAGACAGGGGCTCACTGTGTAGACCAGGCTAACCTGGAACTCTCTATGTAGACAAAGCTGGCCTTGAACTCACAGAGATTCACCTGCTTTGTTTGTGTGCTAGGACTAAAGCATACCCAGCTCCAAAGATGGAATTTTTAAAGTCATTCTTCTCCTCGCCTCAAAGTTAGAAACTAGAAGTTTCTCAGCAAAACATTAGCTCTTATCATTGTAGATACTGGATTTATTCTATTTTTATTTTTTATCCTTATTTACATGTATGTGTCTGTATCTGTAGTGCGACTGTAAGGATGTATATTGGTGTCTGCTGAGATCACAAGTGTCTTATCCTCTTGAGCTGTAATTACAGGCTACCTGACATTGGTTCTGGGAAGTGAACTGTTTCTCTGGAAGAGCGGCAAGCATTCTTAACCACTGAGTCATCTCTCTAGCTCCATACAGCCTACTTTTGAACACAGCACAGAACTGGTTTGGCTTTGCGTAAAAGATGCCTGTAAATATGTCTACTCACTCAGAGTTCAACACAGAGATACCTATGCAACAGAAGAGAAAAGGGAGACTCCCCAGGATGCCAGGAGAGGAATTTGGGTGAGAAGATGAGTGAAGAAGGGATGGGTGTGGAGACAGAGGGACAACAAGAAACCAGCCCATGATTCTGAAGGACAAAAACAGGTGGGAACTTGTTCGACTGTCAGAATGGCTAATCTGGGGGAATTCCTAGGTTTTACTCCGAAAGTGGTGAAAGAACGTCTATGAGTACCACTTAGCCTACCGAAAGTTAAGAAAGGACTCGGGAAGCCTTCATTCCCCCAGTGTCTGGGTTTTTCTTTCTTTAGGGACACAGCTGCTATACCTAGCCCAGCAGACGCCACACCAGACTTCTCTGTCCCAAGCCATGTCACTTCATAGCATACACATGAGACACTGGCTTACTTCAAACATCACCAGACAAGGAAGTCAACCATTTCAGTCCTAAAGGTGATGAAAGACTATAGCCTGCCATCAGTCATGCACGGTACACGTCATCTGAGGAAAAGGCCACAGGGGCTGAGGAAGAAAGTGTTCTCATGAAAATTCAGCAAGGTTCATGTGAGGCTTTACTCTGTGCACACCTAAGAATGACCAGATGAGGGCTGGTGAGATGGCTCAGTGGGTCGGAGCACCCGACGGCTCTTCCGAAGGTCCAGAGTTCAAATCCCAGCAACCACATGGTGGCTCACAACCATCCGCGACGAGATCTGACTCCCTCTTCTGGAGTGTCTGAAGACAGCTACAGTTAACTTACATATAATCAATAAATAAATCTTTAAAAAAAAAAGAATGACCAGATGACCACAGACTTAATTAAGTTACATTCCCTCCCATAATCTAGGTTTCTCCAAACATATCCAGGAGAAGCAAATCCCGCAGCAATGTGAGCATCAGAGACCCAGAAATAACTGAAAGTCTGGAAGAGGCAAGGATGGAAATTTGCCGTGGGGAATCTGGAGGACTGAAGAGGTTTCAGGATTTTGTTACTGTTTTAATAAACGGGACTACCTGTTTCAATTTATCCAAGAAAGTCTTGTGATGGTTCTGCCACAGTTGACTTCACCTGCTATCTGAAGGCCAGAAGAGATTAGATATACCTTCCAGATAAGACCCTTCCACAAACCTAACTTCTTCCCTATACTACATATATACCCCACCCCCATAACTTAAACCTTTAGGACACATGACTAGGAAAAGAAATTCAAAGACACAGATGGACAGCAGCCATACAGAGGAGATAAAGAGGAAAAATAAAGTAACATGATACAGAACTTAGGACAGTAACCAAGGGTAAGGTCATTCTGGCTAAACTCTGTGGAGTCAGCCTCTTTGAGAAACTTTAGGAACTGGGTCAGAAACTGAAAGCAAATGACTGACCAGATGAACTGAGAGCCTAGACAGAGCATACAGAACCTCTCTTCAGTCTGGCGACTTTAACCTCTCTCTTACAAGAACCTGGCCATACAGCTGTCTCCACGGAGCTCCAGCAGCGTGACTCAGTAACCATGGTTGTACATTAGACACGCAGGAGCCAGGACCCCACACTCCCAAAGCAGAAAAGATTCCCTAGTCTGCAGGATAACATAGCACTTCTCTGGTCTGTCTTCAGGGGCTCCAATGCAGTGGTGTCTATGGGGAAACTAAGGGTCAGGACACAGACCATGATAGCTTTATGAAAAGGCATATTCCTCAAAAGTGCTTTCAAGATGACCTTCAATTCTGTTTTCCATTCTCCAACGGTGCTGGCTAACATCACCAAACCAGTTATCACATCAAAGAACACAAACAAAGCACTATTCCAAAGGTGCTTATCTATGGTCAGGTTCTATGGCCAGCACAAGTGCGAGTGGGGGTTTCTCCAACAAAGGAGGTTATCTAGACAAGACAGACAGGCACAGAGGGGTAAGGATAGATGGGAAACGAGGTGTACAGGTATACCTTACAGAGAGAGGAAGAAGCTCCCTACGTGCTGTTGATCATTTGGCCAAAGCCTTCCAAGGCAAGGTAGTGCCCTCAAGAGTCAGGTTTTATGGACACAAGCAGGAAATTACATGGAGTCAAATAACCCTTGTAATTCCTTTAAAAAAGAGACTATCCACAGTCTCTTAAGAGATATTCAATTATATATTATTCATACATGTAATATCTGTGCACTTAAGACTCTCAGAATTAGAAAGACCCAAGAGGTCTATAGTTCTCACAAAACATTTCTTAGTAGGAAACTCAATAATATTTTCCAAATGCTTTTGCCCAGAGATTAGGAGTTACCTAGTATCACCTTGCTTGTGTATGGACTTGTTCTAATCCCTCAATCATTCCTCCCAACTGCTTCTATTACAAAACTGCCCTAAAAGAAGGAGAGCTGAGAGCAGAGGTGCCACTCCACCACTAAGGGTGAGCTGGGAACAGTCCCTTCTGTTTTCTTGGCTCCCATCTTTTCCCACTGTGAAAAGAAACGAAACTAGATGAACTCTAAAGACTCCAGAAAACTGAATTGCTGAATGAAAATCACTTTGCAAGGCTTCACAGACATGTCAGATGGGGATGGATCAGCCCTCACGAGTCAGAGACTTTATTGAGCACATTCCTTGTCCTCAATTTCATCCTTAGTCTCCCACATCTAAGACCTGCCTATCTCACACTGGGGCACTCTCCAGAATGCACCCCCTTCTTTGTTATGGTTCCAGCTCTCTCTATACCTTTAGCAAGTGACTTAACCAAGTGTCTGCTCTCTCCAGAACGTCCCTGATTTCTTCTGCCAGAAACATTTCCAGGAGCTGGAGTTGGCTTGGCAGCTAAGCATAGCTACATCGGGCAGCTCACAACCACCTTTAACTCCAGCTCCAGGGATCCAGTGGTGTCCTCTGCCCTCTGTGGGACATCCACACATATGCACACATACAGGTATACATACTTTAAATTTTAAATTAAACTAAACAAGATTTCTATAGACCTCTACACTCACTGCCTCACTTCCCATCTCCTGTGCACCAAAGCCAAACTCACAGAGTAAAAACCTTGGCTCTGCCTTATGAGACATACTGGTTCAGGACAGCTCAGTACAGTGAGCCTTGGATAGATACTATGTTCTTTCTACATGGCTGCTGTTCTCCACATACAGAACACATTTGGCCTCTCTTTTACTTATAAAGTCAGCCCAACTTTCAAAGACCCAGAAAAAAAATAAACCCTGCCTCTTTCAAGAAAGCTTTCCTAGAGTTTTAAGACACAACTTTCTTGTTGCCCAACTGCAAAGGTATGTGTAGTTAACAGCCAACAGATTAAAAGCTCGGATATTCTTTATTCACAACTTTCATTCCTCTAGATAGATAATAACTCTTACTTGCCAAAGCCCAAGCTTTATAAAAGATCTGCATGATGCTGCTGGTTAGCTGAGAACGTCAGCAATGCTGGATGACCACATAGAAAGGCCTTGCTTTCCTCCTGACAAGCAACAAACACGTTGCAGGAAGCGCGGGCGGGAGGCAAGAACACGGACTCGGTGCTATCCTGACCCTGAAGTACTTTACCTTTTCATCCCTGCTTTCATCAGCTTTGGGGAGGAAAGGCCCCACCCCAGCTTACACCCAGGGCTGTACAGGTGAGCCCAGGCACTCCGAGCAAAGTGCAGACAGTTATGCTTAGCTCCACTCCTACCATCCCGATGGGCCCACTTACAGTGGCAGCTGCTCACAGTTCTAACCGCGGTGGGAAGATAAATGGAAGGAGTGACAGGAAGAAGAGCCAACACTAGTAGGAGTCTTCCGATACACATTTCAGATGTAGGCCCTTCAGCTAGTTCTGTTTCAAATTAAGCCCCTTCCTCAAGGTCTGTTTCAAATTAAACCCCTTACTACAAGGTTTTAGGTAGCTCAGGATGACCTCAAACTCACTATAAAGCCGGGGATGACCGTGACCTTTTGATCCTACTTCCACATTTTTAGCACTGAGATTACAGGCATACTCAACTCTGGTTTATACGGTACTGGGGAGCCAACCCAAGACTATACATGCTAGGCCAGCACTCTACTAACTGAGATATACCAACAGCCAGCCTCATCTTTTTTTTTTTTTAATTTCATTTACTAGTTTTATTTATGTGTGAGTGTTTTGCCTACATTGTATGTATTGCAACGCATATGTGCTTGGTGCCAGCAGAGATCAGAAGAAGTCATCAGATCTCCTGGAAGTTACAAGACAGTTGTGAACTACCACGTGGGCACTGGTTATAGAACCTATAAAACCTGGTTATAGAACCTCAGCAAGTGTGTTGTTTTTTTTTTTAAGATTTCTTTGTTTATTAGATGTAAGTACACTGTAGCTATCTTCAGACACACCAGAAGAGGGCATCAGATCTCATTACAGATGGTTGTGAGACACCATGTGGTTGCTGGGAATTGAACTCAGGACCTCCAGAAGAACAGTCAGTGCTCTTAACTGCTGAGCCATCTCTCCAGCCCCCATTTGTTTGTTTGTTTGTTTTTAATTTATTTATTTTTACTTATTCACTTTACATCACACTCATTACCCTCTCCCAGTCACTCCCTCCCCACAATCCTTTCTCCATCCCCCCTCCCCTTCTCCTTTGAGCAAATGGGGGACCCCTTGGTATGCCCCAACCTTGCCCCTCAAGTCTCTCAGCAAGTATTCTTAACTATTGAGCAATCTCTTCAGTTTTTTTTTTTTTTTTAAATAAAAAGGACAAGCTCTTCCTATGTAGTTCATGTTGGTCTAGTACTTGATGCTGTCTTGTCCAGCCAGCCTTGGGCTTTTCCTGTCTGAGTACCATTAAGTGCTGGGTTATAGGCATGCACCATCACACCTGGCTGTACCTCTGTCTTTTTAAACCTCAAAGACACAGGGCATGTGTGAGAAGACATATATACCTTACCAAGGCAAGAGACCATCACAAGCCAAGTCATCAAGGACTAACAGCTACCAAGAAGCTTTTCATCATTAGAGCAGCCAAAAATCTGGGAGGCAGATTCATGCTGACCAGTCTACTCTCAAATACAGGAGCTCTGTCTCATGACACTCTGCCAAGACTTCCCTGACAGGCCAGAACCATACAGGTATATGGTGGGTACAGGACAAGAAAGCCAGGCAATGGATCAACTCCAGTCCTAGAGGAAGTGCCTCATACCCAAGGCACTCAGCTGTGTAGGCACAAGCAAGCATTCCCAAACCCACGTCCCCACTGCTTCTGGCCTCAGTTCACTCTGGGACAATCCTACTTTCCCATTCTCTACAGCCAAAATCTACCATTCTCTCCAGACTCGCTATCCTTTCTGGGTCTTTAGAAGTGCTCATTTCCTCTCTCCACATTCAGGCTCATCCCCCTAGTTATTCATGTTCTTAATGTCTTCTTGGGCCCTTCCTACTTTACAGGGGCAAATGCTGCTGCCCTCCAAAAATTTTGAAGCCAGGTGAAAATGGCATCTGCCTGCAGGGGAAGGGGATACTTAAACTTTCAGAGTGCCGCCAGCACCGACTGATGAAACATCAGTTATGTGAGAGCCAGAGACAGCCTCACACTTGCATCTCAGCTTCCTCCTCATAAAATGGGTATGTACAACTCATCTTAACTTCATAAGATCACAGGAAACTGAGCACTGGCCTTGCTCCCCACCCATCCCTTTCAGAAAGGCAGGCAAGTTGGAAATGTTTTAGAAAGAATTAATACTAAGTCCCAATATGGCGTCACACTCCTTTAATCCCAGCACTCAGGACCTTAAAGCAGGAATATCACTTTGAGTACAGACTGAGTACTTAGCAAGACCCTCTCCCTAAAAGAAGACTGAATATTATAATCCCATGAAGATAGTTCTTAGATTCAGGATCCCAAGAAAAGGCCATTCCACCTTCAACTGCTCTGGTCACCTTTGGTAGTCTTCACAGATCTGTTTTAACATTCCACATCACAGAAGCAGCAAACAGTTGTGTCCCGCACTGGGCAGAGACAGGATTGGGCAGAAAGGAATGTAGGCAGCTTCCAAGAAGTGCCTGACTAAAGGAGGAAACCAAGAGCCCACCCACAGTTTCCCAGGTCCTAAAGTGGAGGCAAAAGGCTTAGAACAAGCACTCTGGTACCTCAGAAGCTGTGATGGAAAGGTCCTCAGATATGAAAGGCCAAAGAAAGAGAAAAAAGACACCAGACAGAATGAATACACCTGAGCTTCTCCCCACAGTGCCTTTGAGTGATTGGTGGCTACACTTGAATGTGAGCCAGAGTCTTAGAGACATCCATAGCTACTTAGGCACAGAGAAGCCCACATAAGCCAGAAGTTGGAAGTTCTACCCTAGTATAAGCCCTAGTATCATCTGCGTTCTGTGCAACGTGCAGGCTTCTTTTCTAACATTTTCAAGGGAACAGGTGAAACCAGAAGGAGACCCCAACATCTGACAGGAAGCCAAAACTGGTAAGTACTTGGGCGTTGCTGATGCCAACTCTGTTCTTGCCTCTTTCTTGCCACAGGGATTATAATACTTCTTGCAGTTCTACAACAAGCTGTAGGCTTCCCAGAATCTCCACTCCAGTTCCTAGAAGCCTGCACACAGGCAGGCTGAGTAGAGAAATCATCCTGCAGACATGCCTTTTCAGTTTATCACCCAGCATACGGCTCTCAGAGGGTATGTTGGAAGATAAGCAGGGGGACAGGTGAACATCACAGAAAGGAAGTCATTAGATACGTCTTCTTCTTCTGTGCTAAATATCTATATTAAGCCACTGAATAATATTAATTTAGAGATGATTCAAACCAAGCCTGGGAAGGTGGCTTAGTTGGTAAAGTACTTGCTATTCCAGCCTGAACACCCAAGTTCAGATCCCAGCACCCGTGTGAAAAAACAGAGTGTGTCTTTCTCCCAGAGCTGGGAGTCAGAGACAGGCAGACTGGGAGCTCACTAGTTGGTCTAGCCAAATCAGTGCACTCTAGGATCCATGAGAGACCTTGTCTCAAAAAATTAGGTGGAAAACGACTGAGGAAGATACCAAATGCCAACCTCCGGCCTCCACACACACATGTGCACACAGGTGCCCAGCATCCTAGCCCCAAGATACATACATACATACACACACACACACACACACACACACACACACACACACACAGAGAGAGAGAGAGAGAGAGAGAGAGAGAGAGAGAGAAAGAGAGAATTAAATTTTAAAAAACAAATCAAATCTAAGACAGCTCTCCTTTCCTAGGAAAAGGCAGTTCCTAATTGGGACTCCAGACAACACTTCCCCTTCCAAACTACCCCTTTGTACTTCATATAAGATACATTCACAAGGCTTGCAAACCTTAAAAAGGTCTTATTATCACCACAAGAAGCATACAAGATCACACTAGTCTGTCCAGTCCTCAAAGGTTTGTACTCACCACCAAAGTTTCCATTTCAGGTCCCACGGAGACAACAGGAGGCAAGAATTAGACAAAGCTTTCTCCAGGGCCTTGACTGCTGACAGAATTAGTGGTGGCTCCAGACACCCTACAAGCAGGAAAGTGGCTAAGCACCTGGAATCTCCCTTCTGAGCACCGGCAAACTAGCTGATGTCATCTCTCTAGCCGACACATGTCTGCCTCCTGGGTCCTGGGATTTTATCCATCCTCACCTCAAAATTGCACAATAAAAATCTGCAGCTGCCTACTTCAGTCTCTGACTGCCTGTGGCCAGTGGAGCCTTTTGACGGAAGGACTTGTGACGGAGAAAAGGTATTAGTTTCACGCTGGACTCCGGCCACATAGTTTACTCATAACTCTAGCCCAAAATACCTGCTGCTCTTCCTCAAACAGACAAAGCTACAAAGGAATTCAAAAAGAACATCCTGGGCCCTGCAAAAAGAAGGACGAGGAGATAAAATCAGCCGAGTTGTATTTCTCTGGAACAACAGATAGGACACAGGCCAATCCCCAGGCAGAAACATCTGGACAAACTTTCCTCGTCCTAACAGGGAAATTTTGGCCACCTGGAGCCCAGTAAATTTGGAGTCTTATTCAAAAGTAGTTCTCTTTTCCTGAATCTTCACTCCACAAGGAGATGCTGCAGGTTACACACAGGGCACCAGGTCATCCCCAGTTTGCCTCAGTGGGCAGCTTGAGTAAGTCACGTACACAGCTTCAGGCTGTGAGCCCTGCATGCAAGCACTGCTCATCTCCTAGTCAGAAACAGGAGGGAGAAGCTCACCCTCTCCACCGAGCATGTCTGAAGAACGTGCTCCTACCCTAGTCACATCACAACTTCCAAAGGGGAGCTTTCAGCTATAGCTTGTCCTAACAAGGCACACTGGGAGAGAAGGAAGAGGGAGACTTCGGCTCACAGAAAGGTCACGCTTTCCTTATCTTGCTCTCAGAATCCTTTGAAAGTACTTTTCTTCCTCGCTAACCAACAGAAGTAGAGTCAAGAGTCAGTCACTCGATTTTATAAAATGACAACAGACACATTAGACATGACAAATGGATCCACAGATAAACTCATTACTAAAAAACATGACTGAAATTTGACTTACATGTGGTAAAGAAACAAAACCTCTCTGAAAATACTAGCAAAAAGATATACAATTACATAATATTTACAGCGTGTGTGATAGTTCAGGAAGAAGAGGTTAATTAAAAGATAGAGCAGTGTGCTTGTTACTGCAGCACAAATTCTAAATCTAGAAAGATACACAGAAGCTTAGCAAATCTGTACATCCCCTGTATATGGATGTCAGCAGATTAAAAAAAAGCAGAGCCAAGCATGATGGTACATGCCTATAATCCCAGTACTCAGAAGATGGAGGGCAGAGGATCAGAAGTTCAAGGTCAACCTCAGCTACATACCTAATTAGCGGCCAGCATGAGACTTGAAGATTTTTAATTTAAAAAAAAAAAAAATGGACCCTTTCAGGTATTTTCAAGGGTATTTTCCAGGGCAATACACCATCTTAAAAAAATTGACTTTTGAGACAGGATCTCTTTACATAGTCCTGGCTGTCCTGGAACTCATTCTGTAGACCAGACTAGCCCCAAACTCACAGAGTTCTACTTGCCTCTGCCTCCTCCTCCCAAGTGCTGGGATTAAAGACACACACTAGCACACCAGGTTACCATTTAAAAAATTTTTTGTTTTGTTTTTTGTTTTTCAAGGCAGTGTTTCTCTGTGTAGACGTGGATGTCCTGGGTATGTATGTGCCCATCAGTGTAGGTGCCCTCAGAGATCAGAGGCATTGGATCCCCTGGAGCTACAGCCATCCAACATAGGTTCTGAGAACAAAACTCCAGTGATACAAAAACTCAGTATTTGTCCTTACCTGCCAAACCATATTTCCTGCCCCATGCCATCTAATTTTAAGTTTCTTTTTAATTTAATTTTGTGAGACTTTCACACAAGAGAACTATATTTATACCATTTCCATCCCTTCTTATCCCCACTCCAACTCCTCCTGTCTCCCCAGCACTCCTCCCATTCATGACCTCCTCTTCTTTAACTGTCATTCACTCTCATAGAGATACAGCTCTCAGAGCCCACTAGTGTTGCTTGTATGTAACTGTGTTTAGGGCCGATCACTTGGGACTGCATAACTTATCAGGGGCTTGTCACTGAACAAGGCTGATTCTCTCCTCAGCAGCCATTAATTACCTGTAGTTCTTCATCTAGGGATAGGGTCTTATGAGGTTTCCCCTATGTCAACTGATGGTGTCACTGTGCTGTTTTGAGATTTCATGAGTGCAGCTTACCTGTAATTCATTCATATGGATATATAGATGCACACATATATTCACTATACACAGCTTTGGTCTCGTGGAGTCCATTTCTTTCAAGTATACCACACATTTGACCATATTCACCCCTACCTTCCCCATTCTTCCCCTTCTTTAATCCCCTCCTGTTTCCTCCTTTCTTCCCATAGCAGTTTTTCTACTTTCATGTTATATTTATACATGAGTCTTGTGTGTCTATAAAAATACACAAGATACACAAATGAGAGAAAACATGCAGCATTTGTCTTTCTAAGTTTGGCTTTATTTCACTTAATATGACAATCTCTAACTGAATCCATTTTCCAGCAACCAACATAATTTCATTTTCTTTAGGGTACCACACTGTCCATCCCCAAATGTCTTTCTTTTCAGAAGTGTTCCCAAAATAAAGCTTATCAGCCAGGATTATGATAATTAATCACAATGGTAACCAAGAGGAATAGAGAGGAAGGTCTTTCCTGAATTAACTATCAAAATAAGTAGATGAGAGATCAAAGATAAGAGCAGGACTAAAGGCAACATAAACAGAAGCTGGAGAGGTGGCTTGATGGCTCACAGCACTGCGTGCTCTTCCAAAGGGCCAGGGTTCAATTCCTAGCACCTACATGATGATTCACAACTGTCTGGGGAATTCCAGTCCTGGGGAATCTGACCTCTGAAGGCACCAGGTACATAAATATACATACATACATACATACATACATACATACATACATACATGCAATACACACATACTAAAAACAAACAAACAAAAGCTGTGAGTAGTGTCAGAAAAATAAATACTGAATTACCTATGGCTGATGAATTAGCAGGTTCACAGGTAGCCACAGGGAACATCTGGGGTTATTTGGCAATTACCCGTTGGGTCATCAGCTTAGAACAACTTAAATGGAATGGGAGCAAATAAGCTCACAGTCTCTTACCAAGCCCCAAATCAAACCATTATTTCAGCCAGATGTTGTTAGTGTCCACAATGAACACAGAACCCACATTAGCATTCACTTCCTAGTTTTCTAGGGCTGCCTAGATAACAGTGCCCACTCCTTAAAGAATAGGGTCAATGTCACCTAGTCCTAACAATTCCAGCAGACCAGAAGACACCCTCATTGGTGAAATAGCATCAGTATCGAATCAGGGTTTATAGAATACAACTGTATATGAATATAGTCTGAAGAACACTATGGTAACTGTCCTAGGGAAAAGAGATAATAAAGATTGTGGAATATCAGAGAGGGCCTGCTTGAAAGTATACACAGCCCAGTAGCTCTTCTTTCCAGAACTATCCTGGAGTTCCCTGGCTTTTTCTAGCAGGAGCCGCTGAGTGATGAGGGCCTCAGCCTCATCACTAACCACATAGAGACTGCTGTCCCTTACGCCATTTACAACTTACAAAGAAGACTGGGTAGAAAAGACCTCCGGGATCCAGCTCTTTCTACAGAGATGGAAACTGAGGTAAATCTTTAAAGGGAAAGGAACTGAGGCAAGACCTGACTAAATCTCAATGCATTTCAGAAGGGAACAAGACAAAGAAGCAGCAGGCTTCTGCTTCTGTCATCATATGGAGAAGGAGAGCTAGGGTTTGTGTGTGCAGAAGCTAAAGCACGGTGATCTTCGGAGCATATCTCAGCTCTTTCATCTACTCTTATTTCATAGCTCTTGGTAAAAGGATCCCCAAACATTCTGCCTTTCCTTGCTAGAACCAAATCCTGCCTCATCCAAAGCCTAAGATTTGGAACAGAGCCATGTACAGCACAGAAGGAACCATCGAAAAACATTGGGCTTGTTATTAAACATTTTAAGGTTTCCTGAAACTCCAACTTCCAAGGAACAGTATCCACAGGATGGGAAAATCAAAGCCAGGTGAAGATCCAGGTTGAGTCTGTGAAGGAGGTGAAATGTGGGAAGAGGCATTCTGGAACTGGATACACAGGAGGACAAGCTTTTCCCATCCCAAGGTAACAGCAAACAGATGCATGCCCCAGGGCAACCCCAGGGGTGGTTTGTCAGAGAGTGTCCATCATTTTATTCCACTTTCTCACGATGACTCCCCAGACCAGCTTTGTTGTCCCATAGGTCATTCAAGTTACTTTCTGGTTCTACTAAGGAAGAGCTGCACTTGCAGCAATGGTCCTGTTTCTGTGTCCTCACTCCTCGGTGCCCAGGCTTATTCTCTGGGTTTGCACACTCATCAAGTCTCATCTGTATCATGAAATAAGGTCACTTTTGACAAAAGAAAATTTAAGCACAAAAAAGTGACCAGTACAAGATCAAATCACAAATCAGTAGTGCAGCCAAGATCAGAATCTAATTCTCCAAACATGGTCGGTCCATCAGTCCTCCCAACTGACCACAACACCTCTGTTATGGGATAACATCTGCCTAGAGCAGAGACCAAGAAGCAAAACAATTTATCTGAAAGTCATTTTAAGGGAAACAGCACAGCTAGAATGCTTGGCAGAGACTAACCAAATATTTCTTCTGTGACCTCTGACAGTAAGAAGACTGGAAGACTGTGGGAGAGTAGGCAGAGCACACAAGGAAATGGGAGAAAGACCACTGCAGACACAGGCACTGGGTGACTAGACAAGAAAAAAATGTGATGCTAATCTGAGGGCATGCTGAGTCATGGTTTTTGAAAGGTGGCAGAGATTTAAATAGTGGGTTCCAGATTTATGAATAAAGTGCTATGAACACAGATAGGGTCTAGAAGAAAATTTAGCAGAATTGTTTTTGAGGAAGAATTATTAAAGAAAGCACAAAAAGTTCTAACCAAGAGATAAGAACTGATAAAAAGTCTATGCAACTAAAAATTTCAGGGCAACAAAGAAGCAAAAACCATTCTTCTGGCTAAAACACAAAATCTGGAAGCAGCAAACATGGAAACAAGGCCCAAGGTCTCCACGGAAACCTAGATAGAAACCAAAGGTTAGGAAAGGAAGAAGAGAAAAGCTGGGAAAGACCTTATTGTCTAATTGACAAGACTCCACGAGTGTGGTATGGAGCCTGGGACACGTCAGAGCTCATTTGCAGGGCACCATGACTGAAACTGGAGGCAGCTCAAGGGACCTCATGAAGGCTCTTCCAAAAGGAGCAAAAGCACCAAGATCAGCCCACTGTGAAGAAACTACTGCACAGAACCAGGCCTTACATGAGGGCTGGAGAACTGGCTCCATGGTTACCAGCACTTACTGCTCTTGCAGAGGACCCAGGTTCAGTTCCTAGTACCCACGTGGTAACTCACAATCAGCTCTAATTCTAGCTCCAAGGAAGACCATGCCCTCTCTTCTGGCCTACAATGACAGCACGTGTCCATGGTGCATTTACATCAATGCAAGCAAAACACCTATACACACAAAATACAAATAAATAAGTCTTTTAAAACTGAGATAGGTAATAATAACTGAGATAGATAGATAGATAGATAGAAAACAGGTTAGAGAGCCAAGCTTCTCAAGTTTGCACCCACATGATGACTAATAACTATCTGGAACTCCAGTTACAAGGGTAGGCACCAGGCAGGAATACAGTGTATACACATACATGCAGGCAAAACACTCATATACATAAAGTAAATCTATGAATAATTCTCAAATTGAAAATATAGCAACACCTACACACTACAATTTTAATTTTAATTAACTCGAAATGATTTTGCCTAATTGATAAGCATAAGGTCTTTATTCTATTAGCCTACTTTTGTTTTTTTCCATATTTTTGTTGTTTGTATTTTGAAACAAGGTATCATTATGTAGCCCTCCCTCCTACTTCTCCCAGCCCCCCAGCCTCCACTAGCCTCAAATCCTCCTGCTTCAGCCCTCCAAGTGCTGGAATTCCAGGCATGAGCTACCATACCCAGCTCCAACTTGTTATTTAGTTTGTTCTGTCTGTTTAGTTTTTTGAGAGAGAGCCACTAGATTTTTTTTTCTTTTTTCTTTCTTTTTTTTTCTTTTTGCTATTTGTATATCATGACATTCACCAAAAATTTATCAAAGTGAAAATAACACCACACACAGCACACCACAGCACACAGAGAGACAAATCCCCCCTATGAAAAAGGAGAATCTAAAGCTAGAGTCTTCAATGATTTGTTTTATTTATTATTTTGTTCTCCAAAAGTCCCATTTTATACGAGGCAAAGATAACATATTTGAGGCCAAAATCTGCTTATTTTTTAGAAAAGCTTAAAACCTAGGAAATGTATTTGGTCTGCGAATAAGAAACAAGCAAACAAAAGCTGTGTTCTGTGATATCTCATACCCTCAGTGTGCCACCCGTCCCCCTGGGAGAACTGGTGGCAGTTAAATTCAGGACCCACTTTTTCCACACCATCATATTTCTTCTCCAAAAACACCCTCAAAAGCTCCTGGCACCCCCTCCTCTATTTCTCTTTTAGCCAGCATTTTTCCCCCCAACGGCTCCAGATAGTGAACGGCTGCTGCTTCTTAGCCCAGTTGCTAGTGTTCCCTCTTGATTTTAAAATATCCCATTGGCTCTTGTTTGAAATGATTGTTCCTTTCCTGGATTTTGAGAGGCTGTGGAACCTTTAAGAGGTGAGGCCTACATAGCAGTAGGTCACTGGGCCTTAAAGGTCATATCAGGCCTCTGGTTGTCACACTCTCTCTACCTCTTTCTCTGTTGGGATGTCAACAGACTCAACCACTTTGTTCCTGCCACCAAACCTGAGTCTCTGTCCCTCAGAAACTAGAAGGTGTTCTGGGCACAGTGACCGGAAGGTAACTAACACAACCTAACAGCACGAGTCCCAACCCACTGCACATAATGCTGGCAGGAGGAGGGATCCAGGTGGGAGGGCTTGGGAGTCAAATGAACCAATGTTCTAATTCCAGATCAAAAGGAAAGGAAGAGAAGTAGGTAGGCAGGCAAAGCCGGAGCTACTGCTCAGCATTTCAAATGTTTGTCTAGATAGAAGCCCTAGAGGTTTGAAGCCCAGGACTGCATAAACCAACTGTTGTGGTGCACGCAATCCCAACATTGGGAAGTGGAACAGAAAGATCAGAAGTTCAAGATCAGCCTTGGGTACGTAGACCTCTTCTAAAATAAATAATTTTTGTAAAAGGCAGTATATCACAGCGCACACAGTAGCGCTTCTGTGCTGACTCAATACTTACTTGAGAGTCAACAGTAGTATTTTTGGAGACTCTTTTGAAATAGTGCTGGGGGGGAGGGGCGTGCGCATGTGTACACACACACACACACACGCACACAAAAGCTCTCAAATACATTTTCCCACAACAAATCAAAGTGGCACAATGTTCTTCAGCATGCTGATCACATCTCTATGGCTGCTCTCAGTTCCTTTTGTGTTCCTCCTCACATCTACTTAGTGGTAAAATTCGGCACTTCCCCCTTGCAAACTGGAACAGTGTTAGGTGGCTCGGGGTTCTCTAAAGGCAAGGCTGACAGTGTCACCCTGGAAAGTGTGACAGTATGGAAAAGGTGCTCATCTAACTGCCCCGTGCTCTTGTGTGGTACTGAATCAGCTCGCTGGAGGCTTCCTCCTGGGTTTGGTTCAATGTGCTCTACACAAGCACTGTTCAGGCTCATCACGCTACTTGAGCAAGTGTTCAAATGCATAGAGCAAAGTGGCATCCATTGTCTCTGGGTCACAAACACCTTACCTTATAACACTTCTGCATCATAACAGGGAAACTGAGTGTCACAGACAGGCCAGGGCAGTTCAACTACATAGCCTACCTGTTCTAGGATCTCCAAGAACTTACGAGTGGAATTGTTTTACAAATACACTGAGTTAAATTTGATTCCAGTTTTATAATTCTGTTAAGGCTTCTCATGTAAATAAATATGCAAACTGAAATAAAAAGTCCTTTACTAGGGGCTAGAGAGATGACTTAGTAGGAACCAACATCCTCTTCTGGCCTCCATGAGCACTGCATGTGCATGATAAACAGACATACATGCAGGCAAAACACTCATACACATAACATTTATGATAATAATAATAATTTTAAAGTCCTTTACTGGCACAGAGTAAAATTGATTTCAAAATTGTAACCACTTTTCTTTAATGACAACCATGTCACCAGAGAGAATTCCTTTGCCCTATAGTACTAAGCTCAGATCGCCCATAACTACTAGGCACAGCGCTGCAAAGGAACAGATGCACTCACTAGTCTCATGTTCCTCCTTTAGCTAAATGTAAACAAGAATCTCTGCATTTGTAATAATGCCCAAAGGAATATTAATATGGAAAATAGCCCCTGGGAAGGAAACACCCTCAACGGGCTGCTAACATTTTCTCAAGTACAGTCCTTGGCACGCGCTCCTTCCAGACCTCCAGCATCTTTACAAGTCATGCAGGGTCCTGCCATGCCACTACCCACTAAGTGTCCTGCCTTTTTTGACCTCCAGGCCTTTTTCAGATATGGCCCCCTCTCAGGAATTCCTTCCCATCCCTAATTTGCTTAGATGACTATGATTACCCTGATTACCCCTCAAAATTCATTTCCCACAGCATCTCCTTTGTTGACTGTCCCTGATTCTGGAATTTTTGCTTTCCTCTGGTTGATCACCTGTATCACAGTCCATTGTAAATGTTTATCATGTACCCTAAAAGATTTAACAAAACACACCATCCTCCATATATACATATATATTCACATCGGTGTACACACACATATGTAAATTTGCAATATAGTCCCATATATACACATATACATATGTTAGTATTTAAACTTCTGCATCATAAACAGAAGTCGAGATGTACTTTCTGGTATGATATACATTGCAGATGTTAGATTTCTGGGCGGAGGATCTAATTTAGAGTTGGGTGGTAAAGTGGATGCTTAGTACATGTAAGGCACTGGGTTCAATCCCCAGCAGCAACAAAAGGAGGAAAAGGAGGATAAGGAAGAGGGAGAAAAAAGAAAGAAGAAAAAGAAAAGAGAGGAAGGAAGGAAGGAAGGAAGGAAGGAAGGAAGGAAGGAAGGAAGGAAGGAAGGAAAGGAAGGAAATAAGGGAGACAGTGAGATGGCTCAACAACCAAGAGATTTGTCATGTAAACCTGGTGACCCAAGTTCAATTCCCAGAGCCCCTTTCCCAGAATCCACATAAAGGTAGAAGGGTGAATCAGCATGAGCTGTAGCAATGCACCCCCGCCCAGCCCCACTTTAAATATTATTTTATTATTTCTTCTGGATTAAATTTTCTTTTCCTTTATTAACATGCAGCTGGTAAAAAACATAAAATTACATTATAACTTGATACTACTAAGCAAAAAAGGTAAATTTTTATTTGAAGTTCATTATATTTCATAGTTAGGTACAAGTGCTAAGAAATCCTGTTTACCTAGGTAACTAGACAGTAATAATAGAATATTTGTTATTACCAATATCTGTCATTATACTCAAAGTTACACCAAAACCACACATGGTTGAACATCACAGGCTATTTTTTATTATCTTCAAACTGACAACTCAAATTTTTGTTGAAAGCATGAATTATAAATCATTTATAATGGTACACATCTTTAATCTTACGACTTGAAAGGCAGAAGCAGAGGCACAGGCAGGCAGATCTCTGAGTTTCAGGCCAGCCAGCCATATTTGTTCCTGTATCAAGAAAAGAAAGGAAAGAAATTAGGAAAGAAGAAGGAGAGGGAGGGGAAGGAAGATGGGGAATTTTACCCAGCCACTGTTTCTGACTGTGCCTTTGCTTATTAACCCAAAGGCTTTCACACGCTAGGCAAACAGTGACACAAGATAAGAAACAGCTATGGCTTCTTCCTCTCATAAAGCAGGAGGAGAGTGACTGGGGGAAGGAGCACGTGGATCCAGCTGCGTCCTCAGACAGACTGACTTCTGAAAGAAGACACAGGAAATCAAGGAGCTCAGAAAATTTCTCCAGTTTGAAGACCAGTAGTCTGTCTATTTTGGACAGGTTTCCCAATCTCTCTTCTTTTAAACATTTGTTATTATGTAATGTATGTGTGTGTCTGTGTGTATACGCTTGTCACATGGGGGTAGGGGAATGGTGGCATCCAATCCCCTGGAGCCGGTTGTGAACTGTCTGACTTGGGTGCTAAGAACGAAAGTTGAGTCCTCTGGAAGAGCATCAAGTGCTCTAAACTGTCCGGCTATCTCTCCTGCTCTTCCATCTCTCCGAGGCATGGTTATTTTTCCTCCCTCTTAGACCAAATACCTTCTCCCACCAGAATAGCAGCATTAAAAAAGCTAAAAATACTGACTTGTTTAAACATGGTTAATTATTTTAATATCTTAGCAGAGAGAATGAAAACAACTTAAATGCTTCAACAAAAATCATATTAAATATTAAAAAAATATCTGGCACCCCCAAACAAAAAATACTATGGTTCTCCTTGAGAAAAAAATCAATTCCCTCCAAAATTATAACCCACATTTTGTATTTCCAGCCTTGATTCTTACTACATCTAATATTAATAGACCACCCATCATAAATCATGCCCCATCCCTTGCCCCCAAATGAGAGGGTTTCTAGACTCCAGCACAGGAGGTCACGGCCAACAGAGGACCAAAGACCAAGAAATATCATAGGACATATAGACAACAGACCCAAAGTGTACTGCAAGGGCCAACATTAACATTTATGGATTTCTAACCTAGAAGCCTGCATCTAGAGAAATGAGGGCTGGGTAGTTCCCAAGCTGAGCTGGCAAGTCCAAGGACCAAAGGCTCAGAATTGAGCACAGTATGGGTGACTGAAGTTACTGATTCTGATCAGTGAGGTTGGTGGAGAGGGCTCCACAAGGGGCTGTCATGGAGGCCATGCCTCTCCTTGGATGGAGACAAGCACTAGGCAGTGTTCTTGAATCCCCCAAACAACAGCAGACTGATGGGCCCCTGGACTCTAGAGCACCACTCCTTGAGACTCACAGTCATCACTGTTGAAAGTGAAGCGGAATCTACATATGGTAAAATATTTCCCACTTTGTGTCTCAGAATGTCCTTCACCTTTTCCTTTCTCTCGCCATGTCAAATTTTGTCAGTCTTCCAAAAAGTGACCTCCAAAGGCTAAGATCAGTACCCTTGTACTCCACCTTTACATCAGCCTTCCTCCACCATTACATTCCCAGCCAATTCTTCTATAGCCTCATAATGGTCTCCACTGTATATACAGCATGAGCTCTTCAGTATGCCGCATGAATCTACCCACTTCCTTTTCATCTATAGCTCTTACTGTAGGCACTGAGGCAGGGTCTATGTCCTCCACGTCTCCCTGTAACACAGAGTTAGTCTTAATACACTTACTGTGCAGGATAACCAAGAGCTTGCAGTTCTAGGGGACTGCTATCTCCTCCTAAATGCTCACCTCTCTTACATACTTTAGGGTTCACACCCAAGTCTCTGTGCCCTTCACAGTGCTTGGAGTTTCACTTTTGTTAAGCACTCTTTAGATTGCCAAAACAATTTCCTGAATGTTGTTCTACATGAAGGTTGTATGCCAGCCAACTCTGCAGAGAGAAAGCCAGTACTGTGGCCCTTAGAGGCAAGCAGCAACCTAGAAGAAGTCATTGTGGGAGGGCTTTTCTTTCATGCTAATTGAGTGTGGATATGTGTACACATGTATGCATGGCCTTGTTTGGGTATGTATGAGAGTGTGTGAGTATATGTGTAAATGTACTTGTTTGTATGTGCATATGTATGTGGGAGTGTGGGGGTACAGGTCTATGTGTACACGGGGGATTGCACCCTTGTTTACATGTGGAAGCCAGAGGAGGATGCTATGTGTTCTGCTCTATCATTCCCCCCACCCCCACTTGTTCCTTTGAAACAGGGTCTTTCACTTGGGGCAAGTAGAACCATATCACAAAAACTGGGAAGGTTGAATGGATTCTGAAATTCCTGTAAATTCTCACATCTGAGAATGACAGGCATTTCATCTACTCCTGACAGCAGTTCGTGTCCTGGAGCACATGACCACAACACCCCACATGCAGATCCTGACCACTAGTCACGTAGCTCGGAGCACAGAGTTCTCTGTGATAATGAGGTATCTAGATGGGCCCGCCTGAGGGTTTAGACAATAAGCTTCCCTTCCTGGACATTCCTTCCTGCAAAAGGTATTTAATCTCTGGTCCACCCTGAGTAAGTCGTATGCATCTATTTTCACTACCAATAAACATTTTGGACAAGTAAGGACTGTCAAGAAATCTTCATCACACAGAGCAGCACTGCCTAAGTTTCCCACAGAAGGCCCCTCTGCCCTCTGGACATGGACACTCACCCATGAGCTAAGCCAGAGTTAGCCCTCCCCTGGCTCATCACTGGCCCACAGGCCCCTCCCTCTGTTCTGACTCCTTGAGCTTCCCAGCAGCGGCACATTTATAGCCTTGTGACTCCCATTGTGTCTGCCAGAGCAGCATTCACACACCCCAGCAACAAGGCAGACCGTGGACCCATACTCACTGAACCCAGAGCTAAGCTGGCAGACAGTAAACCCCAGAAATTGTTCTTTTTCTGCCACCCACAATGCTGAAGTAATAAATAGGTTAGCATAGTCACACAGCTTTTTACACAGGTACCAACTAAATATTTGAACTCAGCTCCTCATGATTATATAGCTAGCATTCTTACTTGTTGAGTCACCTCGCCAGCTCCAGCCCCCCTGCTAAACTTAACAAAAACAAAATATGATTCAGGATTTTATTTCCCTTACACAGTTATTTCTCCAAATAGGGAGAATATTTATTGCAATTAGAAGTTCACTAATTAAATTCACCATCATGAGCCAATGGTGGCTCCTGCCTGTAATGCCAGCAGAAATATTAGGAGTTCAAGGCCAGCCTAAAATATATACCAAATTTGAGGACAACCCTGGGCAACACAAGACCCTGTCTTTCCAGGGGTCGGGGAAGAGCTCTACCATTGGAGATAAGAGCACCGTAACTCCTTAACCCTTTATACTGAGCCTGAGTGGCTGGAGAGCTGGCTTTGCAGTTAGCTGCTAAGAGCATTTGCTCTGACAGAGGACGTGCACTACGTTCCCCATATCTATACGGTGGCAGCTTACAACTATCCACAACTTCAGTTCCAAGAGACCTAGCACTTTCTTCTGGCCTCCAGGGGCAATGGGCATTGACTCTACTTACACACATGAAAGCAAAACACTCACACATCTAAAATAAAAATAAGTATGTGTCTAAATATAGTGAGCCTGATAAAGTATCTCAATACAGAACAAATAAAAGTCTTCAACTATGAAAGGAGGGTCAAATGGTAAAATTAGAAGAATGAATAAATGCCAAAAAGATCTAAGCAGTTAGAGAAAAACAAAACATGTTTATTGTAGAAGTGAAGTGGCAAGTTAATCTCTAAAACAGAGTGCCTTCCTCACCCCACCACCCCCCAAAAAGTGATAAATACTATCAATTCACAGAATGGCTGATTACCAAGTCTTAAGGGGATGAAACAGACTATGGAAATGGTAGAAACATTAGATCCATAGTCAATCAATGAGCAGATGCTACAAATGAGGTAGTCAGGAACATTATGGCTACAGAGATGGATTTTCAATGGAAAAACAAAACAGATTAAAGGAATAATGCACAGGATGACAAACAAGAAAAGGAATGAGGTTCTGTGAACTGCCCCACAGACAAAAGATGTTTTTGGACAAGCGGCCTCAAATCTATAATTAAAAGTTTAATGGATAAAAACTGTCTAGAAATGATAAAAGAGTTTGGTCTGAATACAAAAGACTTTTAAGAGATGCCTGAAAAAAATGACAACCATGAACCACTATATGGCAACATAATTATGATTTATATATGCATGTTCCAATATTCCCAATCCAAATTTATTCAAGCTCTGCAGGTGTATGTATGGGCTACATTTGTATATAAAACTCAAGAGGAATTATTTTTACTATAAATTGTTTAACAAGGGATCCTTGCAGATCATTAAGATGCAGATGCAGATGTCTGTCACCAAGCCTGACCACCTCAGTTCAATCCCTGAGAAGCACAGGGTAGAAGGAAAGAACTGCTCCCTCAAGTTGTCCTCTGATTTTCACCAAGTACACTCCTGTACCACACTCCCTGCATAAATAAATTAAAATATAATGAAAAATTATATAAAAAGAGTTTTGATTTTAGCTGGGCACAGAGTCTCACACCTATAATTACAGTGTGAAGGAAGATAGCTGTAGGCTTGAATTTGGCTTGGTATATGTAGTGAGTTCCAGGATAGGCAAGACTACATAGGAGACTGTGTATCAAAAGAGTGAGGAGTAGGAAAGAGACAGAGAGATGGGAACAGAAACAGAGGAAGGCAGAGATAGAGGTGGAGGGGCTTTGATGTTAAGAAATATGACTCCGGGCATGGTGGCGCACGCCTTTAATCCCAGCACTCGGGAGGCAGAGGCAGGTGGATTTCTGAGTTCGAGGCCAGCCTGGTCTACAGAGTGAGTTCCAGGACAACCAGGGCTACACAGAGAAATCCTGTCTCAAAAAAACCAAAAGAAAAAAAA
Organism: Mus caroli; assembly: GCF_978045245.1. NCBI lineage: Eukaryota > Metazoa > Chordata > Mammalia > Rodentia > Muridae > Mus > Mus caroli. The sequence continues at coordinate 36,425,124 of NW_028227263.1, read as the reverse complement.
AAAAAAGAAATATAACTTTCCACTCTTACTCTTGGTTTCAAATTGAACTGCAGTTAGGAGAAGAAAGCCTAATCCCTAGAGGAAGGTAAAATTGTGACCAGAAGCTCCCAGTCTGACTCCTGCCAAAGTCATCAGAGCTGGGGGAGGAGGGCATGATTCAAAGAAACCACAGAAGGTGAGAAAGCTGTTTGTTGGTGGTCTGAGCTTTAAAACTATAGACAAGACAGGGTCTTACAAAGACTGCAAGAGACATATATGGATCGAATTAATCCTAAACTTGATTATATTCTGGTCATTCAACTGGACTCATTATGGAAAGGGAAGATAGTATTATGGAATGGATTTCCTTAGTTCATAAACAAAGTAAAAAGTTGAAGACATATATAGAAAAGATATCTGAATTAATTATAAAAGGCAGAATAAGACTATGTCAATTGTCAGGAACAGATACAGTTGAAATTGTCATATCTCTTACAATGCTAAGATTACATCACTATAGGTAATTAGTGAGGATTGGCAAAATGCTTGTAGTAACTTCTTGGGCAAAACTAATAACAAATATTCAAAAAGCAAACATATACAGTTTATTAAAGAATTAATTGGATTCTTCCTCATATAGTAAAGAGAACACAAATTGCAGAGCCACCAATATTTTATACTGATGCAAACAGATGGGGATGGCAAGTTATAAGTCAGATAAAATAAGCAAGGTGATCAAAAGTCCACATACATTGGTTCAAAAATCAAAATTGTATGCAGTCCTTCAGGCATTATTAGATTATCCTGAATCTCATAACATAATTACTGATACTTTATATGCAGAGTCATTTTGCAGATAGAGGCTGCTGACTGTACCTAGTAACTCAGAATTAACTTTATTCATACAATTACAACAGGCCATCAGTAGAAATTGTCCATTACATAGTACTCATATTCAGTCTCACACTGATTTGCCAGGTCCATTAGCTCTAGAAAATGAGAAATCTGACCAGTTACTAATAGGAAATGTATATGAAGCCTCAAATTTTCATGAGAAACATAATGTTGTTAATGCAAAAGGTGTAAAGAAAAAAACTTTCCATCACTTGGCAACAAGCCAAAGAAATAATAAAAAAAAAAAATCCTACATGTTTTCTGTACAACCAAACTCCATTACCTGCTGGTAGTAACCCTAGGGGGCACCAAAAGAAATGACACCTGGCAGATGGATGGTTCCCATTTTGCAGAATTTGGAAAACAAAGGTATAGACACCAAGCCACTGACACGTACTCAGGGTTTCAGTGGGCACTGCTCTAAGTTCTGGAAAGGCTAACTGTGTCATTACACACTTACTGGAAATAATGGCAATTATGTGGATACCTGCACAAATTAAAACTGACAGTGTTCCCGCATATGTATCCAATAAGATAAAGCAATTCTTTGCATATTATAATATAAAGCATGTTACTGGTATACCACACAGTCCCACAGGACAAGCAGTTATAGAAAGATCCAATCATACCTTAAAAAAGATGTTCATGGGGGGGGGGAAGATGTTCATTAAACAAAAAAGGAGTGTTAAAAACAGGAACAGACTAAATAATGCTTTGTTTACTCTAAATTTTCTTAGTGTTGGTGAAAATGGGAAACAGAGAGACATTGGGTTATTGAAAAAACTAGAGAGTAAGCCAACCAATGTACTATAAGGATTTGTTGACATTAGAATGGAAACCTGTATAGTTTTACAATGGGACCATGGCTAGGCTTATGTATTTATAGGGAATAAAAAAATATGGTTACCAACAAAACGTAAAAAGATTAGATCAGACCAGGGAAAACCTCTTATCAGCTGAGACCATTCATGTCTCAGGGGGACACAAAGCAGATAGCCCAGGTAATTCACAGACTGTCTCAGTTACTGATTTCTCCAAAATATGCATGCACATCAACTTCAAAAGGGTTAGTCCAAATGACTGATCACACAGAGACTGGATAAACACAGAGACTGAAGGATACATAGACTGTACAGACAATACAGAGACTGGCTAAATACAGAAACTGGGTAATAAATGCTACTATAGCTAGTTTTTTTCAGACTAACCATTTTTCTCCCTTAGGGCCTAGAGAAGAATTTTTCACCCTAGTTCAGCAAGAAAGGAAGACGATTATCCCAATCCCGTACGTTGGGATGGGTGGTTTGGGCTACTTTATGTGTTATTGTTGTTATCATCTAGGGTAGAAGGTTGTTTTGCTTAATTATTGTATACTGATAGAAATTTAAAGTCATTGTGTTTTAATTATTGTATATTAATAGAAATTTAAGATCTTTGTTTAATTATTGTGTATTGACAGAAATTTAAGGGGTTTTTTGTTTAATTACTCTATACTGATAAAAAATTTAAGGTTTTTGTTTAAAATTTAAGGGTTTTGTTTAATTATTCTATATTGATAGAAATTTAAGGGTGTTTTTTTAATTGTTGTAAATTGATAAAAATATAAAATCATTTTGTTTGAACTATTATATATTAATAGAAGTTTTAATAAACTTTAAGCTTGTGTTTAATTATTGGAATATTGATAGAAATTTAAGGTTGTTTTGTTAGACTATTGTTTGGCTATATTGTACATAAAGCCATTTATTGAAAATGTAATGGTTTTTATAATTATTTCTATTGTGTGTAGATTATTAATTTGTCATGACTTCATAGAGAGACAGGAACCAAAAAACTTCTAGTGAGGTTCCTGAGGCTTCTTTTCTTTTCTTTTTTTTTTTAAGATTTATTTATTTATTTTATGTATATGAGTACACTGTAGCTGTACAGAGGGTTGTGAGCCTTCATGTGGTTGTTGGGAATTGAATTTAGGACTGACCTCTGCTTGCTCCGGTCAACCCCACTCGCTCAGTCACTGCTTACTCCAGCCCAAAGATTTATTTATTATTATACATAAAGTACACTGTAGCTGTCTTTGGACACATCAGAAGAGGGCGTCAGATCTCATTACTGGTGGTTGTGAGCCACCACTATGTGGTTGCTGGAATTTGAACTCAGGACCTTCAGAAGAGCAGTCAGTGCTCTTACCTGCTGAGCCATCTTGCTAGCCCTCCTGAGGCATCTTGTTTCCACAGACTCAGGCTGATTGGTAGAGTGCTATCAGCTGATACAGACTCACGTGCTAAGGCAAGACCCATGGAGGACATGTGATGTTTGGAGGGAGTATAAATAGTGTTCAACGATCAGTGAAGGGAGCTTGCTTACGTAGCTAGCCTGGCAATGCTTCTTAGTCTTGCATCTTCGCTGGTCTTTGCTGAGAGAGGCACAGCTAAGAACTTCTCCTGGTCTCCCTGCTGGTCCTAACCTCTCCTGCTGAGTCATGCACATTAGTCATGCTGAGTTGTCCACCACTGCAGATTTGTGTTGCTTTCCGGACACTACTGAACTTGATTGCTGGTAAATTCATTGAAGTATTTGCGAGATGATTGAGCTGCCATGCTGACTTCTGATTTCCTGTCCATGTAAATGAGATTTGCTCCAAAGAACAATTTCTCAACAGGTTCACTTGCCTGAATCCTTTCTTTTCCACTACCTCTGGTGGGTGGTGGGCTAGAAGGGAGGTTAAAGCATTTAAGAACAATTATTAAAAGTGAGGTCGGGAAAAATCTAAAACTACACACTACTAATGGGCAGAAATGGGAAATAAAAAAAGGCCCTTCTAAACAAGAGATGCCATTGGCTAGATCACAGAAAGATCACAGAAGTGGATCTGGCAACTTTAAGGGTGGTGGGGAAAAAACAGTAAAAGATGAGGCTGAGGTGGTGAAGGCAGTGGCAGCAGAGGTAGTGGATATAATAAATTCGCAAGTGATGGCGGTGGCAACTATGGCGGTAGTCCTGGTTATAGAGGAAGGCACGGTGATGATCCTGGTGACAGTCGTAGAAGAGGTTATGGTGGTGGTCCTGGTTATAGTATTAGAGGGGTTAAGGTGGTGGTCTTGGTTACAGTAGTGAAGGGGGTTATGATAGTGGAAGTGTTACATAGAGGTAGTTATAAAGGCACTGATGATGAATAAAAAGGATTTGGAGGTGATGTAGTGGCTATGGTGCTGGTCCTGGTTATAGCAGCAGAAGAGGTCATGATGCTGGTCCTGGTTATAGTCATAGAGTTTGATGGTGATGACATAGAAACCAAGGATATAGAAACCAAGGTAGTGAATATGGTGGTGGAGAAGATGGTGGTTACAATTAAGGGGGAATTTTGGCTGGAGGTAACTATAGAGGTTGTGGGAAATATACTGATTTTGGAAATTATAGTAGACAACAACAATCAAATTGTGGATCCATGAGGGAGATCAGTATAGGCAGAGGATGCTTAGGCAGTCCCTATCACTGTAGCTATGGATCTAGTGATGAAGTGGTATATATGACAGCAGAAAAGGGCTACAGTTTCTATCAGGAGAGAGGGGGAAATTGCTGGGAAAACTGCAGGTTACTTTGAGATAATAGTTTCAAATGCCTTATAAAAATTATAAAACTCTGCCAATAAAGGAATAATAATCCACAGTCAGAAAAGTTACTACAACTTAAACAGAAAATCTTCCTTGTTCATGACTGTCATAGACACAGTTTGCTATATGTGCAGCTATTTATTAATGGAACGTAATATCAACTGGATGCAAATTCCTTTTCTTTTTCTTTTTTTTTTATATTTTTTATTACATCTTTTCATCACATCAAGTATATTGCCAGCTCCAGGAGATCTGACATCTTCTTGTGGCCTCTGAAGACACCAATACACATGTGGCACATATAATTTGAGGGCACACATACCCACACTCACTCATACACACTGCAAATTAAAAAAAACAAAACAAACCCATGAACACATAAATCACCAAAGAAATAGTGTACAAATTAAATGACCATTAAACATGTAAGAGAATATTCTATCCAAGTTAAAAAAAAAAAAAAACAAAGAAATTCAAATTAAAAGAATGCAGCACCATTTATATTATCAACAAATATTTCTTATGTGGATCATTTTCAGTTTGGTAAAGACAGCCGGAAACGAACGAGCACTCTCATTCAACCTAGCAGAAGGACACATCATTAGTAAAAGACTTTCTGGAGACCAATATAGCCAAGCACGGCTCACAAAGAACTCTAAAAATATCCATCCTTTTTGTCCATTCACTTTCTTCCTAGAAATGTAACCCACTCCCCAAATACATGAGAAACAGTATTAAAATACAAAGGCACAAGGGTGCTATTCCAAGTGTTTCCAAACAAGTACTCAACCACTGGTCTGTATCTCTAGCCATTACAGTATCTCCACAGCAAGATGTATGCTGAGGTATAGGGAGAGTTTCTAAAACGTGAATGAGGAGATTAAATAACGTAGGAAAACAGTTAGCATTTTGTGAATGCTTACTTGTTTTGGTAAATAGGTAAGCAATGATTATCTCTGTATAGTGATTGTTGTATATTGATGGATTGGGTTTTTGTTTTCAGTCTTAATTTTCTAATTTTTCTAGGAAGAATAAACTACTTATGTAAAATCTAACCAACTAGAGGCTGGAGAGGTCTATCAGAAATTAAAGTTAAGAGCTCTTTTTTTTAAGCTTTATTTATTTATTATATGTAAGTACACTGTAGCTGTTTTCAGACACTCCAGAAGAGGGTGTCAGATTTTGTTATGGATGGTTGTGAGTCACCATGTGGTTGCTGGGATTTGAACTCAGGACCTTTAGAAGAGCAGTCTGTACTCTTAACCACTGAGCCATCTCTCCAGCCCCTAAGAACTCTTAAAAAGGACCTAGGTTCCTTTCCCAGCACCCACTTGACAGCTCACAACCATCTGTAACTCCAACTCCACGAGATCCAATACCTCCCTTTGGCCTCCTCCAGACACCAGACGTACACATGGGATGCATACAAACATGCAATTAAGACATTCATACACATAGAATAAAAATAAACAAATCTTTTTTGTTTTTAATTCAGACAACTAGTTATAAAGGCTAGTCTTTTAGGCATAAATCACCCACCATAAGGAAGCAATGAAGAAAGGGAAAGGATGTGTAACCTATAACTACCTAACCAACTCTGCTTCCGAGTGCCGAGAAGGGCTCCATTTCGCCTGGAGCAGAAGCATGGACTTAAGAGGTAAGGAAGTCAGCAAACAAGTATCAAATGCAGAAGTAATGGGAGGGGGAAGTCAACCACATTGATTCTACACACGAGCCAGTACCAGGACAGCCAGGGCTACACAAAGAAACCCTGTCTCGGAAAAAATAAACAAAGCAAAACTAGACAGTGACACTGACACTGACCTCTGGCCTCTATGAGAACAAGCACGTGCACACACACTCATCAAAATAAGACAGTGATGTACTGCCACAAAGGCAGGCTGGACAGATAAGGGAAGGAACATACCTAAGAAGCCAGAAACAAAGTCCTAAAACAAACAAACAACAAAATAAAACAAGCCAATACCAGAGGCATAACGTGTGACTCGAGGGAGTTTGACCAGTCTGACGAGACAAGCCTCCTGAGGTTGTGTCCTCAAGCCCACACCTGAATGAACTGAGGGTACAAACTAACAATATCTGGGACTAAGAGCATCCCAGGTAATGGACAAAGGCTCAGAGGTCGAAGGAAATAGAAAACAGGTAGAGGGCATGGGTTTAGACCACATGAGAACTAGTAGTAAATCTTAACTCTATTCCTAAGTATACTGATTCCATGAGGCTTACATTCTAATGCTCTCATTGCTCCTGGGAAAAGTCAGGAAAGGGACAGGAAGAATACAGGAGCCACGCCTAGTGAAAGGGCTCCCCAGAACCAGTCAGAGGAGAACATTAAGGAAGCCTCACATCATGGCTCTCCAGCTCCTGAGCTGAGTGATCTCAAGTTTCTCCCTGTACCTCAGTTTCTTCACCTTCAAGTAAGGATGCTCATTTGAAGAGATGCTCACGGTACTTATGCTGAAAGGCTATCTGGAAGGTTCAGTTAGTTCACATATAAACTTTATGACAGAATCTAACAGAATAAATACTCTGTAAATCCTAGCACTTTAAAGACATGAAACTATGTTGGGGTTGATGGCAAATGCTTATATTCTCAGCACTCAGTAGGCACACACAAGAGGATACTGTCCATTCAAAGCTAGACTTTTGTATGTAGTAAAGTCCAGGCCAGTCAGGATTGTCGGTATTTTATAAAAAAGACTTTCTCTAAAACAAACAAAACAAAATAAAAAGCCAAGGCTAGGAAGATAGCTAATAAAGCGCTTGCCTTGCAAACCCAAAGACCTGAGTTTGAGCTCTGAAATCTACATTTAACAGAACAAAAAGCAAAGCAAGTGTTTATAATCCTAGCACTGGGGAGACAGAGACAGGTAAATCCTGGGGGCTCACTAGGAAGCTAGACTAGCCTATTATATGAACTGTAGGTCAGTTAGAGATCATGTCTTCAAAATAATCGTGAATGGAGTCTGGGAAATGACACCCAAAGTTGTCTTCTGGAATGCACATGAACATGGACACACTCACACATCCATAGAACCACCAAAGAGGAAAGTGCTTATGACTGGCTCCTGGGACACTCCCACACTTCCAAATGTCACACAAGGCCCAAGACTTGCTATCTATCGCCTGTGCATCCTAAGGGTTTTTGTTGTGGTGTTTGTGTTGTTTTATAATGGTGGTGAATGGGATTCTATGAATATCACAGGGGTTCTGGAAATGTTACTAGAATGGGTTTGGACTTCTACAGTTTGCAGAAATACGAATGTGCTGAGCCCTGTCTGAATGTTCGCAGGGTCAGCTGGGTATAAAAGAGTCAGCCTACAGAGTTAGGAGATCTGAACTGTCACCTGCTTTTTTCTGTGTCAATTTGTTGTAGTTTGGGCATAGTGTAACAATAAGATGTTCTATATTTAGGTTACTATTTTCTTTAAAATTTGCTTCCATAGATACAACTTTACTTGACATACACACGTGTTCAAGTATCTACAAATACTTATTCATGGATAATATCTTGAGATTTTAAAAGAAATCATTGTAATGCTTTATTTTTAAAGACTTCCAAAACTGTATCTATATGTGCACACGAATGCAGGTGCCAGTGGAGACAAAGAGGGCCTCAGATGCCCTGAAGCTGGAATTGCAATCCGTTGTGGGTGCTAGGAACCTAACTCTAGTCCTTTGCAAGAGCAGTTTGTGCTATTAACTGCTGAGCCTCACTGTGCTTTCTTAAGGAAAAAAAGAATAATCACCATCTTCCTCTTAAAGGAATGAAAAGTTTTAAGTTATATCCTCAACACTAGCATCCAGTATCTCCTGGCAGAGATAACCACTTGTCATATTACTTTCCCAACAAGCTTCTGAATTCCTAAACTCTGTATTACTCTCTTCTAGGTACAAAAACCTCCTATACCAAGTGAGTTCCAGGACAGTAAGGCTATAGAGAGAAACCCTGCCTCCAAATCAAAATAAAGCAAAACAAAACCCAACAAACAAAATGACACAACACCCACCCCCCCTCTACCCAACAAGTCACAGTCACTCAAGAGCTCTAAATTCCCATGGCCTTAAAGAATCTTCATCCAAAGGCTAGCAAGAGGGCTCACTGAGTAAAGGCACTTTCTGACAGGTCTGATGATCTGATTCTATCCCCATGTCCCACATGCAGAAGGAGAGAACAATTCTTACAAGTTGTCTGTCTTCTGACACAATGGCCCACCTGCATGCATGCACATGACACACATACTAAATTTAATAAAAAATTCAAAAAATAAAAAGTATCTGAGTCAACATATAAAACATTTTTTAAAAAGACAACTGGAGAGATAGTTCAGCTGCTGAGCAGTTACGGGCACTGTGATGGTTTGTAGGTGCTTGGCCCAGGGAGTGGCACCATTTGGAGGTGTGGGCTTGTTGGAGTAGGTGTGTCACTGTGGGCATGGGCTTTCAGACCCTCATCCTAGCTGCCTGGAAGCCAATCTTCTCCTGTCTGCCTTCAGGTGAAGATGCAGAATTCTCAGCTCCTCCTGCACCATGCCTGTCTGGATGTTGCCATCTCCCGCCTTGACGATAATGGACTGAACCTCTGAACCTGCCAGCCCCAACTAAATGTTGTCCTTATAAAAGTTGTTCTGTTCACAGCAGTAAAACCCTGACTAAGACAAGCACTTACTGTTCTTGCAGGGACCTGAATTCAGTTCCCAGCACCCACAGTGGGTGACTTCCGTCTCCCTGTAACTTGAGTTCCAGGAGCACCTGAAGCCTCCAACCTTCACAGCCACCTGCATTCACATACACACACTCACATACAGACACAGTGTATACATAACCAATAATCATAATTTTTTTGAGATAGGATTTCTCTGTGCAACAGCCCTGGTTGCCTTAGAACTGTTTGTAGACCAGGCTGACCTCGAACTCTCAGAGATCTGGCTGCCTCTGCCTCCTGAATGTTGGCATTAAAGGCATGCACTACCACACCCAGCAAAATAAATCCATTTTTAACTGGGGTGGGGGGTGGGGGGGAACCAGGAGAAAAGAGTGGGGAAAGCAGATATAAGCCAGATATACACTAAGAAAATTGCCTCAAAGGGTTCTTCCACCAATGCATAGAATCACAATGTCTTCAACCAGTGAAGACTCACACTACACTCAATTGGTAACCATTTCTCACAGCTAGAGGTCCAGTTTAATAAGGAAATAAAGGCTTGTAACTTACTTTTAAAATTGAACTTCCATAGAACTATCTGTCCTTGCTTATTTCTTCACCAACAATGATAAGCCACAGAAAATAATGCTTCACAAAGACCAGGCCTTGATATGGCTTTAACCAAGACTGGGTTTCATATCTGTGTTATCCAGGGACCATTAGTGGTAACAACACATGGGAACTAAGTAGATAACTTTAATGTGGACATGATATTGCTTCCTGAACAAACTGAAAATGGAATAAAAATGTTGTTTTAGCAACTAATCTTGTATCGCATACCAACCACTAAATTACTTATGGGATTTAAAGACAAACAAACTAAGACGTGGTCTAGGGACCAACAAGATAACTCAGCAGACAAAGAGAGTATGGACAAGCCTGATGACCTAAGTTCAATCCCGGGGACTCGTGTGGTGAAAAGAGAGCCAACTGCCATATACTGATCTCCGTACTCACTCCACGACACATGCATTATCTCTTGGGGTGGGAGGGAGAGAGAGAATTTTCTTAAAAAAAAACAACAAAAAAAAAACCCAAAACAAAACAAAAAAAGGGTCCCATCTCCCATGACACTTCTTTTACAGAGTTGGGAATCAAAGCCAGGACCCTGTACAAGGTGAGTAAACACTTTGCCACTGTGCCCCACCCCTAGACCTTTCCCATAACTTGTATGGCTCTTTCTGTACAAACACTGTGGACTTAAACATTATTCCAATGCAAGGCAGTAGCCTGTCAAAACAGAGATGGAGCAAAAATAGCAAAAACAAAACCATCACAATGAGTACCCACTTTTCCATGCCAACACAAAGCACTTCCCCTCTGGAAGTCAGCTTCTCTTTACCTCTAAGTCACTATGGACAGATGCTCGTCTCTCTTCAAGCAAGAGCTTTAGATGCCCACTCCCCACCATACAAGAACAGAATTGTTTAGTTTTAGTTTTGTTTCTTTTAAGGGATTGCTTTGTAACCTGAGCCAGCCTTATATATATTCTCCCCCCTCCCTCTCTCCCTCTCTCTGAGTGTATGTGTACAGGGTGCAAATGTATACACATGCACATGAAATCCAGAAGACAACCTTGGATGTCATTCTTCAAGCACCATGTACCATTTTTCAGAGACAGGATTTCTCGGTAGCCTAGATGTCAGTAAGTTGGCTAGTCTTGCTGGCCAGTGAACCCCAAAGGTCTGCCTATCTCCTTCTCCTCCGTGCTGGGGTTACAAGTGCACACCCCTACAACTAGCTCTTTCTAATAGCAGATGGTTCTGGTAATCAAAGTCAGGTCTTCATACTAGGTGAGGTATATAGTCCCAGTTCAAGGACACAATTTTTAAAAGAATTGATACTCCCCTTGGCCTTGAACCCAGTATATATGGAAGCTGGAGAAAAAGAACAAACGTTATTTTTTTTAAAGATTTATATATTTAATGTACAAGTACAATATCACTGTATTTAGACACACCAGAAGGGGCATCAGATTCCATTACAGATGATTGTGAGCCATCATGTGGTTACTGGGAATTGAACTCAGGACCTCTGAAAGAATAGCCAGGGCTCTTAACCGCTGAGCCATCTCTCCAGCCCCAAGAACAAACTTTCAAAGTAAGCTTTCCCAGACAGTCCTCCTACTACCCACAGTGTGGTGCTCTCCTGAAAGAATAACCACTAACCGCAGCTCCCAGCAACAGTACATGTAACCTAATGTATAATAGGAAAAATAACTAACTTGGTCTTGTTTGTAACCAGAAAATACAATCCACCTGTTCAGTCTCCTTATCAGGAGCCCAGAAAAGTGATTTTACCACAAGCAGCATTTAAGTAAGGACATGTATGTCCCACATAATTTTTCCATGTGTGGTACTAGGTACTGACCTAGAACACTACACTTGCTGAGCAAGTACTCTACCATCTTGTTTTTAAGTTTTTCATAGTTGTGTGCAGTCTTCTTGTGTATATATGTGTTCTCATGCACATGTGTGTGAGTATGTGTGCAGACCTGAAGCTGATGTTAGGAGTTTATTGCTCTCCATCTTATACATTGAGATAGGGTCCCTGACATGAACCCAGAGCTCTATAATACTTCTAGTCTAGAGTGGAATTCTCATCTCCATTTTCTTTCTTAGCACTAGAATTAGTTGAGGCCTTCACATCCACCTGGCATTTACACGGTTTCTGGGGACACCAACTCCAATTCTCACCAAATGCTTTAATATCTAAGCCAAGTCTCCAACTTCCTCTCGTTTTTATATTTTTAGTTTTTGGGATAGGATATCAACTACGTTTCCCAGGCTAGTCTTGAACTTGCCCTCCTCCTGCTTCAGCCTCCTGAGATGACAGGCCTGAAACCCTAGGCCAGCTCCCACTTCATTTATTAACTTTGCCTATTTGTTTATTCATTAAACCCCTAAAACTAAGCAAGTTCAGAAGAGAAGCAAAAAGATAATAATAAACTGGGAAAAATGCAGTTAAGAGTATTGGCTGCTCTTTCAGAGGCTCGGGGTTTAATTCCCAGCACCAACATGACAGCTCACACCTACCTGTAACTCTAGGTCCAGGGGATCCGATACTCTCAGACAGACAGACATGCAGACAAAACACCAATGCACACAAAATAAAAATAAATTAAGTCTTTGAAAAAATACTAAACAGATGCCTAGACACCCAGTGCTTTCCCCAGAGCATAGCTAGTACAGGGTAGACCTGAGGAAGAACTGTAAACGTAACAGTAACAGAACCTCTCAATGTGCTAACAATGACTCCTTGATGAAGGGCTCCATCTCCCTACTCCAGCTGACCTCCCTCCCACTTGACCTTCCCCAAAAGGAGAATAGGGGGAAGAGAGAGGCAGATTCACAAGTTTTTAGATTCAAATTTGTCTTAGCTAAATTAACATCCAAGATCTCAACTTTACATCAAAGACAGACAAACGCCACCAAAATGGACTGTTCCTGCTCAGAGCAGTTTGCAGAGAACTAACAGGGATACAGACATAGCACAGTCAAGTCATGATGGTTCTTTATCAGCAGAGGCCCATGAAAGAGAGCTTTAGTCTTGGCTGTTAAATGGGGTTAAGCACATTACTTCCATCGTATTTGCTCTGAAGTAGTAAGTTCTAGTTTAAACAAACGAGCCCCACAACTATAGAAAGGACTTAGTTGGGCTAATCTGGTACTTTCAGTGAATCTTACAAAAACTAGAGTCTTTTTGAGCCTTTAAAAGACTTGGGCAAAAGTCTTTAACTATGATTTTTTAAAAGGCCATCTCCAGAGTTTACATGTGCTCCCAGTTGCTTATGCTAATGGAGAGGGGATGTTGTATTCCAAAAGGCTCCTTCCAAACTGAAAGTTCTAATCATCGACACATCTGATCTAGATTCTGTATAAAACAAAAACACAAAGTCACATGTGTATTACATAATCATAGGTTTAACTCACAAAGGCAAAAACATAGTGCTCCCTCAGCTTGTGTACTCAGAAAGTGACAGAGAAGGGACGCGTACAATGGTACATTTGGTGATGGCCATCTGTGCATATGAGAGGGATGGGAGAAGTATGAAAATAAAAAACTAGCTAATTTCAAGGAGATAATCTATCTGCCAATCTGGAAACCTTAACCCCTGCCCAGGGAGGCTAGGAAATCACCTGAGAACAAGTGGTTTTACATCAAAAGGACAGTCCAGCCCTATTTTTCAGAAAACTTAAGTCACTCCTCCAATAAGTAATAAAACTGACACATGCTCACCAAATACAAAAATGTTAACTGTGTAAGCAAGTATCACGCTGGGCATGAAAGTGTGCACCTCGAATCCCAGCACTTGGGAGGCAGAGGCAGAAGGAGAGGCAGGTGGGTTTCTGAGTTTCAGGCCAGCCTGGTCCACAGAGTGAATTCCAGAACACACAGAGCTACACAGAGAAACCCTGGCTCAAAAAAGCAAAAAGAAAAGAAGCATCAAAACATCGACCCAAATACACCTGACTTTCACATCACAGCACTGCAAAAGCTTCTGAGACTCTCCAACTCTCAGAACTAAGTCTGACAGCATTCTTAATGGAATTCCTAAGAAAAGCTCACCGACTGACTCACAATGAGTACCACCAACCTCTGAGGAAACCTAGACAGGGTCTCCTCCTAGCCTGTAAACAAAGGCTACAGATAAAACAAAAACAGCTCTCAAAAGATTCAAGACACAAAATGGGAGAATGAACCCAGGAGCCCCTTTGGACATAACTTCCTCTGTCTAGTCCTAAAGGATAACCATAGCCTAGGGGCCAAAAATCTGAGCTATCGATGACTGGTGCACACATTCAATCACAGTGTCCATGAGACAGATGACCCCAGAGTTCAATTACAGTTTACAGAGCAAGCTCCAAGCCAACCAGGGCATAGAGAGACCCTGTCTCAACAAAACAAAATTGAGCTATCCCTCAGACATCCAGTTCCAAAAATCTGTAAATAAATGGCAAAGCTGGAACTTTAACTCATGATTTTTCATTTCAAATGATCTGCCCTGAGAGCAATATCTTTCTTTAGAGGCCCAGATCCCAAAATGAGTTGTGACTGTAGATGTATTGGTCTTTTCAAATCTCAATTCAACAATTTAAATCTCCAGCGCTCTTAATGATAAAGTGGTAAGGACAGCTGGAAGCACCTTTTTAAAAAATGACTTTCACACTCTCTGGCCAGGGAAACACATAGGCTAATTGCAGCCCCGTCTTCTCTCCAAATCCAATCCCTCAGAGTCATCCCCAGCTCTGCAGAGCACCTGTTGAGGCCTCCCCTCCCCACTGCCTCCATCGTGAGCAGATTAGCTGCTTTTTCCTTCAAACCTTCCTTCCCCTGCACTTATCTCTCTATCCAACCTCCCACTCCAACGCGCATTACCTTCGGGAACCCAACAGACAAACCTGCCAGAGAACCAACAAGGCCATCCAGACAAGTGACTTCAGATCTTTATTCTCCTCTCCCCACTCCTCCAAATCTAACCCCCCAGTCTCATCCCCAGTCCTGTAGCACACTACCTGTTGTGGCCTCTCCTTATTCTCTGCTGCTATTCCCAGGAGACTAAGCAGATCCCGGTAGACACTCTGTTTCTACCTCCCTTCTGTGGATCCCCTCAACCTTCCACCCATCCTAATCCCATCCCCATTCCTAGGTGTCATCTCCCAAAAACCAGAGACACATTTTACCTGAAACTCCCATACCTATCAGAATGCCAGAAGAATTTCCTACCAGGCAACACATAGCCAGGACACCCTCCTAAGAACCACAGATAGTAACAGAAACCAAGGAACAAAACACCTACCTAACAAGGACCAGCTATCAGCCCCTAGACTTACAATCTTTCCATATGCAGATGCCCAGACACCTACATAAAAACACAATCAACGACAGCCAGGACAGTATGTCTCCTCTAGAGCCCACAACCCTACCACAGCAGGCCCTGAGTATTCCAGCATAGCTGAAGCACAAGAAAAAGACCTTAAAATAGCCTTTATGAATATAATAGAGGACTTTAAAGAGGAAGTCAATGAATCTCTTTTTTAAAAAAATCTATGAAAACACAATTAGTGAAAGGAAATGAATAAACAAGTTCACGACCTGGAAGTAGAAATAGAATCAATAAAGAAAACCCAAACTGAGGGAAATAGAAATGAAAAATGTAGGATCTTGAACAGGAACTTCAGAGGCAATAATAGAATAACAGAGATGAAAGAGAGTTTCAGGCACTAAAGACACAATAGAAGAAATGGATATATCAGTCAAAAAAAATAGTTAAATCTAAAAACCTCCTGGCACAAAACATCCACGGGAAAAAAATCCAGAAAATCTGAGACACTATGAAAAGACCAAATCTAATAATAATAATAGAAGAAGAAGAAATCTAGGTCAAAGGAAATATTTTCAACAAAGTCATAGGAAAAAAAATCCCCTAACATAAAAAAGGAAACCCCTATCAAGACACAAGAAGCTGCCGGGCATGGTGGCGCACGCCTTTAATCCCAGCACTCGGGAGGCAGAGGCAGGAGGATTTCCGAGTTCGAGGCCAGCCTGGTCTACAAAGTGAGTTCCAGGACAGCCAGGGCTATACAGAGAAACCCTGTCTCAAAAAACCAAAAAAAAAAAAAAAAAAAAAGAGTATTAAAAGCTGCAAGGGAGACTTCAAAAGCTAGAAGGGACTAGGTAGATATTCTACACTCTGGGACCACAAATGTCAGCCCAGCTCAGACTAATATACTCAGCAAGACTGTCAGTCAGAATAGATGGAAAAAAATAAGACCAAGTACAAATCTAGCACTACAGAGGCCCTAAAAGAAATCCATAAACCTTAAGAGGTTAATCACCACCCCTCCCCACAAACACAAGGAATAATCCTAGACCAGCAAGTCAAAGACATCATAAACGAAATAGACCTAACATATTTACAGAACATTTCACCCAAACACAAAAGAATATATAGAACAAATACTTGGACACAAAACAAGTTTTAACAGATACAAGAAAACTGAAATAACACCCTGCATCCTATCTGACCCACCACAGCTAAATATCAGCAACAAAAACAAGAAAGCTTACAAAACCCAGAGAACCTGAACAACTCTCTTCTGAATGATACAGCCCGACTTTGGCTACTTTGTGGGTTCTTCTTTCTTCCACCCTTTTCCCACCCTTTCAACCCCTAACACTAGGTAGGAGAGCAAAAAGGATAGAAAGGAAAGGGGGTGACATTATCCTCAGGCTACTTCCTGCTGTTTAGGTGTCCCTTGGGGCTTAGCTCTCAGGATACCTAATTTCTTCTTGTTTCTTCTTTGCACACAACTATTGGACATGACCATGACCACCAACAACCAATCAACAACCCACCCTGTCTCTCCAGGCCCTAGCATTACAATACCCTCTGAAAAGTCCCCAGAATTCCAAACATCACACAGTTGCAGAAACTATCTGCAGCTGGCAAAATCATGTCCCTGCTAAAGCATGAGGCAAATCATAGTCAGCTGCTGTGGACAGTCTGAAGCAGCCCCATCTCCCACATCTAGGATTAAAACAAAATCATATTCCCATAATATTTCTGTTTTTTAAAGAAAACAGAAAAACTGTCACTCCAAAACTGTCACTCCAAATGAAAAATAGATCAAGAAAGAAATTAAAGACTTTCTAGAACTGAATGAAGGCAGCTCTAAAAAGCGAGTTCATAGCACTATGTCTACATAAAGAGTCCCCTTTCCTGAGGAACCACCACACTGATTTCCACAGTGGTTGCACAATTTTGTACTCCTACCAACAAAGGATGAGATTCAATTCCCCTTCCTCCACATCCTCCCCAGCATGAGCTGTCCTTTGCTTTATTGATCTTAGCCACTCAGCCGAGTAGAAGATGGAATCTCAGGGTGGTTTTGATTTGCACTTCCCTGATGACTAAGGATGTTGAACATTTAAGTGCTTTTTATCCACTTGAGCTTCCTCTTTTGAGAATTCTGTTTAGACCTATACCCCATTTTTAAATTGGGTTATTTGTTTTCCTAATGTCTTGTTTTTTCACTTCTTTATATATTTTGGATACTCTTTTCTCTTTTTTTCTTTTTCTTTTTCTTTATTTTATTATTGTTATTTTTTAACCTTTATGTTTCTATTTTATACTCCCCTTTATACAACCATCCAATTTTGTTTACATGCTGTTTTCATTATTGGGCAATCATTTTTAAAAAATATTTATTTACTTATATGTCTATGAGTAATCTGTCTTCATACACACCCAGAAGAGGAAATCAGATCCCATTACAGATGTTTGTGAGCCACCATATGGTTTCTGAGAATTGAACTTAAGACCTCTGGAACAGCAGTCAGTACTCAACCCCTGAGCCATCTCTCCAGCCCCCTACTTTATTATTTAGAATACATTTTATCATAGTATTTTATGGGGTTTTTTTAAGGTTTTTATTTATTCTTCTCTCATACAATACATCCCGAGAAGTTCACCCCCCCACCCTCCTCTCTCCTCCAGATCCCCTCTCCCCACACCACCCTCAAGAAAAGAGCAGCAAGTTAGGGTTGGGGAGATGGATCAGTGAGTAAATGATGCTTTATGATGGTGTTTAGATACACATATTGGAAGAAATACATAAGCAGAAATCACTAAATAAAAAATAATAAAAATTGGGAACATATTTGGCAAGTTGATGAAATGAAGAAAAATGAGACAATCATATTAGTAAGGTTCTAATCCTTAGGTATGTTCATGAATAATTATTATTAATAGACATAGAATAAACATATAAGAATATTCATTTACACCAGGCAGTGGTGGTGCACGCCTTTAATCCCAGCACTTGGGAGGCAGAGGCAGGCGAATTTCTGAGTTCGAGGCCAGCCTGGTCTACAGAGTGAGTTCCAGGACAGCCAGGACTATACAGAGAAACTCTGTCTCGAAAAACAAAACAAAACAAAGCAAAACAAAAAGAGCAGGCCTCTCTTGTTTGTCAAACAAACAAGGCACAACAAGATACAATAAGACCAGGCACAAACCCTCACATCAAGTCTAAGCAAGGAAACCCACTAGGAGGAAAAGGGTCTGTCTCATAAGCATGCTCAAAGGGTCAGAGACACTCCCCCTCCCACTGTCAGGAGTCCCCCCAAACCATCAAACCAACAAACATAACACATATGCAGGCCACATGACTGCCACCTTAGTCTCTGTGAGCCCCACGGGCCCCACTTTACTTAATTACATATTAATGTGCTCTCCAAGTGTGCTTAGACCTCTCTGGGTTCCACAGTTCCACCTCCCCCTGTTCTATGGGGTTCCTGGGGAGAGACCCAGTGGAGATCTCCAACCTGGTCTCCCTTCCTGCCCAATGTTTGGCTTTGGGTCTAAGCATCTGCTCCCATCAGCTGCTCTCTAAGTATTGCAGAACATCATTTTTAGGATTTTTTTTCCAGTGTGCTTCTTGGTTCTACTCTTGATCTCTGAGCTATCCAGCCTGTGGTTCCTGGTCATCTAGGTAGTGTTGGGCATGGACCTCAACTTAGACCAGTCACAAGTTGACCACTCCCAGAAATTCTGCACTACCACTGCCCCAGCACATCTTGCAGACAGGACAGATTCTAATCAAAAGTTTTTGTGGCTGACAGCCTTGCCTGATATAGAGGATGGATGGTTCAGTCTCTGTGTCCACCATTATTAGGAGTCCCCACTAGGGTTACCCTCACAGATTCCAGGGAGTTTCCACCTTTTCTGTGCCACCTCTTACTATCTAATAACTCTTTGGCATACCAAGTCTTCATAACACTAAACAAGTTCAGAGGAAAACCCCTACGTCTACAAAGGGAATAGTCCAGGCTATTCAAGAGCTCTAATGAGATAGCTTCACCAACAGCTGCCCTGACTGTGCCCAGTATCTGTGGAGAATCAAAGAGCCTTGTTATAAATTTGGGGATTCGAGGACCCTTTATGTCCCCTAGCAGTACATACAAACACAATTCCTTGGTAAAGGGATAGGAAGGACTGTCTACATCTCTAAATCCTTTCTACAATACAATGCAATAATATTCCCAAGACTTCTTATTGTTCCACCAGTTACAAAAGGTGAAAAAAGTTGGTCTCATTTAGAAAGATATCTCAGTTCATTTTTGTCTTATTTTAAAATTAAGCATTTCTAATTAGAAGCAAGAAAATGTATTCAGGCAGAGCATCTCAAAACATTGAGGGGAGGCAAGGAAAGGCTCTTAAATTACAGCACTGAACTCTGCCTCTCAGGGTAGTTGTCCAAAACACTGTCACTGGAGTATTGCAAAATGTGGGCAGAACATACAGGACAGGCCACCAGTGGTATTCCATTTCAGGGTTGTCAGCTAACATTTGCTCCTTCATATTCCCAGCAACCTTGTGGTTAATGCAAGCTTCTTCCCAGTTATCTAGCTACTTCCTGCAGGGTACATACTGTCAACGGGGCAGAACCTGAAACACCTATACCTTGCTTACATCTCCTTTTTATCCTCCTGATTACAAAGTATATATGACATCACTCACATTCTCATACACCTATGTCACATGACTTCTAAAACCACGTTTCTGGCCATCATTGCCTTTCTTAAAAACCTTTAGAAGCTGATCATGTGAGTGGGATAAAATTCCAGCCCTCGAGCCAGAATTCAAGCTGACCACAGTCCCTGCAGCTGGACCTCCCACCACTCACTGTGGAAGTAACAGTGAACACACAGTCAGTCAGCAAACTGGGCATCTAAATACCAGCTCGGCCATGACTGCTGTGCCATCCTGAGCAGGCGGCCTATCCTATGGCTCTGGTCTTCTCTCCTAAAAACAAGAGCAGTGAAGAATGAGAGCATCCAGCAGCCCATGGCTCAGAGCACTGCTGCATTTGACTCTTCTCCCTAGTCCCTATCTAAATAGCTCGCTCTGCTCTCTTGAAAACCATCAACTGCACCATTCATTTGCACAACCACACTTCCAGGCCCAACTCAAACAGCCTTCTGGGAAGTGTTCCTGCCTCGTTACCATCTTCTACTTGTTGATGTGTAATTCTTACATTATAAATCAATCAACAAGATATTTACTCGTGTCAATCCTTTTTTCTGAAAGTACACAAATTGAGGGGCAAGCACTTTACCAAACTAATCACAATAGAAAATACATTGATGATAAAGGTTTTCTTGAAACTGCCAGAAAAGGGTTTCTTTCTGGCCCAATTAAGGAATAAAAAGAACCCTCCAACATGTATCTTTCTCCAAGTATTTATATGAACCACTCTCTTCCCCAGAATTTGCACAGTCTTTCCAAAGTCTCCTAGAGACTCTTACGCAGGCCAGGGGAATACACACACCTTTTGCTTCATTTACTAGACTATACATTCAATAGACTCTGAGCCTCAGAGTCTTCCTTAATTCAGCATGGGATACAGAGAGCATGGACAATTCAGTCCTTCTGATTATGTTTTCTAAAATTTACACCATTTCTGGTCCTTTAGGCATCTCTTACATCTGAAAAGGGAAAAAAAATCCACGAAGGGAGCAGGGCACGGTATTTTCACACCTCTAATCCCAGGATTTGGGTAGTGACGGCAGAAAAAGCTCAAGAGTTTAGGGTCAGCCTGAGATACATGCGACCTTGTCCTCCGCAACCCCACCCCCCCACCCCAAAAAAATTAACGAAGGCATCTACCTTCTGAAAAACACCCTATGTACAAAACAAAACTACTATGTAGTCAGTTGGGGGTTTTCCTTGTGGCCCTTACCATCTTGGACATGAACTAATGACTTCTTTACCACTCTCCAGACTCTGCAATGAAAAAGCAGAAACATCTGGGTGGAAATGAGATAAAGAGCTGGTCTGAGACTGCATTATGGCAAATTCTTTCATTCAGCTAGGCAGCTAAACTATTGTAAGCTATGCTCATACAAAATTTCCCACAACACTGCAATATTCCTTTAAAAACACTAGAAAATGTTCAGTCCTCTCACCTTTACTTGGAACTAGATTTTCAGACCTTGAAAGTATGGCAAATGTTGAAGTGAGCTCCTTCAATGCTAGGTCACTTCATTACCACCAGTAAGCTATAAGCGTAAGGAGGTAGCAAGCCAACAAACCCTGTTTAACTGATCCAAGTGATAGAAGACAAAGTTAATTTCCTTTGTTCGAGTTAGAAGCTAGTCTGTGTGGGTGCTGTGTCTGAGCGTACACGCATGTTCCTCACCCAGCCGCACTCCAACAGCATAGGCTCAGGTAAATGCAGTTTAACTCTGTCTCGGTCCGAGGCTACTTGCATCCCGCTGTTCTACACAATTCCAGACTCGGATCTGCGCTTCATACCCCACACAGCGTAGCCCGGGCCAGACCGGAAGGCAGGGCTGGCCACGACCGCCCAGGAGGGCAGTCCCCACCAACTTTGAAAGCCATGGCCCGCACCTAGTACTCACGCAGCAGGATCCCCT
Organism: Mus caroli; assembly: GCF_978045245.1. Taxonomy (NCBI): domain Eukaryota; kingdom Metazoa; phylum Chordata; class Mammalia; order Rodentia; family Muridae; genus Mus; species Mus caroli. The sequence goes on along the minus strand of NW_028227263.1, from coordinate 36,403,470 downwards.
GCCTGGGCCGGGAATAAAGAAAATGGAAGGGCTCGGTGAGCGGCAGAACTGGAATCTGAGTCCTATGCGCCCGCCACCGGGAGGGGAACAGAAGCAGAGACTCCTGAGAGCGACCGGGACCACTTACCTCCGCCGCCCGAGCCGGCCGGGAGCTCCGCACAGCCCCAGGAGGGGGACTGCTCCCGCAGAGAGGGCGGGCGGCGGGAGGGCTGCAGGGCCAGGGGAGGCGTGCCTCTACCGAGTCCTAAAGGGTGGGTTGCTGCAGCCTGGAGGAGGGTTGTGCTCCCGGGTGTTGGGTGCGGGGGGAGTGGGGAGAGGACGTTGCGGTGGGCGGGGGGGGGAGCTATGACCAGAGTAGGGTGGGAAGTCGGACCCCCAGACCGCACCGCCCTCACCTCGGCACCATCCGACCAAGGATTGTCTGGATCTGGAGCAGAAGGACAAGGGGATCAGAAACTTTATGTCATTTTCTCATACACACGTGACCCCCCTGCAGTCCAGATGGTTTCAATCACCAGAGGAAAAAAGCCGCTCTGCTGGTATGCAGGAAAAGCCGGAGCTGGGAAAGTCTGGGAAAGCTGCCTGTACAGCCGGCTTGCCTTCAAACAAACCCAAGTACTCTTTCCGTTCTGCTGGCTTTGGGCCCAGGAGCCCTAAGAAACCGAAAAGACATTAAAAGAAGCTACCCTGGGTCTGCAGCCAGTAGCAGAACTAAATAAAGCTCTAGGGTTGTAAGGATCAGGTCTGAAGTCAAAGCTCCACAGGAATTGTGAGAATTGTAAAAATTTCACGTGCAGGCAAAATCAAAAGGTAAATGAGAATGCTATTCAATGAAGAAACAAGTTACGGAGGACAGTCTTATTTACCAGTGAAATTCGAAGGAAAAATCATAAACCTAGTAGAACAATCCGTTTCAATCCAGGCCCACACTTACTTGGTAGAATGCTATGTAACTTGAATTCTCTTCCCATAAATTGTTTACAAATAGACCATGGAACTGGAATGAGAAATAGTGAAAACTGACTTTCAAAATTTAGAATTGAAAATTGAAATTTTGGCGGAGTGATAGCACACAGCTTTAATCCCAGCACTAGAGAAGCAGAGGCAAAAAGGTCTCTTTTTTTGAGTTCAAGGCCAGCCTGGTCTACACAGCCAGTTCCAGGGTAGCCAGGTCTACAAAGAAAGACCTTGTCTCCAAACAGAACAAAATTTACAATTTTAGGGCTGGGGGTATAGCACACGGGAGCCTCTGGGTTTACTCTGTGATCACACTTTATAATTTTACATACAGTAGTTGCATTTCAAAAGTATGTAGATGAATATAAGCAGGCTCTAAAGCTAAGGCCAGTTTCAAAGCCCAAGCCAATTGAATTGTCACATATCCTAAAGAGATATTTACTCAGCTGCAAGAAGATAAGCACTAAAAATAATACGTTTAAGATTTATCCTGGAAATAATTCAACTTGCTCATGATTGAGCACAACTAGTGACAAGAACCAAAGTAATATAAAACTACTGTTCCTCTTCCAAAAGAGGATATCAGAGATGAATTGTAGTATCATGTCATTAGCTCTTTATCATCATCATATTGACATCAGAGAGGACGTCTGCACTGTTGAGGAGACTTTACCGTTGATAAGTTGGACTGGCTCTGTCTACACTGGGAAAAACCCGACTTTTAGCTGCTGTAGAGACACTTTGGAAAACAAAGGTGTTGCCTGGAACTGAGCAAGTCAGTATAGGTTTATTCCAAACTCACAATCAGGTTCACTGGCCTGTGGATCCTCCAAGAGAACTGGGCTACACTTGGATGGATTTGCCTCTCTAAATCTCCAGCCTTAAATTAGGGTGATTATTCCCCCAACACAGAAAGAGAGAATGCCTGTATGGCAACAGGGAGGAGGACCAGGGACACGGGAAATGGGCAATGACAAGCCAAGCCTCATAGCTTAACAGTCCTGGCAAATGCCCATCTCTAAGGACCTGTAGCGGGTGAAGGGGTGGGAGAGAGAATTCAGAGGCCTCAAGCATGCATGCTAAGCACAAGCTGTACCACTGACTACACCACCAGCCCTGTAAGGAGGCTCACAGGTCTCTCACTTCTAAAACTAATGCATTAACACCTCATTTTCTCCATGGGTGACCTCTAGAGAGAAAGCCAACTGAACAGAAGGCATCAAGATTTTCTTCCACAGAGATCCAGGACATTAGTTATTCTCATCTCTAGCTACTGAGAATTCTTGTGTGCTGAAGCAATTGCAAGAGGCAATAATGAAGTACAAATCATTCTTTTTATCTGAAACTTCAATTATAAATTATACAAAGAGCTCCACGTGTGTGTGTGTGTGTGTGTATCCACAATTGTATGCATACTACAGAGCATATGTAAAGATCAGAGAACAATGTTCAGTAGTTGTTTCTCTCCTTCCACTTATCAATGCAAGGTCTATCTCTTTCTTCCATATTGTACTCCAAGCTAGCTGACCTTTGACCTTTCTTTGAGTCTCCTGTCTCTGCCTCCCAGCTCACAGGCTGGGATTGCAGACACATATCGCCACTGTACCTGGTGCTTTAAAAATTACTCTATTATTTAAATCACATAGATATGTATGTTCGATGTGTGGTTATGTGCATCAGTGAGTACAGGTACTATGACGTCTAGAAGAGGGTACTGGATCCCCTGGAACTAGGTTTACTGCTATTTTTCTGTACCCTACATGGGTACTGGGAATTGAACTGCAGTCCTCTGCAAGAGCAGCAAGCACTATGAACAGCTGGCCGTCTATTCAGCCCCTATGTCCAGAAATGAACTTAGGGCAATCACTTTTATCCACTGAGACATCTTGCCTGCTCATGTGTGGAATTGTTTTTAGTCCTGAGAAAAACTTTTACTAGATCTGTTCTTTCAGGAAGAAAATTAGCATATCTTAAAAGTTTCTAAACATAGTCTTAATCTTAATTCCACTTATGTGAGCATTACTGAGAGACTACTATTGGCTAAATATTTATTAGAAACATTGACATCTGGAATTTCTTTTAATTTTCATTAACCAAATATTCATCTTGTTGGAAGAACAAGGCCAATTATGAATAATGTTCTTAAGAAGATAGTATGCTCTGAAAACAGGAGTCAAGTCTAGTTTGCTCACAATTACATCCTATATACTTACCATGAAATAAGTCTACAATGCTATTTCAATACTCATGCTATTTGAGTGAATAAAAAATGAGCTGAGCACAGTGAAACGCCTGTGGTTCCAGCTTCCCAAGACTCTGAGACACACCTGGGCAACAGGGAGACGTCATAGGAAAAGGAAGAGGGTAGTAAGTATACTCTCAGTAGGCTGCTGTCCTGTGGAGCATGTCACTTATAAACAACAGAATAAAATAATAGCTGTGGGGAAGAGCTAGCAGAGGAAAGAGAAGGAGTGGTTAGCACTAGCCAGCTGTGCACTTTAATCACAATGTATGTTCAGAAACAGCCTGCTGAAAATAGGAAGCATTTGTGGAAGGAATTTGGTCTGTTTAGTGCCTAAATTAGGGACTTCAGAGATACACTTTCCCATGTCCCCGTTGTTCAGTGCCCTCAATGAGAGCCAAGACAAGATTTGAGCATAAACATCCTGACTCTAATTTGGATAGCATGAATACAGTCCTTTCATCCTCTCTCCTACTTCTCCTCTGCCTCCAAGTCATTTCCTCTGTACTGTCTTCTGTCAGACAAATGCAAGTCTCCTAATTTTCAGATGTAGAAGCTTTGGCTCTCTTTGTGTAGAGACGTACAATACAGCCTGATTACATGGTCATATTCCATACAGATGCCTGGCAACACATCTTATAGCTAAGTGTCTGTATATTTTAACTCCGAGAGACTTAAAATCCAACTATTTTACCACACACCAAAACAGAACTTGACATCACAAAGATGGGCTTTAGTTCCTTTTGCTGTTTTAAGTCCTGCACTTAAGCAGGGTAAGCTGTTTGGGGTTTGGGTTGACATACTTTTTTTTCCTTCAGGGAAAGATTTTTGGGCCTACAGCTCCAGTACTCACGAAGCAGAATTCCCCATAGCACACGTGCCCATTAGCCTGGCTATGGTGCTGTGCTTCCTGGTCCATCCAACCCGGTTTCTCCGTAGCAGGAAAACGGGAGACATGGTTGGCCTAGATGACTCAGCTTTCCAAGACAGATGTTCCAAACATCCTTTCTTAGTCTTCGTTTTTTGTTTAGATTTTAGGGTATTCTGGGTTAGGGGACGGTGGTATTTGGTTGGTTGGTTTGGAGACAGGGCCTCATTGTAGCCCAGGTTAGCCTTCAATCTGCTCTATAACTAAGAATGACCTTAAGCTCCTGATCCTCCTGCCTTCACCGCCAAAGTCCTTTTCTATTATTTAAGAACATTGTGTTTTAGTTAAACTGCCAAACTTGAGTGTTACTTTAAATAATCTGGAAATGGTTTTTAAAAACATTAATCACAGCCGGGCGTGGTGGCGCACGCCTTTAATCCCAGCACTAGTGAGGCAGAGGCAGGTGGATTTCTGAGTTTGAGGCCAGCCTGGTCTACAAAGTGAGCTCCAGAACAGCCAGGGCTATACAGAGAAACCCTGTCTCGAAAAACCAAAAAAAAAAAAAAAAAAAAAAATTAATCACAAATAAATAATTACAAAGCTGGGTGGAATGGTGAACACCTTTAATACCAGTACTAGGTACTAGCAAGGGGATCTATGAGGTCAACCTGGTGTACACTGCAAGTTCTAGTCTAGCCAGAGCTATATTGTAAGACCTTGCCTCAAAAATAAAGAAATGAATAAATAAGCAGAAAAATAAACACAAATATTAACCAGACTCCATAACCTTCACAAGTGATATTTCTGCTTTCCATTCACCCAGATGTGAATGGAATGTCATTTGTTTGTTTATGTTTGTTTGTTTATGTTTTTCAGAACAGGGTTTCTCTGAGAAACCCTTGAGTCCTGGAACTCACTCTGTAGACCAGGCTGGCCTCAATTTCACTGAGAACCACCTGTGTCTGGCTCCCAGGTGCTGGAATTAAAGGCGTAAGCTACCACTACCTGAGTTAAAAGCTCATTTCTAAAGCAGCTGGGTGTGCTAAGGCATGCTTGTAATTTCAACACTTAGAAAGCTAAGGCTGGAGAATTCCTGCAAGTAGAAAGCCAGCATAAGATATACAGGGAAATCTTGTCCAAGCACAAAACACAGGATTGGGGATATTACTCAGTTGGTAGAGGGTTTGCCTAGAATCCAGAAGCCCTAGATTTTATTCCCACTGCTGCATAAAAATTGGGTATGGTGGTATTCATACCTGTAATCCTAGCATATGGAAAGTGGAAACAGGAAGGTCAGTTCTTGAGCTATATAGTGAACTCAAGGCTAATCTGAGCTCTACATGAGACTCTGTCTCAAGATAAAACAAACAACTTATGGTCATGGAGACTTTCACATGAGCTTTAAGACTCTGAAGCAAGGGGTTGGTGAGTTGGCTCAATGGCTAAGACCACTAGTTGCTCTGGCAGAGGACCCATGTTCAATTCTTAGCACCCATGTGGTGGTTCACAACCACCAATAACTTCAATTCCAGGAGATTCAAGTTTCTCTTCTGACCCATGGGCCCCAAGCACATATGTGGACATAGACACACACGCTGTGTAACTAACTGTTCAGCAAGTTAAAGCACTAGCCATACAAATCTCACAACCCAAACTCAATCCCCAGAACCCAAATAAAAAGTCAGATGCATCTGTAATCACATCACTAACGGGAGAGGAGAGCTGCTCTTGAGTGGAAGCTAGTCTTCACAGCAGCCAGAGCCCTTCCTCGAAAAGGGTGGGGGGGATGAGAACTGACCCCTGAAAAATGTTCTCTGACCTCTACATGTTCACCATAGCACATGCACATCCATACTCACATTTTAAAAATAAAAAGACACAGCTCTGACAAGTAGAAAGGGAACCAGATATGGTAATGCATGCATGTAACCCGAAGGCTGAGAGAAGAAGGAATAACCATGAGTGGTATGGAAGGTCTTGTTTGTCTTCTCATTCACTCTGTGTTTGATTTCCAAGCCCCTCAAGCACCGTGGCATGTGCAAAGTCACTGGGTTCTCACTTAGATCTAAAATGTCTTCACAGGTAGGCATCAGTCTAGACCTGCTGACTTAGAATCCCCAAGGCCAATCAGTAATAGGCTAACGGATAAGGTCTTTGCTTTGTTAGTTGTACAGAGCATAACTTTCTTTCTAGGAGAGCCCTACCATTACTACACACTCACCCACACAGGCTTCCCCAAAGGAACTGAGAAAATATTACATAAACTGAAATAGAGCACAGTTCTTTCCTTCACAATAATACTTGGACACAACTACCTTAACAGCCTATCTTTAAAAAAAATCCATTAACTAAACTCTTAAGAATTAATTCCCACCAAATAAAGATTATGCTTAATAAAACATAAAAAAATTACCGAGGAATCAGCAAGATTTTGTTAAACAAGGAACACTAAAAGGTCACCTTTGATACTATTCCTGGGGAGACCTGAACAAACATCTCACTCACCCCAGAGAAGAAAAAATCAATAGATCCAAGTTAAGGATACCACCAAAATCTAACCTGATGAATCAATGAGTTTTATTGGTATTACTTACAAGAATACGGGTGAGGGTTTACTTAGAGGAGCAGAAATGACTCAAAGACAGCCACATCACCAAAACCCCACACCATCATGAATCATGGCTGACAAAATCTGGAAACCTGGGGCTCACCATACAATTTGCAGGTAGCTCCACAGACTGAAGGGTGTCTTTTGTAGGTGGTTCCGTTAGTCTGAGCCTTTTCTAGCTTGTTTGAAAATGTCTTTGTGGTCCTTATAGCTTATATGCTTGTAGAGGGAGAAACCTAGTATATCTCATCAGTTTCAGGAACTTCCTGAGCTTAAAGAGCTTGCCTGAAGGATAGACTGTTTTCACCTCCTCTTAGAGCATTCAATGTTTAAGACATTTTAAATGTCTCTGAAAAATTACTATACCACTCCATTGAAACTACTGATTTCATACTAACCTTTCAAGATATCTGATTAAAGAATGCTTAATTAAAATTTTTTAAATATTGACTTATTTTTGTGGATGTATGTGGATGTATACAACTGCCGCAGTGTATACATGAAGGTCAGAAGACAATTTGTAGAAGTCTCTTTGCATTATTTGGGTTTTAGGGATTTAACTCAGGTCATCAGGCATGGCAGCAACAACTTTATCATTAGCTGAGCAATCTCACCACTTCCAAGACTGCTTAACCTTTTAAATTGTAAAAAACAGGAAATTCAGAACACTGACATGAATTATATGTAAAACTTTTTTGACATTGTGACTTAAAAAAGCATTTTACATATAATAATATGTAAATATAGGTAAGACATAACTAAATGTAAATTTTAAATACAAAATAAAATAATATACAAGAAAAATAAGCTCCCCCTAATATTGTTTGCATGTTCACGTTCATTTGTGTTCAAGTGTGCATGTGCCACAGTGCTTTTGTGGAGGTCATGGGATAAATTCATGTGTGGTCCTTTCTTTCCACCTTGTTTGAGGCAGAGTCTCTTTGTTGTTCAACTGCTGCTGCTGCATATGTCAAGCTAGCTGCCCTTCAAAGATTTTCCTGTGTCAGCTGTCAGCCTTCTGTCTCCTCATAGGAGACTTGGACAGCAGATGTATGCCACAGCACCCAGCTTTATGTGGGCTCTCGGAGTTTGAACGAAGACCCTCACACTTGTTATTTTACTCACCGAGCCATCTCCCCACCCAAAACTTTCTTCTCATTCTCACTATCAGTTCCCCTCACTGGGAAATCACTGCAGATTATGTATTCGTTTAGAGCAAATTTGAAGGGCTCTACCCCAATCCATTAATTGGATTAGCAGAATGGCAACTTGCACATGGAGGTTTGACTAAGAATGGCACCCAGAGGCTCTTACATTTAAATGTGTAGTCATTAGAAAGTGGCACTATTTTAGAAGAATTAGGAGATAGGCCTTGTTTGGGGAAGTGTGTCACTGGGGACACCCACACCAGGCCCAGTCTCACTCTGCCTACAGATCAGGATAAAGCTCTCAGCTACTTCTCCTGCCTTCATGGTCCCCACTGTGATGATAATGGATAGAGTCTCTGAAACTGTAAGCAAGCCCCAATTAAAAGGTTTCCTTTATAAGAGTTGCATGTCGGGCTGGTGAGATGGCTTAGTGGGTAAGAGCACCCGACTGCTCTTCCGAAGGTCAGGAGTTCAAATCCCAGCAACCACATGGTGGCTCACAACCATCCTTAAGGAGATCTGGCGCCCTCTTCTGGAGTGTCTGAGGACAGCTACAGTGTACTTACATATAATAAATAAATAAATAAAATTATTAAAAAAAAAAAAAGAGTTGCATGTCATAGCATCTCTTCATAGCAATAGAGCAATGATTAAAACAATGTACTTACTTATTAGTTTTTCTCTGTATAATTCCAGACAACAAAATTGCAGCAAGCAGTATTGGTTAGCATGCAGATGTGGTTATAAAAACATTCCATCTGCTTGCTAATAATTTCCTGATTTTTATTTCTAACTCACACAATCCTTCCAAATAATGTTAGTGTGTTGACTGACAAAGAATGGAAATCTGTAGGAAATTTTTGGTATATGAATATTCACAAATAGTACACATTCTTCTCTCATAACCTAAAAATTTTCTACACAATAAAGGAAAGATTTTATTTAACTCTACAAGGAGTTCAAAAGAAATACTGACTGGTAATGCTGGATAATTAAAAAGTTGTAGGATGGGCTGGAGAGATAGCTCAGTGGTTAAGAGCACTGACTGCTCTTCCACAGGTCCTGAGTTCAATTCCCAGCAACCACACGGTGGCTCACAACCATCTGTAAGGGGATCTCATGCCCTCTTATGGCCTGCAGGTGTATATGCAGCAGAGCACTCATACAATAAATTAATTTTTTTTAAAGTTATAGGATTATTAATAAAGAAAATAGAAAAACTGTAGTACTTGGAGAGAAATAATGAGAAGTGTAATCCTGTCTAGTAAATATCTTTTCGATTTCAGTGATTATTTTCAAGTATTACTACTGAGATTTTTACAGAAAATTAGGACAAGTTATTATTTTCTTCTACTGTTAGAAAATAGCTGTGATGCTTTCCCGAGCTGCACTTCCACAGCAAAAGCAGTTTCCATGCCTTAAATTCCACAACATGCCTTTCACTCTCCCCTTTCAATATGTACCAAAGATGTAATATAAAAAAAAAAAAAAAATCAAAGTTCTCTTCCAATAATCAGTCATGAAAAGGTTGCATTATACCTAGGTCCGTATGTTTTTGTGTTATAGCATTTGGTATTTTATTCTAATACTAGGATAAAAATAACAATAGTCCACTTAAGGAAGGCTTTGGGGTAACTTCAGTGATTCGCCAGCTAGGAGAACAGGATCAGTGATTGGTCTGCTAGGAGAACAGGATCAGTGATTGGTCAGCTAGGAGAACAGGATCAGTGATTGGCCAGCTAGGAGAACAGGATCAGTGATTGGCCAGCTAGGAGAACAGGATCAGTGATTGGCCAGCTAGGAGAACAGGATCAGTGATTGGCCAGCTAGGAGAACAGGATCAGTGATTGGCCAGCTAGGAGAACAGGATCAGTGATTGGCCAGCTAGGAGAACAGGATCAGTGATTGGCCAGTTAGGAGAACAGGATCAGTGATTGGCCAGCTAGAACAGGATCAGTGATTGGCTAGCTAGGAGAACAGGATCAGTGATTGGCCAGCTAGGAGAACAGGATCAGTGATTGGCCAGCTAGGAGAACAGGATCAGTGATTCGCCAGCTAGGAGAACAGGATCAGTGATTGGCCAGCTAGGAGAACAGGATCAGTGATTGGCCAGCTAGGAGAACAGGAGCGCTGAGATGCCAGGTGCTCTGGATGCACAGGAAATGAAAGCAGGCTCAGCGAGGTTCATTAAGTGTGCTGGATAGTTTGGTTTTCGTTTTGATTTTTTTGAGACAGAGTTTTTCTGTGTAGCCCTGGCTGTTCTGGAACTTGCTCTGTAGACCAGGCTGGCCTTGAACTCAGAGATGTGCCTGGCTGTGGGATCCAGCTCTGTGCTTGATAGTTTTGTCAACCTGACACAAGCTCAAGTCATTTGAGGAGAAAAAACCCTCATTTAAGAAAATGCCTCAAGCCGCACGCCTTTAATCCCAGCACTCAGGAGGCAGAGGCAGGCGGATTTCTGAGTTCGAGGCCAGCCTGGTCTACAAAGTGAGTGCCAGGACAGCCAGGGCTACACAGAGAAACCCTGTCTCGAAAAACAAAAAAAAAAAAGAAAGAAAGAAAATGCCTCTATAGCACTGGACTCTAGGCTAGCCTGCAGGGTGTGTTTTTTGTTTTGTTTTGTTTTAATTAGTGATTGATAGGGGAGGATCTGGCCTATTGTGGGTGGGGCTATTATTTGTTTGTGATCCTAGGATAGACAACAAAGCAGGCTGAGCAAGCTGTGGGGAGCAAGTTAGGAGCACCCTCCATGGCCCCTGCATGAGCTCCTGCCTCCAGGCTCTGCTCTGTTTGAGGTCCTGTCCTGACTTCCCTGGATGGTGCACAATAACAAGAAGTATAAGGCAAATAAACCCTTTCCCAAGCTGCTTTGGTCACGGTGTTTCATCATAGCAATAGTATCCCAAATTAAGACTTAAGGCTGAACAGTCTTCATCTACCTACAACTTTCAGTTTTTCGGCATTCAGTATGATGTAGGCCAGAGGTTTGTCATATATAGCTCTTATTATATTGAAGCACTTCTCTTAAACTTAGATAGTTCTTGGTTTTTGTAGTGTTAGTTTTCTTGGGGGATTTGGGTGTGTGTGTGTGTGTGTGGTAGTGGTTTTTAAATCATGTAAGAATGTTAAATTTTTAATCCTTTCTGTGTCTATTGGCATAATCATATGGTTTTCTATTTTCTTCTATCAATATGAGATATTACATTTACTGATTTTTGTATATTGGATAATGAATTTCTGGCACAAATACTGCTGTATAAAGGTATTTTATATGCTGTTGAATTTGACATTTGAATTACTAGTATTTTATTGATAACTGACTGAATAATAAAAAGTCCTATCTGGTAAAAAAAAAAAAAAAAAAAAAAAAAAAACCATGAGCTAATATTAAGGAATTTAAATTTCATTATAGAGAACATGTCAGTCTTGGAAACAGTAATGTGATGTGCACTTTGCGAAAACAACTCCAGATATAATGTAAGGCTCCCGGTTGAGGGATTGGGGCCACCCACCCATTTCCAAAATTTTAACCCAGAATTGCTCCTGTCTAAAGGAAATACAGGGACAAAGAGTGGAGCAGAGACTGAAGGAAAGGCCATCCAGAGACTGCCCCACCTGGGGATCCATCCCATATGCAGACACCAAACCCAGACACTATTGCTGATGTCAAGAAGTGCTTGCTGACAGGAGCCTGATACAGCTATCTCCTGAGAGGCTCTGCCAGATCCTGATCAATACATATGGAGATGCTCAAAGCCAACCATCAGACTGAGCACAGGGACCCCAATGGAGGAGTTAGAAGTACTAAAGGAGCTGAAGGGGCCCTATCTGGCATCAATGGGAGAGGAGGCCCTTGGTCCTGTGAGGGTTTGATGCCCAAGTGTAGAGGAATGCTAGGGCAGTGGGGCAGGAGTGGGTGGGTGAGGGAGCACCCTCATAGAAGTAGGGTAACAGGATGGGATAGGGGGTTTGCAGAGGGGAAGCCATGAAAGGACATAACATTTGAAGTGTAAATAAATAAAATATCCAATTTGAAAAAAAAAAAAAGATTTAGGGCTGGAGAGACAGCTCAGCAATAAAGAGTGTAAACTCTCAGAATTCCCAGCACCCGCCTTCCGTGACTTAAAACTGCCTGCAACTGCAGCTCTAGGAGATCTACCGGCCTTGGAGGGTACATATAAAGACATGAGGACACACACATAAATAAAAATTAGATTTACATACGTAGTTTAAGGTTTTATTTTGTGTTTAATTATGGGTATGTGCATGTGAGTGGGAAGGGTGTCGATCCCGGAGCTGGAGTGACAAGCTGAGTGACATGGGTGCTGGAAACAGAACAAGGTTCTCAGCAAGTGTGGCCTCCCTTCCCCCAGCCTGGAACCTGCCTGCTCAAGGGTGGAGCTACCGGCTCATTCGTCCTGCCACGCCTACCTACTGCTGGAACCTGCCTTTGCTGTCTGGAGGCACACACGTGTTCGTCCTGCTACTGGACCCCGAGTTACTTGGCGGGAAATTGGGTTCCCTCCCCCTTCCTTTATTAACTGAGTGTCTGGAATTAATAAAATTGAGTCTTGATCAGAATGTTTGTTGTCTTGACTCCATTGTTTCTTCCGCCCCGTCTAGTTACCTCTCTTTCAGCCTGAACTGCCATTTTCAGTTGAACCGTTCGTGTTGTGGACTGCGGGCGGCAACAGTTGGCGCCCGAACAGGGACCTGAAGAATGGCAGAGAGATGTTAAGAGAAACGACTGCTGTGTGGAGCTCCACAAGAAAGGAAAGAATCTTCGTATCGGAGGAGCATCGGAGCAACGGACAGGTACACATGCTAGCGCTAGCCTAAAAAATTTCAGTTTTGTAAAGTGTTGCTGAGGATGCGGTAGGATACGAATCAAGTTTGAAGCAGTGCTAACCCAACACTGTTTCTGCTTGGGGTCAGCAGTTCGTTAATCGGAACTAGATACGGAGACAGGCAGTGTGCCGCAGTTTTTTAGAAAACTGCTTAGGTGGAAGAAAGAAGGGTTCAAAATCATGGATCAGGCTATTGTTTTTAGTTTTCAGGAGTTGCTTAAGGAAAAAGGAGTAAGGCTTGAAGTACAATTAGTAAGAAATTTTTTAGATAAGATAGATAGCTGTTGTCCATGGTTCAAAGAAGAAGAAACGATAGATTGTGGAACCTGGGAGAAAGTTGGTGAGGCCCTGAATATCGCTCAGACAGATAATTTTACCCTAGGTCTCTGGGCGCTTGTAAATGATGCTATAATAGATGCAACTTCTCCAGGGCTAAATTGCCCTCAGGCGGAGCTTGTGGTATCTCAGGAGGAGTGCCTATCAGAGAAGGCCTCCTCAGAAAAAGATCTTCTTAACTCAAAAATTGATAAATGTGGAAACTCTGATGATGGACTGAATTTTAACAAAAATCACTCAGATAGAGGAATTGCCCATTACCCTAATGAGAATTGGTCCTCTTGCGAATCTCCCGCTTCACCCATAGTCACCACTTCGGGAGGTGCTACGCATAGGGACACACGGCTAAGCGAGTTAGAATTTGAGATTAAGCTTCAGAGGCTGGCTAATGAGCTTCGGGAACTAAAAAAGATCTCAGAAGCGGAGAAGAGTAACTCTTCTGTAGTTCACCAAGTGCCGCTAAAAAGAGTTGTGAGTCAGACTCATGGGAAAGGACAGAATTCGTCTAATACGCTGGCCTTTCCTGTGGTCGAGGTAGTTGATCAGCAAGATGCTAGGACCAGACATTACCAGACCTTGGATTTCAAGTTGTTAAAAGAGTTAAAGGCAGCTGTTGTGCAATATGGTCCTTCAGCCCCATTCACTCAAGCATTACTGGACACAGTTGCGGAGTCAAACTTAACCCCCTCAGATTGGAAGACTCTGTCCAAGGCTACCCTGTCAGGAGGAGATTTTTTGCTTTGGGATTCTGAATGGCGAGACGCCAGTAAGAAAACTGCTGCTTCTAATGCTCAGGCTGGTAACCCAGACTGGGATAGCAACATGCTTTTAGGAGAGGGTCCATATGAGGGACAGACAAATCAGATTGATTTTCCCGTTGCAGTGTACGTGCAAGTTGCGACAGCCGCACGCCGTGCTTGGGGAAGGTTGCCAGTTAAAGGAGATACTAGTGGAAGTTTAGCTAGCATTCGGCAGGGTTCTGATGAACCATATCAGGACTTTGTGGACAGGCTGTTGATTTCCGCTAGTAGAATCCTTGGAAGTCCAGACACAGGTAGTCCCTTTGTTATGCAGCTGGCTTATGAGAATGCTAACACAACTTGCCGAGCTGCAATTCAACCGCATAAGGGACAGACAGATTTGGCGGGATATGTCCGTCTTTGCGCAGACATCGGGCCTTCCTGCGAGTTCTCGCAGGGAACCCACGCGCAAGCAATGTTCTCAAGGAAACGAGAAAATAATGCATGCTTTAATTGTGGAAGTTTGGATCATTTTAGAAGTAATTGTCCTAAGAACAAGGGCGCCAAGGGTAGACAAACAGGCCGTACCCCAGGAATATGTCCCCAGTGTGGGAAGGGCCGCCACTGGGCAAAAGATTGTAAGCATAAACCAAGGGTTTTGAGCCGCCCGGTGCCGGGAAACGAGGAAAGGGGTCAGCCCCAGGCCCCGAGTTACTCAAAGAGGACAGCTTATGGGGCCATAAATCTGCTGCCCAGCCAACAAGATCAGTTCTTGAACTTGTCAGGTCAAACCCAGGAAATGCAAGACTGGACCTCTGTTCCACTGTCCACGCAGTATTAACCCCAGAAATGGGAGTCCAAACTCTGCCTACCGGAGTCTTCGGACCACTGCCCACAGAAACCTGTGGCTTTCTCTTGGGACGTAGCAGTTCTATTGTAGAAGGCCTGCAGATTTTTCCAGGTGTTATAAATAATGATTATGAGGGAGAACTTAAAATCATAGCCGCTTGCCCTCGTGGTGTTATAACTATACCTGCTAATCAAAAAATTGCTCAACTTACTTTGATCCCTTTACGCCAGTCACTGTATAGATTCTTTGAAAGTGAGGAAGGACAAAATAATTTTGACTCCTCGGGCGTAAATTGGGTGAAATCTATCACAAATCAGAGACCTAACCTTAAATTGACTCTTGATGGAAAAGGCTTTGAAGGATTAATAGATACCGGGGCCGACGTAACAATTATTAGAGGGCAGGACTGGCCCTCAAACTGGCCCTTGACTGCTTCCTTGACTCACCTTCAAGGAATTGGGTACGCCAGTAACCCAAAACGTAGTTCCAAATTGCTAACCTGGAGAGATGAGGAAGGGAAATCAGGAAAGATTCAGCCGTATGTTATGTCAAATTTGCCTGTGACCCTGTGGGGAAGAGATCTGTTGTCACAGATGGGCGTTATTCTGTGCAGTTCTAAGGAGAAGGTGACTGGACAGACATTCAGGCAGGGACTCCTGCCTGGTCGTGAACTAGTAAAAAAAGGACAGGGAATTAAGACCTTTAAGGATCTTAAACCCCACTCTAACATGAGAGGTTTAAAGTATTTTCAATAGTGACCACTATCTTGCCTGCATCCCACGCGGAAAAAATTCAATGGCGTAATGATATTCCGGTGTGGGTAGATCAGTGGTCTTTACCTAAAGAGAAAATAGAGGCCGCTTCTTTGCTAGTGCAGGAGCAGTTAGAAGCAGGACATTTGGTGGAGTCTCACTCTCCCTGGAATACACCCATTTTCATTATCAGAAAGAAATCTGGAAAATGGAGACTGTTACAAGATTTAAGAAAAGTTAATGAGACCATGGTACTTATGGGAACCTTACAACCGGGGCTCCCCTCCCCAGTGGCCATTCCTAAGGGATATTATAAGATTGTTATAGATTTGAAAGATTGTTTCTTTACCATCCCTTTGCATCCAAAGGATTGTGAGAGATTTGCTTTTAGTGTTCCTTCTGTAAATTTCAAGGAACCCATGAAAAGATATCAATGGACAGTCCTCCCACAGGGGATGGCTAATAGTCCCACATTATGTCAAAGGTTTGTGGCGAAAGCAATTCAGCCTGTTAGGCAACAATGGCCAAATATTTACATCGTTCATTTCACAGATGATGTCTTGATGGCGGGAAAGGACCCCCAAGAATTGCTTTTGTGTTATAAAGGTTTACAAAAAGCCCTAGCTGATAAGGGATTGCAAATTGCTTCTGAAAAGGTACAAACTCAGGATCCTTATAATTATTTGGGTTTTAGACTCACTGATCAAGCTGTTTTTCCCCAAAATTCGTAGAGATAACTTAAAGACCTTAAATGATTTTCAAAAATTGTTGGGTGATATTAATTGGCTTCGCCCCTATTTAAAGCTTACTACAGGGGAGTTAAAACCTTTATTTGATATTCTTAAAGGGAGTTCTGATCCCACTTCCCCTAGATCCCTAACCTCAGAAGGATTGCTGGCCTTACAACTAGTGGAAAAGTCTATTGAAGAGCAATTCGTTACCTATATAGATTACTCCCTGCCGCTGCACCTGTTAATTTTTAATACGACTCATGTGCCTACGGGACTGCTATGGCAAAAATTTCCTATAATGTGGATACATTCAAGGATTTCTCCCAAACGTAATATCTTGCCATATCACGAAGCAGTGGCTCAGATGATTATCACTGGAAGAAGGCAGGCATTGACTTATTTCGGAAAAGAGCCAGATATCATTGTTCAGCCTTACAGCATAAGTCAAGACACTTGGCTGAAACAGCATAGTACAGATTGGTTGCTTGCACAAATAGGGTTTAATGGAATTATAGACAACCACTACCCTCAAGATAGGTTAATAAAATTTTTAAATGTACATGATATGATATTTCCTAAGATGACTTCTTTACAGCCTTTAAATAATGCTCTATTGATTTTTACTGATGGCTCCTCTAAAGGGCGAGCTGGATATCTTATTAATGATCAACAGGTTATCGTAGAGACTCCTGGTCTCTCGGCTCAGCTAGCCGAATTAACAGCAGTGCTAAAGATCTTTCAGTCTGTACATGAGGTTTTTAATATTTTTACTGACAGTTTATATGTTGCTCAATCAGTACCCTTATTGGAAACCTGTGGCACGTTTAACTTCAATACGCCATCAGGATCCTTATTTTCAGAATTGCAAAACATCATTCTTGCCCGGAAAAATCCGTTTTATATTGGCCACATACGGTCTCACTCTGGTCTTCCTGGGCCTCTGGCCGAGGGTAATGATCGCATTGACAGGGCTCTAATAGGAGAAGCTTTAGTTTCAAATCCTGTGGCTCTGGCCCAACGTGATCATGAAAGGTTTCACCTCTCTAGCCACACCCTAAGGCTCCGCCATAAAATCACCAAGGAGCAAGCAAGAATGATTGTAAAACAATGTCCTAAATGTATTACATTATCTCCAGTGCCACATCTAGGAGTCAATCCTAGAGGCCTTATGCCTAATCATATTTGGCAAATGGATATAACCCATTATGCAGAATTTGGAAAACTAAAATATATACATGTTTGCATTGATACCTGTTCAGGATTTCTCTTTGCTTCCCTGCATACAGGGGAGGCTTCAAAAAACGTAATTGATCATTGCCTACAAGCCTTTAATACCATGGGGTTGCCTAAGCTTATTAAGACAGATAACGGGCCATCTTATTCTAGTAAAAACTTTATTACATTCTGTAAAGAATTCGGTATCAAACATAAAACTGGAATTCCTTACAACCCCATGGGACAAGGAATAGTTGAACGTGCTCATAGCACCTTAAAAAATTGGCTTTTTAAAACAAAAGAGGGGCATCTATATCCCCCAAGGTCACCAAAGGCTCACCTTGCCTTTACCTTATTTGTCCTAAACTTTTTGCAAACTGACATTAAAGGTCAGTCTGCAGCGGAACACCACTGGCACCCAGTTACTTCTAATTCTTATGCATTGGTAAAATGGAAGGACGCCCTGACTAATAAATGGAAGGGTCCAGATCCAGTTCTAATCTGGGGAAGAGGCTCGGTTTGTGTTTTTTCACGAGATGAAGATGAAGCACGGTGGCTACCAGAGAGATTAATTCGTCAGGTAAACACAGATTCTGTCTCTCCTCGTAAGTATCATTCTAAAGACTAAAATTCCTCTTGTGCTGAGAGTGGAAGCTCTCAGAAAAAATTGTTTTCCTCTGAGCCAAATCCCCTACAGGAGGCTGGAGACTAGCTTTAGCTTTACAATTTGCATCTAAATAAAGTACCTTGACTTCTCCGAACAGAAAATTTACATTACTACACTCTCATTGTTTAGAATTCTTCCTTCTCTCAAGCAGGTCAATCTACATTCTCCGGTTCTCCACCCCTACAAGCAAACAGGTGGTATTGCTAATCTCCCTTCCAAAGACATCCCAGCATGTGGCTTTTCAGTCTAAGATAGGATTTGGATTTAACAGGAGAGCTAGGGAAGTAGAAATTTCATATATATTTACAAAGATTAGTTCTTATTTTGATAAAGATAGGCTTAGTCCCTTAGCTGGCCTCTGGCTTTTCACCCTTGCTGTTACTGCAAGGTGTCCTTAGTTCCTCAGGCTACTGGGAATAACAGGGATGAAGAGGAAAGACTTTCAGCTCCTATTTTAACCAAAAATTAATGGTGTTAATACTGACATAATTCTTGTCTAGGCCTTGCTAAATCTGAGGTTGACAAGTCTCATATAGAGACCTCGCAATAACTCAGAATTGCGCTACTGATTCATAATCATATGAATACGGTATGGGTACCGCTTGGCGCAGGAGATTACTGCGGAGGGAAGGTCCAGTTTGACCGTTTCTGAGTTCCCTGTGCGACACACCTGATTTGAAGGAGGTTGGTATCCGATTCCAGCTAAAAACCAAAAATACTTAAGGCTCTGCCTCCCCTCCCCAAAAGATACCAAGAGCCACAGATGTGAGTTGTTACAATGCTCACGGGAGGAATCAGGCCAATGTCCACCCAAGTCAAGGTTAAAGGCCCACTCATCTACGGATGAGAAAATCATTTGATCACCTCTGTTAAGCATTGCCTATTTAAACTTAATTAATAGGGGGGAGAGAGGTTGGAGACCTTGCTGTTGTAAGAGCAGGCCCTTCACTGCCTCCCACCCAAAAAAATAAAAAAGCCAATTGGCCTTGTACTAGGAGCCAGCCAGTCTTAACCCCTTCTCCCTGTCCCCCTGCCTTTCACCCAAAATTGTGGATAATTATCAGCTCAGTGTTATTCTAAATCGTTTAGTTAAACTCAGCCAGGGTTTCAACGCCCTACTTAAAATGCAAACAGGTAGCTACCTATTCAGCACTAATTAGCATTATAAAGTCAGAGCCTACAGCCCAGCGCTGCTATTCAGTCAGTGCCTTAAAGACAGTCTTAGCCAGATACAGTTTACCATTAGAAAAGTTAGGGAACCCCACGGAAACAAGTTTTTTCTTTAGCCCTAGGAACTCAGGCAGAACTATTGAACATAGATAATTTTTCTGCCACAGACCACCCCCTTTTTATTTTTGTTTTGTTATCTAATGGGGGGAAATGTGGCCTCCCTTCCCCCAGCCTGGAACCTGCCTGCTCAAGGGTGGAGCTACCGGCTCATTCGTCCTGCCACGCCTACCTACTGCTGGAACCTGCCTTTGCCGTCTGGAGGCACACACGTGTTCGTCCTGCTACTGGACCCCGAGTTACTTGGCGGGAAATTGGGTTCCCTCCCCCTTCCTTTATTAACTGAGTGTCTGGAATTAATAAAATTGAGTCTTGATCAGAATGTTTGTTGTCTTGACTCCATTGTTTCTTCCGCCCCGTCTAGTTACCTCTCTTTCAGCCTGAACTGCCATTTTCAGTTGAACCATTCGTGTTGTGGACCGCGGGCGGGCCGCAACAAGCAAGAGCAGTGCGTGCTTTTACACGATGAGACATCACTCCAGCGCTAGTTTAATAATTATCCTCCTATCAGCTGGGATGACAGATGCTAAGGGAGCTTCTATTAAATAACAAATAAATAAATAAAGTAATAAAATTACACCAGTGAAGGGAAGAGCAGTTGTCTGCATCTATCATGCCATTTCAGGGTAGCCTTTTCCCAAAGTTCTGCTATTCTGTGAAACAAGGTTGACCCCACAAAGCCAGAAGAGAGTCCTTCTCAGTTCTGGAAGGCTCCCCCTTTCGTTCCTTACTATTGATAGTTACTCTCATATTCATCAATCCTCTTTAACTATAGAAGCCTTGGACAGCTGAGAGATAAATGTCCAAAAAGTCCAAGCTGTAGGCATCTAGGCATCTGTCATTCTAAGTCTCCTCTGTATGTGTGTATATGTATTTTACTACCAAGTGCTATTTACTATAATATATGCCTCAGATTTCCTATATAGATAACTCCAGTACTGTGAAGAAATAAAACCTTTGCTGATAATGAATCAATTTGTGTGGCTGAAGCATATCTTCAAAGCATCTCAAGAGAAAGAATTCTTACTGAATAGCACAGGAGCAATCTACCTGACAAAGGAAGAACCTCCATCATTCCTGCAACTTCATAGTAAGATGCAAAAGACACTGGCAGGCAAACCTCCCAGCTCTGAATGAGGTTCCATAATCCTTTTATTCCTAGTGATTTGAATGCTTCTAGCTCTGCACAGCAACTGTTCTGTCTAGTCTCAAAACTTCTAACTAGGGTACTGGAGAGATGGCTCCTAGCACCAACACTGAGGTTCACAACTATCAGTAACTCCGGGTATAGGTGAGCTGATGCCCTCTTCTGACCTCTACAGGCACTGTATCCACATGATGTACATACATGAAAAAATTAAAATGAGGGCTGGAGAGATGGCTCAGCAGTGAAGAGCACTGACTGCTCTTCTAGGGGTCCTGAATTCAACTCCCAGCAACCACATGGTGGCTCACAACCATCTGTACAGTGTACTCATATACAAAAAAAAATAAATAATTCCTAAAAAAATTTTTTTAATTAAAATGAAATAAATATAAAAAAAAACAGTATCTCCTTAATGTCGATGGGAACTTGACTTCACACTGTGAAAACAGAGGTGTATGCTCCCTCAGCTTTCCCCGCCACATCAAAACAGCCCTTCGTTCTTCCACTCCTAACACGGCCTATTCTCTTGGGTAGAAGACCTTTTCAACCTCCTGTATCTTGTACCTCCTGTCTTCCTCTTTCTTGCTTGAGCCTCTCATTTCTGTGGGTACCTTTCTCTGTGGTCTTTCTGAGAAGGGTGATCAGTGGTAACTTTTTGTTCTTTTGCAGGCTGAGAGAAGTTTCGATCTATTCCCCCGCTGGGTTGATAGTCTGGTTGAGAAAGTTTACAATAGAGAAAACTACAATGTCCCAGCAGATTGCAGAAGATATCTTTTACTGATTATACTCATGCTTTCACACACTGCAGTTGGGAATAAAATATACACTTGTCTTTGGAAACATGTCTGGTCTCCAGGATGATGTAGTGTGGGTACTTCATACACTGGCCTAAAACATGGTAATCTGGATACTCAGGTCCTTGTTTTTGTTTTATAATTTTGGTTTTGTTTGTTTTGTTATTGTTTGCTTTGAAACAGAGTCACATGTATCAAGGGTTGGTCTCAAAGTCTGTATGTAGCCAGGACAACCTTGAACTTCTGATCTTCTTCCCTCTGCCTCCAAAGCACTGGGATTACAGGCTTGCACCATGTCTTAGGGTTTTTACTGCTGTGAACAGACACATGATCAAGGCAACTCTTATAAGGACAACATTGAATTGGGGCTGGCTTACAGATCCCCTTCAGAGGTTCAGTCCCTTATCATCAAGGTGGGAACATGGCAGCATCCAGGCAAGCATGGTGCAGGAGAAACTGAGAGTTCTACATCTTCATCTAAGGGCTGCTGGGAGAAGACTGGCACCCAGGCAGTTAGGACAAGGGTCTAAATGCCCGTGCCCACAGTGACACACCTACTCCAACAAGGCCGCACCTCCTAATGGTGCCATACCCTGTTCCAAGCATATACAAACCATCACACACCAAAATGCTGGACTTCAACTATTCTAGTTTTTATTTTCCAAATGCTCTGCTTATTCATTTTCCCTGTAGCACCCTGAGCTCTTTTCTTGATCTCTATGCTCTCAGCCTCTCTATCAACTCCTTTTCCCATCTCTATGACCCCCTTGGCAGTGTCTTGACTACCTTCTTTTCTGTGTAGTTTCCAAGTAGACTTTTCCTCTTGGCGTCTTCCTGCATACTGACAATCATAGCTTCAGTTAAATACACTGACCTTGTCAAATTATTATGTCTAGAGTTTTAACTTCTCCCCCAGCCCTGAACTCCCAATTTACTTGTGAGGTATCTGTACCTGGTATCCAAGATTCTGTGAATTTTACATCTCAGTTCTAGCTCCCAGCACTCTATGCTCCAATCTCATAACAATCAACTTGTTACCAGAAGATATCAAAAAGGTTAGCATCTTAATAGGCTCAAAACAAAAGTCATCTGTTTAGTCAAACTTCTCTGATTTCCTCCTGTCCTAAACAGAGTGGATAAATCATTCTCGGAGGCAGTTCATAGCATCATAGTTCATGATGCTGTCTCACCGTGACCCAATCTATGAACTGAGCCGACACTGGGAGCCTCTTGAAAGAGTGGGTTACCTTCTGTTAATATCAACTCCACCTTCAACACCTACTTAACATTCACTAAATAGCTACAGCTGTCAATTTGTCATTTCTGGTATGACTGTAAAAATTACTTTTAACTTTGTGTATGTGTGTTCATTTCTGGGGTGGAAGTGCCCAGACAAGTACGGTGCTCCAGGAGGCTAGAGGTGTCAGATCCCAGGGAGCAGGAATTACAGGCAGTTGTGAACCACCTGACATGGATGCTGGGAACTAAACTCGGGTTCTCTGGAAGAGCAGTACATGTTCCTAGCAAGCCCTAAATTATAGGCATTTCAAATGAACATATAATATAAACATCTGACAATGCAATCCATCATTACACACACAATGTAACTGGAAACCTAACCCATTAGAAAAACACATAAAAACACTTCAAAAATACACCTGTGGTTATTTTAAAATCATAAAGGTTTTTATATTAAATCAAGTTTTCTAGTCTAATATAAAGAAACACCTTTCATAGTCACTTGCACATATATCAATCAGAACTTAGAAAGATTATTCAGTTTTCAAATCACTTGCTCTTCCAAGCAAATAACCAAAAAATTTCCTTAGAACACTGAACATTTGGTTTTTGAAAAGATCAAAAACAAGACAACAATAACACCACCAACAAAAAGACAAACAGAAATCTTTTTAGAAAGTCTCCCCCATACAAAAATGTCAGCGGTGGATAATGCCCAAGCACCAAAGGCCTGCCAACTCCGGACCATTTTTTTCCAGAGATGTTAAGTGATTACGGAGTAAAGAAAAGACACCCTGCCTCTGGACTGGAGCCTCGCTGCTATGGGCACTGTAAAGCTGAATAAAGAATATCATTCATATTCACGGGGTAGGCCTTTGTTTACTTTAGTTTTTATTCTTTTTTTTTTTTTTAACCAAGCCCTAATGCCAACTCTTACTCCCCCACCCCTTTTCCTGTTGAACTGATGCTATGTTAGATACAAGCACAAACATCTCGTGGTTTAAATCCATCCAATTGTTTGAGAAGGCATACGTGCTGGGCCATCGAAACCAAAACATTAGAGCTAGGAATTTTGATGAAGATAATAATTGCTTACAGACCATCTTGTTTTAACTTGCTCCACAAAGAGCACAGTTCTCTGCCACACTTTCATCACAGGCTTTTTTCACTGCAGAATCGCCAATATAATTAACCCTTTTAGAAGGGAGATTAGCTGTAGGTTAGGTCATAAGGAAGTTATCAATTAGATTCCATCATCTTCAAAATTTCACTTACCTACACTTTTGATTGTTTCATGGCTGACTTGAGCGTACTTTTTACTGCTCATTTCTCCTCTGTACAGTTCATTTCCAGAAGCCTTAGCTGGGTCAGTAATTTCCTTGTATCTTAGGTCACTTCTAGGGCCTTTTGTAGGTCCACAGAGTTGTGTTGCATCTGAAAGCTATGCCAGGACACTGTGTCTCAGTTTGGAGTGGTTCTTTTACTCCTTCCTGCTCCAGTTCAATTGTTTTATTTTTATCACCCGTGAACCTAATACAATGGTGTTCTGTTTTGTTTTGTTGAGAAAGGGTCTCATACAGCCCAGGCTGGCCTCACTATATATTAAAAATGACCTTGACCTACAATTCTCCTGCCTTGACCTAAGTGCTGGGATTATAGATGCATGCCACTCTATGCAGTACTAGGGAACTGAACTCAGGGGTTCATGTATGCCTCACAAGTACTCTACTAACTGAGCCACATCTTCAGACACAGACACACAGACACACGCACACAAGCAGTTATTTTTAGACAAATCTTACTAGGTAGCCCTGGCTGGTCTCAAACTCACAGTGCTCTGCCTCCTGAGTGCTGGGATTAAAGGCATGCATCACTGTGAGGCAGTGGACCATGCCAGGAAACTTGGTAAGGTTAAATGGGTTCAGAGACCCTGGGATCTATCTGAGGACAGTAGGCATCTCCCTGCTCCTCACCTGATTCTTGGTCCAGAACACATAACCACACTCCCCACAAAGGAATGTGACCAATGGTCACGTAGATCAGAACAGAGTTCTTCATGCTAATGAGGTATCTAGATGGACCCTGAGGTAAGTTTAACCAATAAGCTTCCCGTCCCAGACAATCCTTTCTGAAAAAGGTATTTAATCTCTGGTCCACCCAGAGGAAGTAGTATGCACCCAATTTCCATGAAGAACAGTCAATAAACGGTATAGATAAGCCTGGACTGTCTCTTTCGTCAAGAACCTCTGTGGGGAACATGGAGAAGGCCTTTATCTACAGGCCACGCCATCTAAAAAGCCTCCCTCAGAAGCACCCTCTGCCAGAGTTCCCCTTCTCCACTCCCAGACTCCCCAACTCCCTCCCCCACCACAGGCCCACTTTGTTCCCAACTCCCCTCCACTCCAGAGGCATCTGGATGCCCCTGGCCCCAGGCTCTTCCTTGCAGGCCCATGGGCCCCCTCTGTTCCAACTGTGCAAGGTATCCAGCGGCAACTGGATGCCCAGGAATCGGGGAACTCCAGCTTTGGCCTACACAGTTTCTCACTCCGGCTGAGGCCCCCCCACCCAAGGCTGCATTCTCTGACCTGCTAGGCGGGGCATTGGCGATTCCCACAAACCCAGCACCCAATGGCAGCACGGGGTAAATACAGTCTATCCACTCCTGCCCAAGCGGAATTTCCACACCCCAGCAGCAAAGCGAAATGCGGAACTACATACCACCATGCCCAGCTTCAATCATATTGTTTAAGGGCCCTTCCATGACAGGACTTTAGGGAGGCTGGGGTGAGTTCAGTGCCTGAGAGGATGCTAATAGTAGTTTGTCGACTGAGAAAAAGAACCAAGGTCAGTTATCTGCGGGTGTCCTCCTGCTTCTTTGGGTTTCCTAGTCTCCATTTTCTCTATGCAGCTAGAAGTCCTAGAAATTGAGGTACATTAAGAATTGTGGGGCTGAGTGGGCGGTGGTGGCACACGCCTTTAATCCCAGCACTCGGGAAGCAGAGGCAGGCAGATTTCTGAGTTTGAGGCCAGCCAGGTCTACAAAGTGAGTTCCAGGACAGCCAGAGAAACCCTGTCTCAAAAAAACCAAAAAAAAAAAAAAAAAAAAAAAAAAGAAAGAAAAAAGAAAAGAATTGTTGGGTTGAGCTAAATCATTCTTCATGATCAAATGGCTGTAGAATCAAGCAGTCCAGAAGTCAACAGGGCTTCGAAGCAAAGGTAAAAAGTCATGAACAGTCTAGGCAGTCACCCACAAGATTAAGGGGAACTAGGGAGAACCCAGGATTTGCTAAACCCTTGGGAGAATTCTGGAGACCTCACTCAGAAACTATGCTGACTTTTGTTTCTCTCAAGAGCAGAGGGCCCTCTATCTCAGAAGTCTTCCATTTCAGAGTGTGACAGCAAAGGCTATAACTACCACCTAAGCCCCTCAAAAGGAGAAAGATGAAAGAGACCTATGTTGTTCAGAAGAACTAAGGGGTTGCCTGGACACTGTGGTACATGCTTTTAATCCCAGCACTCAGGAGGAAGTAGCAAGCAGGTCTCTGTGAATTCAAGACCAGTCTGTTCCAGGACAAAGCAAGTTCCAGCACAGCTAACAGAGAAACTCTGTCTTAACACCCACCCCCAACACCTCTGTGTGTTTGAGTGTACATATACATCACACACACACATATGCACAAATGTAGGTCAGAGGACAGCCTACTGGAACCTCCTTCCACATGTGGGTCCTAGAGACTGAACTCAGGTCACCAGGCTTGCTTGGCAGCCAAGTATTTTACCTGCTGAGTCTTTTTTTTTTTTTTTTTTTTTTTTTTTTTTTTTTTGAGACGTGTAGCCCTGGAGGTCCTGGAACTCACCCTGCCAGGCTGGCCTCAAACTCAGAAGCCTGCCTCTGCCTTCCAAGTGCTGGGATTAGAGGTATGCGCCACCACTGCCCGGCTCTGCTGAATCATCTTTTAGGACCCAAGTTACTTATTATATTTTAAATTTTTTTTTATTTATTTTAGGTATATGAGTACACTGTAGCCCTGCTTCATATGTTTAAACCTTTAGTTTCTCATTAATGAAGTCTATCTGTGTAACTGCAGAAACCTAAATCCTTCCTACTTTTGGTCTTCTAAATAGGCTTAGTTAGTCATGTCCGTTTGCATGTACATGTTCCGCATCAATGCTAAAGTCAGGGTAGGAGAAGGTGCTGCCTGGCTGAGGTTGTTCCATGGCCAAGGTCTAATGGTAGAAATTAAGTCTGAGCCTCTAACCTGTATATATTCTTCCCATTCTCCTCCCACTGGGAATTGTGTTTCCTCCTCTACTTTGTTTTCCCCTGAAAATCTGCTGTTTGCACTGCTTCTTGCCATTTGGAGGCCTCTGGATGTTCTAATCTATGGCCTTGTTCTGAGATTGGACCAGAGATGTAGTCTTAGTCTGAAGCATTTGTGTGGCATCAGAGCTCCGGTCTGAGCCACACCATGAATTCCTTCTCTTGCCACTGGTCCCACACTGATCACTTCCAGGTCTATCTTCTGTCCCTCATCCCAGCCACTGCTGCCTGCAGTTCTGGTGCTTAACCAGCAGGATAAAGGAATTAAGTATTGTCAGGTTTATCTAGCAATACTAGGGAGAGAAGATGGAAACCTGTTCACAACTAACAGTAATATTAAGTGGTTGTTTCTTTTTGTGTCTCAAGATCATTGCCTTTTTAAAAAAGATTTATTTATTTTGATTTTATGAGTGAGTGTTTTGCCTGCATGTATGCTTGTGTATCATGTGCATGCAGTGCCCATAGAGGCCATAGAGGGCATCAGATCCCCTGGAACTGGAGTTACCATGTGAGTTAACATGTGGTGCTAGGATCCTTAGTTTTTGTTTTGTTTTTGAGAGAAGGTCTCACTGTGTTTGGCCTGGAACCTGCTATGTAGACCAGGCTACCTTTAAACCCACTAAGATTCACCTGCCTCTGCATCTGGAGTACTGAGATTAAAGACATATGCCATCATGTCTGCCTCCTTTATAAATTTTTAATTACATTAGCTGTATGCACGTGTGTGCATTCTCTCCTTCCACGTGTCACTGAGGATTGAACTTGGGTCATCAAGCTTGGTGGCAAGGACCTTACCGACTGAACCATCTCTCCAGCCCCTAAATTGAGCTGCCGGACGCTTATCTCAAAGTCTGACAAAAGACTATTTCAAGTGCATTTTACTGAATTAACTATCACTTTCTCCTAGGCTATTACTAATGCAGACATCTCTCCCCTCACAGATGAGGTTCCTGACTCATGACACAGTACTTTGGTGTCCCATGAAGAAGTTCTAAGTGTGAAGGAGTTCAAGAAGACCCTCATCCCAGTTCCTAGGGAAGCTGGATCTAGACAGGGTAAACAGGAGCAAACAGTTTCCTGAAGCCGTGCCAAAGCTCTATGTCAACTGCCCGGCAGGAAATGCTTTCAGAGGATGGAGATAAACAGACTATCATATTTTGGGGTGAAAATATTCTCTCTGGCTCCTCACAAAACAAATGCACTGGATTTAATGGTGAACAGAAAAGGGCACCAAGAACATCTGAACGACAGACCCTGTGGGGGAGGTGGCAGCAGGGAGGTGGCAGCCACACAGGCTGCCCTTCACGTCTAGCTTCCCATGACTCTCACGGCTCCACAGGCATGTAGACTACATGTCTTCTGGAAATGTCATGCTTAAGTAAATCTTGTTTTTCTAGTAGTTTCCATCATAGTTTTACGAGAAATTTCTATTTTAGAAGCAGCATTAAATACTTTTATTTTTTTATAAGATCTTACTCTGTAACCAAGTCTGGCCTGGAACCTACTACGCGGCCTGAGCTAGATTTGAAATCACAGTTATCCTCCTGCCTCAGTTTCTTCCTTCCTTCCTTTCTTTTTTTTTTTTTTTTAAGATTTATTTATTTATTATATGTAAGTACACTGTAGCTGTTTTCAGATGCACCAGAAGAGGGCGTCAGATCTCATTACAGATGATTGTGAGCCACCATGTGGTTACTGGGATTTGAACTCAGGACCTTCGGAAGAGCAGTCAGTGCTCTTAACCACTAAGTCATTTCTCCAGCCCCCTACCTCAGTTTCTTACATGCTGAGATTACAAGCATAAGCCATAACACCTGTCTTTAAAAATGAACAAACAAGTTTATTTTTCTTCAACTAGAGGAGAAAGTTGATTCAATTCCCAGCACCCACATGATAGATTCACAACGGTCTGTAACTCCAGTCCCAAAAGATCTGACACACTTTTCTTCCCTTCAAAGGCAACAGGCATGCATGTGGTGCACACGCATGTATGTAGGCAAAACATCCATATACATAAATATAAAACAACTTTTTGTTTCTTGGTTTGTTTGGGGTTTTTGTTTGTTTGTTTGTTTGTTTTCATACTTTGAGAGTTTCTCTGTGAACCCTGGCTGCTCTGGAACTCGATCTGTAGACTAGGCTGGTCTTGAACTCAAAGATCCACTTGCATTTGCCTCCTGTGTACTGGGATTAAAGGTATTTGCCACCACTGCCCAATACAACATAAAACTTTTTTCAAGAAATTTATTTTCTTCTTTTGTGGGGAAAAGAGGTATTGTCACTGACCCAGGCTGGCCTTGAACTCTCAATACAGACATCGATGACCTTGAGTTGGTCTTCTGCCTTCGCTTACTGGATGCTGACATTACTGGCATGTGCACCACACTCAGTATGGTGCTGGGGCTCAAACCCAGGTCTTCCTGCATCCTAGGCAAGCACTCTACCCAGTTGAGCCTAATCCCCTGCCTTATTGGATTTTTCTTTCGTTTCCCTTCCATCTGTATCTTCTACAGTCTCTACATGGTTCTCCTGTCTTTGACTCTTGAATACTGGGGTTAGATATATGCCACCACACCTAGTTCTTAATAAACCTTAGCACTTTTTTTCTTTCTTACACTTTTTACATAACCATAAAAATTCCAAAACCTGCTGGATCCATTATCTCAGTTTTTCCTACCATCCAGTTTTCTAAGGGTTTGAACAGCAGGTAAGCTGGTTTAGTAATATGGTTGTAGCCTAAGATAAAGAAATTCATAGGGTTGGGTCTAGAGCAAATCACTCCAAAATCTCTTTCAGTACATTTGCATCTACCCCCACTGTGTCTCAGAAAGAATATCCAACAATTACACCTTTACTAACGCTGCAGAAAGATTATGACTGAAAAGGCGACTACCAACCAAAGAAATCTGCTGTCCTCCATAAGTCCACCTGGCCTTTTTCTGTCTCCTTTCTCTGCTGGCCATCAGTGCTATTCAGTTCCAATCCCAACCACTTATGGTCACTTTCCCCTTCCTAACGTTAGGAGTTTCCTCTGTCCCAACCCACTTCATGTTCAATCTTGCCCAGAAACAATAAGGAACAAAACTCTCATAGTCCAAGAAACAACTCACATACAAGGGATCCATTTCTGTACCTGCTGTGCCTCAGCCTACTCAGGCACCTCTGAGACATCTGGGGTCCTTCCCTACATCCCATGTTCATGTTCCACCAGGGTTACTTCCAATACAGGGCATCTCTGCCTTACTTATTATAGAGGAGCAGCAGAAAAATTAAAGAAACTTTGTGTGGAACCTTTCATGTTTGCTCCTCAACATGAGAAAGAGGAGGATTCTGGTATGATGGAGGAATAGGAAACAACAGGAGCCCTTCTCCTACTTAGACAATAATTGCATAAGCAGAACCTGTTAGATATAACTGCTTTGGAACTCTGGGATTTACTGAAGGGCTGCAGCTTCCACAGTGACTCTTGGTCAGTAAATTCCAATGAACGAGTCGATCTGAGCTCTTAGCATGGCAGAGGCTACCCATTGCCCCAACCCATGTCAGACAGCCATGACTATGCTCCTTACACGAAGCTTATGGCAGACAGTTTGGACAAAAAGAACTTTCCTCAAATCACTGGGATGTGTGCTCAGACTATTGACTGTATCTTCTAAGCACAAAAGTGTAAGCACTGGGGCCCTGCAGAAGACAAACACGTCCAGAAGCCAGTTTGAACCAGGTTCGTCCCCCAAAGGCCTGTGTTTTGGTTTAGTTGCCAACTTGGCGCTATCATGAGGTGCTATAGGTCACAGAGGTTTTCCCTAGTTTTTCCTTCATAACCCACTCATAAACAACGGTGTTCCTTTGCATATTCCCTGTCAGGATGTTCCCCATCTTGCCACAGGCCCAAGAGCAAGGGAGCTCACTTCTTATATACTGAACTAAGTAAAAGACATCTTTTATCTTTATAAACTGATTATCTCTGGTATTTTTTTATAGTAATGGAAAATGGCTTATGTAATTCAGGCAAGTAGCCATTGTTGTTCCAAGAATGAACTTAGACTCTTATCTAATTCCATATACAAAAAAATTAATTCAATATGAATCAAAGACCTAAGCATAAGGCCCAAAACAATAAATAACTCCTAGAAGAAAACCTAAGACAAACGTGTCAAAACACTGAATTTGGCAGTGATTTTTTTTTAACATAACCAAAGCACAGGAACAGAAGGAAAGATAAACTAGATTTCACAAGAATCTTAAATTTCACACATCAAATAATACTCCAACAGAGAATAAAAGTAAACCCACAGAATGTGAGAAACCACCTTTACAGCCTTTTGCTAATAAGGAATTTATATCCAATATTTAGATACTAAAATTCAGTATCTGAAATAATCAAAAATCAAAACAAAGAACTTGAATAGACACTAGGGAAAAAAAGATTTACATAAGGATGATGAGCCCACCCTAAATTTCATCCCATTCCCAAAACATCCAAGGTAGAAGAGGAGAAAAGACTGGCAAGATCCCATTACAAAATGAATAGGCGCTGGAGTTAGTGGCGCATGCCTTTTTTGTAATCCTAGCATTTGAGAGGCAGAGGCAGGTGGATCTGAGTTCAGGGCCAGCCTGATCTACAGAGCAAGTTCTAGGAGAGCCAGGGCTACACAGAGAAACCCTGTGGAGTTGATGGAGGAGGAAAGAAAGAGAGAAGTGGGTGTGGTAGTATACCCCCTTTTGCTGGGCTGTGGGTATAGGGGAAGACGGGGGTGGGAGAGAGCCCACGTCGGGCCAGAGTTCCTGTGCTCTGGGCAGGCAGACACAGGAGGACTGCCAGACGCGTTCCACTGGGTCCCGGGTGGATATCTGGCTGTGTGAAGCCACTGACCCCACTCAGCAGGGGGTGGACAAGGGGCAGCCCCCGTACCAGGTTCTCAGTCTCCAGCATCCCACACTGGATATAGCAGAGGAGCTGAGAACAGAATAGGGCCCCAGGGCAGCACCAGGCCCTGGAGATACAGGAAGGGAGGGCAGGGGGAAAGAAGATCCCATGCAGGTGAGAGTCCTGAGTCCAGTCCGTGGCTGGAGCACAGGAAGGCCTTCCATCAGGAGGTTAGAAATGGCTCATTAGAAGAAAGCCTATCCCATCGTCCAAGCACAGCAGGCCTTGATGAACAGAGACAGTCTATGGTTTTAGAGCTTTATTGTAGAAAGGCAGGGGGAAGAGAGAACGTAGAAAGAGAGAGAGACTAACCATGGCCAAGAGAAGAGAAGGGGGAAAGAGAAAGAGAGAGAGAGGAAAGACTAGAGAGTAAGAGGTTAGAGAGTAAGGGAAAACGAGTAGAGAGATAAGAGGGAGAGAATGAGGTGGGGCCAAGCGGCCCCTCTTATAGTGGGCTTGTCATCTTGTTGTTGCTAGGTAACTGGGAGTCTAGCCTGAAGGTCAGAAGCTTAGGACATTGTGTACATGACTAAAAGCCACGCTTCTCCTGTGGGGGCCGTGGGGGCGGTAACTTCTACAGGAGCCAGGGGTCCAGGAGACATGAGGGAACGCCTTCCATCCCATGTAGGTGAAAATTATCTCCACTGGATCCTACCGGGGTTCACGACTTCAGCTCGACTGGAGACAAAGCTGTCTTTTTTGCCCCACACCCTTTAATCCAGAGGCAGGTGGCAGGTAAATCTCTCCAAGTTTAAGGCCAGCCTAATCTACATAGCAAGTTCTAGGACAGCCAAAGCTACATAGAGACCTTTCTTAGAGAGAGAAAGAGAGAGAGAGAGAGAAATGGACACACTAATCAGCCCCCACTCAGACCTTAAAGAAATGAAAAAGATTAGTGTCATACTGTAAATTTCTATCCACAGATTAGACAGTTTAAATGAAATAGACAAGCCGGGCGTGGTGGCGCACGCCTTTAGTCCCAGCACTCGGGAGGCAGAGGCAGGCGGATTTCTGAGTTCGAGGCCAGCCTGGTCTACAAAGTGAGTGCCAGGACAGCCAGGGCTACACAGAGAAACCCTGTCTCGAAAAAAAAACCAAAAAAAAAAAAAAAAAAAAAAAAGAAATAGACAAATTCTTAGACAGAAAGTATGAGAATTGACTCAAAAAGGAAGAGAAAATATAGGTAGATCTAAAAGAAATTGAGTTAATTAAAAATCTCCTCACAAAGAAAAAGCTCAGGCACTGATGTTTTCAATCAGATAAGAATGGTACCATTCCTACAGAGACTCTTCCAGAAAATCAAACATTTCCTAAATCACTCTACAAGGTCAAAATCTTGTACCAATTCAAAGAAACAAAGCAAAAACAGACAAATAAAACAAAAAACAAAAACAAAAAAAACCCTAGAGATCAGAATCTCTCGTGAAAATACAAATAAATATTTTCAATAAAATATCAGCAAGCCAAATCCAGCAACATGTAAGAGGATTATACACAGTGTTGTGGGATTCATCCTAGAAATGAGAAATTGGCTTAATATCTAAACATAAACTAATATAACACTGATTAAAATAAAACCACATGGTCAGATCAACTAATGCACAGAAAAGCATTTGACAAAATCCAGCAATCTTTCATGATCAAAAAAAAGTCAACAAAACTAGTTGACCAGGACTAAACTAAAACTAGGTAGGACTAGAGGGGAATTTTCCCCAACCTAACTAAGAGCATCTAGCATCTACCAAGTTCCAAACACCAAACAGTGTGGTGATATAACTCTATAAACCCAGAACCAGAGAGGCAGTAGCAGGAAGGTTGTATGTTAAAACTAGTCTGATCTACACAGCAAACTCAAGGTCAAACTGACCCACCTAAGGCTCAAAGGGCAAGGGCCTGGAGATGTAGTATGGTGGGAGGGCTCGCACTAGCATACACTGGCCCTGTGTTTAGGATCTCTAGCACTGAGGAAATTCCAACCACTACATAGTAAATAACAGAAGATTCCAAACCAGGAACCAAGGTTTTCTTGTCATTTTTATTTAACGCTGTGTTGATAGCCAGTATTCAGAGGCAGAAATCCAGACTAAAATATTATGATTGAGGCAGGCATGGTGGCCTACACTTTTAATACCAGCAGGAGTCTGCATAAGGATTTCCAGGACTTCTCTACGTACCAGGGCTACATAGAGAGACTCTTAAAAAAAAAAAAAAAAAAAAAAAAGTTAAGATTGGCTAGTTGTCTCTTTTTTGTGGTGGGACCTAGCAATGTAGTTCATGGCCTTTAATTTCTGCTCCTCCTGTTTCAGACTCCTAAACAGCTGGACTTTAAAGGTGTGTAGCACCAAGCCCTCAGGTCAAATGTCTTCATGTATAGATGATCTGTAGAAAATACCAAAAGATCCACAAAAAGCCCCCCACTAGGATTAATAAATTCATTAATGTCCAGGAGAAAAGGCCAACTATATTCCTATACTCTAGCAATAAGTAACCTGAAAGTCAAAGATAAAACTATTATGTTCATAATAGCATAAAATATTTAATATATTTGTGACAAGAAATGCAGGACTGAACTGGGCCTGGTGTTATACAGTTGTAATTGCAGTACTTAGGAGATGTAGGTGAGAGAATCTTGAATTCAAAGTCATCCTCAGCTATGCTTCAAGATTGGAGTTAGCTGGGTGTGGTGGTAGATGCCTTTCATCCCAGCACTTGGAAAGCAGAGGTAGGCAAAGACTGAGTTCCAGACCAGTCAGGTCTATATTGTACAAAATGAGACCTTGTCTAAAACAACTAAATAAATAAAATTAAAACTATGTTGTATGTGTGTGTGCATGTGTGTGTGTGTGTCCTATTTCAAAAACAAATAAAAAATGGAGGGGAAGGGAGGAGGCAGGAAGGAGGAAGGGAGGGAGAAAAGGAAGAACAACTATCATGATAAGTTAATATTGATTGCCACCATGTCAGAATATAAACACCCAGGATATATATCACCTAAGAGACAAGCCTGTGGGTACACCTGTGACAGATTGTCTTGATTAGGTTAACTGAGGCAGGAAGACCAAGAGTGAATGGCACCATTCCCTGGGCTTGGGTCCTGGACTCCATAAAGAATGAGAAAGCTAGCTGAACACCAGCAATCACTGACAAAGAGAATATACCTGGAAACATTAAATCAGGTACTGAGCAGCCTTTTATTAAATCCTCTAAACTGCACTCAGGATGGGAAGGGAGTGTAGCCCCAGGGAGCATTATGTGAACTTTATAGGGGACAGGACAGAAGTAAGAGTGACATTAGCCGGTCAAGCCCTGATTACCAGCAGAACATTTTCCAAATAAGGGTATGGGAGCATGGTATCTAATGCAGCCTGGTACAACATTTCAGCTGCAGATCCCATCACTGTCTTGTAAGGAACTCACTGAAGGACCGAGACAAAACAGTGTCACCAGTGTTACTCCCTATCCATCATTCATCTCCACTTCCTGGTTGTGGATGCAACATGAACGGCAGTTTCAATCGCCGGCTGGCAAGACCTCCCAGTACCCTGAAGCTGTGAGGCACAGTGATCTACCTTTCTAGATTTTGCCAGAGTATTTTATCACAGCAATAGGAAAAGAAAGATACAAACAATAATCACTCTACAACATTGATAAAACTCAAGAAAACTGAAGTAAATGTACAGGTATTCTATGTCCATGAGTTCAAAAGTCCAATGTGTTCTTAAGATTTACTTATGTATATTTGTATGTGCCTGTGTGTGCATGCGTGTGCGTGTGTCACAGGTGTGTATGAGTGACTATGGAGACCCAGAGAGGACAGTAGCGAGGTGCTCATTGTAGGTGCTAGGACACAAACACAGGTCCTCCAGAGGAGCAGTGAACCCTCTTAGTCACTGGGCCATCTCCCTAGCCATCCAATACTATTTAGATTGCAGTTCTTCCCAAACTCACCTGAAAATTCAACTCAATCCCTGTCAGAACCCCAAAAGTCTTTATGTAGGGGTGGTTCTGATGTAGGTCCTGTTCCCCAATTGGCTCCTTTTTTTTTAAGATTTATTTATTATAAATAAGTACACTGTAGCTGGCTTCAGATGCACCAGAAGAGGGTATCAGATCTCATTATGGGTGGTTGTGAGCCACCATGTGGTTGCTGGGATTTGAACTCAGGACCTTTGAAAGAGCAGTCAGTGCTCTTACCCACTGAGCCATCTCGCCAGCGCCCCCCTCCCCCATTGGTTCTTGATAGTGAAGATGCCACAGGCCAATTGCTAGGAGGAAGGAATAGGCAGGACTTTCAGGTCCATCCTCCCCTCCCCCCCAACCCTGCAGGCAAGCAAACAGACAGAAGAGAGAGCATACCCCCACCATGCTTTGTATGTAAAAAAGCCAACCAGTCATGTGAGATGTTGGGTAGAGCAACCACAGGCCTCTCCCGGCGGCAGAAGGACGGGATGCTGAGCTGAGACTAAAGGTAACTGAGTGGCTAAAGTTGAGGACGGATTTAGAATGCTGAGCTAAGAGTATTCGGGAGGGCATGCTAGCCTGGGAAGATTAATAATGCCCAGAAACTGAGCTAATAAGGCAAGCTGAAATTGAACAACAGTGTGTTTTACAATTGCAGATCCAATTTTCTCTGGGTTAGGGCAGGCGGAGCGGTCCATTCCTAGAGTTTAGGCGAGGTAGCAAAAGCTACCACACAACATCTTTATGTGGAACTTAACATATCTTTTAAAATATAAATGACCTAGAAAATCAAAACAACTTTGAAAAGTACAGAACACAGTTTGTATACTATGTTCTATACTTGATGTCTCAATTTCTAGACTTACCATAAACCTACGGCAATCAAGAGAGAATGGCTTACATGCATATGATCAATAGAACAGAGCAGAAATTAACTCCTGTATACTTATAGTCAGCTGACTTTTGACAAAAGTACAAATGCCACCCAATAAAGAGAGAATAGTCTTTTTGACAAACGGTATCTAAAGAGATGAGTTTATACCTTATTTAGCATATATACAAATTAAACTCAAATATTAAAACTTTAGAAGAAGAAAAAAATGCTTAATTAGGCAAAAATTACATATGATAGCAAAAGCACAACCCATAGAAGAAAATAGTAAAACTGGCCTCATCATAATTTAAGACTTAGTGCTTCAAAAAGACATCATTAATAAAATGAAAGGAGAGGGTGTGGAGAGATGGTTGAGTGGTTAAGAATACTTCCTGCCCTTCCAGAGGACCCAGATTCTATTCCCAGGACCCACATGGAGGCTCACAACTGTCAGTAACTCCAGTCCTAAGGAATCTGATGCCCCCTTCTGGCTTCCATGGGCACTACACGCACATGATGTACATACATACAAGCAGAAGAAACATCCATGTCTTCTACTGGCCTCCATGGGCACTGCAGGCTTTTGATGCATGTGCATACAAACAGGCAAAAGACTCATACACATAAAATAAATCTTGAAAGAAGAAATATATTTTAAATAAAATGAAAGTGCAGCTGGAGAGAGTGAGCAGTTAAAAGCACTTGCTGTTCTTGTTAAGGACTGGGGTTTAGTTCCCATCATCCACATGGCAGCTCACAACCACTATACCTCCAGTTCCAGGTGATAGTATGTCCTTTTCTAGTCTCTGTGGTCACCAGCACACACATTGTGCACATGCATCCACGCAGGTAAACACTCAAATACATATAAAATAAATCTTTTTTTTTAAAGAAAACAAATTAAATGGAGATGAGAAGCTTAATAGGTAAAATGCTTGCCATGCAAACATAGGGACCTGAGTTGGGACCACCCCAGATGCACCGCACCAACATAAAAGCTAAACATGGCAGTGTGCTATTCATTAACTGGTGCAGGGGAATCAGAGACAAGAGGATTTCTGGAGCTTGCAAGCCAGCTATTCTAGCCAAATTGGTGAGTTCCAGGCTCATTAAGAGATGCTGTTTCAAAACTTAAGATGGAACTCAATTGAGGACATCTAGTATCAAACCATAACCTACACACAGAGAGAGAGAGAGAGAGAGAGAGAGAGAGAGACTGTGTAATAATGGGAAAGACCTCTTCATAACGTCCCAACAACCAAACCAAAATATGATTCTGTTGAAGTTCACTCTGGGAAATTAAGAGTTTGTGAGGCTTACAGGGGGGACTGGGGAAGTTATAAGTAGCTTCCTGACCCACAAGCTATCACACAGGAAGGCCTGGATGTTGGCCCTTCCATTTGTCTTTCCCAGCTTATACACTCTAGCCTCTCTCTGAGACCTAGGCCTGCATACAAATTGCTTGAAGACTCAGGTAAAGAAAGGCACAATGATCCCCCCTACCTCTTCCTTCTATGAGGGAATGTCAACAGTCCACAGACACGGCGCACGCACATTTGCAAGCAAGAGCTGATGAAGATGGTGGCTGTTTTGCTCAGAGGACCACACTTTACCACACTCCCAACCCCACCCACCACAAAGAAAATGAAGGGCTCGGGGATATAGCTCAGTAGTAAAGCTACTTGACTAGTATGCAAAGGGCCCTGGGCATTTTAAACCCCAACAACGAAAAACTGAAAAAGAAAATGAAAAACAGAATATACTGTGATGGTATATTATATATTATTAAGTACATTGTATACATTTATATATTATTATATATTAATATATCATATTATTTGTATAATCTATAATTATTACAAACTGTAAATCTAATAAAGGGGGCTATATTCAGAATTTGAACTCTTATTGCCCAATAATAATTTTTAAAAACTACAGACAAACCATATTAAAACAGACAAAGGATTTTACCAGGTATTTCAGCAAAGGGCACACAGGAACAGCTAGAAATAACAAGAAACAGTCTACAGCAGCACCGGTCATTATGGAAATCCTAACTGAAGCCCCAAGAGACTGTCACTTCATACTCACACCAGCAGGAGGACTGCAACACAAAAAGGCAACAAACGCTAGAGTGGATACGGAAAAGCGGCCAGTTGTGGGAATATAAAACTGTGCAGCAACTTTGAATAACAGCCTGGCAGTTTCATATCATGTAAATATAAATTTATAATACTCTCAAAATTTTTACTTCAAAGTTTCTGCTCAAGAGAAATGAAAATGTCTAAAGTCTTAGAATGGATTATCAGAATAGGCCTCCAGGATGAAAATAGTTCCAAGTGATGAATAAACAAAATACAGTATATTCATATAATGGAATATTATTTATCCATAAAAAGGGATGACAATGTACTGAAATATACTATAACTCAGACAAGCCTCAAAGTAATCTAAATGAAAGAGACTGCTCCAAAGGGCCACATACCATATGATTTAATTTGTATGAATTGCCAGAAAAAGGCAAACTTATGGAGATGTCAATCAGAATAGAGGTTAACCTAGATCCTGAAGCAGAAGTGAGAATCATTCATCAATGGAAACTAGACTACTTTTTACTCATTTTTTATGTGTGTGAATATGGTACATGTGTGCCAAAGAAAGTGTATATAGGTCAGAGGACAACTTTTGGGAGTCCGTTCTCACCTTCCGCCATGTTAAAGGCAGGGTCTTGCTTGTTGCTACTGCTAGACTATATAATTCAAGGTGGCTAGTCCAGGAGTTCTAGCCAATTTCCTGTCCTCACCTCTTATGTCACTGTTGCAGAGTAGGGCTGACAGATGCACACTACAGATCCTGGCTTCTGGCATGGATTCCAAGGAATCTCAGGTAGCTAGGTTTGTGGGCAAATGTTTCTCTATTCACACTACTTCAGGACTGAGAATTCCTTTGTGTCCTGTGAGGGACCCACCCCCCACTGAGCAATGGTCCTTAAAGTGGAACTTTCTTCCCATTCACGCCCTGCTGCTCACCAGGGGGTGTCACTCCCGCTGAGACCCTGGGCTTTCACCATAGCCCCATGGTGTTCTGAAAGATATCTGATCCATTTCTTACTTTAAAAAGTGATGGGGGGCTGGTGAGATGGCTCAGTGGGTAAAAGCACCCGACTGCTCTTCCAAAGGTCCAGAGTTCAAATCCCAGCAACCACATGGTGGCTCACAACCACCCGAAATGAGATCTGACACCCTCTTCTGGTGTGTCTGAAGACAGCTACAGTGTACTTACATATAATAAATAAATAAATCTTAAAAAAAAAAAAAAGTGATGGGATTGATGCTTGAATGGTAGGTCCAGATCCCAGGACCAAAGAGACTGAAAGCCAGCCTGGTCTACATAGTAAGGGTTTGCACAGTGACACTGTCAAAAACAAACAAACAAATAAACCTCCAACAAAATTGTGTGACTCTGTTCTTCCAAGGGAGGAATGAGGAAGCTGCAGGAAGGGAATGACGGGATTCCCCACTCACCACTCCACTACATCCTCTATCAACCTGCCAAGAAATACCTGCCATCCCCTGGAGTCTTACCAGTCCCCTCACCCACAGTTCCAAGGCCTCCATCCCCTGCCTTGAGAGTTCTTCTGACAGAATACCCTTTCCCCAGCACTACCTCCTCAGTCGCGTTGGTCCGCTAGCCTCATCACCTCCTCACACAAAAGTGGTTCTGGAGTGGCGAGACCCCTGAATACGGTCCGAAAGAGCCGCTGCATGCACCTACTCTCACAAACGTTTTTAGCGCAACGAGCCACGGGATCCAGACTGACCTGTCGCGGCGAGAAAGCCCTCGAACGACAACAAGCGCCCGCTTCGCGTCTGAAGCTGATTAAGGCTGGGCCCACGTGCCCCTCGACCCGGCCCCGCCCACACCGGCTCCGCCCATCGCCAGGCCCCGCCCACGGCGCGCTGCAGTTAGCTTGGCAACTGGCGCGAAAGAAGGGCCGCGGGAACACGGAAGGCGTGTCCGTGTGAGCGCTGTGCGCGTGCGCCCGGAGAAGCAGGCCGGGTGAGGGGCTGTACCCAGGGTCTGAGAGGCGGAAGTGCAAGGGGCAGGGGTCCTGCCTGCTAGTCCCTCCCTACTTGGAGTGCGCGATGCAGGCGAAGGGGGAGTTGGGGTCGCGGGGAAGCTGCCGCCCGGATCCGGGCCTAGTTGACTTGTCTGTGTATGTGTCCAGGGAGACATGGAATACTGTCTGGCGGCCGCGGCGCTGAACAGAGTGGACCGGCGCTCGCTCCAGCGCTCTGCTCGGCTGGGGAGGGAAGTATTGGAGCGCGCCAAGAGGAGGGCAGTGTACTGGCATTCTCCAGAGCAATCCAGAGGCAACGTGGGGGTCCTTTACCGCCAGGGCCCCTACCGGGAAAGATGGTCGGTCCCTGGTTCCCAGCGCCTCCTAGGAGAGGTGAGGGCGGGAGCTGGGGGACTGTCTAGTCATTCTCCGCCGCCACTGGGCGGGAGGAAGCCACCCATGTCCAGAAGAGGCAACGCATCCTAGCAAAAAGTGAAAACGTTGTTTGGAAACTGCTTTTAGCCCAGGCCGGCCTTGAACTCTTGCCTACGATTTAGGTACTAGTATTAAAGAGGTTGTGTACAAGCACGGTGTGACCCAATTCTTTTTGAGTAACAAAAGAATAGTAGTATTCTGTTTACTTGTAACATAAAATTTCTTACCGGGTGTGGTGGTGCACACCATTAATCTCAGCATTCAGGAGGCAGAAGCAGACAGATCTCTTGAGTTCGAGATTAGCCTGTTCTACATAGCAAGTTTCAAGCCATCGAGTGTTACCTAGTGAGACCCTGTCTAAAGTAAATAAATACAATTCTGAGTGTAGTGCCAGAACTTGGGAGGTCGGGGCTAAGGATCAAGTACAAAGTCTTCCTAGTGTACATGTGAGCTTGTCTCAAAAAATCATAAACAACAATAACAGTTCTTTCCCATTACTCAATAGTGAGTAAAGCCAGCCAACCAGTTATTTTAGTTCTTGGATAAATTGCTCATCTAGTTTACAGAGTTGGATTTTTTTTTTCTCAGCAAGATCCTTCTTACCAGTTTCAGCTTGCAGAAGCTGTCCTAAAAGTGAAAAGGGCTATTTCTCAAATGATGTCCTTCTCCAGTAGGGATTTGTAGGTCTCACCTATGACTTGCCATTTATTAAAACAGAGAGAAGAAAGGTGCCCATCCCTTAGCTCTTCCTTCAGAACAATGGCTGAATTCATGGACTATACTTCAAGTCAGTGTGGGGTAAGTTGGTGTGATCTGGACTTGGGAAGAATCAGTCCTCTATCCCAGGACCTATAGTCCTTCATGGAAGCAGATTATAATCACTTAAGTAAGCCAGGTGGTAATGCAAGCACATTGACGCATTTCCTAAATCTAGTTGTTGAGGATACGGCCATAAACAAACCACAAATGTTCTTCCTCCTTTTCTGAGTTTTCAGTCCTGTGAAGGAGTATTGCGCTTCTTTGCTGAATCCCACAGTTATTTGATTTGAGGGTGTTTCCTTTTTCCTTTGAAATGAAGTTAAAATCTCCAGGATCACACCTGAATTGTTTTCAAAATGTGCTGAATCAAAACCTTCAAGTCTATTTGTTAGGGTTTGTTTTTTGTTGTTGTTGTTTTTCTAGACAGGGTTTCTTTGTGTAGCCTTCCTTATACTGGACCTTGCTCTGTAGACCGGGCCAGCCTCAAACTCACCTAGATCTACCTGCCCCTCCCTCCGGATTAAAGGCCTATGCTACCACTACCTGTATGTTAGTATGTTAGGTCTTAACCGTCAGTGTTTGTTTCAGTTTCCCATTGGTATATATTGGATTATGGGTTCATAAACAGTTGGTGATAGAGATGGCCATGTGAAACAGGTACAGGGATGTGGTTTTCTTGTGGCAGGACCAGCTTCCCATGGATCAAATTGTGTTCTGTAACGTTCAGCTATCCCGATGGTCACTCCTAAGTCTGACCTAAGGTGTGTGACCAAGCAGTGAGAAGTCGGTGCTGCACTCCAGGCCGTGAAACTTCCTTCATCGTGTTCTCTGGCCTTTAGTAAAGTTCACATTTCTAAAGCCCCAGGCTTTATTATCGACTTTTCTTGGTTTAAACTGAAAGATGGATGCTAAATTATCACAACACCATGACATCAGGAACACCAGGCTTTCCTGAGAGTGGCCTGGCTTTAAGGATATGGGTGTCTAAGCTGGATGGAAAGAAATTGTTTTCGCTATGCTTGTAGGCTTCAGATG
The DNA here is from genome assembly GCF_978045245.1 of Mus caroli. Taxonomy (NCBI): domain Eukaryota; kingdom Metazoa; phylum Chordata; class Mammalia; order Rodentia; family Muridae; genus Mus; species Mus caroli. The sequence goes on along the minus strand of NW_028227263.1, from coordinate 36,360,671 downwards.
TTAAGATCAGTAAACTGCCAGTTTTTCTGTTTTGTTGGAAATAAGCTCTGGAGTCGCTCAGACTTGCTCCTTAAGAAAGCCTTCCTTGCCTTGAACTCTTGGTCTCCCTGCTTCCCCTTTCTGAGGATACGGATCATGGACATCCACCACCATGACCTTTCTATGTTTTACATACTTCAAACAAAACATACACATACATACAAAACTTCTATGTTTTACAAATATTCTTTAGCTTCCAAGAATGGGATTTCAACCAATGAGATACAGTTCAGAGATTTTTTTTTTTTTTGGTTGTTTTTGAGACAGGGTTTCTCTGTGTAGCTCTGCCTGTCCTGGAACTCACTCTGTAGATCAGGCTGCAGAGAATATTTTTAATGTTCATATTTATCCTAGGGTTGTTATAGGACAATCTGTACCCTCAGCTCTACTACAAAATGGTTAACTTAGACACTTGCTACATGGTCCAGTCAAAGGAATCGTAGTTGGCTTTGAGGCTTAGCAAGCTGGTGTTCATGTTCCACTTCAATCCTGCTATGGAATGGCACTTCAGAACATGGTGGCTTTTTTGAAGACTTAGAAAAGTATTCTGGGTTTGGCCCCACAATTTTAAAGCAGACCTTAAAATGTCATAGGTCCATGTCCTGAGTTCTCTCCCCAGCTTCTCAGTCCTCTCATCACATTCCTTCGACACTGTCTCTACAGTATGTTCCAAACAGACTTAAGATGTCTTTATTACTCATGGTCCAGGGCAAATCTAAGGTTAACTTGGAAGAGGAGGAAGGAACTAAACAAGAAGAATGTAGCTTTTCTGATCTTTTGGAGTATTCCTAAATTAGAGATCTCTCTCCTTCCACTCCACTGTGGGAAATCCTGGGGGGAAAGGCTGTGTGGCTTTTAGGTTTATGTTTTGTAGGCTTCTGTGTTTCTTCAACTTAAGGAAATCACTCAGTTCTTCCTGCATCCTTGTCTGAGTACCAGGAAAGTAAACACAGAATTGTTGATCTGACTGCATCAGACGAGGAAGTGAAAGGGTGTGTGTACTTGACATTGAAGCAAAGATGTGAAAACCTTTACCCTAGCAGAGAAAAAACATGGTCCCGGCTTACCTTTATTTAGTTGGTCAGAGTTCTTGCCCTATAGAGGCAGCAGATGGCAGCAAAGCCATGCCAAATGCAATGTCCTTGTCTTCTCAGGCTTAGGCTTGTGGAAAGGACAGGTAATTTAACTTTTTTCTCATGCGTCCTTCCTCTTACTGTGCACAAGTATCATAGTCTGAAATTTTGGCCAGAATATTTAAATGTTTTTTCACTTCTCTAGAAATACTACTCGTCTAAACCAGAGGAAGGAGGAGCAACCCACGTCTACCGTTACCACAGAAGGAAGTCTCCAGAGATGCACGTGTACTCAGACACTGGGCACAGTCAGGAACAAGTGCGTGTCTCTGCCCTTCCACACAGCCCCTGCATGGTCTCAAGGTTGATACCTTGGTTTGGAAGTCCCTGTGGGATTTTGTGTTATCAGCTGCCTGTGTGACTCAGCATTAGACGTGTCACTTGACAGCCTTGGGGAACTTCCAGAAATAGGAGTTTGTCTGAAACATGAGATTATTTATTTCACTCTAGGATCTTCAGTTGAACCTGTTCTCCTGGACTGTGGAGTTCTTAGGCAGGCTTAAGAACCACATATTTTTTATATGCATCTGGGAATACAAAAGAGGGTTATTTTAAAGGTTTTATTTTTGAGCTAGGCGTGGTAGAGCATGCCTTTTATCCTAGCACTTGGGGGACAGAGGCAGGTGGCTCTCTTGAGCTTGAGGTCAGGCTGGTCTACATAGAGAATTTTAGGACAGCCAGGTTGACACTGACTGCCTGAACAACTTTATTTTCAACTACATGTGTGCATGTGTGTCTGTGTGTGGGTATGTACACAAATGCAGGTGCCCAACAAATCTAGAAGAGGGTGGGTCCACCGGAGCTGAAGTTAACCAATGGTTATGAGCCACCCAGTATGAGCACAGAGAACCAAACATGAGTGCTCTGCTCTTAAAGAGCTAGAGGCCCTTCATCATCTGCTCTGTCTTTTAATATGCATTGCCATTTGAAAGCCAACGGTTCTGTTTGTTCAATGGAAGTAGGCTTTTTGGTTTTGACTTTTCTTAAACTCCTTTAGTTATAACTTAAGTCCAGATTCAAATCCCTAAGTTAACCTCCTGATGTTTCTGACCTGTTAGTCATCTCAAGGTAGTAGAGTGGAGGGGTTTACCAAAATTGGCAGGAGTGAGCATGGGTACATGAGTAGGCTCATTGCAGGCTCTAGAACCCTTTAAGTGCCTCTCTGGGATGTGAAGGATCACCAGAGTCTGTGTCCTGCAATTCCCTTTCTGCCCTGACCTGAGCTCTCCTAGGAGAGCTCTATTAAGTGAGGTGTATATGCGGCTGAGTGTCATTGCTCTTTCCTGTGATGTGCAAAAGGGGCTCCCTGCTGATAACGGTTCTTAGAAAACTGTTGCTGAGAGTCTGTTGAGTTTCATGACTTTAGCACTGCAATCTTCCCTTCTGTCCAGGAGCCCCATGTTACAGTCCAGAAACAAGGGTGTGAGTTTAGAGAATCCTGCTAGTAAGCAGCAGGCATGGGAATGGGTCTTAGATTTGCCAGACTCCAAAGCCCACATAAAAAAAAAAAATGACTAAAAATGGTTCTAAGTATTCAAACAGATCACTAGTAACAAGTGACAGATGAGAAAGGGCATACAAAATAGTCCTAATAAGATAAAAGAGATGGCTTTGCTTTCTGGAGGTCAAAGCTCATCTTAGCCCTCATCAATATTTGTCTTGACAGAGAAACTGCAGAGGCGAGACATCTGTTGGACAAGAAAGCATCTACCAAACATCAGAGCATTCTCTAGAGTCCTCTTGGCCTGTGAGTACAGAGCTCAGTGTGCTGGGCTTCACCCCCTTTCCATAAGCCTGCTGGCCCACTGCTCACTGGGTTCTAGAGTGTCTTCAGACTGGGAGGTTTACACTGGAGGAGCCACAAGATTTTGGTTTGGTACAAAGTGCTGTTTTCTCGGTGTCCTTTCCTTCCCTGGAGGTTTGAGGGGTGCTCTGGGTGCCTTAGCTCATAGTCGTGGTTGGAAAGAATGTGAAGTATTCACAGCTCTCTTCCTAGACTCAGCTGGGCTGGCCTTGGCTCCTGCTAGAATTCCACCATCTGTTAAAGCAGCTGCAGGGCCTGACCCTCTGCTTGTAAAATGTAGCCATTGCTGAAATTCCAGAATGTGAACATGTTGTGATACCAAGTTCCACATCATTTGAAATGTTTCTGGAGGGGGGGGGAGAAAGAACGAAATAGGTAGGAGTTGTATCACTTTCAGGACCAAGGGGTAAGTGGTATAGATTCTAGCGAGTTTGGTACTTAGAAGAGCTGGAATTCTGAGGAAAGGAACTTGGACACATCGCTGCAATAAATCCCTTTTTGTTTGTATACAGTTTGTTACTAGCCAGGATTCAGATTATTCTAGAGTTATTAGCAACTAAAAAATTCTGCTTCTAGTAAAAAAGCAAGCTGTCAGGCATGGGAGTCTCCATTGGTGCTGCGTTTGGTAACTCTGATTGGCCTGTTGTTCCAGTGTGAGAGATAGATTTTGTTTGTTTGTTTGTTTATGTGTATGTGTGAGTACTTGCATGTCTGTGTACCACATGTGTGCCTGGCATCCTCAGAGATCAGAAGAGGGTGGCAGGATCCCTAGAACTGGATTTATAGGCTTTGTAAGCCACCACCTGGGTTCTAGGATCCAAACCTACATCCTCTATAAGAGCAGCAAACAAGTGCTCTTTACTGCTGTCTTATCTTAGGGTTTTACTGCTGTGAACAGACACCATGACCAGTGCAAGTCTCATAAAGACAACATTTCATTGGGGCTGGCTTACAGATTCAGAGGTTCAGTCTCTGATCATCAAGGTGGGAGCATGGCAGCATCCAGGCCGGCATGGTGCTGACAGAGCTAAGATTTTGACATATTCATCTGAAGGCTGCTAGTGGAAGACTATTGGGCCCCTTAGGACAAGGATATTAAAGCCCACTCCCACAGTGACACACCTACTCTAACCAGTGCCACTCCCTGGGCCAAGCATATACAACCCATCACAGCTGGTGAGCCATCTCTCCAGCCCCCGACACAAGTGCACACTTTCTCACAGCTGCCATATATGGAGCAGAGCAGAGCATGTCTTTGGCTGCCGACTCTGAGGCCCCTGGGTATTTTCACAGTTGACCTCTGGTAAAGAGTGCCAATACTTCCTAAGTCAGCTAAGTGGTGTTAGACCTTTAGTTTTTCAGAAGTGGTAAGAACAAAGGTGGGATGAAAGTACAAATATTTTCACTTAATCCTGCTATAAAATTTGCTAGCCACCTTTGGTTCCTTCCAAGCTTTGAGTAGATATGACGTAGCCATAGCGATCCAGATGCATTTTTTTCCTTTGAGACAGGCCCTGGCTAGCCTGAAACTCTGAGTAGACCAGGCTAGCCTTGAACTCAGAGTTCACTTTCTTCCAAGTGCTGCAATTAAAAGTATGTACCACCGGCACTTGGGAGGCAGAGGCAGGTGGATTTCTGAGTTTGAGGCCAGCCTGGTCTACAAAGTGAGTTCTAGGACAGCCAAGGCTACACAGAGAAATCCTGTCTTGAAAAACAAAACAAAACAAAAAGTGTGTAGCACCATGCCTGGCTCAACCCAGATGCACTTGGACTCTTCCCTGCGCTCTCCTGGTTTGTGACTTTGCTTTTTTGCCATGTGAACAAAGGCAAGTTCCACATCCCAGCCAGGTGTGGTCTAGCCTGGACGATGGTTTGTGCTCAGTTCAGCTCCGAATACTGTCTCACAAACTCCAACTTTCAGGGCTTTGCAACATAAAAAGCCCATCTTCCAAGTAAGTGCTTCAGTGTCAGAGGGCATCCATTCATATTATTAGCTTTATGCCTCTTCTCAAGGGAGTCTAGACAAAGTGTGACTGACAAGAGTCGTTCTTATTGTTCCGGCAGACCTTGCCAGTCTCTACTCATACCTGTCATCTTCTGCTTCAGATCCCCACACAGCCCTCTCCCTGCGCCTAACCCTGCTTCAACTAGGGTCCTCGGACGGTTTTGGGGTTTTGGTTTTTGTTTTTTTCTTTGGTTCGGTTTGTTTGTTTGTTTGTTGTTGTTTAGGGTTTGTTTGTTTGTTTGTTTGTTTAAGACAGGGTCTTCTTTTTTTTATGTAACCCTGGCTGTCCTATAAAGTAGGCTGGCCTCAAACTCACAGAGATCCCACTGCCTCTGCCTCCAGAGGGTGTAAGCAGCCACACCTGTGGTATTATAGTTCAGCATGGCCCTATAACACTTTGTCATGTACAGAGTTCTCACATACTTGCTTGTCGGGTAGGTATTCTCACAGATTTAGAAAGAAGGCAGAGAGTCACCCAAACAAGCTTTTTTTTATCACGTGACCAAGATGGGCCTTGAAAGCAGGACCCCTTTTCTGTACATTTGCCCCACTTCTCTCATGCAGAGGCAGCCTGATGGAAATGCTAAAATGGCTCTAAGATCTGTCTTTAAATCACCTTACCTCTTTTCCTTCCAGACTGAGAACATCTCTAAGGACCTCTACATCGAAGTCTCCCCAGGGACCTATTCTGTCACTGTGGGCTCCAGTGCCTTATCCAAGAAGACGCACGTGGTTGCAGTTGACCCCGGGCAAAGTGTGGACTTGGTCTTCCCCGTGTGATGTTGACCGTCACTACCAACATTTCACTCTCTAAGTAGCAAGAAGAATAAAACCACCCTATAATTGCCTTAATAATGATGCATCAATCTTGATTTTAATGCTGGCTGTAGTGGGGCAGCCTTTCTGAACTGGAGTCGATCTCTTTCAAGCTCATTTTAGCCTGAAATCATAGAAGCCCCCTATCCTGTGTGCCTGAAAACAGTAATGTAATGGTGCTGTCTGAGCAGCTTTTACTGCTGGCTCCCCAAGTAAGTGTTAATTATCGTAATAAAGGGAGAGACTGGAAATAAAAAGAGTTCATTTTATTGCTATTAAAAAGATAAAAAGACAATGTTTCCCACATTGTAGGCTTTCTGAGAAGACAGTACAAATGGGATGCATTTGCCCAATGCAGTGGGCACACCCGTCCCTTCCGTGAATAGGTGTCCTCCGCAGTTCATCAGGCCACTGGCAGGGAGTTTCAGTGCAGACCCACCAGCTCTATGCCCCTCACACAGGTGCTTCTGAATGCCGCTCCCTGCAGGTCTCAGGAGAGCAGCTGCTCTTAGGCACTCTTGTCCGCTACCGCTCAGCCTCCTCCTGTTCCGTTGTCAACTACTCATTGTAAGCCCTTTTCCAGTGTTTTACCTCATGATCCTTTAACTTCCTGTAAGAGAAAAATCTTCATTCATATATGCTGACTGTAATTTTAAAGATTTGGGTTTTGGTTTTTAAGATGAGACAGTCTCACAGTGTCACCTAGGCTGCCTGCAGACTTGAAACAATCCTGTATCCGCTTCCCAAATCTTGGATTTACAGGCATGAGCCACAACGTCTGGCTTGCTTTTTAAGATTATTTTTATGTGTGTGAGTATTTTGCCTGAATGTATGTATGTGTACCACTTGTACTCCTGTTACCTGTGGTGGCCAGGAGATGGTTGTAAGTTGCCATATGGGTGCTGGAACCAAACCTGGGTCCTCTGCAAGAGCAACAAATGCTCTTAACCAACGAGTCATCTTCATTTTTAAAGTTACGTGTGTATGTGAGGATTTGCACCTGCGGCTATAGGTACTCTCAAGAGTCCAGAAGACGGGACCTGATCCCATGGAGCTGGAGTATGCAGGTGGCTGTGAACTGCTTGACTTGGGTGTTGGGAACATTTAGGGATCCTTGCACATACTCCTGGAAGCCTGGATGAACTTTGTGGGTCCTATGCACCTTCTGACATAGGCAAGACAGTGGGTATGTGTGGATTTCTGGAAAGGAGCCAGAGCTTCACCATTCTCAAACAGGAATAGAGCCCAGAGAGAGCTACTTAAGGGTTCCTTCTGTGCTTTACCCAGATGTTTAAGGCTTTCTTCTAAGGAAGTTGTTCCCCTGCTTGTCCAAATGCCCTGACTTCATTGTAATTCAGCTTCTGGTTGAGTTTGCCATGGTTTTAGGTTGGTAGCTTTCAGAGCTAGCTCCTGGGTATCTTATTATGACATCTTATTCCTAAACCCAAGATCAGTTTGTGGGATCTGTGTTGGAGACAACAGTAGGTAGCAGCTTTCCCTGGAGGGCAGAGGACCTACAAACCAGTGGCTCTTTGGAACTTGACAGACTTGTATCAAGTACTGTCTGGTGGAGTACTAGTACTTAGTACTGATAAAATACCAATTATATTTAGAAGTCAGGCATTACATTTCCTTACAAGGACACAAAGCTGGAAAGGAAAAGGCTCTGTCACCTGCTGTTGTTTGTCTCCACCTCCAGCTCATACATGGCTTTATACACATGAGTCATCTTTGCCACTTGACTATGACAGACAGTACTGTAATCTGCATGGTAGCTTCCATCTATAATCCTAGAACCAGGCTTGTCTGGGCTACATAACCAGACTGTCAAAACTGCTGAAACAGCAAAATCAGCAGGGGGTGGGACTTCTCAGGACTAGATCTAAAAAGGAAGAAAGATCTGGGGATGGCCCTTTCCCCAAACCCCATCTAGAATAGTCTCTATGTAGATTTAGAATATTCCTGATGATGTTCCATGGGCCAGCTCCAGAAATTAATATTCCTAGGATGCAACAAAACACCCAGGACCCAAAAGAAACATTTCTCTTTTTATTTATTTATATGTTTTTTGAAGATTTATTTTATCCTGGCAGTGATTGGCATCAGCCTTTAATCCCAGCACTTGGGAGGCAGAGGCAGATGGCTCTCTAAATTTGAGAACAGCCTGGTCTACCTTGTAAGTTCTAGAAGAGCCAGAACCACACACAAAGAGATCCTGTCTTGAAAAACAAAACAACAACAAAAAGATTCATTTTTATTTATATGTGTGTATATCTGTATGGGTATATGCCCTGTGTATGTAGGTGCCTGTAGAGGCCAGAACCCGGTATTGGATCCCCTGGAGCTAGAGTTAGCAGGTGATTGTGAGCTGCCCTATGCAGGCTGGGCACAGAACTCTGCTTCTCAGAAAGAGCAATAAGCACAGGGCTCCTTTGTAGTCCTGGAACTCAACTCTAGACCAGGCTAGCCTCGAACTCAGAGCGACCTGCCTCTGCCTCCCAGGAGCTGGGATTAAAGGCATCGGCACCACTATCCAGCTTTTTATTGTTGTTGTTAAAAGAAATAATATATAGCGAATAGACTAGACTTGCCCTAACTTGTCCCCAATCCTGGGGTCTAAGGGAGTTACCCAAGAAAGTGGAAACAAGATCTCGACTTCCTGGAACTGAAGACTTACTCCTGTGGTGAGAATGAATTGCTCATAGGCTAAATAGTCCTTTTGGCTAAGTAGCTGTTTTAGGAACAACTTCAAATAGGTTTCAAATGGCATCAAATAAGGACTTGCAGTGGATCTCAGTTTGCACAGCGCTTAATGGCCCTTAAGCCTGTAACTCTGGTGTTCTTAACTCTTAGAGCATAGTATGCCTACCACAAATCCCTCCTCAGTGGACCAGTGACAACAGGACTCCAAAGTCAAACCCAGGCCATGCTTTTCCAGGCCACCTCCCTCATGCAGCTCTGCCGTCTTAACTAGACTTCTGCTCTTCATGCAGTCTGATAGGGATTTAGAAAGGATAGGTTCGAGGCAGAAAATAACACACATCTCCAACCCTCCAAGGTGTGCTCCATAGTCCTTAGCTCAAGGTGAAGCTAGGGGTAGCCACGGTATCTGTTAGGTGTAAAATAAGCAGCAAAATGCGGTGCTCCCCCCACTCTTACTGAGGGGCCCATGTGGACAGTACAACCTAATTCTCAACATTTAAGTAAGGTCCAGTTTCTACACTTGCTTGGGTCTTGACTGTCATCAACATCTGGAAGCAGTGCCCTGTTAGCAGATGTGAAGACAGAAAAGCAAAGATGTCGAGGGATGTCGGTAGAGTGCTCGCCTAGTACTCATGATGGCCTGGGTTCTACCCAAAACCATGTAGACCTGACATGCCTGTAATCCCTACTTAAGAGGTAAAGGTCGGAGGATCAGGAGTTCAAAGTCATCTTTGGCTATTTTAGTAAGTTCAATGGCAGCTTGCACTACAGGAGACCTTGTCTAAAACGGAGGGCGATATTAAATAGAGGTATAAATCAGAGCACAAAGATCAACTGACCAGTCCATTCTTTGGTTTTGGTTTTGGTTTTGGTTTTTTGGTTTTTTCAAGACGGATTTCTCTGTGTAGCCCTGGCAGTCCTAGAACTTGCTTTGTAGACCAGGCTGGCCTCAAACTCAGAAATCCGCCTGTCTCTGCCTCCCAAGTGCTGGGATTAAAGGCGTGTGCCACCACCACCCGGGGACCAGTCCTTTCTTATTCAGATAACTACTATGTCTCTCTTCTAACAGTCTCTCCCCACAGCTTGCATTCTATACATTAATTACACCCGAGCCCACTAGGGTGTACCTGACTCTCAAAAGACCCATGCAGTCCCTAGCCCCTCCCTGGGAAGCTAGCACCACACCCCAGGTATAACATACCTGGCTTTCCAGGGGGTGGTTCAGGCCCATTTCTCCTCCAGTACCTCCACCCGGGCTTGTGGGGGCTGCACTGCCGCAGAGATGCCGTCTCAGAAAGGATGGGGTCAGTGTTGACTGCCCTGCTTACCATCTGTCTCAGAGGCAGTCCCATCTCCAGATGACTCTCTGAATTTTCTTCCTCATAAGAAGAGGAGGAGGACATATTGTAGCTGAGCTCTGCCACTGGCTCCTCCTTAGGACCTTGTAGGGGCAAAAGCTGATCTGTGGGCTTCACCTCTGGCTCCGGGAGTTTTCTGGTTGTGAGCTCTGAAGTCCTAGTTAGAGGCCACCAGCTCGGCCCCACCAAAGGGCAGCTGCTCTGGCACTGAAGCTGGCAGCAGGCACAGGAGAGGCAGGGAGGGCATAAGTAGGAAGAGTCCAGAGGAGGCCCGTGTGTGATGCATCCAGCACTGGGTCCCAGCTGAGAGCAGTGAGGTACCCAGAGACAAGAACTGTGGCAGTCCCTGGTATGAGGTGTTTGTAGTCTTTCCACAGCCTTCTTCCAGACTGTGGGGGGCACCCACCTGACCCTGCCTAGAGGCACCTTAGTTATCTTGCCATTCCAGAAGTGAACAGTGATTTCTTTTTCTTTAGATGCTATGAATAGAAAAGGGAGACATTTCTTTTTGAATTCCTGGTTCTTCGGAATCCCCAAATCCAAAACCTCAGCCCCACCCCACTCCTCTTTCTTGATCGCCATGTGCCACAGTGCCCAGAGAGCCTGTGGGAATGTCTCCCTCTCCTGTACCTCACTGACCATCAGTTCTGGGTGATTTACAGGTGTCTTTTTTCCTTCCTCAGCTAAAAGTGACCTGGAGGGGCCTGGTTTTCACGCAGAACCAAAATGTAGCCTCAGCAGAAGCTGTGCTGTTTAGCTGGCTCAAGAGGACTGTCAGTCCCTGGAGGACTTGGTGAGTCTCCCATGATTCTAGAACACCTTCACCACCACTTCCACACATAGCAATGTTATCATTCCATTTATTGGTTTGAGTTTCTGAGACAGGTCTCATTATGTAGCCCTAGCTGACTTCAGATTCGTTATCCTCCTGCTTCAGACTACAGAATGCTGGAATCACACACACACACACACACACACACACACACACACACACACACACACACACACGACATCACACATAGCTCATGCTATGGTTTAGGCGACTGACATAGACATGACATGGTAATTTTAGGTTGTTTCCCTGGATTTTATTTTATACTTTTTGGTTTCTTGATTTGTTTCTTAAATATTGTTATTAATTTTTACCGTGTGTGTACAAGTGCTTTGCCTTGATGTATGTAGGTGTACACAATCGTACATGGCACTCAGGGAGGCCAGAAGAGGGCATTGGATCCACTGGAATTGGAGTTACAGAAGGATGTGAGCTTCCATGTGGGTGCTGGGAATTGAATATGGGTCCTTTGCAAAGACAGCAAGTGTTGTTAACTACTGAACCATCTCTGCAGGCCCCACTTTTTGTGTGTGTGTGTGTGTGTGTCTGTGTGTGTTTTGGTTGGGGGGGATTGTTTGGTTGGTTTGGTTTTTTGGGTTTTGTTTTGTTATGTTTTGTTGAGAAACTCTTTTTTTTTTTGTGGTGGTGGTGGGGTTGAAACAGGATTTCTCTGTGTAGCCCTGGCTGTCCTGGAACTCACTCTGTAGACCAGGCTGGGCTCGAACTCAGAAATCCTCCTGCCTCAGCCTCCCGAGTGCTGGGATTAAAGGCGAGTGCCACCACTGTTGAGAAACTCTTACTCTATAGCCTTCAAATTTACAGCAATCCTCCTGGCTCAGCTTCTAAGTGCTAGGCTAGCATTTCGGCATAAACCACCAGTGTCTGTCCTCCCTGATGCTAAGCATATCATAGAGCCTAGAAGATAGGACTGGCTTAGCCACCACTGCAGGTGAAGGCCGCCAGGTATGGTACAAGGGTTCTTTTTGCTGTGGTTCTAAGACCCCTGAACTCTGACCACCAACAGTGCTCCTTCCCCCTACCCCCTCATGTGTGCCTCATGACACACCTCCCCCAGGGCCATGGCAGCTTCCTTACCTCTTTGTCCTTTTTGCTTCTTCAAGCCCACTAGAACAGTGCCGGGGCCATACCGCTGCTGCCCCGGTTCCCAAGGTGCCAACACCTTGTCACCCAGCTGCAGTGAGTGTGGCACAGATGGTGAAAACTGAATAACATCCTCTGGAAATACCACCCTCTGCTGCTGAGCTGGCAGCTTTAGGCCTGTGACAAGGGGAGCCTCAAATTCCACAACCAGGGCCCCCCGCTTCTCCAGCTATAGGAAAGACAACAGAATGGGATTTAACATTAGGGGCTAGAGAGATGATTCATAAACAAAGCCCCGGCTGCCCGTGAAGAAGACTAGAGTTTGGTTCCCAGCACCCACATGGATGCTCACAACTAACTAAAATTCCAGTCCCAGGGTCTCTGACACCCTCTTCTGGCCTCTGTAGTCACGAGGCACATACATGCTGCACATACATACATGTAGTCTTAGTTAAGCCATGCATGTCTTAGTTACTTTTATATTGCTTTGATAAAATACCATGACCAAGACAAATTAGAAAGGATTTATTTCGGACTTAGTTTCAGAGGGTTAGAGCCCTTGGCCATCACAGTGCGGAGCATGGCAGCAGGCAGGCAAGCAGACATGGTACACAGGTACAGGTCGGAAAATGCTGAGTTTGAGAGTGCATTGCCTTTTGAAATCTCTATCCCAACCCCACCAACATCGACACCTCCAACAAGGCCACACCTTCTAATCTTTCCCAAACCATTCCGCTGACTAAGGACCAAGCATTCAAATATGCAAGCCTAGAGGGGCCATTCTCACTCAAACCATTACACAAAGCACTCATACACATAAAATCTTAAAAAGGAAAAAGAGGGATCTGAAATACAACAGAGGAATTGAGTATGGTGACACATACTTTTAATCTCAACACAAGGGAGGTTGAGGCAGGAGAATTGCTTTTGAGTTTGGGGACAGCTTAGGGTTTGTACTAGGTTCCAGGCCATTCTGAGCTACATATCAAGTGTCAGGGCAGTTGAGACTACAGACTGAGACCCTGTTTTGTTTTGTTTTTTAAAAAAAAGATAGGGCAAGCAAGATGACTCTGTAGGGAAAGGTGCTTGCAGCCAAACCTGACTACCTGAGTTTGATTCCCAGGACCCACAACTCCCCCAATTGTCCCACCCATATGTCATGACACACATATATATATATACACACATGAGCACACACACACACACACACACACACACATATTCACAAAGTCTAGCTCTTGAAAAAAAAAAAAGTACTGGAGCTAGGAACTTAGCAGAGAGCATACCTAGTATGTGCAAGACCCCAGCTTCCATCCCCAGCACTACATAAACCAAGCATGGTGGAAACAAGAGGATCAGAGGTTCCAAGGTCAGGGCATCCTGGGGTACATGAGGTCCCATGACAAAATTTAGAACTCGGGATCCGAGAGATGGCTCAGTGGCTCTAAGAACACTTGCTACTCTTGCAGAGATCCCAGGTTTGGGTTCCAGCTCTCACTCCAGTTAAGGAGGGATTTGATGACCTCTCCTGGCCTCCATTGGCATTACATGCACATAATACATTCACGCAGACAAAACACTCACATAAAATTAAAATAAAACTGATTTTAAGCCGGGCGTGGTGGCGCACGCCTTTAATCCCAGCACTTGGGAGGCAGAGGCAGGCGGATTTCTGAGTTCGAGGCCAGCCTGGTCTACAGAGTGAGTTCCAGGACAGCCAGGGCTATACAGAGAAACCCTGTCTCGAAAAACCAAAAAAAAAAAAAAACTGATTTTAGAAAGAGAAGTCCAAAAGAAGTAAGTTGCCACTGAAGTAGCGCCTAGGCCTGGCTCCTGGCATTTTCGGGAACAAGATGCTGTGTATGAGAGCCAACGGGCTCACATATGGGAAGTGCATTCTCGTTCTTCTTTCTCTGAGGCTCAGGCCCGTAATTCAACACACCAGATCTTCCTGAACAACAAATGTATATTTTTCTTGCTGTTAGGAGATGAATTGTGTTTCTCCTTCTGTAAGTTAATGTATTCAGTCTTGGTCCCAGAACCCCAGCCTGTGATCTCTTTTTAGGAATCAAGCCATTACAGGTATAATTAGTTAAGATGAGGTCACGGTGATCTCACTGATGTCTTTATACCCAGAGGAAATTTGAGGAGCTGGAGGGGTGGTTCAGTGGTTAAGCACACTTGTTGTTCTTGTAGAGGGCCTGGGTTCAGATCCCAGCACCCACATCAGGGTGCTCACAACTTAACCGCCTGTAGGTCCAGCTTCGGGAGAGCCAGTACCTCCTTCTGGCCTCTGCACATACAAGTACACACAGACACATAAATAAAAATACTTGGGAAAAAGAGGAAATCTGAATGAATACTATTCAGAGGGAAAGAAGCCCGTGTTAGGTGGAGGCAGAGTCAGGGTGATTCTTCTGAAAGCTAAGGGAACCCCAAGATTCTGAGCAAATACTGGAAATTATAAGACTGGCAGGAAACAGACTCATCCTTGTATGTAGCCTTTAGAAAGAACCCACCTTGAAACACCTGATTTACAGCCTCAAGAAACGAGAGAGAATAGGTTTCTGTCATTCAAGCTGCTCATTTTGTGTGGCACTTCGCCACATAGCTGTAGCAACTTAGCCAAAAAACTAAACTTGCGAACTTACACAGCCAAGGCAAGCCAGGTGCGAGAAGGCCACCAGGGGAGTGAGGAGTGAGCTGATGGGGAGAGGTACTTGCCTCTGGAGCAGCCTTTATCTGAGCCAGATAATAAAAGCCATCTGGTTCCTTTCTAGCCAGGACCCAGGAGCCGCCCGCAGCTCCGACTCTTCCCAGCCAGCGGAGCCCCGGCCATGGCCGATCAACAGTGTGAAGACATGGGCAACAGGCAGTGCACCTGGGAAAGGCAAGTGAGATCAGGGGCGAGCACAAAACCTAAAGACATCAGGAGGACCGCAGAGATGGCTCAGCGTAAATGCGCCTGCCGCCAAGTCTGACGATCTGAGTTCAACCCCCAGATTCCACATAATGGAAGGAGAGCACTGCCCCACAGGTTGTCCTCTGAGCCCCACATGTGAGCTATCGTGTGTGTCCTCACCTGGACAAATACATGGATGTAAAAGAAGGTAAAGACAGTAAGAAACACGCCTCTGGAGCAGATCGGAGGGGTCTTACCGCGTGAGGATGGTAAGGGTGTGCGCAAAAGAAACACAGGGAGAATGTAGCCATCTTTGGCTTCCTGTAAAATCAGCTAAGCTTCTGCAGTTAGCAGAAACTGAAGGCCATAGAAGGCAGTTTTTGGACTGGACATTGTTTCATGTGGCCCAAAATGAAATCAGCTTGTATACTTGTGTTAACGCTTGAAAGGGGAGCTGCTGCGAGATGAGTCCCAAGGCATTATGGGATACCGGGATGAGGCTAACATCGTGACCAGGGAGCCAAACTTTAAGAAACTTGGCTCGAGGGGTGTCAAGGTTTGAATGTGCTTGGCCCAAGGAGTGGCACTATTTGGAGGTGTGGCCTTGTTGGAGTAAGTGTGTCACTGTGGGTGTGGGTTTTGAGACCCTCCATCCTAGCTGCCTGAAAGTCAGTATTCTGCTAGCAGCCTTCAGTTGAAGATGTAGAACTCTCAGCTCCTCCTGCACCATGACTGCCTGGATGCTGCCATGCTCTCACCTCAACGATAACGGACTGAACCTCTGAACCTGTAAGCCAGCCCCAATTAAATGTTGTCCTTATAAGCGTTGCCTTGGTTATGGTGTCTGTTCGCATCAGTAAAACGATAACTATGGCAAGGGGTCAGAGGGGTATGGAAGCACAGAGGAGCTCATGAAGGGACTGTGGAGTGGTGGAAGGTGAAACCAGTTCTGGGGACTCCAACGGCAGGGCTCTCTGGCCTAGGGCAGTAGCAGAATGAGGGATCCGACCTTTGTGGTTTGGTTTGGTTTGGTCTTTCAAGACAGGGTTTTTCTGTATAGCCCTGGCTAACCTGGGACTCGCTGTGTAGACAAGGCTGGCCACAAACTCAAAGAAGTGCATGCTTCTGCCAGAATTGAAGTGCTGGGACTAAAGGTGTGTGCCACCAAAGCCTGGCTTGTTTCTTTCTTTGTTTTTCGAGACAAGGTTTCTCTGTATAGCCCTGGCTGTCCTGAAACTCACTCTGTAGACCAGGCTGGCCTCGAACTCAGAAATCCCCCTGCCTCTGCCTCCCAAGTGCTGGGATTAAAGGTGTACGCCACCATGCCTGGCTCTGGCTTTTTTTTTTTTTTAATTCAAAGTTACTTTTTGGAGTGGTGTGTTTATATTCCCTGGAGCTGGAGTTACAGGCATTTGTGAACCACCTGATACGGGTGCTAGGGATTGAGGCCAGGTCATCTGTGACAGCAGTATGCACTCTTAACTGCTGAGGAATCTCTCCAGCCCAAGAGGATCTGGGTTTTGAAAAAGTTGTTTTGTACAAAAACCTGAATATAAAGATGCTTAACTTGGTCATGAACAAGGCGATCCAAACAAGTAAATTAAGAACTTGAGCAATGTATTGGAGAGATGGTTCTGTGGTTGAGAACAATTACTCTTGTTAGGACCAAGATTTAGTTTCCAGTACCCACATGGCTGCTAACAATCTTCTGTCTGTAACTCTAGTTCTAGCAGATCCACTGCCCTCTTCTGGTCTCCTCGGGTACTGCATGCATGTAGTGCATAGACTTAGGCAAGCGAAACACCCATACATTTAAATAAAAAATTTAAGTTGAACATTTGGACTAGCGAGTCCCTATTCCAGGCAGTCTGGTTCCTAGGACTTGCTACAGGCTGAAGTTCCTTTGTCCCCTCATAGTCACACTTTATAGAGAGCTGACTGAAGATGCTGTTCTATAAAGTCCCAGGCAATAGAGGTCATCCAAATGCCATTAGGAGGACCAGGAAAAGAGGAGAAAAGAAGGACGAGGGACAGAGATTGGTACCTGGTGAATGTGCAGTGCGTGGGCAGCCAGGGTGCTTGCGTGGCAAAGGGACAGGTGAAGGACATGTCCCAGGGCGGCACAGCACCATGCAGGTCAGGGGCTTTCACGGTTGTGGCCACACTGCAGTATTGGGGCAGTGGCAGCCCAGGACTGGCAGAGGGCTGCATGACTTTCAGCACGCCCACCTGGAGCAAACACAGGTAGCACAGCTGTAGCCTCAGCCCAGCAGAGGTCACACCCAAGGGTTCCCACACACACCCAGAGTTTCCCCTTTGGAATACTTACCTTAGAATGTCCCTGGGGGACTAGGGAGGGCTGAAGAACTTAAGCTAGGAGCTTAGAGAGCCCTCTTTAATCCTCCTTCAGAAGCTGCACGCCCACTGTTACCTCTCCAAAGATGAGCCACGGAAATACCTGGCAGCTCGGCTCCCGTTGGTGTTACCTCCTTCCTCCTCCCCAGTGGCTGGGACTCCTTGGAGCATGCTTATTCTCTTTACACACCCTGCCCTGACCAACTGACCCTCAGCAGAAGCCACCAACTCCCCTCCTAACCTGGTCACCTACAGGACTCAGGATCATCCCATTTGTGGACGACTTCAGAGGCAGCAGCGGCCGCCTAAGACTTGTTAGGGTCTACCCCTGCCCAAAGCCGCAGGTCGAACACCAAAGGGACTTACCTAAAAGTGCAAATCCAGTCTAGACCTCAGCCTTGCCCCAGTCTCTGTCCCACCTGACAGTTGGAGCTCATGGCCTTGGTCTAACAACTCTTGGTTGCTAGGCAAGTTGCCAAGCAGGTTGCTATGGTTGTGAGCCAGCAGGCTACAACAGGGCTCAGGAAGGTACTGAGCATGTGCAGAGGGTGACCGGAAGCATCGGGAAACTTAAAGTTGTGGGTAAGGTGGAGAAATAAAGGCAAATTGTGTATACTCCCTCTATCTCCAGGGACTCTAGGGGAGCCCTATGACTGTGTGCTGAGCTCTCCAAGGGCTGAGGGCTGTCGGCATCTACCTAGTGAAGGCAAGAGGCTAGAAAGATAGTTCCATGGATAGATAAGCTGCTTGCTGTGAAAGCATGAAGCTTGTATTTGGATCAGCAGCAGCCACTTGGCTGAGTTTATAATCCTAGCATCGAAAGAACTTAATGGCTGACTAGTTAACCAAAAATAGAGAGCTCTAGGTTCAATGAGAGATCCTACCACTAATCCAATAATAATAATAATAATAATAATAATAATAATAATAATGAGAGCAACTGAGAAAGACACCTTCCAACCTCCTCAGGTCCATGCATACACACACACACACACACACACACACACACACACAGAGCAAAGGTCTCCCAGGAACCGATGCTCTTAAGGAGTAGAAGTATGTGAGCTGCAGAAATTCGAGGAACAGTCTGGTGACCAAAGGAATAGGAGTCCAGCTTCTGTGGGGCTGGAGAGATGATTCCGTGATTAAGAGCACTGACTGCTCTTCCAGAGGACCTGGGTCCAATTCCCACCACTCACGTGACAGCTCACACTGTCTGTAACTCCAGTTCCGAGGGATCTGACACCCTTGCATAGACACGCATGCAGACAAAATACCAATACACATTAAATAAATAAATCATTACCCAAAGAAGACTGGTATTTTGAGACAGTCGTGGTGCCCTGAAGAAATGCCTGGCACTGTGTTCAATAGAGAAGACCCAAAAAATGCACAGGGACATGTATGGGGGGTCTCTCCTTCAGTCATTCACCCCTGGGCACAGGGACATGTATGGGGAGTCTCTCCTTCAGCCATTTGCCCCTGGGCACAGGGACATGTATGGGAGTCTCTCCTTCAGCCATTCGCCCCTGGGCACAGGGACATGTATGGGAGTCTCTCCTTCAGCCAGCCATTCGCCCCTCCCACCAGTTCCTGTTTTGAACCATGGATCCATGTGCACATCGGCCAAATGTACCCCAGCTCCCAGGCGCGTAGTGTCATTTGGGACACCCTTTTCCCCTGCAGGCAGGGTTCAGTAGTCCCGAGCCACTCCCTTAGAATGAGTCTCAAGACTGCCCCGAGAATCTTGTGTACAGACTTTCTTCTTCCTGTGCAGGAATAAGGAGGCATTCAATTCTAGAAGATTCTAGGAGCTATTTCCTGAGAAAGTTATCAGACAGACTTAGGGTCTTAGGCATTGGAGCTCAAGAAGCCCGCTGCTCTCTCACAGTGCATCCTACACTGATGTAAGAAGTTAGTCTTTTATTTTTATTGCATGTGTATGACTCTTCTCCCTGCATGGATGGATGTGCACTGCAGGCATGCCTGGTGCCTGCAGGGGCCAGAGGAGGGCTTTGGATCCATTCCCCTGGAACTGGATTTATACAGTTGTGAATCTGTAGAACCTGGGAATCAAACCCGGGTCCTCTGAAAGAGCAGCAAGTGCTCTCAACCACTTAGCTATCTCCTCAGCTCTGCGTTCTTTCTGTTCACATAAAACTTCTTGGTGGAGACACACACACATTCAAAGAGACAGAGACAGACAGACAGACAGACAGACAGACACACACACACACACACACACACACACACACACAAAGAGAGATTTAAAAATGGCCAGTTGTTGGAGTGTTGAGGCCTTCGGTTACACGAGGAATACATCCTCCGGATTGGTTGTGACACTTTGGGTTGAGTTTTCTCTGGCCTTGATGATGAGTACCTTGATGATGCTCTCAAAGCTAGTTTTGTAATCACCAGAATGACTGTGGTCCAGACACGTGCCTTGAATACGAATCTAAGAAAGACTAACGAAGTCTGCCAGCCAGAAAGGATTACTGATTGAGAACGGGGGATGTCAGTGGTGGAAGAAGGGAAAATATTCCAGGTTAGAATGGGAGAGTAAAGAGAGAAGGATGTGTTTGCTAGATTGTGCTCTCCTATGGGGACATCAGAGTACAGGGAGTTCTAAAGCCAAGTGGAGCCAGGCACTGTGGCATGTGTCTTTAATACTAGGCCTCTGGAGGCACAGGCAGGTGAGTTAGAATCCAGCCAGAGCTATGTAATGAGAGCAACAAAACAAAACAAAAATCCACAAAGTAAGTGAGGACATTTAAAGGTAGTCATCCAAAGGAAGTCATCAGATAGTGTGAGCAAAGGTGCTTTAAGAATTTCACACACGCGTACACACATTGACTTACACACACACACACACACACACCACACCA
Organism: Mus caroli; assembly: GCF_978045245.1. NCBI lineage: Eukaryota > Metazoa > Chordata > Mammalia > Rodentia > Muridae > Mus > Mus caroli. The sequence goes on along the minus strand of NW_028227263.1, from coordinate 36,340,738 downwards.
TTCACAGAGAGATAAAGAAATGACTTCAAAATGAGGGTAGAGCCCTCTCAGAGCAGAGTCCAGGATAAGAGTTAATGGTGGTCCTGACACAGCTGACAGGACTGCAACAGGAAAATAATATTGATAAATATTTCTAGCACTTTCAGGATTGAAAGACTATGGGCTAAATAAGACTGGTAGCTATCTCTCAGAAAACAGAGTTGGGTGTGTGTGGTGTAAAAGACAGCAGGCTAGGAACCCAAAGACAGACTTGTGAGCACAATCTAGCAGCAGTAATGGCTGGGACAGGAAGTTGAGATACATGACAGCAGAGATCAGTATGACAGACAGAGGGAGGGAAGTCTCAGCATCCTGACTGGGCTTAGTGACAGTTGGACCCCCTAGGGGCTGGGGGAGGAGGGCTGAAGGTAGTTATGAAGACAGAGGCCCAGATGCTCCTTCCAGGAGTGAAGGAAGGTCCCACAGAGCAGCCGAAGATGCCCTGACATGGACAAGACTGGACAGTGGCGATGCTGCGCACTACACAAGGGCAAGGACAATAACAAGCAACGGTCATGAATCCTGATTAGGTCTCAGGCACGGTTATTCCCTGAATAAACTCATAGGAAATTGCTGACCTTATTTTCTTCATTTCGTGGATGAAGAACCCAACATGGAGAGGAAGTGAAACTTCAAACTGATCAATTAGACTCCAGAACCTTGTTTTGTTTTGTTTTGCCCCCTCCATTTTCATGAGCATGTGGTACCCACATGTGTATAGGTATGTTCGCATATGTATGGTCACACATGGGGAGTGTGTATGTTCACGCTGTGCATGTGCATACAGAGGCTTGAATCACCCTTGATCAATCTTCTACCTTATTCACTGAGTTAAGGTCTCTCAGTCAAACCCAGAACTTGCCCAAATGACTAGCCTTGGTAACCTGCCTGCTCTGGAGACGCCCCCCCCCCTCGACTGTCAGAGGCTGGATTTACAGGTAGGCTGTCACACCCACCTGGCGTTTATTTACACGGAATGCGGAGGATCTGAACTCCAGGCCTTAAGTTTGCCTGCCTGCTGAGTGAGTGTTTAATCTCTGAGTCACCTCCTCAGCCACCCCCAGAGGCTTGGAAAGCAGTGTGCTAAACTGCTTAGGGAAGTCTATCTGCAAGAAAAAGATGTGTCTAAACTGATTGCAAATCAAGGGAAGTGTGTGGTGATCACTTAGCACAAAGTGGTTACCAAGAGCGGGACAATCTCTGAGTAGTCACTCTTCAGCTTGGAGAGAACTTTCCGCCAAGGCTGTGGGAAGGGCAGGGTGGATGGTAGTGCAGAGAACCTGGGGACTCCTCTACCCTCAGAGTTCTTAAAGCAGAGAGACCAGCATGGGACTCTTGGTATGTCTGAAACCCAGGCAAGCAACATTTAATGAAGGTTGGTATTGGGAGGTACTGTTGTGTCCTCCAAACCATGTGTGTGAGAATGTACTAGCTGCGGCAGCAGAAGTCCCCCATCCGAGGAAGAACTGATTCAAATGACTCTCGGGTCCAGGGAGCCGCAGCTGGTTGTTCGAAGGTTCTTCTTGGTCTCAGACTCATCCGGGTACAAGAGAGACTGCAGGTAGCTGATATATTTGATGGCAGCTCTGAGGGTCTCCACTTTGCTGAGTCGTTTCTCCAGGTAGTCCTCTGGCAGGTGCCGCCGCAGCCGGGCGTAGCCTTCGTTCACACACTTGACTCGTTGCCTCTCTCGCTCGTTCCTCTTGCGGATGAAGGCCGGCCCGTAGGTGTAGTCACAGCGCCTGTAGTTGGTGTAAGGCATGGGGAAGGGAAAAGGGTATGGATCCCCATAATTGTTCATGATCAGGGTGTCGCTGGAGAAGGGCAGCAGAGGCAGCTCATCTGTGTAAGGGGCCGGCACCGGGGTCTCGGGGCATAGGTGGACAGTGACCATGGGGTCCAGGTAGAAGGGCCTGGACAGTGGTAAGTGGGCCGACTCAGCGAAGACCGAGAGCCTGTCTGGAGGACTGGGGTAGCTTCTGGTGTCCATGGTATCCTTTCACCTAGAAACACAGGAGTGCTTATCAGTTTGACCAGATTAAAAGAGCAGTTTTGATCCACTTTCTTCGAGATCCAGGTCTTATAGACTTCTGCTTAGGACTCATATAGAAAAGTAGACAGGGTTATAGTCATTTGTGTAGAGGCACTGGGGTGGTGGGGACTTTGTAAATCCAGCACTCAAGGGAATGAAGCAGGAGGATAGCTGTGAGTTCAGGGGCAGCCTGGTCTACAGGGTAAGTTCAAGGGTAGTCTGGGCTATATAGTGAAACTGTCTCAAAACAGTAACACTAACAACAAGAAAGAAAAAAAAGGGAGAGAGAGAGAGAGAGAGAGAGAGAGAGAGAGAGAGAGAGAGAGAAAGGAAGAAAGGAAGAAAGAGATGGGGAAGGAAGGAAGGAAGAGAGAGGGGGGAAGGAAGGAAGGAAGGAAGGAAGAAAGAAAGAAAGAAAGAAAGAAAGAAAGAAAGAAAGAAAGAAAGAAAGAAAGAAAGAAAGAAAGAAAAAAAAAGAGAGAAAGAGAGAAAGGAAGAGAAAGAAAGGTGAGGACTTCTTTTATCTTTTCTTCATCAAAAATGTTATTACATCTCTGTGTCTCTGTTTCTGTTTCTGACTCTGTCTCTCTGTCTCTGTCTCTGTCTCTGTCTCTGTCTCTCTCTCTCTCTCTCTGTCTCTCTCTCTCTCTCTCTCTCTCTCTCTCTGTGTGTGTCTGTGTGTGTGTGTGTGTTGCTGTGGGCACTAGACCCAGAGCCTTGCACATGATCAGCACAGTACTTTGAGCTACATGGCCATCTTTTTGGCCTCTGGCTGGGTAAAGTAGCTTCAGTGGATTTTCCAGGCACGCTGCGGTTACCCTGTCACCTGGAACTCAGGGAAGGAGTGCTTGTGTGCTTTCATTGTAACCCCTTTAGGGCTCAATCCTGACTGTCCCCTGCTCTGTGTCCTCAGGCCAGTTCCTTAAGCCTCTCTGGGCCTCACTTGCTTCCTATACCCACTTGAGATATTGACTATCTGCAGTGGCTTAAAGAGTTTACATTTTAAAAGTCCAAGTGATGCATTCATCAAGTCCTGGAATTAGGTCTTTCCCTTTTTCTTCACAGATGGACATTTATGGTGCCTCTTTCTCTGCACTTCATAGAAAAAACTGGAGCTCCCGGGCTGCTTCTCGGGGAGCAATTTTCCAGTGTCTTTCAGAGTCACAGACTTGGCAATACTAAACAAAAAAGAAGTGCAGTCAAAGCGAACAAGCTAAGTGTTTATATGCAAGATTAGATAACACTGCCTCTCTCTCTCTCTCTCTCTCTCTTTCTCTCTTTATCTCTCATTTGTATTTTTTGAGACTAGGTCTTGCTGTGTATTTGCTGGCCTACTATTTGTTAGCTAGCTGAGGCAGGATCCTAGTAGGCATGTGCCACTACACCTAACTTGGCTCTGAATCCTCTTTACCTGAGCACAGCAGGAACCCTACAGACCTTGCCACGTGAGGGAAAGAACAGGCTTTAAGACCAGATTCTAATGTGTTTCCATCTGTGAAAAGGCCAGGGTATGGCCTCTGAAAAGATAAGAATCAGAAAGGGCTGTGGGGGCTGGAGGGGCTGGGAGGCCACAGGGGTGCTGGGGGACTGGACTTTGGGTGAAGGAGGAAGGGGTTGTAAGAAGTCACAGTGGCACTGGCTGGAAACAGAGTGAGTGCCTGGAAAGATGTGTGCTAAAGAGTCTGGAGAGGATAAGTTGATGTGGTGCCAACTAAAAACTAAAACGGAGGAACGGGAAATGGGAGAGTCCAAATTACTGACCAAATGACCCACAATAACTAACACAAGACAAATGTCTCTGGAAGATTAAAGAGGAGCCAAAATTCTGTCAAAAAGGAAAATGTTGCTGAGAGAAGAAACTAGTTAGGAAATTCCCAAGTCAGGAATTCAAGAGGCTAAGAAAAAAGGGCAGGTATGCCTAAGCCAACAAAGCCAGCAAATGGGGGCAGAGGAGGCAGCTCAGCTGATAGGTTCTTGCCTGGCGTGCACTAAGCCCTGGGTGCAATCCCAGCACCAAATAAACTAGAAGCTTAAGGTTATCCTAGATCGGCCTGGGATCAGACAGGCCTGCTATCCACATGCTGCGCGCGCACCTGCGAGAGAGAGAGAGAGAGAGAGAGAGAGAGAGAGAGAGAGAGAGAGAGAGAGAGAGAGAGAGAGAGAGAGAGAGCGCTGTGTCAGATCCTCTGATCTGGAGTTACAGCCCCCCAGGGTATTGTCTTGTGTCTTGTGGACAGTGCCCCCCCCCCCCACTGTCCTTGCATCCTTTCCTGGGCAGGTGACCCTGGGCTGCAGAAGAAAGCCAGCAAGCCAGAGAGTGCGCCAGCAAGCCAGGTTCCTCCATGGTCTCTCTCCTGCTCCTTGAGCCTCTGCCTTGCTCCCCGTGATGACAGACTGTCACTTGTAAGCTGAAACAGACTTTTTCTTTCTGCCCCTAAGGTGCTTTTGGTCAGAGTACTTTCTCACAGCAACAGACAGGAGACTAGAACAGCCAGGTTCCTCCAAAGTCAAGCAGATATTGTCAAAGCCAACATAAAAATAAAAAGAATTTTATTTTAAGTCATGCTTTTTAACCCTGAAAAATAACTTAAATAATATCTTAACTCTTGACCGAGATGAAACCTGAGTAATCTGTTTACACCACAGGTAATTAAGATTCTACACTTTAATGAGATTTTGACTCATTCTTAAAGCATGGCATGTCTGAAGACACATTGATGGCCAGGTTTTTCTAGTGTGCATTTCCAAGGACGCCACCCATCAGGGAGCATTGAAGTGGGATTCCCTTAATGCACATAGGGGAATTTAACCAAACAACTTAAGAAAATGAAAACACAAGAGAAGGAGACGGGAGCCCGGTGGGGTCTGGGTGTGTGTGTGGATTACTTTTGCTGTCATTCCAGGCTTCCACATGCACGCATGGCTCACACGCACACCTACCTCGGGACCATCTCAGGTTTCTGTCTGAGAGCTCTTCTGGGAAACAGACAATGAAGTCTTAATGATGAAATCCTAAGAGATTCTCGATGCTCCACTGAGCATAAAAACATCAACTTTCATAATTAAAGAAAAATCTAGAATTTAAAAAATAAAAAAAAACACCATTGTGTATACAATTGAATTATGGGATGGGAGAGCTGGGGGGAGCTTGGAGCTACCTCCTTCCCTCCCTCCTCAGAGACTATGGTAAATTGCTAAGGTTTCAAAGTCAGCAGCAATGCTGGCGCCAGATGCCAGAAGCTAAGTTCATCAGATTTCATCAGGGGGACAATCTGAGCCTTGCATTGTAGGGGCAGTCATCAATTTCTTAAGACAATAACATAATCCTATCGATGACAAACTTTTTTCACTGTGCCTGGAGCCTTTCTTAGGAATCATTGTCTCCCCGTGGGTCATTGTGGAGCAGTGTCTCTTACCTGTTTTGTAGTTCAAGATGCTGTATTTGGGGCTGAGTCTGACTGAACCTGATTTATAGGTGGTCATTTAGTGAAAATATGCAAAGTAGCTTATAGTTAAACAGAACTGGCTGGCTCTGGTTTAGCTGATTTTTTTTTTTTTCTTTTCTGCCTACTATGGAGCTATGACAATCTAAGCCAAAAGGTTTGCTTATGAAACTAGACACGTGGAACAGATTCTTTTGTTTAGAGGGTACTCCCATTCATCCGGTTTATATGGTTTTATATAAAATTATTTTCAAAAATACAGTAGTCTCATAATATGCAAATGTTGGTCAATTTTTTTTAGAGAGTAAGAGCAGTACTGAGAAGGCCCACGTGACCTTTGCAGAGTGGAGTCTCTTGGGTAGTGCAGTACAGCAACACCTGGAGAGCTGGTGCTTTTATTTATTTTTTAAAATGATTTATTTATTTATCTAATGTACATGAGTACACTGTTGCTGTCTTCAGACACACCAGAAGAGGGCATCAGATCCCATTACAGATAGTTGTGAGCCACCATGTGGTTGCTGGGAATTGAACTCAGGACTTCTGGAAGAGCAGTCAGTGCTCTTAACCACTGAGCCATCTCTCCAGCCTTCTGATTTAGTGTTTGAGATTCTCATTCTCTCTCTCTCTCTCTCTCTCTCTCTCTCTCTCTCTCTCTCTCTCTCTCTCTCTCTCTCTCTCCTATCTCTCTCTCCCCCTGTCTCTATATGTGATTGATGTAAAAGAAGACTTAGCTCAAATTTTTAATCTAGAGGAGGATAGAGTCTAAATTTGGTTCCAAAATCTATGTGCAAAGCTGAAAGGTCTCATCATAAGCTCTCATGTAGCCCAGGCTGCCCTCACACTCAATAAACAGCTGAGGATAACTCAAAACTTCTGATCCTCTTGCCAATGCTTCCCGACTGTTAGGGTTCCAGGAGTGTGTTGTCATTCCCAGTTCTGTGTGGTGCTGAGGATCAGACCCAGGGCTTCTTGCATGCTAGGCAAGTGCTCTACTAACTAACTGAGCCACATCCCCAGCCCAAGACTCAGAATGTCAGCACAACTCGTGGAATATGCAGAGAAGTAAATATGACATTACCTTTCCATTGCAGAACATGAGTTAACGGCAAAATCAAATGTTTTCAAATGTTATGTTGGGCTGGGCATGGTGGTACACACCCTTAATCCCAGGACTCAGCGGAGGCAGGTGGATTTCCATGAATTTGAGGTCAGCCTGTTCTACTTAGTGAATTCCAGGCCAGCCACGGCTACACAGTCTCAATAAAAGGATAAATGTTCTGTGTTGGGGTTGTGTCTTAGGATTGCTATTGTTGTAATGAAACACCACGACCAAAAGCACATTGGGGAGGAAGGGTTTATTTGGCTTACACTTCCATATCATTGTTCATCACCAAAGGAAGTCAGGACAGGGACTCAAACCTGGAGGTAAGAGCTGATACAGAGGCCATAGAGAATTGCTGCTTACTGGCTTGCTCCTCCTGGCTTGCTCAGCCTGCCTTCTTAGAGAGTCCAGGATGATCACCCACAATGTGCTGGGTCCTCTCCCATCAATCACAAATTAAGAAAATGCCTTAGAGCCAAATCTTACAGAGGGATTTTCTCAACTGAGGTTCTCTTCTTTGCAGCGATTCTAGCTTGTGCTAAGTTGACATTCAAACTATCTAGCATGAGCTCGTTAGATGGCTCAGCAATTAGAGCTCTTGTTGCTCTTGCAGAAGACCCAAGTTCAGCTCCCAGCACCCACAAGAGGGAAGAGTGCTGCCTTTGCAGCAGCTGTAGCTACACTACCCATAGTCCGTGAGTTTCCTTGACGGAATACAATGTCTCTTCTGGTCCAGGTGGAAGATGACTAGTTTAACTACAGAAGCAAGACGGAGGCTTGCTTTCTTTAGGAAGCCTGAAGAGCTGGGCAGTGGTGGCGCACGCCTTTAACCCCAGCACTTGGGAGGCAAAGGCAGGTGGATTTCTGAGTTCAAGGCCAGCCTGGTCTACAGAGTGAGTTCCAGGACAGACAGGGCTACACAGAAAAATCCTGTCTCAACCCCCCCAATAAATACATACATACATACATACATACATACATACATACATACATACATACATACATACATAAAAAAGCCTGAAGAACACCCCTTTCTGGGTTGCACAGAGAGAATTCTGACTTTTCTCTTTGCTTCTGTCCCATGTGAAACTAAAATTATGTCATTTTAAATGTTAATTTTTCTTTTGTTTCACAAGACAGTATTTTTAAAGAAGAACATACAATCAAAGATATTTCAGAACTTTTTTCCCTTTTGTGCTTTTTTAAAGATTTGTGTGTGTGTGTGTGTGTGTGCATGGTCTTCTGCCTGCATACATCTCTGAGCATCATATAAGCTGTGGAGGACAGAGTAGGGCACTGGAGCCCCTGGAGCTGGAGTTTCAGGGTGTCTTGAGCTGCCATGTGGGTTCTAGGGAGTATACTCAGATCCTCTCCAAGGGCAGCCAGCGCTCTTAGCACAGGGCCATCTCACCAGCCCTTCTTTTTGTTTTTGAGATGGGGAAACTTGACCAGTAGCTGAGGATGACCCTGGACTTTTGGTCCTTCTGGATATACCTACCAAGTGCTGAGATCACAACCACGTGCTACCACATCTGATTTTTACTCTAAGGATCAGACCTGCGGCTTCATGCACTCTAAATAAGCACTCTACCCCAGCCATTTTCTCTTTTTAAGAACTTTATGAACGTGTGTGTGTGTTCACTTGTGGAACTCAGAGGACAGCTTGCAGGGTTAGGTTCATTCTTCAATCCAGTAGGTCCCAGGGATTCTCAGGTCACTGAGCTTGATAGCAAGCACCTTTACCTGCTCAGTCATCTCCCTGGCCCAGTTGTACTTGTAAATTCTCCCTGACCTGTTCACTGCTTGTACATAGGAAAGCACCCGATTCTTACATTCTGAAATCTTCAAACTTTGCTGGAATTGCTTACGAGTTCCAGAGGGTTTTGTTGTTTGGTTTTCTAGAAGCCAGTGTCATCCTTAAGCAGTCTCTTTCCCCTCTTACTATGAATCTTTCTTCTTTTATGGCATGAGCTAGGACTTATAGGTTGACGTTAAAAAGTGTCACAAGAGGACATCCTTGTCTCCTCCATCTCAAGGGAGAGGACTCATAGGGTGAGGTTAAAGTATCACACGAGGACATCTGTGCCGCCTCCATCTCAAGGGGAAGGCTCTAACTTGTCGCCAGTAAATAGAACTTACTATTACATAAATCTAATTGTTGCAGTTTTTCTTGAGATACTGGTCTCGTTCTGTAGACTATGCTGGCCTTGAACCCCTGGCAATTCTCCAGCTTGTTTCCCAAATGCTGGGCTTACAGGAAAAGTCACTAAATTCAGTTTGTAATTCTTTATCTGGTTGGGGAAATTCCTCTTAGTCCCAGTTTTGCAAGAGTCTTTCTTTCCTGTGTAGGCAGGCCCACATGCATGTGGAGAACAGAGGGCAACCCGTGGGGTCACCCTTACCTCTCCACCTTGAGACAAGATGCATAAGAGAGATAGCTGGTCCACTCACACTACTGCATGCAGCTTTTTTATGAGGGTCCTGGGGATTTGAACTCAAGTTTGTGTGACTAGTTTTTTTACCCACTGAGCAATCACTGAAGTCTGTCATATATATGCATGTTTTTCATGTATGTGTATACGTATGTGTATATGTATGTGTATGTGTATGGGTCTCATTACACAGCCCAGAATGACTCTGAATTCCAAGCAACTCTCCTGTCTCAGCCCTCTGAGTGCTAGGACTATGGGCATGTACTCCCATGCTTGATTGGTGACATTAGAGGGCCGCAGATTGTCTGACTACTTGTGTACCTAGGAATACATTGTCTTTCTCTCTGCACCTACATACCCTTAACACAGTCAAGTGTCTTACGATTGGGTTGCATAACATGTTTTCAAACAATATACCAATGTCTTTGTATCACATGCTTGTCACACAGCACAAGAGAAAGGAGAAAGGCTGGAGAACAGAAACATTGATTGGGTTTTGTAAATTATTTTATTGTTACATTCCAAAGAGGATGTAGGAAGAAAAAAGCCAGTTATCCAATAACTGTTAGACTTCTCAGAGAGAGGCTATCTGAACTCTAGTCCTTGTTCAAAGCTGCCCACATTAGTTCAAAGAACTGCCTCTCAGCAAGACAGAAAAGGCTGATCAGTATTTGTACATCAATCATCCAGGGAGGCTTGGGCTTAAGAGAAAATGTCTTTATTCTAAATGTTCAAGTCCTTAGAGCTACTAGAAGAAGATGAGGAAGACCACACACGCTGAGACTGCGTTTAGGTATCAGTGTAAACTAACAGATGGCCAGTCTGTTCTAGAACATGTTGCGTCAGACATCACAGTGCATGAAACAAATCTTCATTTCGTGAGGAGCCCCCAGGCATTTCAGATCCAACTGGTCATGAAATGCAGCCACAGGCCAACCAGAATCTTAGGTAATGTAGTCAGTGCAAAAGTCAAGTGGGGAGGCCAGCACGCTGACAAGCCAGCTACACTGGGACATTAACAAGTGTGAAGTAGAGGGCCTGATGTATTCACAAGTCTGTCTGGAAAAGACACTTGAGAGAAGCTACTCAAGCACTCCCAAGGCATCCCTTCCTTCTCTCTCCCACCACAAGAAAGAGAAGCAAAAACACACCTGGAAGTTATCTTGAACACCAAGTTAGAACTGTGTGGCAAGAAAGAGAGAGCTTGTTCCAGGCACAGGGCTTCAAGGTAACTCACAGGCAGCTTAATTTTATTAGTAAAAGTCACAAGTAGGAAAAGACTTACTGGTTGACTTGGAACTGTGTGCTGTAAAAATGTCTCTATTAATATATTAACAGGAAAATACCAAGCATGGGGTTTGCTTCCAGTTAGGAGTCTTCCTCCATCCAGCAAGGATTTGTAAAAACAAACAGGGCATTAAAACGCACGGACACCCAGACAATTCTTTCCAGTTGTCTGCGTGTTCTTCCTAGTCACCTGATTCCAGTTCCCAGTTAGCTGAGGACAACGTGTCGGTCGAAGACAGACTTTCGCTGCTCCTGGACCTGGAGCTTCCAGCGCTGCTGTGCGTACTCCACCTTGTTTAGAACATTGGCTCGGCTGCGAGAGCGGGCCAGCACATCATGGGCATTTGCAAAAGGCTGGTGATCCTAGGAGTCAAGGCAGAAGATGTTAGAGATGGCAGGGCCAGCATTAAACATTCGAGAATAGCCTGTGAGCGAGACCTAGGGCAGGGTGTTCTAGCCCTTCAACAATTGGAAGCAGGACAAACTCAGCTACAGAAGCAGAGGATTCCAGAGACAGGAGGAATACAGGATATGTGAGACATATGGTCAGCATCTTCCTTAAGGAACAGAAACCAAGACAAGGATGGTGGTTGGTCATTTGCCTTAAAGAGAAGTCTTTCATGGTTAGTGGGGGAATAGTTTCTTGGGCCAAGCCTGACCTGAGTTTGATCCCTGGACCCACACAGTGGAAAGAGAGCTAACTCCTGCAAGTTTTCTTGTGACTTTCACATACCCCGCAAGGCATGCATGTGCCCACATTCCCACTCCTACCCCCCAAAACAAATTAATTAATTAATGCAATTAAACATTTTTTTTAAAGGATAAAAGAAATGCTAGAGAAATGGTTTAGCAGTTAAGGATGCTGCTGTTCTGGAAGACCTGAGGACAGTTTCCAGCATCCTCTAAGGAGGTTCGCATTTGCCTACACTCTAGCTCCAAGGGACCTAACACCCTTTCTTGGCCACACAAGGCATCTGCAAAAATGTACACATATGACACATAAAACTTTTAAAGTCTTTTTTAAAATTTTAGTCATTTTCTTGTGCCTTTCTTTCCCTTAAGATATGGTCTTTCAATGTCACCCAGGCTAGCCTGGACAACTATACTGTCCAGACTGACCACAAACTAATGGTCCTCCAATTTCCTGCTCCCAAAAGCTAGAAGGCATATACCACCTACCACTGGTTTAAGAAGTCTGTTTTCTTATTACTATCTCCATGCCAGGTATTAATGTAGAACTTTCCTGTTTGGATCAATATTTCATCGCTCATCTATAACAAAGGAGAACTCTGTCTTCCTATTTCCCAACTCCCATTGATACCAGAACTGTTTACATGTCAGTCTAGGGCCACTACAGCAAGCAGGAGCTCTCAGGGCCATTATCTTGCCTGGTCTTAATGTCTCTCTGGCCCTCGGCATGCGCTGATGGGCTGTAGTCTAATATCTCCGAGTTTTTCCTCTTCCCCACTGTGCAGTGAGAGAAGCTCGTGTGCCTTAGTACGGTCTGTTATCGAGGAGAACGAGGACTGACTTACTTCAGCATGTCTAATCAACAAAACCATCTTTCATCGCAGTGTTTCATGGCTTCCATGTTAATTCTATCTTAGGAAAGAGGCTCATGAAGGTTACCCTGGTTTGTGTACAAAGCCAGACTCTCCTGTCAAAATAAACTAATGCAACTGGATGTTTGTAGTCATCACAGAGGAAACCGTCCCAGTAATCCACCCATGGATGAGATGTCAACACAGCTGCCCACATGACAAACAGGTTCGAGTGTAATTTACTGTTTTTGTTTTGCCTTTTCCTTAAGTTTTTTCCTCAACCCCATGTCAGCAAAGTTCCTAAATGTTCCAGCACAGGCCTGGCCTCTTAAAACTAGGTTTGCCTACTTGAGAGAATCGACACCATTCTGCTGCATGTAGGCAGCCGGGGCAGGAGGAGGCAGGAGGGGGCATGGCTGGAAAGCTATGCACGACACCCTAACTATATTACAGCCGCCACTTGGGGCTTTATTGGTTGTGTTTCTACAGCAAGACATTTCTACCATGTTTACTACCCCAAGAATTTTCTTTCTTTTTATTTAAAGATCTATTTATGTGTTTTATATATAGGTTATATATATTTAGGTTTTTCCTGCATGTATGTCTGTGAACCATGTTCATTCCTGCTGCCCATTTAGGGCATAAGAGTGTCAGAACCTCTGGGTCTAAAGTTAAAGATGGCTGAGAGGCATCAAGTAGGCACTGGGAATATAACCCACATCCTCTGCAAAAGTAACAATTTATTCATTCATTCATTCATTCATTCATTCATTCATTTATTCATAAATAAATGTGCAAGAGAGAGAGAGAGAGAGAGAGAGAGAGAGAATGAGAATATGTGAAAACTCTGTAGAGTCCTTTCTCGTTGCATCAGGCTATCAGGCTGCTGGGCTTGCTCCTGTACTAAGTACCTTTACCCTCTCAGCCAGGTTTCTGGACCTCAAAGGTGCTTTTTGTCTGTTTTACTTGTAGAGATTTTCTCTGTCTCTAAGATGTATATGTGGGTAGGTGTGTGCACATGAGTGCAGGTGTCTATGGAGGCCAGATGAGGATATTAGATCCCCTAGTGTTGGAGTCACAATTGATTGTGAGTCACTGTCATGGGTTCTGACAACTGAACTCGGTTTGTCTGCAGGAATAGTGGGTGCTTTTAACTGCTGACCCCACTCCAAAGACTTTTCTTTACCAAGTCATTCTTTATCGGAATGGCCTCTACCTTTTCTCTAACTTAGACAACGTCTTCTGCAAATCTCATTATTTGTTTTTAACTCTATAGATGAAAATGACAAAGACAATGTGTGAATCTATGATGTTCCACAGATACGGAAGGAAAGATGAAGCCTAGCATGGTGGTGCGCACTTAGACTCCTAGCTCATGGGAGGACTGCTGCAGGCCTGAGGCCAGCCTGGTGTATATAGCAAGTTCTAGGTTAGCCAGGGCTATAAGCAAGAACTTGTTGACAGGAAGAGAGAGAGAGACTGAGGTGGGTCATAGGAGAGAAGGAAGGAGGAAAAAGATAGAAAAAAGAAAGACAGAAGGCTAGATTAGCATTACTTGATTTCCAACAACGAAACAAAGTAGCCCAAGGTCATTTAACAAATTAGCTCAAACACTAACACTCAGTGTGCCTAACCCTAAGTTGGTGTCATATCTTTCCAACACACCAGATTGTTTCGGGTAGATTAGTATGGGAAAATGGTGCATCGGTGATGTTGTATATAAAATATTACTACTATTGGTTTATTTGGACAGAAACAATACTGGCAAGAAGGAAGTACTTTATCAGGGAGCCTGTCATCTACTCCTCAAGGAACAAACTCAATGACTAAACAAACCAGTTCAACAAGAGTGGACTCGCTGCTCACAGGCACCAGGAGAATGCAAACAGAGATTTTCACTTTTGCGTGTTTGTTCTTTTTACACCTGATAAAATTACAATGAATACAAAGCATGCTTTAGCAGAATGTTTAGATAACAGAGACTATGTGTCCTGATATATGATAGGACAAATACTACCATTGTCTAAAGGGAACCTCTTGGCTAAGTGTACTCTTTTACCTGCCCTAAAATGTAATAAAAATGGGAAAGAATTTAAATTCTTAATGCCTTAAAAATGAACCCCAAAAGTACATACTGAAGAACTCCCATGTGAGTTAAGCAGTTAATAGGAACAGAAACTTGACTTCTGTTTGTTCAGTTAATCAGTCTGACAAATATCAGAGTCGGCTGGGGCTCTTGGTGACAGTGTTTCCAATGGTCAATGTGTAGGCAGAATTAATCACTGATGGGCGAAGTGCTTACTAAGCATACAAGCCCATCAGTTAATGTCATCCGTCCTCCATGTTTACACCTATGTATTTCTGCACCAGCTTACATTTTGTGTGTATTAAACTAACATTTTGTCTGAGTGAGCAGTAGGTAACTAATGCTGTAAGGATGTATTAAAGAAAGCATAAACCTTTGTGCTAGGAACAGAACACTGTGAGGCCTTTGATAGACATTTTATGCCAGTAGTTCTCAACTGGTGGCGATTTTGTCCTCCTGCCAGGATTCTTAAAGGCAAGGTTTCTCCACAACAAAGGATAATTTAACCCTAGTATCTATACAGTCAGGGTTGAGAATATATAAATGGAAATTACCATGGAAACAATATTTGAGATTCTACTGCTTTGCTATACAAGTTCTCTAGGCATTAATCCTACTATCTGATTTATGTGTGTACTATGTTTAAGATTTATTATTGTTAATTATGTTGTATGTGTGTGCATGTGCCTACCGAGACTGGAGGCCAGAGGCACCAGAGCCCCTGGAGCTGGAGTCACAGGCAGTTGTGAGCCATCTGATGTAGGGGCTGGGATTGAAACTCAGATCCTCTGCAAGAACAATGTGCGTTCTTAACCACTAAGCTATCTCTTAAGCCCTTTGGGGTTTTGTTTGTTTGTTTGTTTGTTTGTTTGAATTTGTTTTATACTGAGACAGGTTCTCAAGTTGCCCAGGCCGTCACTGAACTCCCTATGTGACCAAGAATGATCTTTAACTTTTAATCATCCTGCTTCTACCTCCTAAATTTCAGGGTTACACAGACATACCACAACATCCTGCCTGTCTGTGCTTAGTTTTGTTTTTAAATTTTAATTTGTTTTATTACATCAGATCTCCAGACTCACCTTTTGCTCAGCCTACCAATATACTTCTGAAATCAATTGTTCTTAATTAAAATGTTTGTTTTGTGTATGTATGATGTGTATTATATGCTTATGTGTGTGTGTTGGGGGGTGGGGGAGTATAGGTCCATGGGAAGGCCAAGGCAGCTGTATGGAGGTCAGAGAACAGCTTCAAGTATCAACCTTGCTGGAGGCAGGGCCTTTGATTGCTCACTGCTGCATGCATGAGGCAAGTGACCCCTGCATTTCTGAGAATTCTTCTGCGTCTGCCTCCCATCTTGTAGGAGCACTGGGGTTGCAGGCAGACAGGTGCTACTGTACCCAGCTTTTACATGGACTTTGAGATTCAAACTCTGGTCTTTATGCTTGCATACCAAGTACTTTATCTACTAAGCCATCTCCCCACACCTCCTCCTGATATTCTTTAAAAATTTCTCCGTGTTTTAGAAAAGCTAGGTGTGGAGCTGTATGCCTGTAGATACCTGTAATCCGAGGCTCTGCAGGAGGTGCTATGTGCTACCCTTAGTGGTTACACTATAAGACACTGCGAATTAAATAACAAGAAATAAGTGAATTAAATAAAATGTTTCTCTTTTCTTTCCTTTCTTTTTGGGGTGGTTTCTATTGTTGTTGAGTTTCTTCATGTAGATGAAGCTACCCTCAAACTTGTGAATCTCCTGTCTTAGCCTCTCGAGTACTAAGGCTACAAGTCCCTATCCCCAGCCATAATGTTTTATTGAATCAAGGGCTTGCTAAGCTTCTCTAGCTTCCCTTGACCTTGTGATCCTATCCTCCTGCCTCTGCCTCCTGAACACCTAGGATTTCCTGCACTAAAAATACTTTTGATGGTGGTTAGCAAGTTTACTCCAGGCTTGGCTTTTACACTTGACTCTTGAAATTACACTGAGTTTTACCCACTTTTAGGAATGTAGTAAATAAAATGAAAAGAAAAAAAATCATTATAAATAGTAGTTATATATGATAATGGAATATTTGGAAATATTCTACATATGACATTAATAGGATTAATAATCAATTCTCTAAACTACGCTTAACAAGCTTATGGATTGTGTCAATTCCTAGACATTTTTTTACATGTGTCTCTGTGTGTGGCATGTACACATGCATGCATGTCTGTTTACATGTATGTGCACACACAAGGGTCAGTGCATGTGCACATGTATGAACACGTGTGTCTGAAGGCCTGAAGTTGATGCCTGGGGTCTTCCTCTCATGCTCTCTGCCTTACTCACTGAGGCAGGTCTATCAGTTAACAGAGCTTCCTTGTGTGGTTAGTATAGCTAGGCAGCTGGCTCTTGGATACTCTGTCTCCACCTTCTGCGTGCTGGAGTTACAGGCAGGCCACTTTGTCCACACATTGTCTCTGTGAGCCCCAAGGATCCAAACTCTGGTCCTCACATGTGCACAAGCAGTGCTTTATCCACCAAGCTGTCTTCCTAGCTCCCTTTTAATGAACACTTTTAATGAAGTAATGTTAAAGCCAAAAGGAAACCATCACACAGTTTACACACTGGCAATAACAATCTATGGGCCAACATGTTTTAATGATAGGAGAATCTCTAGAGTGATGGCTAGATTTCTTTTCTAAAGTTAAAGAAAAGAACCATTGCTTTCTTCTTTAAGCAAAACGATGAAAGAACATACAGAACAGTAGGTTACCTGTACAGGAGGAAGACAAGAATGTCATGGCCGCCATCTTCCCCTTTCAATGGGCATGCTTGCCTTTTTTTCTTTTGTGTTTTTGGAGACATGGTCTTACTGTTTAGCACTGGTTTTCCTGGATCTCACTATATAGACCAGGCTGGCATCCAATTTACAGAGATCTACCAGCCATGACATCCCAAGTGTTGGAACCAAAGGCATGAGCCACAGCTTGCCTTCAAAAGTATCAGGTGATAGAGGCAAAATGTTTTGCAGGGGCCTGAGGAAAAGGCCTGCCCCAGATGTTTTCCCGAGCATGGACAGGGCAGGCTCCTGGATAAACCCTCACCAAGGACCACCAGATCTACCGCTTGCTAGAACAACTTCTTCATCGAGAGATACACACTAGTTAGAACATGCATCAGTGTCTAAGTGAGGACCTGCAGTCGCATGAAAACATCTACCTACGACCACTTCCACCACACCTTATGAGGGCAGAGGCTGGCAATGAGCAGCTACTGCAGAGTCAGAACTTACCCCAACGTCATCATCGCTCTGCAGCAGCTGGGAGTGTCCAAAGAGGCGCCTCTTCAGGATGGGCTCAACTAAGGTAAGATATACCATGTACAGAAGCAGAAGGCCCAAAATAGAGAGATAAATTATAATGGTAACCTAAAGGAAAAAGAAAAGATGCCACACCTCAGTGCACGGCAAGATAGCAAAGTTTGTTCAGTAACAGTGACATCTTGGGAAGCCTGACACATCTACTTGGAGCACAGGGCCAGAGCCCAGCAAAACAGGCAATCTGAATCCACCAAGGCAGGAAAAGAGGGAACAAAGTGGTGCCTCTGGATCTTTTTATGGGTCCCCACCACCCCATCATTCGCCACAATGGCCTGCTGTTGTTTTCCTCTTCAGCTGAACACAGCATCCTGCATTCAGCATCACTGTGGAAACCACCCACAGGAATCCTAGCCGAACTATGATTCAGGCGGGTTTCAACAGAGCATCCCTTCAGATTGATGTAGGTCAGCAGAAGCAGCTGTCAGGACGGTGATTGGGGTATTACATCATGCGCTGCCACTAGACATCCCCTCAGTTGGCTGTAATAACACAGAACACGCACTGGCAAAGGCAGGGAAAGGCGGAACCCTCACACACTGCCACCGCTTTGGAAAACTGTCCAGCCATCTCTTCACAAGCCAATTTACCACTCTGCGGAATTTTCCCACGAGAAAAAAAACCACATCTATACAAGAACACTCAAGACAGTATTATGGAAATAATCCAAATATTCATGAACTGAGAAGCAGGCAGTCAGTGGAATACTATTTAACATGAAGTCCTATGCATACTACAACTCAGACAGAGTAAAAAGACACAAATGACTTTACTTACATAAAATATTAAAATGGGTACAGGCCCTAAGTTAAAAATAGTGGCTACTTGGAACCAGAGACAATAGATCTTTAAAGCCTTTATCTTTTTTTTTTAATTTTTTTTAAAATTTTGTTTGTTTTGTTTGAGATAAGATCTCTCAACAGAGCATTGTCTCTGTCCTAAAATTTACTATGTAGACCTGGCTGGCCTCAAACTCAGAGATCCTCCTGAGTTATGAGGCCTGCGGACTGCTTTTTTTAGGAACAGAATGGAAAGTTTTGGTTTTTTTTTTTTTTTTTTTTTTTTTTGGTTTTTGGTTTTTCGAGACAGGGTTTCTCTGTGTAGCCCTGGCTGTCCTGGTACTCACTCTGTAGACCAGGCTGGCCTTGAACTCAGAAATCCGCCTGCCTCTGCCTCCCAAGTGGCTAGGATCAAAGGCCTGTGCCACCACCACCCAGCTGGAAAGCAAGATCATAAAACAAACAAAACCCTAGAACCACTCACTATCAGAATAAAGTAACTGAGCTCATTAGAGGTCATGGTGATGAGCTGTCCATATCCCAGTCCCTTCAGGGACCGAAGACCTGGAGTTACCATAGTGACTAAAGGCATCCTTCAGTCCTAGGGTTGGGAGCAGATGAGGAGGAGGAGGGCCTGATAATGTTGTCTCACTGGCTTTCAGTATGTATGATAAACTACCATGTATTTCAGAATGTGCTAACCAGACGTAGCACATAGTTTCAGAGCCATTTCACTTTCAGTTTACTATGTCCTAACAAATCCAGAAAGCAAGAGCAGGGCCATTATTACTTTCTGGGAAACTCAAACGTTTCTGTCTTTTCTGGGGAGCATGTGGGAATGTGTGTGCACGCGTGTGCATGTGTACACACTCATGTTTCACCTTGATTGTGACAGAGCTTCTTTCTTCGTATTTACATTCACAGCGTAGACAGTATGCTTCTACATCAGGTCCCCGTACAGGCATGGGCTCCACAACATGAAGGCAATCACTGGAAAAAAGGGAAAGTACTGAGGAGACCTGGCTTGATGCTCTCCTGGCTCGGATCAAAACTAGTTCTGAAACCCAGAACAGATACAGCCTACTCACAGAAATAAGGACCAAATGATCAATAAATCAAAGCAAAATAATTTCCTTTCTCAGCATTGGCATTTTGGCAAGGTTTAACAGTGTAAAAAGCTAGATTGGAGAGATGGTTCAGCATTTAAGAGCACTGACTGCTCTTCTAGAGGTCCTGAGTTCAATTCCCAGCAACCACATGGTGGCTCACAGCCATCTGTCATGAGATCCAATGCCCTCTTCTGGTGTGTCTCAGGACAGCAACAGTGTACTAACATATAAAATAAATAATGTTTTTTTTTTTTTTTAAGTATAAAAAGCCAAAGACATTGTAAGAAGCCAAAGGCAATGGCTATCTATGTCCAAGTTTTAAATTACTTGTTATAGATACTGAACTTTTTATCACTTTTACCATTTTGAGTTTTATTTGTTTCTAATGCTATAGTTCAGAGCAACAGAATGTGGAAAGGTAGGTTTTGATGGGTCAAAGAAGGAATCATCTCAGAACACTGAGCACCCCCAAGAAGACTGGCTGGGAGAAGAGAATGCTGCCAAAGCATCTTGAGGCAGCCAGAGATGACAAGTGAAGACATACCAAACTGGAAGCCAGGGCTGGGAGACTGCTCAGTGGGTTAAGTATCTGAGAAGCATGAGCACACATATCACATACACAATTGCAAAATGGAAAGTAACCAATCATTTTTCAGAAATGACAGACTTTGAGAAAAAGATATTTTTGGTAGCATTGCTTTTTAAAAAAAAATAATAAATGCTGCCCTGCACCTCCCCTACCATCTCCCATTTTTCAAGATAGGGCTTCTCTGTGTAACATCCCTGGCCGTCATGGACCTTGCTTTGTAGACCAGGCTGGCCTCAAACTCACAGAGATTAACCTGCCTCTACCTCCAGAGTACTAGGATTAAAGGCATGCACCATCATACCTGGCCATCTCTCTTATTTTTGTATACTTCATTTTTCATTTAAAAATGCTTTAAATTTTACATTTTAGTTTATATGTATATACATGTGCCTACATGTGTTTATGTGTACCATATGCATGCAGGTGTCCTTGGAGGTCAAAGGGCATCAGATCTCCTAAAACAGGAGTTATAGGCGGCTGTGAGCTGCCTGATAACAAAGCTAGGAACCAAAGCCAGATCCTCTGTAAGATCTTTAAATACTCAACTGCTGGGCCAGCTCTCCAGCCCCTGCCTGCCCTGGAACTTGCTCTGTAGACCAGGCTGTCCTGGAACTCACCAAGATCCACCTGTCTGTGCCTCCCAAGTGCTGAGACTAGAAACATGTGCCAATATAACTGGCCCAAGGATGTAATTATTTCTCACTGTGGCTTTAGGGGTCCACTTTTCAGCATTTTGTAATTTACTCTTCTGTTAAATGCGATAAGTCATTCATCTGCCACACTGGAGCAATTAAAAATGTTAACTGGAAACCAGGTGGGGTGGCAAACACCAAAACAGCCAGAACAGCCAGAACAGCCAGGGCTGCATAGAGAAACTTTGTCTCAGAAAAAAAAAGAAGTTGGACATGGTGGCATAGACTTGTAATCAGAGCGCCTGGAAGCTGAGGCAGGATGACTCAGAATTCTGGGGGGGCCTGGACTACACAGAGACAAGAGACCCTGTTTCTAAACAGAATGGTAGGTAGGTAGATAGATAGGTAGGAAGGAAGGAAGGAAGGAAGAAAGGAAGGAAGGAAGGAAGGAAGGAAGGAAGGAAGGAAGGAAGGAAGGAAGGAAGGCAGGCAGGCAGGCAGGCAGGCAGGCAGGCAGGCAGGCAAAAGGAAAGAAGAGAGGAAGGGAGAAGCATGGGCAGTGTAGGACTGAAACAGCAGGAAAGGTTTTTAACTAACCAATAATAAACAAGATGTGGCTAACCAGTCTTAGCAACTAGGAAACACCTCCATCTAGTGCTCAAAGGAAGAACCAGCTTTGACCCAAATCTTAAAGACAAACCAGAGAACTGCTCTAACTTTCCTTGTTTTTAACCAGCTATTCCAAGTCAGTGAAGCACTAAAGCTAACAACTGGACAAGAGGCCTAGAGACTAGAAGGTGAAACTGTATTTGGGACTTTGAATACCCAGGTCTTCAGGGAGTCACAGCATCCTGACCTACCACCATCTGCTGTCTGTCCAAACAAGTTAAACATTCTGTCAATTGGGAACGTATATCAGCAAAAGACTTACAAGCAAGGGAAAGTAGAAAAGATGGAAGAAAATTTCCAGTAAGTCTTGTTTTCAACTATTTATTTTCAAAGCTTCTAGTTTTAATTTATAAACAGGGATGAAGACATGGCCCTTTCTCAGCACAGAATAACAAGCAAGCAAGCAAACAAACAAACATCAGTGTTAAACACTTTAAAAGTGAGCTTGGTTGCCACTCCACTAATACGTATCACATTCTGTTACCAATGAGAAAACAAACTGGTTATACATGTTCAATTTAGCTTTGGGAAGCTATAGAAATAACTTAAAGATGGATTTGAGGGCTGGGGATCCTGCCCAGTGGGAGAATGTTTATTCAGCATTTACAAGGCCCTGGATCTGAACTCCAGCATAAAAAAAAAGAGCTTGCATGTATTATATAAAGTGACTTGCTGGTACAAAACCCACTAAAAATACACCCCAATTGCCTTGTAATATAAAAATGCCTTAAAATGATACACAGATGTTCACAAGATCACAAGAACACACCAAACAGACTGAATCTAAATGCATATTTGTAGGAAGATTAAACAACGGCACCAGAGAAAGCCAGTGTGCTCAAAGTCATTTGGAAACTTGTGATGGAACAAATTTACTCTTGCTTTCCAATCACTGCTGCCTACAGAGCCTTGAAATCAAGCACACACAAAAGTACTTCTCATTTAGGGCTATTCCCATCAATCTTCCACTGTGGCTGTAACATAACAGTCCCACCTGAAGGATATCCATCCTGCTGTATAACCTGCTGCCTCCTGTTTCAAGGCACACACAGGAAAACCTGCATTCCTAGTCCACTGGGATAAACTGAGAAGGCTTCTCCTGGTCAACTAGTCAATCAGGACCCCAGTCGTCACAGGCCTGCCTCATTGCCTAAGGCCGGAAAGATCAAGGTCTCAGCCTATCTGAACTACTTGAACTACCTGACACACCCAATGAGCTACCTGACACACCCCAAAGCAGGAACGCAGACGCACAGCCTTTATTCTCCTTCATCCGACGAGTCTCTGAAACTTAAATAGAGCCTCCAATATTTGGCACTCTGTCGTCAAAACTTACAAACTGTGCCTGGGGAGTAGAGGCAAGAGGAGCAGAAGCTTGAAGCCAACAGGTGAACAAAACAGTGCCAGGCTGATCTGGGCTACATAGTAAGATCTTGTCTCAAAACACAAAGCAAAAGCAAACCCCAAACCAAACAACCCCCCACTCCCATACACAGTAGGAGCTGTAAAATTATAGACCAGGAGCTGGAGAGATGGCTTGGTAGTTAAGTGTGCTAACTACTGCTGCAGAGGACAGGAGTTCAGTTCCCAGCACCGGAGTTGGTCATCTTACAAGCAGCTATCACACTGGCTCCAGAGAATTCAATATCCTCTTCTGGCCTCCACAGATACCCATTGTGGACATGACCACACACAAATATTTTAAGTAATTAAAAAAATTTATACATCAGATAAAGAAGGCTCAATTTGCCTTTCACTGAAAAGAGGGAGAAAGATCCCTGACTAAAGTTTAAGAGGGCACAAGAGAGTAGCTATTGGTAGTTAGTACAATAAACTCAGTCCCATCTGAAATGAAACCTCCCCGGCCTAGAGCTTTCTGTTTAGGCTACAGTATTCCTTTAGACTTGTATCAGCCACTCAGGACCCCAGGCTAAGATCTGACACTTCTGCTTAGGAACAAAATGAGACATCATAAGAACAGTCTGAGTTAACAGCAGGAGCCACAGATTATGTAGCAGGTGACCCCTTGGTCCGAGCTACTTACCAATCTTTCTGAGATATATTCTTATTATAAATGTGCCCAGGGTTCTCTTTATAGGGAGGGCAGATGCATTTACATCTCACATCTTCAAAATTCTGCAATAAAAGTGAAAACAGTATAACTTGTTTATAGTTTATCGTCAATATATTTTTTTAAATCTACACATGTACATTTTGCTAAGTATCCCTGTCAGATATTCTAGAACCATTACAAAGATCTAGGTTTGAGAGATTCAAGTTCCTAAAATCTGTAAGACACTATCTGTGCCTTATTAAACTCATTTATGAATTGCATGACAATCAATTGTGTTATTATCATCTACCTGCCACTAGAAAAGCATATCATGACAGGCAATAGGGCCTACAAAGAGATATTCTGATATGAAGGGGTTGGGGAGAAGGGAATTAAAGATTATTTATAAGCAAGTCATAGGTGTAGGCTGGGGATGGGTTTAGCTCAGTGCTAACGCACACGCTTAGCATGCATCAGGCCAATTCAATCTGTAACACAATAGGGTGAGGTGAGTCAGAATTCTTCTGATTTCTTCTTTTCTAACTTGTTCCTTTTGGGAGAAAGGCACTGGGCGTGGATAAAAGGGGCTGAGTGAGCTATAAACAGGATGAAGATTGAGGGGCACTCAGCCAGTGCTAGAAGGGAAGTCAAAAGGGAAAGTAGTTTGAATCTTCCCATTGTCCCCCAGGAAACTTGTCTGGCAATCCATGGTTGACAAGAAAAGCAACTCCTAGCAATACAAGTTTCAGGAGGCAAAGCAAGCAGGCATTAAATGCTGCATAAATCCAAGAGATGCTTTCTCAGCAAAGGGTTGTTTATTTGAGAAGGCTGTGGCTCATTAGTCCCCACTGAGACATATCCACTGCTCCTTGGTACAATGAAATGTCTGGCAGAGCTGTTGACAGCTCCTAAATATATCAGTAGCCACTGTGCCAGAGCCTGTGTTCAATGAGGAGGACTCAGAGAAGCAAGAGGCACAGCTCCTGTTTACTGGGACAAATCCTATCAAGGGGAGATGGATGTTTATATCATGATACACTACATAAAATGGTAATGTTTGACAGCCATACAGAGAGTCCATACTAGCAGTATTTCAAAAGTTGGGAAACTTTTTGCTGTCCCTATTTCTGATGACACCAGAAAGACTGAAAAAAAACAACAACAACAACAACAAATTGATCAAAAACACCTGCCTACCTGTGACCTATCTTTCCCAGCCCTTTATATTTAAAAATATTATAAAACTTTTTAAAAATGCAGTGTCACTATTTCCCACTACACCGCGGAGTCTTTCTATTTTGCCCCAAAATTAGCCCACTGGGAGGAAAGCACATGTTTTCTTGGGCCAGGACAGCTCTGGGTCACTAAAAAATATATGGGGACCAAAAGGTTAAGAAACACAGTGAGGGATAGGACACAACTTCCTGTCCCCTCTCTCCTAGGCTAGTAAATTATCAGAAGAGGTGTGTGTGTGTGTGTGTGTGTGTGTTTTCCTGGAGGGGATCTTGGTGAGAGTATCAGGCTAGTGGGGTGGCCCTATAGGTCCTTCTGGGAACGGGTAGTTGACACGAGAGTCGAGCCCCCACCATGGCAAAAGAATCTGCTTATCAATGAGTTGAGAGGAGCTAGTCCCTAGTAGGGAAGACTTCGGGGAGGTGAGGATGAGGGGAGCTAGTCCCTACTAGAGAAGATTTCAGGGAGATGAGGGTTTCCCACCGTTTGGATTCGGGGCTGAGAGCTGCCCAAGTTTAAGGGTGGAAAGTTCAAAGCTCCCAGGGCTGGAAAGTTCCGGGTGTGCCCTGTCGGGGCTGGGAAGGGAAATGTCAAGAGGTCTACATGTCAAATGTAGACCCCGCTCTGGCACTGTCTGGGGCTAAGGCTTAGGATGCTCTAGGGAGGGCCAGCCCGGGCTGTGAAGCGGGGTCGGGGGGGATTTGGCTGTCGGATTGGGAGACCCGAGAGTGGGGAGCAAGTGGTCAGCCCCAGTTTCTGCCAGGCCAGAGACAGGGGCGGAGCTCCTGTCAGGAGCCGTGCGGGGCGGGACTCACCTTGGCGGCGCCTGTCAGCTGCGCGAGCAGCAGCACCGACAGCGCCAGGCAGGACATGCTGAGCCCCGAGCCCAGCCGCAGCAGGTTTCCGCACCATAGGCTCGCCATCGCGGGAGCCAGCCGCTCCTGCGAGCCCCGAGCTCCGAGCCCCGCGCCCGGCTCGGGATCTGGCTCGGGATCCTCCGCCCGCACTTCCGCCTGGGCCTGCGCGTCACCGTCCGCGCCGGGTCAGCTGCGAGAAAGCCTCCGCCCCGGAAACGGTTCCGGGTGCACAAGGCCCGCCACGGCCGCGGCTCCGGGGCTGCACTAAAGGCTGGGGGTCTTCCCCGGCCAGAGCTGGCGAATCCTGCACCCACAGGGAGCAGGCCATGCGGATCTAGTCCCGCAGGCCAAGTGAGCCCCATCCCCGGGAACTGCGGAGGCCGAGAGGGTGCTGTGCGTGGAGACCTGGCCAGGAGAACCCGAGCGTCTTTAGATCGGAAGCCCACCCGGCGATGGAGGCTCGAGGCTCCGCACCGGGGCTTCAGTACGAACCTGCGGTCCGTGCGCCTCCAGGACACAGTCTCCTGCCCGGCTCCCAACAGTAACAGTGAGCTGTCCACGTGGGTGTGGCTTCCACTAGGGACTGACAGCCTTGGTCCAGTCTAGGACTGGGAAGTGGGCCACGGCGGCGAATCTGGGCTGGCTCAAGTCAGGCTTTGCAAGATGCGGACGCCCCTGGAGCATCCCTGGCCCAGGACTCCTGGAGGTGGAGAATCCAGGAGCAAAGCTCCTGTGAGGCAGTGCCTATTTAAAACAGTTGACCTCTCAGTCAGTTCTGGGAGCGCAGACCCTACTCCATGGGGTGTCTTTTTCTGTAGATACTTCAGGAGCACCCTGGAGAGAACATAGAGCTGCTCATTAAAATATTTTTTCCACTTAGTAGAGACTCTGGGGGTAGAGAAAGGGATGCAGCGTGCTCATCACAGCCCTTAGGGATTTGCTGAATGTCATTAGGGAAAATCACTTCCTTTCAATAAAAAGGGATTAAATTTTATGATTTTCAAATTTTACTTATAAGACACCCCCCCCCAGCCCCTTCAAGTGGTCCTTTCATGGTTGGTGGAAATGTCTTAATTTACAGGTAGAAATTTCGCAGCGTTTTACTGCTATGTGATTCTTGACGATGCTAGACTAGAATCTAACACAAAGTGCTATTGCATTAAATGTATTTAGCCCTTTTTTAGTCCTAAATGGCAACTAGCCCAAAGGACTAGATGCTTTCACACCAGTTCTTGTGATGATCCTGTCACAGTGGGGATAATTGTCCTTCTAAGGGGTGTCCTACT
Source organism: Mus caroli (assembly GCF_978045245.1). NCBI lineage: Eukaryota > Metazoa > Chordata > Mammalia > Rodentia > Muridae > Mus > Mus caroli. The sequence continues at coordinate 36,314,204 of NW_028227263.1, read as the reverse complement.
AATCGCAGGACTGTCAGGATAAAATTTGTTGGTGAGTTATTGTAGATCTGATTGCTAAAAGCTGACTTAGTAGCCAGTTTGGATCAGTTTAGAGCTGTATCTCTAACATGTCAAAGGAAAGTGTGCTCTTCAGATAAAGCATAGGAACCCTCCTTCAAAATTCTTTTCAGAGCCAATGCTCGTGTTGGATACCTTTGATCCAGCATGCCTTTGACCCCAGAGGCAGGCAGATCTCTGAGACAAGGCCAGTCTGGTCTACAAAGTGAGTTCCAGGACAGGCTACATGGAGAGACCCTGTCTCACAAAAAGGAGGAGAAAGAGAAAGAGGAGAAGGAAAATGAGGAAGGAGGAAGAGGAGGAGGAAGAAAGAAAAAGGAGGAGAAGCAAAAAGAATTCTTTTCAGAGGTTTGATGGAGGGTACAGAGATAAAGGACTGCAGCAATGCCTTAGGCTGGTGGGTTATTTTCAGTTATTTTCTTCTCTTTGTCCATGCTGTCTCAAACTAGTGGGCTCAAGAGATTCCCCTCCCTCAGGCTCCTTAATAACTGACTACAGGCATGGGCCACCAAGTCAGGCCCACCTCATCTGTTTAATGAAGAAGATCACATAACAAACACTCAGTATGGGCAGAGCTTTAGAGCTACATGTGGCAATCAAACATTTGATTGTGAGGAATCTAAATCGAGTGTTGTATGCTGTATTTCGAAGTCAATACAAGGAAAACAAAATCTTTTTTATTTTAAAATACTGATTAAAGTTGGGGCTGCAGAGCTGACTCAGCAGTTGTGAGCCCTTGCTGCTCTTGCACCATCCACGTGGCAGCTTACAACCTTCTGTAACTCTGGTTCCAGGGGATTGGGTCCGCTCTTCTGTTGCCCAGTGGCACTGACACATATGGTACACATGTGTACATTTTGCGAAACACTCATACATATAAAATTAAAAACTGAAATAGTGGTTAAAATTTAAATATTTTGAATGTATTGGATTATGTCTCCACGTGTGTCCTTTCTCTCAGCTTGTCTGCCTGGGGCCCCCTGAGCACGAACCCTAGTCCTCCCACACAGCCCCATTTTCACTAACAAGATGAAACAATCATGAACCAGGAAAAACTTGCCAATCTGCAGGCACACGTTTGCATTGTTGGGAAAGGCACCTCCCACAGAAAGAAGGTGGTTCATAGGACAGCCACAGCAGATGATAAAAACTGCAGTTCTCCTTAAAGAAGTTAGTAAACAATAACTGATAATGAAGAGGTGAGCATGTTTTAAAACCAAGAAACTGATCCATTTTAGCAACTCTAAAGTTCAGGCGTCTCTGGTAGCAAACACCTTCACCATTACAGGCCACACTGAGATAAAACAGCTGACAGAAATGTTTCCCAGCATCCTAAACCAGCTTGGTGCAGGCAGTCTGACTAGTTTCAAGAGACTGGCTGAAGCCGCCCAAACAGGCTAGATGGAGAAGCACCATTTGCTACTTACTAACAAGATGATAGTTCCAGATCCCTGGGGAATTTTGATGAAGCCTCTAAGAATGTGGCAAGCTGAATTGAGGTGACTTCTGAAGAAGTTGACACTTGAGAAGTTACAGGAGCTGCTATTTTATACATGGCTGCGTTTAGAAATTCTTTTGTTTATGTATCTGATAAAAATCTAGATCTCTAGCCAGGGGTAGTAACACACAGCTTTAATTCTAGCAATTGGGAATGAGAGGCAGGTGGATCTCTGAATTTGAGCCAGCCCAGTCTACAAAGTGAGTTCCAGGATAGCCAGGGCTGTTACACAGGGAAACGCTGTCTCAAAACACAGCAAAAAAAAATCTAGAAGTCTAATATTTTTAAGGCCAAGCCCCCTGCACACCGCAGCTCTTTTCAGTTTTGTTTGTTTGTTTGTTTTGCTTATATACAATTAATCCCTTGTGACAAAATAAGCTTAAGAAGCCTGGGATTAAAATTTGAAATGTGCTAATAAAATTCTTTGCAAAGTAAAAAAACAGCCAACCAAACAAAAAACCTTCTCAAAGTGGCTATTAGAAATTTTTTGCTCTAGAATGCACAGTGAGCAGCCATTCCTGACGTGTAACTGACCATAGACTGGAGATTCAGGTTAAAATAAAAGAGCAGTGATGGGGAGAAACTGTGTGTGGTGGTCTGAGTAGGGATGGCCTTCCACAGACTCTGAATGTTTGGTCCACAGGGAGTAGCACTATTAGGAGGTGTGGCCTTCTTGGAGTAGGTGTGGCCTTGGAGGATGTGTGTCACTAGGAGAGGGCTTTGAGATCTCCTATGCTCAAACTATGTACAGTGTGGCTTATAGTCTCCTGGTGCCTTTTGGGTCAGTTCCTCCAGCACCATGTCTGTCTGCACACTGCCATGCTTCCTGCCACGATGATTCCCACACTGAACTTCTGAAACTGTAAGCCAACCCCAATTAAATGCTGTCCTTTTTAAGAGTTGCTGTGGTCATGGTGTCTCTTCACAGCAATAAAACCCTAACTAAGACACTGGGACAGGTAGAGAGCTAAGGGCTTGGGAGAAGTATATCTGCCAAAAATGAATATAATTTCAGCTGACTTTAATAGAAGGCTTTACTTCTCTTGCTCTGCCCAGCTTATACATGTATGACTGTTTCCTGCTCCTGTAGACCCAGGATCTTTATTGCTGGAAAGCCTTCCTTTACAAGTGTATATGTCTGTGGCTTTGCAGATCTCTTTTCTAACTTACTTTATTATAGTAAAATTGTGTTTTCATATATACCTTTATGTTCCCATCCCCTTTCAAAAGCTTGTGGGTCCTATGAGCAGAGGAACCTTTATTTTTGTATCTTTGGACCTGGAGACCGAGATCCAAGCATTAATATGAGGACTAGGGAAAAAGAAAAGGGGAGGGAAAAAAATTCATTTAGTTGTCTGGGGAATAACAGGTACTTACTTTAGTCTTTGCTTGAATTCTTTCTAACCCTGAGCGATGAGGCTAAGAGGTCCAAAGTGCAAAGAGCAGACCTGGGGAACTGGGTTATGTGAGGAGAGAATTCTGGCCAGGATCACTTTAAAGCTGTTTTGTTTATACGCTGGCACTCACTTGAGGATCTGCCTTCCTCTCTGCCCTTCTCCTGGCTTCCCTATTGAGTAGGCTTTCCTTTTTTGTATTTCTTTTGCCACTTTTGCCATGTTAGGAATTGAGCCCAGAGCTCGCATATGTTAAGCAAGCTTTTTCCCTCTAAGTTACATCCTCAGCCCCTATTCCATTCCTCTTGATTAACAGGGCAAGGGTACTTTACCACCAGATCTGAGTTCTCATCTCTTGGTAAAGCCTGAAAAATTCTCTCTGGACAACAGTTAGGAAGGCAAGAGGAGCCATCTCCAAATTTAAAGAAGGCATAATTAGAACTTTATCATGTGCACCTATCAGTTTTCCCTTATTTAGTCCCCTTTAATATGAGGTTTTCTGTACTCTGTGAAAACCACATAAGTGTGCCTTACCATACATACTCTTGCTGTCTGGTGCCCATCATAGTACCCAGGAGTCGTGGCGCTAGAATATCATTTCTGATCTCAGAGCTGTTGGTGCCACTATGGCTGCTAAACTCTTGGGCTCCTAAAATAACAAAACAGTTGAAACTGTTTGGTGCAAGGGCAGCCAAGGCTCTTCTGCCCCTCCCCAGCCATTGTCATCTTGAGATAAGCAACTGTGACCACCTGCTCCAGACCTTGCCAAGAGGATCTCACCTTAGAGTCTACCCAGTCTCCTGTCCCCTCCTGCTGCCAGTGCCACAAACCCTGTCCCAGACGATGTGATTTGGGGGGCAAAGTGCTAGTAAACAGGTGGTTCTGAGAGTTTTTCAAGAAAAGTTGCACAATATTAATTTTTAATCATGTAGCACTATGAGATTTATAATGAAAAGTAGCAGGGCCCACTCTAGCCCACTACACTCAATTTCCAACCTCCAAATCTTTATATCTTTGCCATCTCGGAGATTTAAATCCATATTTCTAAACAGCATGTTTTGGCTGTTGTTTGTTGTGCTGTGGGGTTGCATTGTATCTACAGTTTTGCTCATATTAGTGCAGGGCTCTATATAATAAGGCTAGCTCAACCCTTTCCCTTCCCAAGCCTCTCCCTCTCCCTCTCCCTCTCCCTCTCCCTCCCTCCCTCCCTTTTTTGAGACAGGGTTTCTCTGTATAGCCCTGGCTGTCCTGGAACTCACTTGGTAGACCAGGCTGGCCTCGAACTCAGAAATCCACCTGCCTCTGCCTCCCAAGTGCTGGGATTAAAGGCGTACACTACCATGCCCGGCTCCAAGCCTCTCTCATTTGTTATCCAAATAAACATTTACTTTTCTAAAAGTAATTCTCCACACACTGCTGATTGTTCTTTACATGGAGGTCTGACTACCCAGCACTTCACATGGGTGTTCTCACTTGGCACTGTCAGTTCAATACTTTTCCTGTTTGCTTCATAGACTACAAATCGATGAGATTCAAAGACTTTAAGAGGGAGCTGAAGCAGTACCAGCAGCTGAGAGCTGAAAACCACAAAGGCTTGCATTTAGAGGCCCTAAGCAGAAGTGCTGATACACTTAGGCTGTGTCCTGGCTCCTTAGCTTCAGAGACTCAGACAATCACACAGAGAACAAGTCCACTTTATTGATACATCGGTGTCACAAATAAGCCCAGTACAGTCAGAAATACTGAGCAGATAAAGTGCTAATGCAGAAAGACCTGGCAACAGAAGGAGGGAGGAATCCAGTTCCTCTCCTCCAAGTCCCCAGCCTGAAAGGTATTTCTACTACACAAGAGTAAGGGCAGCTAGGTAATCCAGTCTATAGATGCTCTGAGCTAAGGAACAGAAAACCATACTAGAGGGGTATGTGCAGAGCAAGGAAAAAGGAAAGTCAGAAGACATCCCTTAAATTAAAATGGAAATACCTGGATGTGCATCTTCAGCTTCCTGGATGCGGTGTCTGTTAAGGAATGAGACAGGTCTGCTACTACTTCCCAGGGACTCAGAACTAGGATGCAGTAGACATTTTATTACACCCTAAGAAATGCTACCATTTTCTAACTAGGAAAAACTCATTGACCTTACTTTGCTAGCCCCCAAAAGCAAAGCCAGTGTTCCTTTGTGAACACTGAAGAGACAAGAACTGTAAGACTAGTTAAATTGGCAGCATTTAAAAAGCATCAGGCAGGCTGATTTCTATGAGTTTGAGGCTAGTCTCATCTACATATTGAGTTTCAGGCCAGCCTAGCCCACATAATAAGATCCTGTCTCATAAACAAAACAAAAAAAGCATTACTAAACCCCAAGACTTCCTATAGTTATCTTGAAGCATTGTAGGTATCTCTATTATACCTTGGGACTGAAGGAATTTGGTTAGAGGATTCAGATGGTGAGAATGAACTGAGTGAGCTCTGACATGGAGTCCAGTTCACCCATTGTTTCTATTCCCAGATTAGAAAATAACTGACTGCTTGTCAGAGTCAATCAGGAACATTAAAAGCTGTGTATTCATCCTGGTACCATATAGTGCCCAACTGAAAAAGGCCAAAAATCAATGCCTCTTTCAAGAACCTGAGAAGTCCTGGCCTTACTGGCCCTCGGGAAATCCAAACAGAGACACTAGAAGGAGCCTGCAGTCTGCTCCCTTTGCAGCCAAGGGTCAAGGCTTGAGGTGGAACTCTCAATAGGGAGAGAAGGGTGACATCTCTAGCTCTGTGCTGTGAGAAGAGCTGGCCGGTCTGATGCTGTGATGAACAGAAGTGCAGGGAGCCTCAGGAAGGTGCAGGTTCCTCCCACACAAGGGAGCTCTCATGGCCAGGCTGGAGGCTGGGACACTAGACAAGACAGTTGTGATACCTGACAAAATTCGAAGTTTGAGAACTGCTATGAGCCAAGGGTAGACTTAGGAATATCTTGAAGGATTACTTACAGTTAGCTTTTTTTTCTGAATTGTCAAATATTTCTATAACTGAAGGGAAGATTCCACTACAGGCACCTCTATGCCTGAGAAGATACAATAGCAAAATAATTTTTTTTTTAATTTTTAAAGAAGCTTAAAAAGCAACCCTGTGACTCCCCAGTCCACTGAGATGGGTCAGATCAGGAAATACTGGGCAGTTTTAAAGGTTATTCTGGTTTGTTTGTTTGTTTTTTATTTTTATTTTATTTTTTGACTTTTGAGACTATCTCCCTGACTGGCCTGGAACTCACTATGTAGACCAGGCTGGTCTCATACTCATATCTGCCTGTCCCTGCCTCTGCCTTCTGGGTGCTGGTGTTAAAGGCATATGCTACACCCAGCTGTTAATGGTTCTTAATGCTGCCGGCTACCTTTCTCCCTTCCCTGTACCGAGGGCTTGCCAGCCTTTACTTCCCTGCCTGGACGGTTCACTCCCCATTTCAGTCTCAGGAAAGTCTCCCAGGTAGGCTTCCCCACTCAGCATACTCTGCCTCTTCCTTCTATTCTGGACTACTGTGGTTTTTATTTTTCCTTTCCCTATCTCTACTTCCAGCTACTTGAATCTTTGTGACATGTAACAAGACAGACAGACATTCTGACTGGTCCTTAGGGGTAATCAATATCCCCCAGTGACAACTACATTGTCAGTGGTGTCTCAGGAACTAATAATATGCCTTCCTATCTGTGGTTTCTTTCTTCTCTTGTTCACTGAGAGACTCTTTCATCTTTGTAGCCTGTTTTTGCACCCTCTCATCTTCCCTGTGGTGTGTGTCCATGTGTGTCTGTGAGTGTGTGTAGGAATTTGTATGAGTGCATGGAGCTATGCACCTGTGCACACTCACAGAGGCCAGAGGAACATGTGGGTGTCGTCTATTCCTCTACCACACTTCACTTGGTTCCTTTGGGGCAAGGACTCTGGAGACACTCCCCCTCCATTCTCCCCCTCTTCCTGTCTCTTCCTCTCTCTCTTTTGGTTAGACTGGAAGCTAGAAAGTTCCATTGGGGTCTCAGGTGTGTGTGGGACAATGCCCAGCTTTTGTTTGGGTACTAGGATCCAAATGGCAGTCTTCATGCTTATGCAGCAAGCACTCTTAATCAACAAGCCATCTCTCTATCTCTAGTGCTGTGATGGAGCCCAGGACCTTGTGCACATTAGACAAGCAGGCCACCACTAAGCCACATCCATTACCCCTCCTTTCTTGCACTTTAACCTTCCTGCCTTCTTCTTAAGGCTGGAAAACAAAGGAAGCAGCATAAGAGCCTTGGTTTGGATATCAGGCCAGGATTCTGCTTGTCTTCTGCCATGACTTAATATGTGAATTTAGATAATTCATTTACCTATCTGTGTGTTTAAATTAAATGTCTGGACCAGATGATCTCCCTGAAAAATCAATCACTTCAGAAGAGATTCTAAAATCAGGACATGTTTCCTCACCTCTTTGAAACAGCTGCAAGAAAGTTTCTATTTACTGTATATTTTAATATTTTCAAAAAGCAAGTGTTATCTATGGAGAAGTAGAACCTGGCAGCCCCTACACTGGATTGATTAATAAAAAGCAAATTCTTGGAAGAAGCAGAGAAATAGGCCACAAATAAGACCTGGCAGTGTCAAAAAAGGTCTATAAATTAAATATTCAAAGAAGTAAAAAACAATGTCTGTTTAACCATTAAGCCATTAACCAGACAAGATCTCTAAGCACAGACTATAGTCTAAAAAGGTCTGAGCGGGAAGAAGCCCCTGCAGGATGTACTGGAGGGAAGGACTTGGTCCATGGCAAGTTGCTATTGTATTTAGTTCAAACCCAGTTTTCTCAGTCTGTCAACCTGGTGTGTGTGCACATGCGCACACGCTTCAGGCTGCAATTATGCTTCTGAAGTGCTGAAATGAGAAAGAAACAAATAATTGATAGCAAATTCAAAGGAGTTAATCTGAAGGCAAATTAACTTGGGTTTAAAAAGTCTCATGTATACATCTATAATCCTAGCACTTAGGGAGCTGAGGCAGGAAGGTCATGAATTTAAAGCCAGCCTGGGCTACATGCTAAAACCTCATCTCAATGCCTTATTCCCAACTCACCCCATTCCATGCCTGAGCTGCACACTGAAACCTTGTTACACACACACACACACACACACACACACACACACACACACACCACCACCACCACCACCACCACCACCACCACCACCTTAAAAGACTGTTAGTTTTTTCCACTATTCTATGTGCTATCCTTGTTTATTATAACATGTAGGCTACAGAGTTCTGTGGGACAGTAAACTCTAGCCTGGGGAAGGGCTGACTTCTGCTATGACTGAAAGCTAGAGGTGGGCTATAAGCCTGTACACTGTCTGAGAATCCCCTGACTCATGTACTTACTTGTCGTCATTCATAGAAACTGTCTCCACAAAAGGGATTTCTTCTTTGTCTGTCTTCCCCACAATCAGCCGGTGCTTGTCCAAGTTTATGATACACTAAAACAAAGAAGGATCACTGGTCACTCAGCGATGCTACTCTCAGTTCCCTGCCTCTGAGACGAAATATCAAAGGAAAAGTAGAGTCAGTCCTACCTTCAGGGATCTAAGAGTCTGGAGACCAAGTGATAAGCTTTTTTCATTATCATCTAATAAAAAACAAACAGTAAGAGTCAGACATTTCCATGCTGGCTTGGATGTCAGCGTAAACACCATTCAATGCATTTGTACCATCTATCCATTCACCCACCCAGCAAACCAGCCAGCTAACTACCCAATAAATAGCTGTTGAACCTGTACTTTCTCCGATCATTATAGCTAAAAGAAGGTAAAAGCCAAAATTCAACCCAAAGTCTTTTCTGCTCTAGAGGACAAAGGCCTTCAGTAAAATAGAGGCAAGTACTTAGTGTAGTCTAACAGAACATATGAGAAGCACAGAAGGAGAGTAGGCGATCAGGCATTTATGGCAGGAGTACAAGGACCTTGTCTTCACCAGTTACAAGCTCATGAAAAGTGCCTTTTGGGACATTTTAGCTCACACATTAAAAAAAAAAAAATCTGTCTTTAGGTAGGTAAGATGGCTCAGTGGGCAAAGTGATTGCTGTCATATCTGATGACCTGAGTTCACTCCTTGGAATCCACAGAGGAGGGAAAAACCTAACCTCTGACCTCCATAAAAATGTCATGTCACATGAGCACACCCCCCCCCAAACAAATAAATTAGTAAATGTAGGGAAAGTCTGTTTCCTGTGGCTTATATGCATAATGGAATTCCTTTTATCCATAAAGAATGAAGCTATGCCATTTGCAGGAAAATGGATGCAACTGGAGATCATCACAGTGAGTAAATTAAATCAGTTTCAGAAAGACAAAGACTTGATGTTCTCTCTCATTTGTGTGTCTTCTTTCATAAGGGCACATACAGTCAGAGAAACAGATGACATCAAGTAGTGAAGCTGTTGGGGGCAACAGTGGGAGCTGACTGGCCAGTGAAGAGTGAGAAAGTGCATTTACATACTTGTATGAAAATAGCCTTATGTCATCAAGATTATTAAAAATTGTAATTACATGTGTTTATTTATGGGGGCATACCTGTGCCATGGAACACATGTGGAAATCTGAGATCAAACTCAGGCTATCAGTTTGATTCCAACCATCTTAATCCACTGAGCAATTCCACTGGCTCCATTCTATTTTTAAAGATTTAATGTTTCTGTGTGTGCCTAAGTATGTATGTACATCACATATGTACAAAAGCCTGAGGATGTCAGAAGAAGGTGTCAGATCCCTTGGCACTGGAGTCACAGGTGGTTGTGAGCCATCCTATATAGATGTTGGGAACCTAATCTGAGTCTTTTGAAAGGGCAGGAAATACTCTAAACCACTATGCCATCTAGCCCCTGGTAAATTAACTAATTAATTAAAAAAAAAACTAATGTGCTGAGCTGTCCATGGTGGTACACGCCTTTGATTTCAGCACTAGGGGGGAGGGACAGGAGAATCTCTGTGAGTACAAGGACAGCCTGGCCTGTATAGTGAGATCCAGGACATACAGAACTATTTAGAGAGACCCTGTCTCAAAACAATATCAACAAATGTGCATGGTATGGTGGCACGTACCTTTAATCCCAGCGCTTGGAAGGGTAAAATTATCACAAAGGTGTAGAGTATACGGAAATGGAAATCTTGGATTTTGAAGAAGTCAGTATTATAGGCATGAGAGTTTATGTTAGACCCATCTATCCCCCAATTTAACTCACCAACCACAGCTGCTTGGCAATCCAGACGGAGAGAACCCACTGTGATCAGTAGGTGCTCAATCTGGCCGACTACTTTGAGATGCCGTGGTAGAGAAAGCTTTTCTCCTTCATGCTTGTGAGATTTGACATGGTCCTTTAGTCTGAAACAGAGAGAAAGCTATTATAATCCCATTGTCAAAGTTTTCTGTCCAGAATCGGGTTCTCTAGGGACTTCCTGAGCTAGGCAGGCTATACTTGCTTCAACCCTTTCTTTCTAACCATGCCAGGGGAATACAAAAGAAAACAGGGGGCTTGTGTCCTGTCTTTCAGAAACTTAAATTACTACCTGCATTTGTGCAGAGAGGAGTTGACATGTTTAGAGAATTCTGTTCTGCATCCTAATATCCCTATTAATGTGTCTTTATCCATCTGCGGATAACAGATATCAGAGGGCAAATTAATCCTAACTTAGAAAAGACTTCATTCAAGGTCCATTTTTCTCCTTTCTATTTCAATTTCTTGTCATAAAATTGTCTTAGTCTATAAGGCTAATGGAGACAGGCACTTGTTTGGTAAGAATATTGATACTGGTTAGCAGCAAAGCATATTGTGGGGAAAGTCCTCCCTAATTTGACTTGCCTTTGCTGGGATGGAAGGAAAGAACAGCATCAAGGTTTCACACAATTACATAAGCTGATTGGAATAGCTAGCACCCGAGCTATTATGGGCTGGTGGATAAATACTTAATTAGGGATTTTCTGTGCCAATACTTCTGTTTTCCTCCATTTCCTCTCTTTTGGTATTACAGCCCATCCAAAAGAAAACTAATTGCAGTTTTACAGATGGTTATTAATTCCTCCGGAACCATGGCAGTCTGCTGCCTAATTATGCACCAGGACATCATTAGTCTTTCTGGAACCATCATATTGTACATACCTCATCTCTTCACTACATTTAAAAAAAAAAAAAGACAAAAACTTAAGATTCTTCCCACTTGAGTCCTGGGATCTACTTTTCCCCAATCCTAGATAGTGATGTATAAAATAATTCACAGAACAAACTTCAGAGAGTCCCAACAGTGGGTAGGAAGTGAGAAGTAGGCAGATACGGGAGAAACAGATGATGTAATGCAGAACTGCAGTGAAGCCCTGGGTAAGCTCAGTTGAGAATCTGCATGTTTTGGAGGAAGCTCTAAACAGGCCACTTGGTCTGTCTCATTAGCTACAGAGATTTGGCCTGAGGAATAATTTGCCGTCTACAGCAGCGGTTGGTTCTCAACCTGTGGCTCCTGACCCCTTTGGGGGGTGGATGACTCTTTCACGGGGACTGCCTAAGACCACTGGAGTTTACATTGCAGATACTTACATTACAATTCATAACAGCAACAAAACTACAACTATGAAGTAGCTACAAAAATAATTTTATAGCTGAGGGTCACTACAACGTGTGTATTAAAGCATCACACATTAGGAAAGTTGAGAATCACTGGGTCTACAGAAAACTAGGGGAAATAATATTAGGTTGATTCTAAGCAAGAAACCTCAGAGAACATCTGGTACTTTGGAAGAAAGAGTAAGAAGAAGGAAGGAGTAACAGGAAAGGTTGAGTGAAATAGCAGTTAGGTAGAGAAAGCCATCCTTGCTTCTACACTTCTGGAGTAACAACAGGACAACTTGCTGTCTAGAGAATCAAGGCAGGGTATGTACTGAGCGAGAGTCTTACACTTTCTCATTCCATACTCTAAAACCTGCTCAGAATTTAGAAAGTGGAAATGAACAGAAGGCCCAAGGTTTCCTGCATTTCTCCCACTGTCTGACAAATTGCAGCATTCCTCTCTATTAAGGAAACTGGTTCTGGAGGCGAGGAAAAGCTTTGCATGTTTCTCTTGCTTCTGTGGATACCTTCAAGCATTATAACCTTAAACAGATGCAAGCAAGAAAAATAATTACATCTGACTTCTACCCAGGACAAATGGCTACTTACCCCAGTCTTTCCACACAGGCTGAGGAGATGAGATTATATTGACAGCCGGTGTCAACCAAAGCTTTCACGTCCTTCCCAGCACACTGTGGGAAGGAAACAGACTCTTTAATAGGATCTAGAGAAGCAAAAGAGGAATGAGACAGAGAGCAGCAGCAGATGTCAAATGAAAGGCATGGTTTGTTAATCCCAGCACTTGGGAGGCAGAGGCAGGTGGATTTCTGAGTTCGAGGCCAGCCTGGTCTACAAAGTGAGCTCCAGGACAGCCAAGGCTACACAGAGAAACCCTGTCTCGAAAAACAAAAACAAAAAAAAAAAAAAAAAAAAAAAAAAGAAAGGCATGGTTTGAGAGCAGCCTTCTAACTGGTCATTGGTGCTGTCCCACTTCCCCCACGGCTAACTCTGTCTTTGACTGGCTCTTTTTCCTGCTAACTAAATCTAAGGCTGATAGAATACCCATAAAATCCTTTATGGGTTTCACTCTATGCTAAATATTATATACATAATCTTTTAAAAAAAATCATTCTGGAGGCAAATTCAGGGCTTTGAGCATGCTAGATGAGGTTTGTTTTGTTTCATTTTGTTTTACCACTGAACTACATGCCAGCTCTTTAAAAAGATCACACATGGGCTGGAGAGATGGTTCAGCGGTTAAGAGCACTGACTGCTCTTCCAAAGGTCCTGAGTTCAAATCCCAACAACCACATGGTGGCTCACAACCATCTGTAATGAGATCTGACGCCCTCTACTGATGTGTCTGAGGACAGCTACAGTGTACTTCGATATAATAATAAATCTTTGGGCCGGAGTGAATGGGGTTGGAACAAGCATAGGCCCTAAATTCAATTCCCAGCAACCACATGATGGCTCACAACCATCTGTACAGCTACAGTGTACTCATATATATAAAGTAAATAAATATTTTTTAAAATTAAAAAAAAAATCACACATCCTTTGTAAATCTGATAAAAGCTTTGGTATTTCTTCCCATTCAAATGTGCACACATAAAATATTATATTCACTTCTAGTATAAAGAACTTTAAACCCGACTTATTAATTCCATGTTAACAACCACTATCTATAAAGTTTTGAGGAGAGGGCCTACTATTGGGATCATAAAGGGCCCTCAAAACCTACTTTTAAGAAAACTCTAGCCGGGTGGTGGTGGCGCACGCCTTTAATCCCAGCACTTGGGAGGCAGAGGCAGGAGGATTTCTGAGTTCGAGGCCAGCCTGGTCTACAAAGTGAGTTCCAGGACAGCCAGGGCTATACAGAGAAACCCTGTCTCGAAAAACCAAAAAAAAAAAAAAAAAAAAAAAAAAAAAAGAAAAGAAAACTCTAGAAAAAAATGTTCTCTTACCTGGCAAGACACTAAAATCATGTCTTCATCTTCACACTTTTTCAGCCCTTCAGACTTAGCCTGATTGAATTTGTTGGTCTTCGAGGCCCAAGGGACACGAGTGCTCCGGAGCTTAGACAGGTTGGTTTCCATGAGGCGCCTCTGCAGAATGTTATGAGGTTGCTTGAGGGATAGAAAGCAGAGGCTTCTTACTGCCAGGGCTCTCCCTGCTCTCCCAGCCCCACCCAGGACTCCACAGAAATAACAAAGGACTTCACAGAGCAGCTCCAACTTGGCTTCTCAGTCTTCCCTCAGGTGAGGAAAGCGAGGAAAGCTTTGGTATTGTCAGGGCAGGTACTATAAACCAACATGTCACAGCCAACTCTGGTGTATGCTGCTTCATCTTTGTCAGCTTGACACAAGCTCAGGTCATCTAAGAAAATAGGCCCTAGTTGAGAAAATGTCCCCATCGGGTTGGCAAGCCTCTGGCACATTTTCTTGATTGACAATTGATATGGAAGGGCCCATTCCATTTGGGGTAGTGCTGGGAAGGTGATCCTGGGGTGTATAAGAAAGCAGGCTGAGCAAGTCATGAGGAGTAAGCCATTAAACAGAGCTCACCAAGTCCTGTGCTTCAGTTCCTGCCTCTAGATTCCTGCTCTAACTTTCTTCAGTGATGATTGGACTGAGATCTGTAGGCTAAAATAAATTCAAGATTTTTTGGTCCATGATGCTTTATTATAGCAATAGAAACCTAATGAAGACAGCAGTTTGGTACCAAAGAATGGGCTACTGCTGTAACAGGTCTGACCATGCTATTTTCTGGAGGAATGTGGAAGACTTTGGAACTTTGGACTAAGAAGTGTGACTGTGAAAGAATAAGGAGACTCTGGTGGGTTTTAAGAAGCCATACTAGAATAGCTTGGAAGATAGACATGTCAGAGCAACATAGACTGTAGATGCCCAGTATAAGAGGTTTCAGAGGGGAACATTATTAGCAGTTGGGCTTGATGCTGTTTTTTCTGTTTTGTACGTTGGCAAAGAATGTGGCTGTTTTCTGCCCTTGTACTAAGCATTTTTCTTTTTCTTTTTTTTTTTTTAATTTTTTTTATTAGGTATTTTCCTCAATTACATTTCCAATGCTATCCAAAAAGTCCCCAATACACCCCCCCCACTTCCCTACCCACCCAGTCCCACTTTTTGGCCCTGGCATTCCCCTGTACTGGGGCATATAAAGTTGGCAAGTCCAATGGGCCTCTCTTTCCAGTGATGGCCGACTAGGCCATCTTTTGATACAAATGCAGCTAGAGTCAAGAGCTCTGGGGTACTGGTTAGTTCATAATAATGATCCACCTATGGGGTTGCAGTTCCCTTTAGCTCCTTGGGTACTTTCTCTAACTCCTCCATTGGGGGCCCTGTGATCCATCCAATAGCTGACTGTGAGCATCCACTTCTGTGTTTGCTAGGCCCCGGCATTGTCTCACAAGAGACAGCTATATCTGGGTCCTTTCAGCAAAATCTTGCTAGTGTATGGAACAGAATTGAAGACCCTGAGATCAACCCACATACCTATGGTCACTTGATCTTTGACAAGGGAGCAAAAACCATCCAGTGGAAAAAAGACAGCATTTTCAACAAATGGTGCTGGCACAACTGGCGGTTATCATGTAGAAGAATGAGAATTGATCCATTCCTATCTCCTTGTACTAAAGTCAAATCTAAGTGGATTAAGGAACTCCACATAAAACCAGAGACACTGAAACTTATAGAGGAGAAAGTAGGGAAAAGCCTCGAAGATATGGGTACAGGGGAAAAATTCCTGAATAGAACAGCAAAGGCTTGTGCTGTAAGATCGAGAATTGATAAATGGGACCTCATAAAGTTGCAAAGCTTCTGCAAGGCAAAAGACACCATCAATAAGACAAAAAGACCACCAACAGATTGGGAAAGGATCTTTACCTATCCTAAATCAGATAGGGGACTAATATCCAATATATATAAAGAACTCAAGAAGGTGGACTCCAGAAAAATGGGGTTAAAAATGGGGTTCAGAACTGAACAAAGAATTCTCACCTGAGGAATACCGAATGGCAGAGAAGCACCTGAAAAAATGTTTAACATCCTTAATCATCAGGGAAATGCAACTCAAAACAACCCTGAGATTCCACCTCACACCAGTCAGAATGGCTAAGATCAAAAATTCAGGTGACAGCAGATGCTGGCGAGGATGTGGAGAAAGAGGAACACTCCTTCATTGTTGGTGGGATTGCAAGCTGGTACAACCACTCTGGAAATCAGTTTGGTGGTTCCTCAGAAAATTGGACATAATACTACCAGCAATACCTCTCCTGGGCATATATCCAGAAGATGTTCCAACCGGTAAGAAGGACACATGCTCCACTATGTTCATAGCAGCCTTATTTATAATAGCCAGAAACTGGAAAGAACCCAGATGCCCCTCAACAGAGGAATGGATACAGAAAATGTGGTACATTTACACAATGGAGTACTACTCAGCTATTAAAAGGAATGAATTTATGAAATTCCTAGGCAAATGGATGGATCTGGAGGGCATCATCCTGAGTGAGGTAACATATTCACAAAGGAACTCACACAATATGTACTCACTGATAAGTGGATATTAGCCCAAAAACTTAGGATACCCAAAATATAAGATACAATTTGTTAAACGCATGAAACTCAAGAAGAACGAAGACCAAAGTGTGGACACTGTGCCCCTTCTTGGAATTGGGAACAAAACACCCATGGAAAGAGTTACAGAGATAAAGTTTGGAGCTGTGAAGAAAGGATGGACCATCTAAAGACTGCCATATCCAGGGATCCATCCCATAATCAGCTTCCAAACGCTGACACCATTGCATACACTAAGCATTTTTCTAAGACTAAATTACAAAGTTATGGACAAATTTCTTTGGCAGAGGAAATTCCAAGACAGCCTAATATTGGTTCTATCACATTGTTATTAGTAGTCATTCTTATGTAGATCTCCAATGAAGACCAAGTGAGGCAGGAAAATATAAAATGTGCAGCCACACATATAAAAGAGCACCAAGAAACTTATGTTGAATCAGGGTTTGTGTTGAAAGAGATAAGGAGATGAAGGAATGAAGGAAAGCCTAGCTCTGCACTGGGAAAGGGGAGGGTGCCAGGCCACACCCAGCTAAGCTTCCAACGTGTGAAATGAAAAAGCCTAAAGGATTTTCTGCTTCTAGAAAGAAACAACCACCAAAGGCTTCTGCAAATGCTATTCAGGGCAGACTGCATCCCAACCTGGCAGCAGAGCGCAACAGCGTCGTCGTCCACATGGCTGCTAGCTGTAGAACCAGGTAGGACACATAAGTAAAGGAGTCACGGAATCTTCCTCTGTGGTGTCAGAAAGTCTCTAAGGCCAGGCATGTGTCAGGGGAGTCCCGAGAGACCTTGGAGTGAAATGAAGCCTGGATTGTGTTTGAGACACTAAGATGTTGGTGATGCTGGAAGTGAGAAATGTCTGCCAACGAGACCTGCAAACAGGGAGTGGAACCCGCCTGAGAGAAAGGCGTAGCTTGCAGAAAGCAAAGCTGGAGGGGCAAAACCATCTAAGTCCTTGACAACAGGCATGGAATTACAGGATTTAGAGTTTGCCCTGATGGATAGAAGCATGTAATCTGCCTTTTGATTTTACAGGGTTTACAGTTAAGAGACTGGCTTGAGTCTCAAAAGAGACTTTGTACTTTAAAACAGTGTTGGATCTGTGAAAGGAAGAGTATGGACACTTTTGAAATTGGACTACATGCACTTTGCATAATGATATGGGAGGCAGGAAATAGAATGTAGTGGTTTGAATGAGGTGTCCCCATATTCTTGGGCATTTGAATACTTGGTCCCACAGGCTAGAGAGATGGCTCAGCAGTTAAGAGCACTGACTGTTCTTCTAGAGGTCCTGAGTTCAATTCCCAGCAACTACATGGTGGCTCACAACCATTTGTAATGGGATCTGATGCCCTCTTCTGGTGTGTCTGAAGACAGCTAGCTACAATGTACTCATATACATAAAATAAATAAATCTTTGAATACTTGATCCCTACTTGCTAGTACCATTTTGTGAGGCTTAGGAGGTATGAGTAAAAATGGCCCCCATAGACTTATATATTTGAATGGTTAGTCACCAAGGACTGGAACTCTTTGATAGGATTAGAAGGATTAGAAGATGTGGTCTCCTTGAAGGAAGTGTGTCACTGGGGGTAGGCTTTGAAGTTTAAGAAAGCCCATACCCCCCCATACCCCACTCCCTCTACCAGCACAACCCCTTGCCGATCAGGATGTAACTCTCACTACCGCTTCAGCACCACGAGTGTTGGCATGTTCCCTACCATGATGATACTGTACTAACGTTCTGAAACGTTTGAGCAAGCTCCCAGTTACATGTTTTCATTTATAAGACTTGTTTTGGTTGTGATGTCTCTTCACAGCAATAGAACAGTGACTAAGACAGGGGAAATGGTCTTGCAGGAGGAAATATGTTACTGGGGCAGACTTTGAGGTTTTCAAAGCCCTGTGATATCCCCACTGTGCCCTCTTTGCTCTATTTTTTTAGTTCAAGATAAGAGCCCTCCACTTGCAGCTCCAATCACCATGCCTGTCTGTTACCATTTCCCACCACAGTTGTGGTGGACTCTTATCCCTCTGGAACCCTAAGCCCAAATAAACCTTCCTTCAATAAATTGCCTTGGTCATGGTGTTTTATCACAGTAATAGAGAAGTAACTAATGCATAGATATAGGACCAACTGTGGCTTAGGAGAACCAAAGGACCCTGGTGATGGGGACTTCTTTCTGCCTTCCTCAGGAGAAAGAAGCTTTATTCTAGAATAAGTGATCTCTGTGTTTTCCTAGACAACTGGTAAGTCAGTACCTTATAGACAGGGCAGCTCATTGTCATGGGTACTCAGAAGCTCTGCTTATTGCTATATTAAATGTCATTCCTTATAGTCTTATAGTCTTACTTTTCACACCTACTTTGCAGGTGCCTTATAGGCCTGGATCTTCTGATGGTGGAGTTACCAACAGGGATGATAGAATAGGAAGACAGTCATGGCTGAGTAGACCTCATAACGGACATATTTTGGAACCAGGCAAGTCCCACAGGAATCATCCTCACTGATAGCCTCTAGACTTCAAAACATTTGTATCCCTTGGTTTATCTTGTTATTCACTTATCTACTTTCCTCTTCTCCCTCCTTATCCTCTTTCTCCTCTTTATTCTCTTCCATTCCTCAACATCCTCCTACAGCATTGAGGATTTAACCTCGGGTATGCTAGTACTTTCACACAGCCAAACACTCTACCACTAAGCTATATCCCCAGATTCTCCCACTTTTTAATGAACAAGAAAGTGAGGACCTAAAACAAACACTGACCAAGAAGAAACTTAACAGACCTTATATACATGTCAGAAAGATAATATCAGGAAACAGAATGACCGGTGTACATTCAAGTTTGAGTTTCAGTAGAGCTTAGTAGAGTTTCTGTATCATATATATTCACATTCCTCTGTTCTTACTCAAAGTGGCCTCTAGACCATTCAGAACATCTCTTTCTTTCTTTCTTTCTTTCTTTCTTTCTTTCTTTCTTTCTTTCTTTCTTTCTTTCTTTCTTTCTTTCTTTCTCTCTCTCTCTCTCTCTCTCTTTCTCTCTCTCTCTCTTTTTTAGGTTAAGTCATTTGATCTGAGAAATTTTCTATACACATATATCTTATGCCCACTTTACAATAACATTTCAAAACTCTCAAAGGATAACAATTAGTCCCAAGATTCAACCAACCACATTCTTCCTCTGATTTAAAGGGTAAGATCTTACTTTTAGAAGTCCAGAGCCTAGAAGTTTCTTGGGGAAGGGGCTAGCAGAGGAAAAGTCTTTGTTATAAGCTACCTTACCGACTGCAAAGGAAGAAGGGAGTCAGAGCTGTGACTCACCATAACTCCACTGAGAAGAAACAGATTCCCAAAACTGATTCTTGGCAAAGCAGGTTATAAACTAGTATCCTTGGGGAAGAAGAGGGAGAAGCTCGGATGAAGGAAATGAGGAAATGTGTGAGCTGACCAAGGTAGGTTCTGGGAACCTCACTTGAACCCTTTGGAAGAGCAAATGCTCATAACTGCTGTGCTATTTCTTCAGTTCCTATAAACAGATTTTTTTAAAATTTTCATCTTATAGTTGGGTGGATCTGTGGGTACAGAACCCACAAACATCAGAAACTATTTGTACTGATAACTTAAGAGAATTATGTTTGAGCTATCACATGTATAGTAGTATCTATATCAAAAGCAGTTTTCCAATCATTCCAATACACTGGCAAAGCTGAGCAGATAGAGGTACTGGAACATCTACCATCAGGGGTGTGAGTAGGAATGGAAACTGAAAAGTTTAAAGCCTGCACATGACTCTCACTTGACCCAAACAATTGGGAAGAATGCTAAAAGTTTACTCTGTAATTTAAAAGACTAACTGGTCAATAGTTTGCCTTTCAGATGGTATAACAGCTATTGGAGTGTTAGGTTCCACACTAAGGAAGAACTGAAGGATGTGGATTTAAAGATTGAAATGGCAAAGCCTAGTACAGTGAAAGAAAAAGAAAGTCTACTTCAAGATATCATATCGTTGTGTGAAGGGGAACAGACAAAAAGATATCACATCACTGTGAACTATTGTGACACCAATCCCAAAAGCTTCCAAAGAGAAAACTATGACACAAATACAAAGGATTAGGAACCGGAATCATGATGATTTCTCAACAGTCAACAACGCCAATGGAATAATACCTCCAAAACTCTAGTGGTGCTGGAGAGATGGCTTAGTGGTTAAGAGCATTGGCTGCTCTTCCAGAAGACCTGGGTTTGATTCCTAAATACCCACATGATGGCCCACAACCTTTTGTAACTCAAGATTCAGAGAATCTAATGCTAGCTTCTGGCCTTAGCTGGCACCAGGCATGCATATGGTACACAGACATATGTGTAGGGAAAACACTCATGTAAATAAAATTTTTTAAATTTTAAAAAGGATTCAGTAGAGAAGGACAGGAAAGGGAATTCTGAACGCAGTATTGGATTAAAAGTTTGCCTATTAAGATCAATAGCAGCCAGATCAAAATGACATGAGAAAACGGATTCCAGGAAGAATGTCTTGAAGAGGAAAAAAAATGGACCAAGCCTGATATTCTTCTTAGTCTGTATAATGTTACTCATATGTATATGGTTTTGGGGTTTACTACGCGGTATTGGATGACTAATTTGTGGAGGTGCTCTAATCCCAACCAACACTTGAGAGGTGGAGGCAGGAAGATCAAGTGTTCAAAGCCAGCCTTAACTACACAGTGAGTACCGGATGATCCTGGGCTGCATGATGCATGAGACTGTCTCAAAACAAAGGAGTCATACATCCTGTGCCAGACTCTAGCCAGATACCTCACACCTTGTCAAAGAACCTTCTCTTTGCAATAGACAGAGAGTATTATAGAAAAACACACCCATGAAGATATAAAGACCAAATGATCATGTGGTGCTCAGCAACAACGGATACATCTACAACACAGCTCCTGCCCCTGAAGCTCAAGAAACACCAAGGAAGAGGAAGTGGAAAGAACCTAAGAACCAGAGGGACAGGACATCTGCTGTGAGATTGCATCTTCTACAAGTGTCAGAGAAGCTACAACCATGAAATCTCCACATGACTGCCTAAACAAGACCCGAACACCATCACCACCAATAGACATGTTAACATGGAAGGGAGAGAGCTCATGGGGCCCTAACCTTAGACAGAGAACTAGAGGCAACTCAGGAAAGCTGTGCATAAGAGAGGTGGTCTTCCCTGGGAAGAGCCCCTTCCCTCCCCAGTAATTAGTCATCTAATACCAAGTAATGAACCCCCAAGTCATATATATATATATATATATATATATATGTAACATACAGACTGATAGGGTTGTACTTACATACTTATTAAAAAAAAAAAGAAAAGAAAATATGAGATTGAGAGGGAGGTAAAGAAAGAAAAGGGCCAAGCAATGGTAGTGCACGCCTGTAATCCCAGAATTCCAGAGGCAGAGGCAGGCAGATCACTGTGAGTTTGAAGCCAGCCTGGTCTACAGAGCAATTTCCAAAACACCAAGGGCTATACACAGAAAGAAACCCTGTTTCAAAAATAATATAAGAGGAAGAAAGGGAAGGGAGAAATGATACAATTATGCTTTAGTTTAAATTTTTAAAAAATGAACTTGTAATCATTTATAGTTTTAAAGCAATTTTTCATTGAAAATTAAGTAAAGGAAAAACTTCAAGGAATTAATTTTAGAAAAATACATAACAGAAAAATATCACAGTACATTTGTCTCAGCTGTAAGCAATACAAATATGGTCACACTATAACAGTAAATGCTGATTCAAAACAAAATAATTCAACATAACTAGTATATCAGGAGAGAGGATATTATGAGGTGTGGTGGTCTGGCTCCCCAGACTCATGTATTTGAATGCTTGCCCCATAGGGAGTGACACTGTTAGGAGGTGTGGCCTTGTTGGAGTAGGTGTGGAGTTGTAGTGTCTCCTCATAGCAACCCTAACTAAGACAGAAGGTATGAGAATGGAGTTTTTTACCCATTCAAAAATTTTTAAAGTTTAGTGCATGTGTGTTCCCATGTACTGCACCATATATATGGGGACCAAAAGACAAATGTCAGGAGTGTATTGTCTCTTTCCACTATGTGAATACCAAGGCCAGAACTCAGGTTGTCAGACTCAGGTGCAAGTGCTTTGACCTAAAACACCCATCCTTCTGTTCCATCTGAATCCATTTTAAGACGACCAATACCAAAAAAATAAATACATGCTGGTAAAAATCAATAAATCAGAAATGGGCATGGTAGTGCATCAGAAGCCTGGGCCAGAGGATCACAAGTTCAAGATAAGCCTAGACAATATAGTGAGACATTTTCTGGAGAAAAAGAACATTGATATATCACCATTTATTTAGAAACATGGTGATCCTGTATCATAGGAAAGAGAGCAGCCACAAGGAAGGCCAGCTTACAGAGGTGTAAATGCAGTTCTAAAGAAATAAGAAATCTGGAGGTGGATACTGCCTACGTTAACTCAGCAGATTAACAATTTCTCTTACACAGCTCCCCACGGTCATAAGCCAGGTGACTTACATCCAGGCATTGCATCCATCCATATTCAAAAGAAGAGGGAAGAGGAAGGGAGCCATCCTAATGCCATCTATCCCTTTGTCAGGAAAGCTAATGTTTTTCTATAAGTTCCATTAGCAGTTTTTTCCCCTATATCTTACTGGTGAAATTCAACTGCCAATCCTCACTTCAATAGACCTTGGAAAATAATTTAGCTTATCGAATTTCTATACACAGTCAAATAGAAAAGGACTGAAAATGGACCAATTAGAGAACTAAAGCATCTACAAGAACATGCAAAAACTAAAGTATATGTTTGTATTCATATACAACACACACATACACTGTAATTGATTATTTAATTTTTTTCTTTGCTCATTAGTTATGCAGACACAGGAACCTGACCTGGTGTCTCAGCCAGCCTAAAGCTCTTATTGCTTGATAGCTAGGAGGAAATCCCATTTTTTCCTGATTCTATTGTGTCACTGTCCCCTAGCAAGGGCCTGCAATATACTCTTCCCTGACAGTGAACAACTGCCACTTTTCCAACAGACACCTTTCCAGCATGGCAGCAGAATCTGGCATCCCTAGAGTCGGCCCTGACTGTATGTCATGGTAAAAAAAAATATGGAATGTTTCACGAATTTGCGTGTCATCCTTGCGCAGGGGCCATGCTAATCTTCTCTGTATCATTCCAATTTTAGCATATGTGCTGCCGAAGCAAGCACTGATTACCTAATTTTTAAGTACATGTAGTTATATGTGCATTCATTTGTGTGTGTGTGTGTGTGTGCTTCTTGTCTGCAACACAATGGGCCAAGCACCTCCAGTTCTTATTACTATGCCTTATCACCATGAAGGACTGCACCTTTATTCCATAGGTCCAAATAAATCATTGTTTCCTAAAGTTCCTTTTGTCAGCAATTTTGTGACAGTAACAAGAAAAATACCCAGTACAGCTGCTTAACACCCTTTCCTCACAGCTGGCCTACTCAGTGCATTAAATGTATTTTATTGGACTATTTGCCATTATGTTTTGGGGTGGGAAGTGTATATACAAGAGTGTAAATGCCCTCAGAGAACAGAGGGAGCACTGGATCCTGTTACAACCACCAAGCATAGGTAACCACCAGTATCCTCAGGTCCACTGGGAGGGCAGTGTATGTTTAAAAACCCTGAGCCATCTCCCCAGCCCATACTTGGTGCTATCATCTATAGATACTTGAGATTATTGTATAAACATATATCAATTTAACTTATTAATTACTAGTTACATGTTTGTCATCAGAAATGCTGCAAAAAACTAACATTGTATTTTCTTTTTTTTTTTTTTGGTTTTTCGAGACAGGGTTTCTCTGTATAGTCCTGGCTGTCCTGGAGCTCACTTTGTAGCTCACTTTGTAGACCAGGCTGGCCTTGAACTCAGAAATTCGCCTGCCTCTGCCTCCCAAGTGCTGGGATTAAAGGCGTGCGCCATCAAGACCGGCTACATTGTATTTTCTTAAGCATCTCTTCCAACTAGCCTCTAAAGCCATCTTGCTGTTTGTCTTGTCTACCTCTGCCCCTTTTTAAAATGTCAACATTCTTCATGCTCTATATTTGGTCTTTTTCTCATTTTACATATTTGCCATGGATGATTTTATCTGTTTTCATTGCATAATGAAATACAACCTTTATAAGGATTCTAGCTCAAGGACAGCTCACTTTTGAGTTTCAGACCCATAGACCTAACTACCCTCTTCTACCTGGACACTCCACAGGCACTTCAGACTCAACCTATCCTACCCATATTTCCCATAAAGGTTGTTTTTCTTCTCTGCCCTCTATTTTGGCGAATGAAATTCTTCTCATATATTACTCTATATGTCTGCTGCTACTGCTACATCTGAGCATCTGTAATCCTAAAACATTACCTTCATGGATTCTTCCCCTTACAATTTCTCTTGCCAGATGGAACAAACAAAAATTCTCTCAATTTAACATTCAAGATCTACTAACTACCACTTATCCTCCTTCCCAGCCTCATCTATTTAATTATTGCAGCGTGAAGGCTTTCTACTTTTAGCAAATTCCCACTTGTCGTATATTACCTTGAGCGAATCGCTAATCTCACTAAGCCTTGCTTTTCTTGCTTTTCTTTTTTTTTTTTTTTTTTTTTTTTAACAGTAATAAAGGATGTTTGGGCTCCATGTTTGGTCAGGAACTTCTTCCTGCCATCCTTAGCAAATGACTCTGTCATTTACTTGGTTTGGTTTGATTAAGTTTTGAGATGGGGGCTGGAGAAGTGGCTCAGCGGTTAAGAGCACTGACTGCTCTTCCAAAGGTCCTGAGTTCAATTCCCAGCAGCCACATGGTGGCTCACAACCATCTGTAATGAGATTTGATGCCCTCTTCTGGTGTGTCTGAAGACAACTATGATGTACTCATACATATAAATAAATAAATATTTTTTAAAAAAAGTTTTGAAATGGGTTTCACTATGTTGTCCAGGCTAGTCTTAAGTAGCTTGCAACTATAGACAGTGTACCCAACTCATACACATTCTTTTTCTTGTAATTTTATTTTATGTGTATGGGTGTTGTGCCTACATGGATGTCTGTGTACCCCAGAAATGACAAAAGAGAGGAGGAGGTGGATCCCCTGGAACTGTAGTTACAGAAGGTTATGAGCCACCATGAGAGTGCTGGGAATTGAACCCCAGTCAGCTGTGAATGTTCTTTGGCACCAAGCCATCTCTCTGGCATCATACACATTCTTGATCCTTTTCCTATCCTCCCCTCCCAAGTGCTGTTGTTCCCTCCTCTCAACAACATCTACAGTCAGTATCCTTTCCCTCATATTTACATCCTTCAATCTAACCAAGCTACCATCATTTTCTATCTATAGTGCGACCGTTTCCTAATTTATCTCCTGATTTTTATGTTTCGGTTCATTCTTGGCATAGTGACCACAGTTAAGTTTGGCGTTTGTTTGTTTTTAAATGAATGTCAGAGGCTGGGAATTTAGTTTATTGGTAGAGACTTACCTAGAACACACAAAGCTCTGGTTCAATGTCCATCATTGTGTTACTATCTCCTGTCACCACACTCCTTGCTCATTCCACACTAGCTACACTGGTCCTCTCTCAATTCTCTAATTCTATGAAGCATCCTGATGGCCAGAACATTATATCTGCTGTGTCTTTTGGTTTGGTTTGGTTTTTTTGAGACACATTTTCTCTATGTATCCCTGGCTGTCCTAGAACTTACTGTGTAGAAGAGGATGGCCTCAACCTCAGAGATACGCCTACCTCTGCCTCTGGAGTGCTGGGATTAAAGTACACCACTACCTCCTGGCATATCTGCTGTATCTTTGCCCAGAACATCCATTCTTCCCTGACATATTTTACTCCCTCATTTCCTTCAATATTTCCATAAAGGTAATCTTTTTAGACAGTATTTTATTTATTGACAACTGTATACAAGTATACAATGCATCTTGACCATATCCACCCCCCAACTTCCATTCCTACTCTCTGCATCCCATCATAGGTACCCTTCTAGAGGCTATAATTATTTGGTCTTTTAAAGCTCCTTCTACGGCTACAAAGTTCTCTAGTGATAGACCTACAGCATTATAGGTAGGTAATCTATAGGGCACCAGCCTGAGCTTCTCATCAGATATTTGATAGTCAGTTCCCATCACTGTGTTCCATCTCCCCCTGGCCTGAATTCTACTTAGTTTGGCTAGAGCTTTTTGGCTATCTGCAGATTCAAACAGAGGAAGGAAAGAAAATTTCTCTCTGCTACAAGGCAAGGGGGGATAGAGCCAGACAGGCTGGTAATAACATCATGCAAGAAACACAGCATATCACATGGAATACTGCTTTCAAAGAGTAAAGTCTTTAGTACAACAAGAACTTTTATTAACCAAAACAAGAAAATTACAGTAGGCAAAACTCTAAGAATAAAGATACTTTTGTCTAGCTCTATTAGTTTTTTAAAGTCAAATATAATATGGTTCATAAATTTGGTTTTAGTTCTTAATTTAATACAAAAAACACAATACAATGGGATGATAAAATAAGGGAGCCAGACATAAGCTATACAATTCATTTCCACACCAGATTTTGTAGCAGCCAACTCCACACACAAAGGAACTGTGCAAAGACAGTACCCTGGGACCAAGAGAATAGGGCCATCTTTGATGGCCTTACAGATGCCATCTGCTAAACCAACAGCATTTGCTATCGAACCATAAACATTTCAGAGATAGCATGGTACAAGATAGATGATTCAGAAATGCCAGCGGCATAATTAAAACATGGGATACTTACGTGATGAAAATAATCCACACTCTTAACATTGCTCAAACCCCAGCATCAATAAGAGTTGAAACTGCATCCTCTTTTCCTACTTCCTTTTTATATTCCCTTTCTATTGGGTTTTTTGATAAACTACTTCAAGTAAAAACTACTGCTAGTTTTAATAGCCTCCAAATTTTACATTGTGGAAGAAAATGGAGTTGGCATGATTGGTCTTGCCTGTAAAATGAGTTGATGTGTTTCTAAAATCCTTCTAAGATTGTACTGAGGCTGCAACCTCAGTTCCAAGAGAGCTTCAAGCATGCTGTTTCACCCACCCTTGCAGCTCTCCCCACCCTCCCTCAGTCAGCCTTGGTTTCTGGGATGTGTTCTGATTCTCTCTGCAATCGCTTGCACGTTAAAGGTGTGAGAACAGTGAGAGAAGGAAATTAACTCTATGAAAATGGGGTACGGAAAGTGTGAACTCTGGCTCAGGGTTTCACAGTGAACTGCTGTGTGTCATACCCATGGCTGTACTCTGAAAGCATCCTCCTTATAGCCTTCGGCTATGTTCTATGCTGTCAGCTCCCTGTAGCTCAACCATGACAAGGAGTCAGAAGAGAATTATTCTTCCATAGTTCAAAGCAATATATGGAATCTTAGGAAGAAGGGAGTTGTGGTAATTCTTATTAGGGAACATCTCAGCCACTCAAACCAAACATTAGTGCCTTAGATCCAACATTCTAAAAGTCCACATTTGATTCTTCTAATAATACCCTCCACTTTATTGAATAGGATTAGTTTGTTCTGAAGGTGAGAAGATTCGGACTGAATTTGCTAAATGAATCATGAATGCTTTAAAGTGAAAGAAGGAAGAAAGAGCTATCTCTTTGGTAGGAATAAACTTTAATGAGATCACTCTCAGTTAACATGACTAGATCACCTATACCCAGGCACAACAGAAAAACAGCTTTTAAAAACAGAGTAAGATAACTGGAGTAATTTTCCTTTCACAAGTGTATCTAATGGCAGGCAGGGAAAATCTTTGGTATTGATGAATTGTTAGAACTATTGATGGGGGAAGGAGCTCTTGTCTCTGTTGCCATACTGGGGCCAGAAATAGCAATTTCAGTGAACCAAGACCAACAACCACAATTAAGCATTTCAGAAGCTCAAAATATAAAAATACTAGGAAGATTATCCAGAGCATTTATTTCTATTGCAAAAGACATTTAATTGATGTTTCACAAATTTTTCCACAGATAATAAGGAAACTATAAATAAAAAAAAACCCCACAAAGCTAGGAGTGATGATATACACATTATAATCTCAGCAATCATGAGGCTGAGACAGGAGAATTAAAAATTAGAAGCCAACATGGGCTATGTGATGAGATTCAAGCCAGCCTAGATTATATAGATCAAGATTCTGATGTCTCATTAAAAAATCTTTTTCCAAAATAACAACAACTCCAAATGAAGCTACAAAGTTACATATAAAATTTGTGAGCAGGAGAAGAGAATTAAATATAGGTCACATCCCTCAGCCATTCACCCTTATTCAATGGATGGAGGACAATATGGTTTTGGATTCTGGCCCACATCCTGAACTTCTACTTAATACCAAGAATAATACTGCCAGAAATAAAAAGACTGCAACAGCCCCAGCTCCAACTATCTACATGCATTATCTGGTCTGTGAGATGAAGCAGTCAGGGCTTCCTCCATCTTCCCAGTCTTTAGAGGGAAGAGGGAGAGCTGAGAGTGGTGAAGAGATGTTTAGGCTCTGGAAAGATTTGTGCTTGACCCCTATTCCCCTGTCTCACCCCACTCCCCCACCCAGGGTAGAAAATCAAAGGTAGATTAAGACTAAACTAAGTATATTTGGGGCGGCGGGGAAGGGGCACAATAGAATTAACCAAAGCATATATATATATATATATATATATATATATATATATATATTCAGCAACTGTGAAGAAACCTCGCTTTTCACTGTTTCTCAATCACCTTAGTCTGGGACACAACTGGCCACGCACGCAGCCTGTGAGGAGGCAGTGGGAGGCAGGACTTGTTATGAGGCTCCAGCTCCAGGAGCCAAATTTTAGATTCCGGATAAGCCAGTGGAGAGGAGATTTGAGGGTAATAAGGTAGGGTCTCTTTCTTCCTTACACATGGAGGGGAGAGTCGGGCGAGAGGAGACTGCGCCAAGGGAGAAAAGGCAAGGAAAGCACCTTGGGTTGTGAGATAGGGAGGGGTTTTGCCCGAGCGGATAGCGACAAGCCTGGCCGGTGACTCAGTGAAAGTGACAGTAAGGGCCTGGGCGTCAGTGGTGGCCCAGAGGCCCGTGACGGGTGTGGCCGATGTGGGGAACTCACCGTGTCCTTGGACGAGCCCAGCTTTTTGAGGCCGTCCAGGGGCAGCAGGTCGGCTGAGTCCTTGTGGATGAACTGCACCGCCTGCTTCATCCGGCGCTGCTGCCGCAGGGACGCCGCTTCCCGCATGTCTGTCTCCTTGCGGCCGCCCTCGGTGAGGAGTCCTGAGTAAAACATCGCTGAAACGCCCGCGGCCGGGCGGCCGGGTGTCCCCTGCCAAGCACCTTCAACCTCGAGCTCCTGGACAGCGCCGCGGGAGCCGGCTCCCGCGCCTTTTATATCCGAGCGTGACGTCATGGGGAGCAGCCAGTGCGCGCGGGAGAAGGCGTGGCCAGCAAAGCGTCCCGCCCCTCTGGCGCAGGTTCAGGAACGAGGGTGGGGTCTATCAGCCTCAACCACCCACCTTTACTCCATCACCCATCCTGGGGAAAAAGCTAGCTCGGAGCAGCCTACGGCCGACAGACTAACCCCGGGGCGCTGAGGGTCTAGCGGAGCCGCTTCGCCCAACTGTCCCCTCTCCCGCGTGGGTTGCCCTGCCCTGCATGCACTGCATAGAATGGGCTGTGGGGCCCTGTGCTCCGGCAGCCTAGCCTCTTCCACCCTAGTCGGCTCCTTCGGGCTCTCAGCTCACCTGTCCACGCCGCGGCCGATCCCGGGATGACTGACAGCTGAGCCATGCTCGGCTTCTCAGAGTTGTACCTCTGTGCTCCGAAGTTGGGAGAGCTCCGGATTCCTCCAACTTCAGGTCGGTCCCCACCCACTGGGCCACGTGACTGCGGAGGGGGCCAGGAGGATGGGCTGGAGCGGGGCCTTCCGGGGACCCCTCCTCCTCTTGGCACCCTCTGTCTGAGCCCAGCACCAGAGGTTGGGGAGGCAGGTCTGGTCTGGAGCCTTCACCCTTCACTTCTCTGGGAGCACACCTGCTCGTCAGAACACCAAGAAAAGCAACTCTGTGTGTGTGTGTGTGTGTCTGTGTGTGTCTGTGTGTGTCTGTGTGTGTCTGTGTGTGTGTGGTGTTTGTTTGTTTTCACTGTGAACACTAGATTTTACACTGAGGGGTGGAGGTGGAATATAAATTGAAAGCCATTTTTCTTTGAGACTCATTCATACTTTTTAGCCATTCTAAAAGGAATGGTCTGCTCCTTCTGGGTTGGAGTCTTGACATATGACTTAGTACAAGTCACATTTCTACATGTGGGAATCACCACTCCACTCTCCACCTCAAAGAAGCAGGCATGAATCAGAAAAGATCTGCACCCTGAAGGCACCATACATCTCAATAATGACACTTACTGAGCTTTTCTGGTTGTGAGCTGGATACTAGAATGAACACGTGCAGTGCAGTCTCTCAGGGAAGGACAGCATGCAGTGCAGTATCTTAGTGAAGGGCAACAGCTATGAGATAGCATTCGCCACTATCCTCTTTATGCAGGCAGATACTCAAACCAGCCAGTCTGCCTCCAAATGTCTCTAACCTTTTCCTTTCCATTGCTCACTGTGCTCTTAAAGTATTCTCCAAGTACCACCACAGTCCTGTTAAGAGCACCCCAAAAGGTGTCTGCTCTTGATGGACCTCTGACCCTCTTCTGTGACTTCATTCTGCACTTCAGCATCTTGAGTTTTCTTCCAGTACCAGGGAGGAGTCTTTCTCCCTGTTGCCAAGTGGCTTGCCTTTGGAGTGCCCTCTGTGTGTGATGTCCCCTCTCACCCTCTTCAGCGATCTGTGCTTCTTCCACACCTCGGCTCAATCTTTGCTACTTTCCCAGGACATCTCTGACATAAGTTGTGCTTCCTCCTGATTGCTTAGCCTCAAACCCCCCAATACCTAGAAGGCTATCAATAAGCACTAGTACAGGCATGACAACAAGTTAAGGTTGTGTCTCAGGAAAACAAGAAGCAGAGCAGGACCTCTCTTCAGAACCTGTGCTGGCCTTCCCGGACCTGGAATAGCTGGCCTCAACTCATGGACCTGCTTAATCCCCCTGCCCTCCCTTCAATGTCTGCCCCAGTTTTTAGAGCACACAGACTGCTTGTAAGAAAACAAGTAAAGAAAGCTGCTTACCTAGCTTCAAGGAAGCCCCAGGGCAGGGGGCTTTTCCACACGCAGACTGCTCACTTTCCAGTCCTCTGGCACACTTTACTAGCAGTTGCCCTGGTTCCTTTCTGTCCTGTTGCCTGGGTCCCTGCCTGGTTGTTCACCTAGGGAACTGTGAAAGACAGCCCTGCCTTGTCTGTCTAGGACCGACCGACCCGTGCTTCCGTTCTTGGCAGGGTGTCAGAACAGCCCAGCACAGAGGGTCCATATGGCCTGGCTTGGGACAACATCTTTCCTCAGGAAAGAAACCAGGCAGCTAGATGCTCTGGGGAAGGAGTGGGAATTCTTGAGACAGTTCAGCTCAGTCTTGCAGCCTGTTGTTGCTGAGGATGTTGTGACAGAAGAAAGGGGCTCTTGTCATAGCTAGATTCCCCCTGGGAACACCAGGAAGCAGAATCTGTCTGGTTAAACTGGAATTTGACCATATCAAGTGTGGCTGAAAAATCAATGGGTCGTGGCTGGAGCTGGGAACCTTTGTGTAAATTCAGGGCTTATTGCTGTAGTGGGTTTGTGTTCTGCAATTGGATCTGTGGCCATAGTACCCACTGGTCCCCTTTACCTCTTAAAGACTTTTCTTGCCAGACTGACTCCATCACTGTTTTTATGCATGGTTGATGTGAGGAGGCTTGTTCCCCCTGCCTCAGCACACACACACAGTTTCTGCAAAGTACAGCCTGGTCCTTCATGTTGAAAAGGCTCACCTCTCTGTGGTGTATCCAATTCCTAAACAATTGAACAAGTCATTTTCTACTTCTGAGTCTGTTTCCATGTGTACCAAAATTATGCAGTAATATTGCATATTCAGTTTTGCACTGTAAACTCTGAGGACTGAACCAACAGGAAAGGTTAATATTAATTCTTCATCTAGCCGAAGCCCTCTGCAGCACTAGACCATGGATGACTTACAGTGGTTAAAATCACATGTTTTGGAGTATGATAAAGCGTAAAGCTTTACTCTGTCACTGAGCTATCTCACTTCGTGAGACTTTGATTCCTTCAATGTATTGGTAGTTGTCATGTGTTTGAGCCCACCAAAAAGCTGGCTCTGAAATCAGGGTGCCCCCTCACACACACACACACCAGTCTTTCAGACCAAGTATGTCTGACTCAAAGTGTCCTTCAAGGCCTCTTGTCTGGAAATGATCTGCCCATCCCCAACTCTGTGGCAAAAAGGGAAAAGAGCAGAGAAGGAACAAAAGTGCTGTGTCCTTGAGAAAAGCCTGAAGGTAAGTGATTTCCTGCAGGAGCTCCTCATGTTTATCCCGTGGTATATGAGTGGAAGAGAGAAGGCTCACCCACAGAAGGCTTGTTCCTTGACAGAAAGCTCAGTTGGGAACTCCAGCTGACTGCCTCAAGTCTCCAGTCAGTTTCTGCGAGATGCTATGAGTCCTCAGTTTGCTGCTGTCTTCCTGCTGGGATGTTGTTGTTGTTATTGTTGTTGTTGTTGTTGTTGTTGTTGTTGTTGTTGTTGTTTTTCTTGGGAGCCTCACACACAAATGGATTCATGCTGCACTCTGTCAGGATCACCAGATGACTGCCTCAACACTCTTCCGAAGTTCATTTCTTTTCTTTCTTTTTCTTTTCAATTTTTTATTAGATATTTTCTTCATTTACATTTCAAATGCTATCCCGAAAGTCCCCTGTACCCTCCCCCGTCCCCTCCCTGCTCCCCTACCCACCCATTCCCACTTCTTGGCCCTGGTGCTCCCCCGTACTGGGGCATATAAAGTTTGTAAGACCAAGGGGCCTCTCTTCCCCCGAAGTCCATTTCTGCAGAATGTTTTGAGTACAAGAGTTGTTGATACTTTTCTGTCTGTCTACTTACCTGTCTGTCTGTTATTTGCTATTTCTTCTCTTATTTTGGCTTGCTCTATACTTAATGAACTCGCTCGTTCAAAACCAGACTGTTCTCTGAATTTTATGGATAGTTTCTGGAAAATGATGTTAGTACTATGTCTATGGCTGCTGTGAGGATTAAATGAGATTATCCACATAACTTGTTGGCTTGTACCCAGAGCTCAGCAGAAGGGAACTATTAGTATCAGTTGGGACAACTTCAGGAAAACCCATAGGCTGTTATGCTATGAGTGGGTCTGACTAATGCACCTTGTAAAACTCCAGGCACACAAATCAGACCTGAAAATCTTCCTTGATCTTCAGGGCTGACGCCTCCTGAGGTAGGGACTGGCCAGTTTGCTTCTTTTCCCAATGTCTCCAGAGTCTAGATTTCCCATGTGTGCTGGCTGGGTTTATGTCAACTTGACACAAGCCGGAGTCACTGGAAAGGAGGGAACCCCAATGAAGAAAATACAGCTCCATAAGGCACTTTTCTCCATAATGAAGCTATAAGGTATTTTCTTAATTAGTGATTGATGGGGAAAGGACCATTCCATCCTAGGGCTGCTGGTGATTCTGGGTTCTATAACGAAGCAGGCTGAGCAAGCCACAGGGAGCAAACCAGTAAGCAGCATCCGCTATGGCCTCCATATCAGTTTCTTCCTGTCCTGACTTCCTTCCAAAATGAACTATGATGTGGAAGTGTAAGCCAAATCAACCCTTTCCACCTCACCTTGCTTTTGGTCATGGTGTTTCATTGTAATAATAGTAACCCTAACTAAGACACTATATTAGGTAGCTTTCATCTAAAGCTCTCTACACCCTACCTTGGCTGTGGCTACTTAGAAGTCATAGCAGATACCTAGTACTGTTTCAATCAAGATGTTTTTCGTGTTCTTTCTCTTTAAAAAGATTTATTTTTATTTTATGTGTTTGGGTGTTGATCTGCATGTATCTCTGTGTACCACATGCATAAAATGCCTGAGGAGACCAGAAAAGGTCATCAGATCTCCTGGAACTGGAATTACGGATGCTTGTCAGCTGTTGTGTGGGTGCTGAGAATTGGATCCAGGTCCTCAGAAGAGCAGCCAGTGCTCTTAACTGCTGAACCATCCCTCCAGCTCCCCTTTTTTGTTATTTTTATTAGTGGAAAAATAACCAGTTGTAACTTTCTTAAGCAAAAGCTCAGATTATTTTTGTTCCTTTCATCAAAAGATGAGGGACTTTGGGCATGGCTGGATCTAGAGTAATACAAGGTATTACCTATTGCAGCTCTGCCTTTTCCTGAGCTCACGACTGACGATTCAGGTGCTTCCTGGCCTAGTTGTCAGCAGTCCTGGCTTACAATCTCTTCTTCCAGAAACCCTTTCTGCATTGTCAGCCAACAGAGGGGCCTTTGAGGATGGAATCCAGGGTGAGAACTGAGGTGGGAGCCCAGGAAAGTAGATAAGAGCAAGAGTTAGGAGGAAACAGTGAAGAAATACTCAGCTTTCTCCTTTATACCATACCCTGTGGTACTCCAAATTTAGAGCAGCCATTCCTCTGGGGTACTCTTATCTCACTAGACCCATCTTTATAGCTATGAATGAGCAATCTTCTTCCCTTGTCTCCTGTCACTCTCCTGTGCCTGTCACTCTCCTGTGCCTGTCACTCCCTGTGACAGGGAGTGACAGGGGGGATTCCTCAAACATTTGTCCTCTGCAAGTACCAGGTGTGTGCTTGGATGTCTGTCTACACAGCACCCAAGTCTCACCTCTAGTCTTGGAAACCTTTTTTTTTTAATTTATTTATTATATGTAAGCACATTGTAGCTGTTTTCAGACACTCCAGAAGAGGGCATCAGATTTTTTTGTTATGGATAGTTGCGAGCCACCATGTGGTTGCTGGGATTTGAACTCAGGACCTTTGGAAGAGCAGTCGGCGCTCTTAACCACTGAGCCATCTCTCCAGCCCCATTGGAAACCTTTTTTACTTCAATAGGTTAAAGCAGAAATGAGGTTCCTCACCACCACCACCACCCGTGACCACCATACACACTTGAGAGACATTCTGGGCATCACCACAGACTCAAAACACACAGCAGAGGGCAGCCCTGCAGCTGCTTTCCAAAGATGGTGGAGCTTTTTTGGATCTCTTCCTGTCAGCAATGATTTTGTTTCATAGCCAGATTCTGATATCAAATCCAATAGATAGCAAGAGGAGAAAGAGAGAAAGAAAGAAAGAAAGAAAGAAAGAAAGAAAGAAAGAAAGAAAGAAAGAAAGAAAGAAAGAAAGAGAGAGAGAGAGAGAGAGAGAGGGAGGGAGGGAGGGAGGGAGGGAGGGAGGGAGGGAGGGAGGGAGGGAGGGAGGGAGGGAGGGAGGGAGAGAGAGAAGATATTAGCCTCAGCATCAGAAGCAATGGTCCATCTCGAGAGCCAAGAAGGAAAGAATCTAGACTCGGCTTTAAGTTCCGTTCTGCCCCCCACCCCACTACCTCACCCCCATGCACTTGCTGTGGAACCCTGGCTATGTTGCAGAAGTTTTTGATCCACAGTTGACCCATTTTGTAGAGGTCTGTGTAGTTTTGTAGAGCACGGAGGCCTGGCCTCAATAAATGTAAGTCCCATTGCATTTTCTCCCCATCTCCAACACGCAAAACCCAGACCAAAAAAATGAGTGACCCTCCTGAGGCAGGGTAAATGCTACACTGAGGGACAAGACCTGTGAAAACTATAGATCTCTCAGAATGCAGTGGATAATAGGTACGACTGCCTACTCACTGGTGGACAGCCAGGGTGGGCAGCTCACTTGTGATCACTACTTACCTACAGAGCACCTTGGGTCCTTGGGTTCCACCTCCTTCCTTTGAGCATGCTGTCAGTAAATGATGGTGACAGGCTGCAGGGGCTGGGGTAGGGGTGGGGCAGATAGCAGGAAGATGAAGTACTCAGTACATCACAAGTAGACTCCCAGCAATGTAAATATATACACATTTACACACACACACACACACACACACACACACACACACACTGAAAGAGAGAGAGAGAGAGAGAATTCTCTCGAACTTACTTTCATGCTCAGTTCTACATTGCCCAGAGAGAACATCTGACCTTTGTCCCTCTCTGATCCCAGGCCTTGAGAATGCTAAGAAAGTAAGCACAATGCTACATTGCCAGACCTATTCCTGACTATTCAATTTTTTAAAATTTATTTTTAAGTTTATAATATTTTATTTATAAACAATTCCAAAATTTCAAGTTGCAAGCATAAAATACTACACATGCCTGTATACCCTCTCTGTTACTAAAACTTTATTACATGCATACACTTTTTTTCCTTGAAACATTTAAGGACAGATTACATAAAATATGACCTTTTACCACTAATTCGACAGTATGTATTAAATACAAGTATGGTGGTATGTAATCCACCTCCTGCTTGGAAGGCTAAAAAGGTGAATTGAGAGTCCGAGGCTAGCTGAGGCATGGTGACACACACCTTTAATCCCAGCACTCAAGAGGCAAAGGCAGGCAGATCTCTGTGAATTGAAGGCCAGGCTGGTTTACACAGAGTTCCAGGCCAGGTAGAGCTATATAGTAAGGAGGCCCCTTAGAGAAAAATGGGGACAGAGACAGAGAGACAGAGAAAAGTAGAGAGAGACACTGTGTGTGTGTGGGGGGGCTACACAGAAGGTTCAAGGGCAGCGAAGTTGCATCTCTAAAACCAGAAAAGAGGGAAGAGGGAATTTTTCTCTCTCCTAACCACAGTATAGATATAAACTTCATGAATTTACATTGCTAGAATATTTTTACCTAAATTATTCATGTTCTAGTTTTGTCAATTGACGTAACAAAGTTCTTTATTATAACCTTCCCCTGTAGCACAGGATCCACCCAGAGTCAAATCTCTTCAGCCTCTTTAATCTGGAATGTTTCCACAGCTTTCTCTGACCTTCATGCCACTGACACAGAAGGCAATCCCCCTGTGTTCACTGCTTTTTGCTATGTGACTAAATTCCCAGTGAGAGGCTCCTCAGGAAGAAAGGGTTATTCTAGCTCACAGCTTATGAGGGTGCGGTTCATGGAGGAAGGGGAACCAGGGCAGATTTGCCACAGCAGGAGCATACAGTGCGGCCTCTTCACGTCCTGGAAGGCCAAGATGCAGAGGGATGAACGCTAGGGCTCAGCTCCCTTTCTCATTTGTCCCTTTTTATTCAGGCCAGGACCCCAGTCTGTGGGGTGGTGCTGTCCACAGCCAGGGTAGGTGTTTAACTCCTCCGTTAAGCCTGTCTGGAACACCCTCACAGACACACACAAAGATGTGTCCAATAGACTAACAGAGCTGTACCACTATTACCCCCTGTCGCGGTAAATCTCTCCAACCCAATTATGCTCCGGCAATGAAAACACAACACAATTAATACGAATACATGTTGTGTGCCTAGATTGGGCAGATCTACCACTACACTATCATCTTCCACATCTATGAGACCCTTAGAACTTGCAGTTTCTCCAGGCCGTGTGCT
The DNA here is from genome assembly GCF_978045245.1 of Mus caroli. Taxonomy (NCBI): domain Eukaryota; kingdom Metazoa; phylum Chordata; class Mammalia; order Rodentia; family Muridae; genus Mus; species Mus caroli. The sequence continues at coordinate 36,276,432 of NW_028227263.1, read as the reverse complement.
TCTGCTCCGCTTTTCTTCTTCCTCCTCCTCTGCCTTCTCTCTGTCTCAAACCTCCTTCTTTTCTTTCTTTCCGTTCCACCTTGCCTCTCTCTGCCCAATCATCAGCTCTCCTTTATTTTACAAATTAAGGTGGGAAGAAGGTTTACAGGAAATCACCTGAGTACTGACTCATTCCTTGTTCACAACCCCTCAAAGGAGAACAGAATTGACATCAAATATAATTAGCCCCAGGGCTCTCCACAACAACCCCCAACATACTCACTACTGATCATTCCATGTTCTCCCAAATTCTCTTTCTCCCAAATTCTCCAACCATACACAACCTATAATCTACTCTCTGTCTTCCTAGATTTACCTATTCTGGACATTTTGTATACAATGGTTGGTGTTTTGTGACTGGCCTCTTTTAATTAGTACAATGTTTCCATAGTTCATTTGTTTTATAACATACCAGTGCTTGTTTGTGACCAAATTATATCTCATCATGTGGACATAGCTCATTTTGTTTCCCTATTTGTTACTGAAGAACATATGAGTCCTTTCTACATTTTGTGTGTAGTTGCAGAAGTTGATACTAGGTGTCTTCTTTTACCTTTCTGTCATTGGACCTGGGGCTCACTGATTCGCTACAGTAGCTGGCCAACAAGCCCCTGGAATCCTCCTATCTCTACCTCCCAGCTGTGGAATTACAAGCTTAGGCTCCCAGCTCCCATGCCTAGCTTTTTATATGGGGGTTGGGGATCCAAACTCAAGCCCCCATCTTGCTGACCTAAGTAACTTGCATAAGGTCACAGCTGATAAGTAAAACTGGGCTAGCAATCTAGGAATGTCAGAGGATGTAACGGGAATCTTGAAAGAGTAAACATGGCAAAAGTTAAGCCTTGGAGAAAGACATTTCTCACTGACCAGCAGAAAGGACAGATTCTCAAAAAGCACACTGGGAATAAAGGGGGGCTGCTGTCAGGCCAGTGATTCTTCTTGAGTCGTCCTAGTTCCTCAGTGGGAGGTACCCACGTCAGTCACAACTCCAGTTGATGTGTGAGATGCAGCTGCTCCAAGATGCCTTCCTGCACCTTAAGTCACAAACATCCTAGTTGGTTCTTTGCCACCACCACCATCTTACTATATCACCCTCAGTTTTGTATCCTGTCAGGCATCAAACACACCAGCTGGTCATCACAGGTAACCATGGAGACAGCAGGTATGGCCAGGGTCACCAAAGCTCCTCTCATTACCACTATACTCCTTCTGCCTCAGGTGGTTATGTCCATGGGACTGGCATGTGGCATCGGTTCCAGTTTCTGCTCAGCAGCCATTCATGTTTCAACTCCTAATCAGGTTACAAGGCAAAGTCAACATTAAAGCTCAGATTTGAGGTGGGTTTGTATTTCTGTTTCAGGAATCCTGTAGGGAGTATTTGTCAGACTTTTAATCGCTGGAACCAACTTCCCAGGAAGGCAATTGTGTTAGACAGCATTCTCTAGAGAAACAGAACTTACAAAGTGACTCCCTCTCTCTCTCTCTCTCTCTCTCTCTCTCTCTCTCTCTCTCTCTCTCTCTCTCTCTCTCTCTCTCTCTCTCTCTCTGCAGATTTATTAGAATGGCTTATGGGTGGTTCAGTCAGTCTGACAATGGCTGTCTGTCTACCAATAGAGGGTCCAAGAATCAAGTAGTGGTTGTCTCTGCTGGTCTTCAGTACACACCTGAGTCCTGAAGAAGTGGTCTCTAATGCCAGTGAAGGAATGGTCTTGCTAGCAAGAGTGAGCAGGAAAAAAGATTTTTTATCCTTCTTCTAAGACCTTTATATAGGCTGCTAGCAGAAGGTGTGCTCCAGATTAAAGGTGGATCATCCCATATAAAAAAAAAAATCCAGATGAAAGTGGGTCTTCCCACTTCGAATGATTTAATTAAGAAGAAATCCCTCACTCATAGATGTGCCCAGCCATTTGGGTTTTAGTTAATTCCAGATGTGGTCAAGTTGACAACCAGGAACAGTCATCACAGCAACTCGAAGGAGGGAGGTCTCTGGATCCACTGTGAAGCAGAGTGTCGTGTGATGGGGGTGGGAGGAGGAGGGGGAGGAAGAAGAGGAAGGCAGACAGGAGTCAACAATCAGGTAAAGGCTTGGAGAAACCTTCAAGGGCCCACTTCCTGCAAAGTTGCATCTCCCAAAACACTGCAGTAGCTGGAGAACAAGTACTCAGTACCTGGACTTGGGAGGATGTATCAGATTTGAACCATAGCATAGGGAAGAGATGGAAACACCAGATTGTACTCAGAATTTCCCTTCAGTCCTAGAAAATATTTTGGGATAAGATAACAATCCAAGTTGGGGATGTCATAGCTCCTAGAGCCACAAAGGCTGAAGCATTAGACAGGATTACAAATTGGGGGTTAAAAATTGGGGGTGATTTCTTCCTTGTTCTTTCAATTTTTAATAATGATTTAAAAATGTTTTAAAGATTTATTTATTTATGTACTTATTTATTTAATGCACATGAGTGCACTGTAGCTGTCTTCAGACACACCAGAAGATAGCATCAGATCCCATTACAGATGGTTGTGAGACACTATGTGGTTGCTAGGAATTGAACTCAGGACCTCTGGAAGAGAAGCCAGTGCTCTTAACCTCTGAGCCATCTCTCCAACCCAATGATTTAAATTTTTTAAATAATGCATCCGTGTCTCTGTGTGGGTCTGTGCACTGGTGTTCGGGTGCCTCTGGAAGCTGGAGATGAATTATCAGAGCCTTTGGGTGGAGTAGCCACATGAGGGAGTTGAGAATTTAATTCTGATCCTATGCAAGAGCAAGAAGTATTCTTAACCATAGAGCTGTCTTTGTAGCCTCCTCTTTCAACTCCTCTTTCCCACTAACTTAGGAATATATATCCTAATGCCTGCACCATAAAAGGAAATGAGTAGTGATAGTGTCTGCAGGTAGGTGCAGGGTCGACAGTATTGTTGATAGCTTGAAATCACCTAAACTTAAGCCAGGCAGAGTAAGGTTCTAAACCAACATGCTCTGTAGTCTATATGCAATCCAGCATGTGGCCTATCATTTATCAAGATCAACCTTGACCTTCAGAGTCCTATTTGGTTAGCACTTTATTTTGAATTTCAGGCAAATAGCATGGGCAACTGAAACACAGGTGAACTCTGTTTTCCAACCACTAGGTGGCACCAGTTCTGAGACTTGCTTGTTCACCAGGTGCGGTTAGACTGGTGTGTCCACACAATGCTAAGGTCTTGCTGGATGAATAAAGGAGCTAGCTTGCCAGGGCCAGTGCTGCCAGGTTTGGTGTTCGGATCCAGTGCCCTTGATGGGCCTGTATTCAAGACTCCAGTGATTAGCTTATGAAATAGCTAATAATGAAAATAGCCTCTGCAAGCGCACTGCCCATCCTAACACTGATCACCACTTGCCTATCCACACACTTTTGTTTTTTTGCCTCTCGCCACTGGACTCTCAGTCCACCAAGGACAGAAATTTATCTTGTTTAGTAGGCCCTCAGTAAATATACAGTGCATAAATTCATGAATAAATAAACATGCAGCCAAGAAGTACTGGTAACTAAGGACTGTGCTTGCAGTTCCCTGGTAAACTGAAAACCAAGCAGCTACTGGGCTGCTGTCATTGTGGTAAATGGGCTTATTTTGTTTTAATTCAACTAGAACAACTTTTCTGGAAATTGAGGTGGTTTCATTTTCTAAATCTATTTTGCTCCTACTATGCTATTTGGGGAGATCCTTGATAGATACTGTGTCTTTTATTATTGTATTAGTCAGGGTTCTCTACAGTCACAGGACTTATGGATAGCCTCTATATAGTAAAGGAATTTGTTGATGACTAACAGTCTGTAGTCCAACTCCCAACAATGGTCAGTAGCAGCTGAGAATGGAAGTCCAAGGATCTAGCAGTTGCTCAGTCCCACATGGCAAGCAGGTGAAGAAGAGAGTAAATCTTCCTTCTTCCAATGTCCTTATGTAGGTCTCCAGCAGAAGGTGCAGCCCAGATTAAAGGTGTGTGCTACCACGCCTTTAATTCCAGATGACCTTGAACTCTGAGATCTCCCAGTCTTAATCTTCTGGAATCCATAGCCACTATGCCTCAAGATCTCCATACCAAGATCCAGATCAGAAACTTCTATCTCCCAGATCTCCAGATTAGGATCACAGGTGAGCCTTCCAATTCTGGATTGTAGTTCATTCCAGATATAGTCAAGTTGACAACCAGGAATAGCCACTACAATTATCTTCAGAGTCTTCCTCTGTAGCCTTGGCTGGGCTGGCCATCGAGATGACAGTCACACTGCTGCCTTTACTTCCTGAGTGCTGGGATTACATGTGTGAGCTCCCATATCTAGCTTACTTGTGTCTCTGTGGCTATATTCATTGCCTTTAATCCTTGCTGGGCCACCAGCCAGTCTCCCACAGAGTACCTAGAGAACGGAGATGGAATACTAGGAGCTCACATACCCCTAGAATAGGAGATGGTCACAGAAAGGAGGACTATTAGTGGCTTCTAATTTCTAAGGATGAGTCCCTCTGGCCTCTTCCAGGAACTGCCCTGGGGACGGCTCATGGCTGCCTATCAGGTAATCATAGGTAAGAAGGCTCCCTCTACTTAATGAGAAGCCATTTACCTTCAGTTGGTCCATTTGCCTCTCATATGCTCCTGAGAAGTGAAGAGACATGGTTTGTAAAGCTCTCGGGAGCTCTGGGACAGGAAACAGATGCAAACAGTCCTACACAGTGGCATCTCTCCTAGGTTGATATTGTAGCTAGGCCTGATGGGGATACCTGGGGACCAGCTAAAGCAGTCTGCAGCAGGCCACAGTCCTGGTCCATCTTCCTGCAAAGTTCTACCCAAGGGCAAGTGCATCCTTACTTCTTGCACTCATCCTTCGCTTTTCTCAAGTTCCCACATGCCATGTGAGAATCATCTGCAAACTTAAATCCAGCAAACGCCTATAGGCATTGCACTTAACAGCTCAGAGGATGATTCAGAGGAAGCAATTTCCCCAAGGGATGGTAATCATCTGTTAGTGTGAAAAGGCAGGCTTTCATTACCATTGCAAGTAGGGTGGGGGGGATGTTGTTGGATCAGATGCAGCGCTACAGTATGTGGTTACAGAACAATATCCACAGCTGGAAGGTGGGACTCACAGACTCCCATGCCTGCTCAGAACTCACCCACAGAACCAGCTCTAATGGCAGGAAGGTGGACACTCAGCTTTGGAACCCTCCCCCTCCCACCCAGATGAGTGGCCGCAGCCTCCTTGTACAGTTTCCCATGCCTGCCTCCTCAAAGGCATCCTCGATACCCTTAAAACAGAATCAGGGTAGGGATGGAGGCGAGGGCTGGGAAGGTGGATAAAGCACTTGCCGCATGAGCATGAGGACCTGAGTTCCAGCTCCAGAACCCTCCTTTAAAAAAGTCAAGCTGGGTGGGGTGAAGTGTGCTTGGCAGGCAGGCAGACAGAGGGAGATTTTTGGCTCCCTGGCCACCCTACCACACTCAGTGAGCTTCAAGCTGGCGAGAGCCCTGGTCATAACAAACAAGGTGGTCAGGTTGTCCTCTGACCTAAAACATGTATGTGAGTGGAACTCTTGCATGAAGGCAGGCAGGCAGGGAGGCAGGCAGACAGGCAGGGAGGCAGGCAGGCAGGTACACCAGCACACAGGCACACACACGCACAGGCACACACACAGAGGCACACACACATACAAGTACATCCACACAGCCACACATGCACAAAGCCCACTCCATTCCTCTGCTTAAGTCCATCACAGACTTTGAAGCATATTTGGAATTAAACCCAAACCTCTCCTGAATTCCACAACCGATGGAATCTGGCCTGTCTATGGTTCTCTGGCCTGGTCAGATGCCATTTGCCTTCTGACTAGACTTCCATGCTCACAGGCATGTCTGTGCCTATGTCTCTGCCCTTGGGGTGCCTCCCTCTGGAATATTCTCCCCTCGCCCTACTCCCACAAGCTGGCTCCTTATCACATAGTTTTCAATTGAGAGGTCACGTGCTCAAATAGGCTCTACAGCCCCCAAACCAAAAGTAGCCACAGAGCCGTGGTTACATTATTCAATTTTAGTTTATAACATAGCACTTTGCACGAGCCAATCCAAGCTCACTTCCTTCTGTCTATGAGCTCCATGATAGCTAGGAACCTATCTTATTACTGGGGTCTTTGGTTAATCTCTAGGGACAAAATAGTACCTGGCACAGACTGGATATGCACTGCAAGTTGACTTAGCAGGTAGCCAGCTGCCTGACTATCTAGGTAGCCCCTAGCAGGGCACAGAACCTCTCGGGACAGCTGATCTGCCTCAAGCCGAAGCTTGGAGACTTCAGGAGTTCCTGCTTATACCAGAAGCACAGCTCTGCTGTGTGATTTGCTCCTGGTGATACTTCAAAGCCACTGGTTCTATTCAGCCTCCTGACAACCCCCAGCCCCAAGTATGCCCACCCCAAACCTTCTGAGAAGACAATGCACAGTTACCTGGCCCAGCCCTCCTATCCTCTTTATCAGTCACTAACTGGTAAAAATCTGCATTTCCACTTTATGGTCAAACTCAGGAATGTAGGTCGAATTGTAGCATATCAAATTCCAAGTGTTCATCTTAATGATTTTATAAAATATTTATTTGTAGCCAGCTATGGTGGTGCATACTTTTAATCTCAGCACTCAGGAGGCGGGAGCAGGTGAGTGAGTTCAAGGTCAACCTGATCTATATAGGCAGTTCAAAGCAGCCAGGGATACATAATGAGACCCTGCCTCAAAAAAAAAAAAAAAAAAAAAAAAAAAAGATTAGAGGCTGGAGAGCTGGTGAACAGTTAAAAGCACAGACTGCTCTTCCAGAGGACCTAGGTTTGATTCCCAGGACCCACATATTAGCTTAACTCCAGTCCCAGTGACTCCAACACCCTCTTCTTTGGGCCAGGGGTGTATGTGATGCACAGACATACATACAATCAAAACACATAAAATAAATTCTTAAACATTAAAAACAAAGATTTATTATTTTTAAATTGCATAGGTAGGTGTGTGTGTGTGTGTGTGTGTGTGTATATACATGTGTACCACATACTTGCAGTGCCCAAAGAAGCCAGAAAAGGGTGATAGATCACCAGGAAGTTACCTGATGTGGGCGCTAGGAACTGAACCTGGGTCCTCTGCAAGAGCACTAAGTGCTTATAACTGATAAACCACCTCTCCAGTCTCTTCATGAGTTTTGCTTTGTTGTTTTGTTTTCAAGATAGGGTTTCTCTGTATAATAGTCCTGGCTGTCCTGGAACTTTCTATGTAGACTAGGCTGGCCTCAAACTCACAGAGATCCACCTGCCTCTGACTTCCGAATGCTAGGATTAAAAGCATGTGCCACCACACCTGGATCTTAATGCCTTTTTTTTTAACTGAATATGGTTTAAAAAAATACTTTTGAAATAAGGTCTCCCATAGCTCAGACTCAAACTCCATATGCAGCTGAACATGACCTCAAATTCTTGATCTTAATGTCACTGTGCCTAACAAGACATTCACATTCTTAAAGAGAAATTTTATCCAAATAAAAATGAAATGTTCATTAGGGCTTTAAAAACTGTCAGCATCTTTAGACATGGTTGGTGGCACACACCTTTAATCCCAGTACTTGGGAGGCAAAGGTAGGTCAGACTGAGGCTAGCCAGAGATACATAGACTCTATCTATTAAAAAAAAAAAAGATATAAAAGTCAATGTCATAATAGATTAAAAATGAAATTGAGTTCCAGGACAGCCAGGGCTATACAGAGAAACCCTGTAAAAAACAAAAACAAAAAAAAAAATTAAAGTAAAAAAAATAAATTGAGGTGGAAAAGCAAGTCTAATAATAAGGAAATATTCTTTTTTCTTTTAAAAATGCTTGTTAAACTTTTTTTAGTACTTTGGTACCCAGAATTCTGTGCTATAATTGCCACAGAAAGAACAAAACCCCATGGCTATGTGCAGTCAGTGAAGCCTTTACAGAGAGGGCAGCTTGATTGACAGGATTCTTTGGGGGAAGTGGCATGGAGGGCCACGCCCACCGCCTTGCACATCCTTAGCCAGTGCTCTACCACTGAGCTACATACACCTCTGGCCTACTAGAATATTTTCTTCATCCACTGTAATGAGATTTTTTTGCCTGGGAGGGGGTTGTTAAATGTAAAAGCTCAATAATGTTGAAAAGTAGAGTCCATGGGGGAGGGGGCCAAGGTGTGGATCCACTGTACAGACCAAAGTGATTCCTCTATGTGGCTTGTGAGCCGGTGTGTGACCGCACAGTCAGAATGACAGCAATGCCCTTCATGATGCCACTTCATCTTAGATTCAGTTTCACTCTGAGAAAATGGAAAAGGAAGGTACTTGTGCCAGTCACTACCAGCACTTGTGGGGAGCCCTCCCTGTGCTGACCCTGCCTGAACTGGTGGAGTTTCTCTTCCATGATGGTGGATAGCTGTCATCCATCAAGATCACATTCAAGAACTCACCAAGCCCTAGAACAGCGCTCCAGTGACTAAAGGCAGAGACAATGTGTGGCAAGCAGCCCTCTGCATTTGGGGTGTGTGTGTGTGTGTGTGTGTGTGTGTGTGTGTGTGTGTGTGTATGCTATTCATGCCTCCAGAGGGCTATACTTGCCTTTTTGTTTCTAATTCTTTCTAGTCTTTTTTTTTTTTCTTTTTAATCACCACTGTTTAGAACTCACACAGTTAGGATTAAACTGGCATTGCAGAGGCTGCGGAAGGCTGGGAGGACCTGAGTCTTCCCATGACTCAAAAGACCTGAGTGGCTTGTCCTTCCCTCCTGCTTGCCTGTTGCCTGGCCACCTCTGATGAGTACAGATGTTTCCTGGGAGAGGACTGGCCTGGAGGATATGGTGATGAAGCCAGAGTAGCCTTTCTGTGGCCTTCTTTCCAATGCAGACAGTCGGAGGAGTGAGAACCCAAAAGGAGGCCAGTTCAGCCAGCCCTCACAACATCCAGGACATGTGCCCACACAGTGCTACTCAAAGCGTACGCAGTCCACATCTGAAATGTTGGGAAAGAAAACCCAAGTTCAGTTTATCAAGATATCTGTATTGTCTATAAAAACTGAACTCTGACGAGTCACTGGTACTGGTGGTAATAATCCGATGGCAAGTGGCATGTGGAGGGAAACTGGCTGCAGCCCACTGAGCCCACAGTAGGACCCTGTCCACAGTGGCGTGTGGGAAGAGTCATTTGTAAGGCCTCAGAAACCTTGACACTTTGGAACGTAGCAATCGGATGAAAGATCTTGGAAACATCTCTCGGGACTCCTGGGCTGTGTACTTGAAATAGTTCTGGGGATGAGCCAGGACATCAAACAGAGCCTTGATCAGTTTCTTATCCTGAAGAGAACAGAATTTTTGTTATGGGGCCAAAACACTCAAATCTTTTGACATTTTGCCAGTGGAATCATAATGACTCGCAATCGATGGGAGGTTCACTAGCTAGAAGTCGCTTGGTAAAAACGGTTTCCTCTGATTGTTATCGTCTTTCCAGTTTTAATTTTTCTTAATTGCTAATAATAAGTATGCATTATGTTATGAAAGAAGATTTGATATATGAAAACTGCTTTTTCTTACCCAGATGAGATACAACATAGAGGTTTGGAAAATAGTTTAGGGTTAAGTGATATGGTAAGTATTTACTATTGGTCACTTACAAGTATCTAAATGTGGGGAGCTTTGAGCCTGAAGCACGATCTAGGAGCCAAAGGTCTTTTCACTATTAAAGTTGAACATAAAAACACTATATGCCCCTGGCTTGGATTTCTTTTTTCTTTTTTCTTTTTAAATTTACATGTGTATCTGTGTGAAGGGGTCACATCTCCTAGAACTGGAATTACAGACAGTTGTGAACTGCCACGTGGGTGCTGGGGTTTTGAACCTGGATCCTCCTAACTGCTGAACCATCACTCCAGCCTCCTGGCTTGGATCTCTAAGCACTCACCCTCCACACATGCACTCACGAACTCCGGCAGCTGTGTTTGCCTGCAGAAGACCAGTACAAGATCAAGGCAGAGTTCCAGGATGGATGGGTAAAGAGCTCACAGTGCACTACCCTTAACTGAGAAGCTATGAGCAGCTGATGGCTGCTGGAAGAGAGAGGGTTAGTTTTCTTCAGGGACATGGCCCATGCTCCTGTGACTGACCCTACAACTATGTGCATACACTAATCATATATACTACGATCGAACTTATTAAACTCAGTGGGTTATTTAGAAAAAGAAAGAGGTCATGAAGATGGAAAGGGAATACTTTGTGCAGGGTCTGGCAGGAGTTAGGAGAGATGGTAGAAAAGTTCAAAATTATATATATAACTAAAGTTTATATATATAAAACACTAAAGACAGAAATTTGATATTTAACAAAATTAAATCATGGGGAATGATGGAGCTGACCTTGCTCCCCATAAAGTCAGTGTCTGGAAGCCGTATGTGGGAGGTCATGCTAACTTCCTGTGTGCTGAGGCAGGAACTCACCTTCAGTATTTCCTGATGGTTCTCAGAGGCATAGAGCCTGCCATCTCGAACTATGTCTTCAATGAGCTCCTGGTAGTCTTCTGTTGAAATAAAGGACATATTTTGCTTCTCACTGTTTAAATATTTCCACGCTCGAGCTTCTGTCTTTTATAAGCTCTGAGAAGTCACCCTTTGGTGGCTGCTCTCAGAGAGCTTTCCATTCTGACACAGAGAAGACAGTCAGCACCTCCACTCAGCTGGCATCTGCCCCGCCTGCCCCGCCCCCTCAGAGGAGCCTTCTGTGCTTCCAGTCAAGACCTGTCCTCTGCCTCCCACACCAGATGCATCTTCCTTCCCCAAATCAAGGACACTTATGCCAGTAATTCTGTACTTTTTCCTACACAGAAATCTTCCTATTGATTCCCACCAGCATGAAGACAAGCAGCTCTTAAGGATGCCTTGTCTAACTTCATCTTTCTCTCCAGTTTCCATCTCATGTCTCTCTTGCCTTTTGTAGCAAATGTCTTCCAGTTCTCTTCCGGTCCCATACTCACTGCCTCCAGCTAGACTTTTCTTCTAAACCACCTGCTGTCCGTTTTGTCCTCCAAAACTGCCAGTTGTGATCAGCAATGGCCTTCATGTCATGTGTCCTGGTGTCAATTGCTGGTCCTTGCTTCCCTTCATGCATTAGTAGCATTTGACCCCCCTCCTCCTCCTTCTCTATCCAGTTCCTCTCTGATCTTCCAGAACACTCTACGCTTTGGTGTTCCCACTCTCACTGACTGCTCCCTGAGGTCCTTGCCTTCCTCCTGCCCCTGGCCTTTTCCTACAGTAAGGCGTTGGGGGCTTCACGCCTGGTCATCTGCTCTTACCTATGCTCCCTCCCCTGGGAGCTCACCCAGGCTTTTCTTTCCCTCTCTACCAACACCTTCCATGCCTCCACGTCTCTCTGTCCTTGTAGTGGATAAGGTGACCAAGCTTAGCACCAAGAAAGGCTCTTCTCTCGTTAGTTGGACTTGGGATAGGGATGGAGAACTCAGCTGTCTGAGAAAGAGGAATGTACTTTTTCACATTGATCATTTCTGTGGTCCTGGCACACACATTATGTGCAGTGCATGCAGTATTCCTTTTCCAAATGTAATCTCACTCCACTTTGAAGTCTAGCCTACTTCCCATAGTCATAACTCAAACAAGCATATGCAGAACACAGTCCTCTCTGAAGCCCAGACACATTAGAAACTGTCTTTCTACATGCATCCCATGTGCTGAGGAGCCATGTGAGTTCTGAGAGCATTCGTGGAACCAATTGGAAGTGTTCCCAAGACATTTCTTCAGTCCAGAGACAATGATGGAATGTCACTGCACAGTGAGTGTTTGATACACGCACACTAACATTGTGACTACTGACATGGCACCTTTGTCTTCACTCTCTTATTTTAATGAGATTAATTAATTAATTAATATATAATGTAAGTGTACACAGTCAAGGCCAGCTTGGGCTACATGGTGACTTTGTGAGCTATAGGACCTTGTCCCAAAATAAACAATCTCAACAACAACAAAGCCCAAAAAACCAAAATAAAATGGGGAGTTTTCTTTCTTTTTTCTTTCTCTTTCTTCTTCCTTCTTTCCTTTTTTCTTCCTTTCTTTCTTTCTCTCTAACTATTAATTTATGGTTATTAATTTATTTTATGTATGTGATTACACTGTAGCTGTCTTCAGACACACCAGAAGAGGGCATTGGATCTCATTACAGATGATTGTGAGCTACCATGTAGTTGCTGGGAATTGAGTTCAGGATCTCTGGAAGAGAAGCCAGTGCTCTTAACCATTGAACCATCTCTTCAGCCCCTTTTCTTTCTTCTTTAAAACAGGGTTTGATATAGTCCAGGCTGGACTTAAAGCTGCTATGTAACCGAAGCTGGCCTTGAATGCCTGATCCTCCTACCTCTACCCCGTAAGTGCTGGATTACAAGTGTATGCCACTGTGCCCTGCTTATGTTAGTTTTAGGGTTGCACCCTTGCTCAGTGTCTGAACCTCAGAGAACTGGCTTCTTTCCATCACGGGAGTCACTATTAGGACCGCAGGTTGTTGTGCAAACTATTGTCACAGAAAACTCTACCATGCTTTGCCATTATACCATATGTTTCCAGGATGCTGTCTTTTAAAAATATACATCTCTGTTTCTAAGAGCTCCTGTGCCTCCTGCCTTCCTTCTGCCTTTCAAAACAGAGCAGTTTATAGGTAAGAACTCAGGCTCTGAAGTCTCTAGACTTGGGTCATCCCAGTTCTGCAGCTTTGTTATATCATGCCCTCCGCTCAGTTATTTAAATCTCTAAGCCTGAGTGGCCTCTTCTGTAACATCAGAAAGCGGCCCAGTCTGCTTCATGGGGTGACCATGAGGAATGTGGCCCATAAAAGGCACCTTGATGCATTCCTGGTGCCCAGGAATGACCCATGCCTGTCACATGACTTTTGCCCTTCTCCAGCATGGGACTCATCTGTAGTCCCCACCCCACCCAGTCCCACCAGCTTGTGCTGTCCTATTTCAAGTGCCAGCATACCTGGCTGAGACAATGCTGGGAGGTTGGGCATTGGCTTCATACACATTACACAGACAGTCTACCAGCCAAGCTACACCTCCATCCCTTGTTTTCATTTTTTTTAATTAAAAAAGGAACATTTAATATGTCACAAAGGCAGACTAACAACAGCATCCTAAAGTGTGACATGTGAAATGTCTTAATGTCTTGATAGCATTTGCTTAAGCCTCAGAGTCTGATTTCCTTCATGACTCCAGACAGGAGAGCTTGCTGGCTACCTGCTTCCAGTGCTGGCTACCTGCTTCCAGGAAGAAACTAGACTCAATGTCTCCTTCAGCAGAGTCCCAGAAGTCAGATTCCAAGAACCCTTTTCCTGGGCATTACGCATCATTTGAGACTGCAGGGCTGACGAAGGGTCTTGTATCACTTGTTAGAAATAAACTATGTAAAGTGAGTTTAGGAAAGCCAAGGATGTCTCTTTGCCTAAAACTCTTTAGTGGCTCCCTATAAAACTAATTCTGTTCTCCTGAGCTTGGCTGAAGGATCCTCACTGCCTAGCCCCAGCCTCATTTGCTCTCCTCTCTGTGCTCCCCACTGGCCAACTGTGCCAGGAGCTTTATCATTTGGGCTCTTCCCGAAGATCTTTCTATTTATATCCCACTTCAATCTACATGTTCTTTCCAGACCCAAACCTCTTGAAACTGCTCTGTTCTTTCCAAGCCTATTCAGAATAATTGCTGCCTTCTCTCTGTGTGTGCTCCCACTGCCTTATATGTACCCTATAAAAGTATCTATGACAAAAGACACACTGTTGTGTTCTGGTCACAGTAAATACTTGTAGAGCAAGCCTCAGAGTCTCAGTAGATCTCCAGGGATCGGAAGGATCCAGAAACATCATCTGACTTGCTCAAGATCACAGAGTCCAAAGCAGGGCCAAGACCTGAAGTTGAGCCTTTACCCCATCTCAAAAGTCTATTTAATAAAAGTCACAACCTTAACAAGTTTAAATATCTGTGAGCAATTACTATCTGCCAGTAACTATCCTATGTTAAACTCTTAATGTTCATTCAAATGACTTTCGCCATCACTCACTAAGAAAATAATGCTTGACTAGAGGTGCAGCTCAGAGCTGGAAGCTCTAGGTTCCTCACCCCTGGAAATAAAGAAACTAAGACTTAGAGATAGTAAGTCACCGACACAAGTCCTGGAAGGGACAGCCAGCTGCCTGACCTCAACAGCCAGCTCAACCACACCTGACTCTACTCGTATTCCCTGTATTTTCTAAACCATTCCTTTTCATCTCCATAATCAGTGTCCCCAAATGTCTGTTTAGAATGTGGCCCCAATGAGTCAGCCATGTCCTTTTGCCTCTCCCCGCCTGGCTGGCTGAGTGGGAGTGCTTGCCAGCATCTGCCAGCTGGCTCAGAAGCCAGATCCTTCAGCTCAGGGCACAGCCAGCCCAGCCCTGTCATGGCACAGCCTGACAGGAGCACCACAGCGCCTGCTTACCATCGTAAGTCACATAGGGAGCCTGGAACCCCCGAGCACTGTTCCCTTCATTGGACTTGAACTGAATCCACAGTTTCTTTGACCTGGAGGTGAAGGCGATGGGGCGTTCATAAGTCTGGCAGGTTTCATATGTGGTCACAGAATTTGATGAAGCTGCCAAGAAAAAAATAGAGCCTGTGGTTCAAGAGGTGTTATGGTGCCACAGTCAGGGAATGCTCATCTTCGAAAACACTTAATCCACACAAGAAGTTAAACTCAGGAATTCTCGGGCTGGGAAGACAGTTCCCTTGGTCAAATGCTTGCTTTGCAAATGTAAGGACCTGAAACGATGTCCAGAACCTATGTTTTATGGGTGGTGCTGTTTTGCTTTGTAGCCAACATAGTGGTCATACAAGACTGGGTTTATCAACATTATGGAGAGAGAGGAGCTCATGATCGCCCCCTACTGCCACACCATGATCTACACCACTAATGGCTGCACCGAACACAGGCATTTTCTCCAGTTCTGTAGATGCTGGGAAGGTGCCCATTGTTCCTGTAAATAACTTCTCACACATGTTTGTAGGTCCCAAAACCAAACAAAAAACAAACAACTCCCTCCCAAAGACAAACATAGGAGAGACTGGTTGGGAAGGAGAAGGGGTTACTTGGAAGGAGACACAAGACAATCATGGAGGAAAATATGATCAGAATATATCATATATGTGTATGAAAATGAAGTAATGAGGTCCATGATTTTATACAAGTAGTGTTTAGCAGTAAATTTAAAAATAGCAGACAGACAGACAGACACATGGTTCCTTTCAAGCATTCTACCTGAACTCTTAGTCCTAACAACCTACCAGGCAGCGACTGTCATTTCTCCCCTCCCCCAGAAGACTACAGTGTTCAGAATGCTCACCCAAGATCACAGACTCAGTAGGAGGTGAATCTGGGATCGATTCCACTCTCAGCTCTGTCATCAAGCCGCATTGATATTAACATCCCTTTATGCAGTGGTTCTCAACCTTCCTAATACTGTGACTCTTTAATACAGTTCTTCATGTTCTGCTAATCCCTAACTATAAAATTATTTTCATTGCTACTGTTATTAACCATAATGTAAATATTTTGAGGGTTAGAGGTTTGTCAAAGGGGTCAGGTTGAGAATGCTTCTTCATAGACAACAGACACTAGAGGCTGAGTCGGGATAACAGGAGGGGTCTTCCTTCCTGATTAGATCACACCTTTGGCCTCAGGCAGTCCCTAATCTATGTGTTGCTACCTAGGGTGAACAAAGCCAAGCCAGTCCCAGTTAGCTATAAACCCATGTCCCATCTCTGTTCTACCACAAGGAAACAATCTACTAGATCTGCTCCTCACATTTAAAGCTGGGGGCAGGTCATCAGGTTTCCCAGGCTGCCTTGGGAAGGGAGGGAAGCCCAGGGAGAGACGCACAGGTTTTCCGCATCACCAGGTAGTCACCGCAGTCATCCTCTATGGGCAGGAAGATCTCAGGGACCACAATCAGGATCCGGCGTTTGGGGGGTGGGTTGATGGTCCAGGTGCACTCCGAGTTGGCTGGGTAGTTCCCAGGGTAGTTTGGGGATTCAATATACCCTGTGAAATCCCCTAGCTCCCCGCCACACTTTCTGTCTGGAAAGGAAGTGCCATGAGTTAGGAGGACAGAACACTGTCACTGCTATTCTAGACACCCCAAGCATGGCTGAGAACCAGACACTGTTGCAAGGAAATGGCACCACCCAGAGAATGTGCATCCTGTAATGCTCATAGCCTCTGTGGAAGCCAAGCAACATGGACTCCCCAAAGTAGCCCACCTTCTCAACACATTTAGTCTTTGCTATTTTGTTTACAACCCCATACATCAGAGGAATATAACACTGAACCCAGAACACAGCTTATATCTCAGGAGAGAAATATGTGGCCAAGACTTTTGACGAAGCTAAAACAAACATTTTTTTACTTTTCTTTCTGTTTAAAGCCACATTTTATTTTTAACGGAGAAGGGAGTTTCAATTAACTCTTAGATGTACTCACACATGTACACATACATGTCACACATGTATGCTTATGTCTGCATCAAAGGAAAAACACTCAAGGGTACATGTTCACTACACCAGCTCTCTTGTCAGCTCCTGACTTCCCCAAGTGTCTCTCAAAAATCTGGGGCTCAGAACTAAGACAGAAATAGTCAGGAGTTCCTTGAGGGACTTACTGTTTAATACTGTTAAGGAGACCTGCACAAGAGACATGGGGGAGGGGGTTTTTCTTCTCTAACTGGGAGTTAGCAGTAGTAAAGACAGAGAGAGAGAGAGAGAGAGAGAGAGAGAGAGAGAGAGAGAACAATAATAATAACTAGGTTTTTCTTCTGGGAAGAAAAGGAGAAGGGAGAGCCATGGAATTGAGGGTTGTCTAAGGAACTATGCATCGGGGCTCCTGATGTCCAGCCAAGGACCAGGGAGTGGCAAGACTAGGACTAGGGTCTCCTTGGTATATGGAAGAACTCCCTAACACTGTGAGCCTTCCCAAAGTCTAATCTACCAACACAGGGTCTCATGGATGCTAGGGGAACTGCCATCAGAGCAGGCATTGGAGACCTGTGCCTGCGGCTTCCCTTCACTAAGATAGTGAGGGCAGCAGTGGGCTGCAGCTCAACGGGGAAGCCCTTCCATCAGATGTGTGCAACCCTAGGTTCAATCTCTACTCCTGAGTTGAAAACAGAACAAAACATAACAAACGACAATAAAACAACGCAGGAGAGAAAGCTGGATAATCTTTTAGATAACGCTCACTGATTGGCTACTCCTCCCAACCCCAAGCTCCTCCTCTAGAGGGGAGGCCTCCTCACTAGCCTGAAATGATTCAATTCCTCAGTGTTGAAACCACAAATCACAACCCTTAGCCAACCCCACATCTGTCTGAGGCCTCCTTTTCCTGCCCAGAATCAGAAGTCTACTGCCAGAAGGCCTTCACGTGTCTAAGCCTTGGCTTCCCATGGGGCTGTCTGTAACATGAAGCCCTCTCCTACCTGATCCATCCTCCTTCCGTGTTCTCCAAAGACCTTTCCTCTACAGAACGGTCACTTGCTCCTCCTGTAGCTCTACAGCTTGACTCCTGGTCGCTTGGCCAGGCTGACTTTGCAGGATTGCTGGGCACAGGGCAGGCCCTCAGACAATGTGTGTTGAGCTAGGCTGAACTAAAATTATCCTCCAGGGAAAAGTACAGCTGTAAGTACGGAGAGCTGGAGTGGGGTTCAGGGGCAGAGGATGACTATGTTTTAAGCATTTGGTTCAATCCCCTGCACCACACATATAAAAAAGGTGAGTATTTCTAGGTCACAGCTATAGCTCCTGCTTTAAAGCCAAGAATCCTGCAGCTGCTCCCTGCATGGGTCCACTTAGCTATGAATAGGATTGGCCTCATGCACATGACTGAATGGACCTGGAATCCTGGCTACCTTCTCACACTTCCCTGCCCAAATCTAACCCAGGCACCCTCTAATCCAGCCTAGAAAACACCTTAAAGAAAAACCTACTTTTACACTGTGTTATGTTGGTGGAGCCATCAAAGTCGGTGGTAGTATTGCCCGGGCAGGAAACACAATTATTTTTTCCAAATTCAGGCTGGTATGTCCCTAGTGGGCATCGGATACATCGGTGTGTGGTGGTGTTGTAGAAATGCCCAGGCGAGCATTGAACTGTGAGGAAAAAGACTATTTTTAATCAAATGCTCCAAGGTTTATGAAGTATAAATTATTATGCCTAAACGAAATACTGCTTTCCTGGTAAGCCAATACTAATCAACACTTGATTCCCTCAATAGCCAGAGTGAGAGGTACTCATAACACTCAAAATAAGGAACATGAACACACATGACCAGTCAGCAGTGACATCTTCAGGATGGGAACATTTAGGGCACCGACTGAGGCTGATTTGGCCCTCCCTAGGGAGAGGCAGGGAAATGTGACTCTGGAGGGAGCTGGTGGAGTTAGGTAGGCCACTGAGATAGAGGAAGAGGAGAGAGGAGGGCGCCCAGGGGTCTACTCATTGCTGCCCAGCCATCACTCCTGTGTGAGTGGCCTTGGTGTCTGGAGAGAGCTAAAGGCCTGCCACAGGGGCAGCCTGGACTGGAGGAACACATCTGCACCAGACCCAATGGAACTCATTAGAGAATGGCGTTCCAAAAAAGTGCATGTAAGTACTCACCTCGGGTTTCACAATCCTGGAAGGAAGTGGCTCCCAGATGTTTGGTGGGAAGACCTCCTCCGCATGAGAAGCAAGATGTACGGCCCACGTCAGGCTGAAAGGTGCCCAGGGCACAGAGCTGGCAAGGGGCAAATCCATTTGCTGAATATTCACCTGGCTGACAAAGGCCTGTAGGGAGTATGGCCCTGGGTGAGTGAGGCTCCACAGATGGCCATTCCCCAATCTTCTGCACAAGAGCTAGGCCTCTGTGAGGCCTGATAACCCTATGCTGACTTCAGCTTACACATCAGTGAGAAGCACGCAGCCATTCCCACCTGGATCCTCAGGTTTGCACACAGGCCTACAGAGCCCAGTGCACAGATGGGCCTCTGCTTCCAAAGAGAAAAGCCTAGTGTGGAGCTTTGACTTGTACCCTACTGGGGGATCCCTTGTGATAGGGATGAGATCAGGGTGGGGCTGGAGTGAGGGGAATGGAACAATTTCAGCTATGGAGTCAATCTGATGATTAGACACAGAAGGTCAACCTTGCCTAGTAACAGCATCAACGGACTTGAAGAGTCTCCCATTTCATCATTTCTTCAGTTACATCTCCTTGCACTGAGCTGTGCCCTGGCATACCCTAATCAGTCTACCAAACCCGACTAACTTATCCCATGTTGTCAAAGAGTCCCTCTCAAGATCAGGTAAGGAATCAGACATCAATGAAAGACCCCTATAAGCTCCTGTTCTTGTATGACACAGCCTGCCAGTAACAAGATGCTCTACAGAGTCTGTGTCTCTTAAAACCCTGCCCAATTCTCATCTCTTGTTGTTTATTTGTGAATTTTTGTATTTTTTTTGATTCATTTTTATTGATTAATTTTGTATCAGCATGTATCCAATGCATTCTAATTACTTTCTTTTGATCCACTTTTCTCCCCATTCCACCCCTATTAATACCCTGTCATCACTACTGGTCCCTCTTTCAGAGTCGTGAATTTGGGTTTTGTTTGGATTTGTTTTGTTTTGGTTTGGTTTGGTTTGGTTTGTTTAACCAGGCTCTTTGGATGGAGAGATGGCTGAGGTCTCTGGTGTGCATATTTACAGGGTAAAGAAATCATGTAAGTGTAATGTTTATACTCACTTCTATCCTTTTGTCTTTAATTTTGAGACAAGGTCTTATGTAGCCCAAGTTGAGTCCAAGCTCACTATGTAGTCAAAGATGACCTTGAACTCCTGATCTTCCTGCCTCTGCCTCCCAAGTCTGCTATCACAACAGTTAATGTGGTACTGGAGTGCAAACTCTACCAACTGAGCTGTGCCGCCATCTTCCTTCATTTGTTCATATAGGCATCAGTCCAGTGTGTCCAGTGCCAACCAAGCACTGAAGAACTAATAATGAACCCAACATGGTTCCTGCTTGAGGGAAGACCAAGGTCCAGTGTGCATCATCCGGTGTCTAAGGGGAGCCGCCCCTGCCTGAGTCTAAACAACGACACTGGGGACTGGAGGAGTAAGAAGGGACAGACAGAATCCTTACCTCCACAGTCAGATACATTCCAGGCTTCTGAGATTTTTAGGGACCCAAGATTTTCTGGTCTTGGGCATGGTTCACAAGTGACTTGTCCTTCCTCATTTTGGAAGGTTCCGTTTGGACATAAAATGCAGCGCTCTTGTGATCCATCATAATACATCCCAGCCCTGCAACTGACTAGCCAAAGGGGGAACAATCTGGTCAGTGTGGAGACTGAGGTTGAGGGAGGAGGAGATGAGTGTTAGAGATGAAGGTGTTATGATGAAGATGGACACATGGAAACACTCCCCACGCAAATCCCTTAAAGACAGAGTGTGCACTGTCTCTGGGTTCCCTACTCCTATTGCCCCTGACTAATAAGTCTGTATCTCCCTCGACCAGCAGGAACCATAGCTCCCTTACTCAGTTTGTAGCAGAAGCACTTGATGGTGATTTTTTTTTTTTAACTTATGGATTATCCTAGTTTACAGGTCTATCAAAGGAATATAAAGGTGAAAGTTGCTCATTCTCTGTGTGTGTGTGTGTGTGTGTGTGTGTGTGTGTGCATGCGCACATGCATTTCACCTAGAAGAATTATAGATTGGGTCTAGGACCTCACCCATGCCTGTCGACCACGGAGCTACCTACAGTTGCAGCCCTGAGAGAAATGTTCTGAATTCTTCCTGGCAGCATCATGCAGGGCTTCCTAGAGAAAGCCATATTTGAGTTAGGCCTTGAAGGTTGGATAGGACTTCCCCAGTAGAAATGGGGCAAGTCTTACATTGGGTTCTTACAGGGGTTCTTACATTGGAACAAAAGGAAGAGAGGGGAGATGCACAGGTCAAAGGAGTTCCTGAATCCCAGGCATTGGACTTTCATCCTTCAGGGGGGTAAAAGCCACGGGAAGGAGGAATCCCATCAGAAGTCATGTTTTCTGAAGCTCCCCCCTTGGCCTCTAAGGTTGGTATGGACTTGAGGTTCTTATAAAACAACATACTTAAGATATGCCATAAAATGCATAAATCCTTGTAAATATTCAGAAAGAATAAGCAATAAGAAAATTCATGACTGTGCTTCTGATTGCTGGTTAAGTAAAGTTGCTGATGGTACTAGTTAAATAAAGATTTATGCCTATTCTATAGCACATAACTGAAGTAAATATGACCAATTTGGCTTCCTATTTCAACTGTCAAATGTCATCCTTCTAGCCCCTTCTAGCCTTTCTATGTAGCATAACCCTGGAGAGCAGGTGACATCACTGGCTCCAGTTTACAAAAGAGAGCCTAGGAACAGGGAGCTAAATCTCGTGGTCCAAGCCTTACAGGCAATGTGTGGCATAGATCTTTGGAGAGGTTTACAGCTTTACATTTATGAAAGGGCTTTCCCTTGTGTAATGGTTAGCACCCTGAACTCTGAATTTAGGAGAGGAAAAGGTAGAGACAGAAGCTCAATTCAGGATGTTGTTAAGCAGCTAAGAGGCTGACTAGAACAAACACATTCTCTTTTAAACATAAATCTTCCAGGAAATAGAATAAAGAAACCACAGGACAAAGTCAGCTACTATGCCTCTCAAGCATCCATAAGGAGAATAGGATTTAACATGGGGCTTTTGGATCAGAATGAGGCTGTGGACTATTTTAGGTATTATTTCTACAGTTATAGATTTACTCAATAAAATTTACATTTATATTTAAATCATAACACTTTTTTGTATTTGTTCCTATTTTCTCTTATAATATTTGTGGGTTGTTTTTATATGAGTTTGTGATTTAAAAAAAAAGATTTATTTTTATGTTATATGTATGGGTGTTTTGCCTCTCTGTATATGCACCGTATGTGCACCTGGTACTTGCAAAGTTCAAAAGAAAGTGTCAGATCCCCTGAAACTGGAGTTACAATTGGTTGTTATAATCATGTGGGTGATATAAATCAAACCTGGGTCCTCTGAAAGAGCAGCCAGTGCTTTTAACCACTGAGCCACCTTTCCAGCCCCCCAAAAGTTTGTGATTTTGTTTTAACTGAAATCTTAAATGTGAAGCCAGCTTGCTTCCTTGGCACTCGCAGGATACATCTGCCCGTGGCAGAGTCTATATTTCAAACTTACTCTCTAGACAACCTCATTACAATATATTTACCACCACCACTTTGCTTCTAGCCCATGTCTCATGGAAAGCTGGACTGAGTTATAGACAAAGCAGTCACGTGTCATGCTGTCTCAGCAGTCCATCTCCGTATCTATAGTGGGCTGGTAAATAAAAGAACAATTCTTTTATGGATTTCTTCAGCCAAGCTGTCATGGAGACTAGCAGAAAGCAAATCAATGCTAGACTGTCCAGAAGGCCTCTGGCCTGGGCCATTCCTGTTGAAGAAATAGCTGTTGGCAGAGGCCCAGGCTAAAACCATAGTCCCAGCAGCAGAGTCAATCCTTACATAGAGACAGATCAACATGGTTGACACCACTGGCTCCTCTGGAAGAAAACGCGGTGCCCATGTTGAGGTCTAGACCTACATCTCACTGAATGGGATGGACATAGTATTGTCCAGGTGTGGCTCCACTTTGGAGCCATTTACCCAACTCCCAATCCTTGTCGAGGTTCCACTCGGAGAGGCCTCACATTATTCCTTATCGGTTGGGATTTCTTAACTACATCGGCTGCCTTGTGGCCAAGAAGACCCTGCCTGCTTCACAGAAACAACTGCACTTTGCCAGTTAAATTTTTCAGAAAGACCTAAGGAAATCATTTATGCCGCGCACCTTCCAGAGACACTTGCTTCTTTTACAAGGCAAACCTGAGCGAGCCCCTGCCTGTCATGATGGATGCCTGGGAACACTGCTGTTACAGCGGAGTGCACATGTGCTGGGGGATACCTCAATCACATGTCCCACTTGCTTCTCTCTTCCCCTTGAGTGGCCTGCTTGTGTCACTGCCTTCAGACAAAGGAGGCAATTGCCCCTAGAACACTTCACTGCCACAGTAGAGCTTTTGTGTACTGTCAGTGACCATTAAAACCCCATTCTCAAATCCCGCACAGCTGTTTCTCCTCCTCTTCAAAAAAGAGAAAAAGAAAGAAAGAAAGAAAATACAAGAAAGCCTTTCTGATGCAAAGGGGTAGAAACCAGCAGGGACCAGGATTAATGGTGACAAAGAGGCCTAAAGGCTTGCCCTCCTTTCAGTGCCCTAGCCTTTGAGTATTTCAGGCTGTGGGCAAACACTATGGGCTCTCTGCTGCTAAGAGAGTGAACCTAATAAAAGGGCCCACTCTCAAGTCTCAGTTGTCTTCAGGATTGAGCCTTGACTTCTGAAGGAGAGCCACAGGCAGCCCATGTGGATTCCCAAGGTATCCTGGGGTGGCTGCTTTGTCCCAGCTCAGAGGCAAGTCCAGAGAGTCCCAGGACAGCACAGTGGTCTCAGGATCCAGGTTTGAGCTCCCTTTAAAGGAGTGCCCCAGGATAACAGGGCACAGCGGCTCCACAGACTGAGGGATTGCTTCTTCATCATCTTTGCAGGATTTGGGGGTGCACTCAGGGTTGCTGTCTGAAAACATCCTCATGGTTGAGGGCCAGAAATGAGCCCAGCTGGATACCCCCCTTGCTGGGGACCCAGCTGTGTGCTCTGTTCTCTTCATGCCTGGTGAAGTGGGGCCAAAATTTCACTGCCTTCAGGGTGACTTTTTGGCCCTCAATTTAAATCCCCCCACACACAAAAGCCGCACTTTGCCCTCTTTGTATATTGTCACCTGTCCTTGGGATTTCTTTCTTTCTTCTTATTTTAACTTTTTTACGTTTTATTTATTTTGTGTTGGGGGAGGTCAGAAGACTACTAGTGGGAATTCTCACCTCTGGGTCCCAGGGATTAGACTCAGATCGCTAGGCTTGGTGGCAGTCCCCTTTACCCACTGAGTCACCTTGCCAGCCCCATCCTTCAGTGGTTCCCAGGAAGACTCATTTGCTTCTTCATTTAGCATTTTAAGTGGAACAGTGTCTGCACGTATGCGTTTCAGTAAGGTGGCTAGGAAAGATGGCTCTGGGCAGGGACTAAAATGGAAGGAGGGGAACCGTTTTCCACTGAGACCATCTAGCTGCAGAAGACTGTGTCACAGGAATAGAGGGAAGGGGGCAGGGTGACTGGAGATGTATTTTAAGAGGCTGAAGCAGGAGCATTGTAGGTTCCAGGCCAGCCTGTGCTACATAGTGAAACACTGAAAAGCAAGCAATAAACAAACAAATAAACAACAACAAAACCCAAGCAATACATAACAAGCAAGACAGGTCATGTTGGGTCCTGTAGGCCATGGCAAGGAAAGGCTTTACAATGTGTAGGGGCCTGGACAGGCAGGCAGCAGACAGAATCTCTGTCTCTAAGCCATCTTTCAGCTGCTGTGTGAGAACAGATTGAGGGCAGGAAGGGGAAGAAGAAGGCTCAGTCTACAAGGACAAACAGGGGAAAGGAGGGTGGCTTGGAACCCAACAATAACAATGGAGGAGCCTACCTGCAGGCAGGCTGACAAGATCCACCCATGGAGGGGTGAGAAGTACAGCAGAGGAGATGCCAGAAAGACACCAGAGTTTTGGCTTGAGCCACTGTGTAAAGAGAAGGGCTAAATGCTGAGGGGGAGGAAGGGCAGGTTTGGTTGGGAAGGAGGAAACAGTGAGTCTGGCATCCATCCATCCATCCATCCATCCATCCAAGTGCTGATCTTGAGGGGCACTACCTAAGCTCCCTGTGCGATCTGAGACAGATACTGCACTTTGAGGGTTTACTAGATGTAAGAAAAAGAAACATTCTCAGATCTCTATATATTCATTTCTCTCTACTAAATAAGAAATAAGCCTCCAGTGGTTACAATGTAATGTAAGACTGATCTCTTAGACGACCCACATGTCCAAGAGTCATCAGACAGTTATGGGGATGAAAAGTCTTTAAGAAAAGAGAATTAGCCAGGTGGTAGTGGCCCATGCCTTTAATTACAGCACTCTGCAGGTAGAAGCAGGTGGAGCTCTGAGTGCGAGTCCACACAAATAATCAGAATTGATTATAATATCTAGTTTCAAACAAAGTGATTAACCATCATAAAATCACAGAAAGGCTGTGGAGACTCTTGAGAGGCCACCTGCACTGAAGGTTTACCAACGGTACAAGGACTGGAGCAAGACAGGAGCGTGCTGTGGTAAATATGTCTCCTACCACTATCACTAGCTCTTGATCAAGCCATATCATGCATCAAACGGTCATGATTCAACCAGATCTGACAGGAG
Organism: Mus caroli; assembly: GCF_978045245.1. Taxonomy (NCBI): domain Eukaryota; kingdom Metazoa; phylum Chordata; class Mammalia; order Rodentia; family Muridae; genus Mus; species Mus caroli. Next base: position 36,250,908 of record NW_028227263.1, on the reverse strand, counting down.
CTCACACACAAAGCATTAGCAACAAATGAAAAGTCTGATTTAGAAATGGATTTACATCAGTGCGAACAACAATGAATCTTGCCAACTTGGACTGAGTACATCTGAAGAGGAAACCAGTTAAAATTATGTTTATTTATACCTACTCTATCTTTTATTATTTATTGCTTATATTAGCTAGTAGTACCAGAAAACAGACATAAATTCGAATATAAAGGAGACAGAGAAAGTTACATACACCACAGAGATAGAAGATATCTATCTATCTATCTATTTATCCATCCACCTATCTTCCATCTATTATCTATCAATCTATTCACTTATCCGCCCTCTATCTACCCATCCATCCATTATCTATCAATCAATCTATCTATTCATCATCCTCTATTTGTCCATCCATCATCTACCCAACCTCTATCTATCCATCCATCATTTGTCTATCTACCCATCCATTCATCTATCTATCCATTATCTTCTATCATCTATCTATTTGTCCATCCATCCATCATCTATCTACCCATCATTTGTCTATCTATCTATCTATCTATCTATCTATCTATCTATCCACCCCTCATCTTCTATCTATAATCTATCTGTCTGTCTATCCATCATCATCTATCATCTATTCTCTATCTGTCCACCCATCAATTCATCCATCCATCATTTGTCTATCCACTTTCTATTTATCCATTATCTATCTATCTATCTATCTATCTATCTATCTATCTATCTATCCATAATCCTCTATCTATCTATCTATCTAATCATCTATCTATCCATCCTCCATCCATCATTTGTTTATCTACCCATCCATTGTCTATCCATAATCCTCTATCATCCATCAATTATCCTCTATCTATCTATCTATCTATCTATCTATCTATCTATCTATCTATCCATTCAACCATCATCTGTCTGTCTATCTATTGTGAGCATGATGGGACAAGCAAGGAGAAGTCAATGGAGGGGTAGTTTGTTTCATGAGGAAGGTCATAGTTCATGTGAGGTCAGCAATGGTCTCACAAAGAAAGAACTCTGGGAAGTAGGGCACAACCATAGGTAAGGAATGGAGGGTCTGGGCTCCATCTACTGCCACATAGGTAAGGAATGGAGGGCCTAGGCTCCACCTACTGAAAAGAAAAAACTGGCCTCAGCTAGGCGCATCTGCCTATGCCCCAGCAGGGCATCCATTAAAACAGGAAGCAAGGTGGAGTAGATGATTACAGAGTATGACATGAGGGTTTGAACGGGAAGATATGACAATTTCATGCATGCCCAGCTGTCTGTGGACACCTGCCACAGTTAATCTCAACTGTCAACTTGACAGAATTTGGAATCACCTAGGAGACAAACCTTTGACTATGTCTGTGAGATTGCTTCCTGAGATGTTTAACTGAAAGAGGTGAGGGGCATTGGGAGGTGAGTGGCAGAATCAGAAATGGCTGAATGTACCCTAGCACTTTTTCTTTGCAGATTCTGACCCATGCTCTTAACAAATGTCACCCCTTCCTCCTGCCTCTGAGCTGCTGTGCTCTCCTCTCCATCCAGTGCCTCTGGAATATCAGAACCTCTTATGTGATATACTGAAAACTTCTCAGCCAGTCTTTTTGCCTGTAACCCCACCTCCTCCAATACAGGCAGGAAGATTGTTCTCAAGTACATATGACCCAGACACATTTTGATTAAATCTCATAATTGTCCTGCTTGGTTTTTTGTCAACTCAACACAAACATGGACCTGGGCAGGGGGAATGTCAGTTGGAAAAGTGCCTTCGTTAGACTAGCTGGTAGGCAATTCTGGCATCTTCTTGATTAGTGATTGATGTGGAAGAGCCCAGGCCTCTATGGATGGTGCCATGCTTAGGCAGGTGGCTCAAAAGTGTATAAAGAAAGCAAACTGAGGGCTGGAGAGATGGTTCAGCCATTAAAGGTTAGCCTAATAACCCAAACACCAGGAAAGCAAACTGAGGAAGCCAGTAAGGCAGTGTTCCTCTGTGGTCTCTTCAGTTCCTGCCTGAGTTCTTGTCCTGACTTCCCTTCCTGATGAACCATAATTGAGACATATAAGCAGAAATAACCCCCCCCCCCCGAGTTGCTTTTGGTCATGGTATTTATTACAACAATAGAAGCCTTAACTAAGACAAACACCATGTCATCGAAAGGTGAAACTGAAGCTCCTTACAGTATATTTCAGGTCTTCTGTGATTGGCCATGCCTGCCCTTGAGGCTAATTACACTACCTAGATCTCCAGGTTCCTCACACTGATGTGTAGGCCAGACTCTGCATGGCTTGCTCTTTCCTGATTAGGCTGTGCCACGGTCTGAATGTTCTTTCTCAACCATCATCAACAGCACCTCCTTCCAAACTTGGCTCAGGCATCACTCTTTGGGGAAGACTTCTCTATCTGACCCTGCCCAGTGCAACACACAAGATGACATCTTATTTTATCTGGAACTCCTCACTACCCACCACTGAGTGGACACTTGGCTTTGTCTCCAAGTATAGTATGAAGGGATGACCTCAGGGCTCAAGCCCTGCTCAGGACCGTCCTCACATTAAGAGAGTCAGAAACATGGGCTCTTGATTCAGACTTGGATTTAAGTCCTGCCTCTGACATCCATTTGCTGGTTGAAATTAGCAGAGGTGAGGGTTATTTTTCTATGTCTTCTATTCTTATCTATAGAAAGGGCACAATATAATACAGACTTGTAGGGATTAGCTGAGAAAGTATACTCGAAGCACTCAGCATAGTAATGCTGAACACATTGTAAGTAGTTGGTAAATGTCAACAGTTTACTAAATGATATTCTTGCTATTGTTGAGACAAAGTCTTACTGTGTTGATCTGATTGGCTAAAACCTTTTAATCTTCCTGTTTTAGCCTCCTGAATTCTGGAGTTTTAGGCATGTATCATCATCTGTCTAGTTTACCAAATGTATTTCTTTTTTAAAATATTTATTCATTTATCTATTTTACTCTTTATCTAATGTGTACAGCTGTTTTGACTGCATATGTGTCTGTGAACCATGCATATGACTAGTAGCCTTAGATGCCCTGGGACTGGGGTTACAGACAGTCATGAATTGCCATGTGGGTGCTGGAATCAAATCCAAGTTTTCTGGGAGATCAGTCAGTGCTCTTAACTGCTGAGCCACCTCTCCATCAACCCCAGCCGCTCAAGATCAGCCCCAGTGCTTCACTTATGCTCAGCAAAAACAAAAAAAAACAAAAAAAAAACCAAAAAATACCTCACAACACACAAAAAACAACAAACAAACAAGCAAAACAAAAACAATTAAAAAAATCCTTGCAAAATGAAGTTGCCTTCCTATTTATTTATTTGTGTTTATATCTGTGTGTGTTTGTGTACTTGTTCATGTGTGTACCTGTATGTGTAATTGCAGGGAGATGTCAGACACGTATGTTGGCAATCTCTTTCAATTGCTCTCTACCTTCCTTCTCGAGAAAGGATTACCTTGAGACCTGGAGCATACCAATTAAAATCAACTGGCCAGCCCGTGAGCTCCCGTGGCCTGCCTGATTCTGTTTCCCCGGCAGAGATACAGGCACATGTCACCATGCCTGGCTTCCTATGTGGGTGCCTCGTACAGCCAGCGCTTTACAGACTGAGCCATGTCCCCAGCCCCGGAATTGCTTTTCTTTTCTGACATCTTGCAAAAGTTCATCACAGATGGCACAAAGGTTGCTTGAAGAACAGACGGCCCCTAATGCCAAATTCATAAACTTTGCTATGTACAAATGACAATAAGAAAGGGTTCCAATTTGATCAAATGTGTCTTTGGTGTAACTTGGGACTTTACATTTTATTTTATTTTATTTATTTTATTTATTTATTCTATTTTATTTTAGGTTTTTCAAGACAGGGTTTCTCTGTATTACCCTGGCTGTCCTGGAACTCACTCTGTAGACCAGGCTGGCCTCAAACTCAGAAATCCAGCCTCTGCCTCCCAAGTGCTAGGATTAAAGGCGTGCACCACCACTGCCTGGCTACATTTTTTTTTAATTTAAATTATTTTATGTGTGTGCACAAGAGCACGTGTGCACTTAGGCATGCAATAGCATGGGTGGGGTCAGGAGTACTTGTGGGAGCTGGTTCTGAATGTCCACCATGTGGAACTTGGAAATTGAACTCAGATCATCGGGTTTAGTGACAAGTCCCCTCACCCATGGAATCATCTAGTCTGGCCTAAGTTTTATTTTACTTTTTATTTATTGTTTTGTTTCAAGATAGGTTATCACTATGTACCCCTGGCTGTTCTGGAACTACGTATGGAAACCAGGCTGGCCTCAACTCACAGAAATCAGCCTGCCTCTGCCTCTCAAGTGCTGGGATTAAAGGTGTGCACCACTATGCCTGGCTAATTTTTTTTTTCTGACCTGAAGTATCTCCCACCAGTGAGATTTTAAGCAACTGAACATAGACTTCTATATTCAATAATTTAAATTTTTAATAAAATATTTAAATATTGTAAAATATATAATATTTTTTAAATTTTGTAAATATTTTATTAAATTAAATTACAATTTGTGGCCTCCCTTCCCCCAGCCTGGAGCCTGCCTGCTCTAGGGTGGAGCTATCGGCTCATTCGTCCTGCCACGCCCACTGCTGGAACCTGACTCTGCTGCCTGGAGGCACACACGTGTTCGTCCTGCTACTGGACCCTGAGTTACTTGGCGGGAAATTGGGTTCCCTCCCCCCTCCTTTATAAACTGAGTGTCTGGAAATATTAAATTGAGTCTTGATCAGAGTTTTGTCTTGACTCCATTGTTTCTTCCGCCCCGTCTAGTTACCTCTCTTTGCAGGGAACTGCCATTCTCAGTGAACCGTTCGTGTTGTGGACCGCGGGCGGGCCGCAACAGTTGGCGCCAGAACTGGGACCTGAAGAATGGCAGAGAGATGCTAAGAGAAACGATTGCTGTGTGGAGCTCCACAAGAAAGGAAAGAATCTTCGTATCGGAGGAGGAGCATCGGAGCAACGGACAGGTACACATGCTAGCGCTAGCCCAAAAAAATTTCAGTTTGGAAAGTGTTGCGGGGATGCAGTAGGATACGAAGCAAGTTTGAAGCAGTGCTAACCCAACACTGTTTCTACTTGGGTCAGCAGTTCGTAAATCGGAACTAGATACGGAGACAGGCGGTGTGCCGCAGTTTTTTTTTAGAAAAAACTGCTTAGGTGGAGGAAAGAAGGGTTCAAAATCATGATTAGGCCGTTGTGTTTAGTTTTCAGGAGTTGCTTAAGGATAAAGGAAATTCATACCGGAGAAGGTATGGGCTAAGCTGAGACAGCGTTAAGCCCGAGCGCTGGTTCACTTAGGTTCAGCAGTGAAGCTTAAGAGGAGCTAGGCACAGGCGGTAGGCCGTGGCTAGAAAAAAAAGCTACATTGTTAGGTGTGAGAAAGGAAAGGGTTTATTAAAAGGAAATTAATACAGGCGGATTGCCCCAGTTATAAAAACTGCATCATGAGGGAGGAAATTGTCCCAAATAGCAGGAGTACTCTGCCCCATTTTGTGTCTTGTTTATGTCTGGTGCACCAATCTGTTCTCGTGTTCAATTCATGTATGTTCGTGTCCAGTCTGTATGAATGAATGTTCTATGTTTTATGTTGGATAATAAAAATGGTATAAAAAACTTTATCTGCAAGGCCGAGAGCTGCCACGTGTTTCAGCCAAAAACCAGACACGTGGCAGGAGGGCCCCTGATGGAAAAAATGTTCATTTTAAGAAAAAGCAGCGAGTACACAGCCTCTTAGTTTCAAATCTGATAAATGGTTCATAATTAATGTGTTTGACAATGGTAAAGTGCTTTTTTATTCTATGATTGTAGCTACAAAGATTAATACTCTCTGATTGGTCTAAAATTAACTGCTTCATTTGGTTCTTTATTAAAAATGTGCTCTGCATGTTTTCGCATTCAGCTCATAAGTTGTTGGTTAAAATTAATAATTGTTACATTGCTACAGATGGTTAATGTTAAATTTGATAACTCAAGTTTAGAGTCCTTCCGACACGTGGCCTAAGGCAGCCCTAGAGGCTGAGTCTCTTAAGATATTTCTAGTTTAGATAATAATTAATGTGGTTCCTATCCTAAATAGTAAAATTTAAGATAAGATATAAAGCAATGCCTCTTTATTAAAGCGTTAAAGCTTGCTTTAATAGGTATTCATAGGTATTAATTGATATCCAAACTTCGTAATATGATAGTAATGCTTCTAATATTGATTTTAACAGTGATAAATTGTTTTAAACATAGGTTTTGCTTTCCCAAAGTTGTAGGTATTATCCTAACCTTGCACAAAAACTTAAAAATTATGGTTAAAACTGCCATTGTTCCATTGACTGCAGCTTGCAGTTTGATTGCAAATTTAAGATTAATGCTCAAATTAAAAAGTATTTTACCTTTGAGTCAATACAGGGCTCTGAGCAGTCCCAGAGCGGCTTGTGGCCCTTTCTTTTGTTTTGCAAACAATGCCTAAAGTTTTTCCCTGTGTTCAAGAAAATTTCTTTTTAACAGTGTTACAGATCTATTCAGATGTTTAAAATAATGCTTAAATTCAAAGATTTTTGCTTCTAGTAAACTGGTAATCACTAGAAAATTTTGCCTCTATGTATGGCTAATATAGCTTTACATTATGTAAGAAAAATGTTTATTGTTTCTGCTTCTTTACAAGAAGCCAAAAGTTTTAATCTTTCAGTATATATTGTTTCCTAAGTGGAAAGTATTTTATTAACTAATGCTTCTCAAGGAAAGTTTACCTTAAATCCTTGCTCTCACCCAAAAGATTCAGAGACAGTATCCTTTTGTTATTTGGTGTTTTGGTTTGCTGCAAGGGGTTTTGCAGGAAATAAAGAAAGCTTTTATAATTGTTGTTAATTGGTAATTAAAAATTAGTTTGTGCCCAAGACAATTCTTTGGCCAGAAAAAACATTATTGTAAAGTCATTTTTCTCATCCTCCCAGCCAATCGTTTGGCCCACGTGGGCCCAACTAGCTGCTGTGGAGCGGAGTCTTAAGACACACAGTTGCCCCTATTCCAGCACAAATAATCTAGTTGTGTGCTGTAGATGGTGTTTTAAAATGCTGAACAATCAAACCTTAATTTATATATTGATAGTCAATGCTATATCTCTGAGCTCATAATTACTTAAAATTGTTCGTCCCTCAGATACTACTAATTCTCAAATTTACAATTGCTTATACATATTTCTAGTTAATAAATAAATTATGCACGTGTGACTCTTAATAACTTTTCTAGCCTTCTAGTTACAACCGTTCCTTAAGAAAAATAATTGAAAGTGCAATTAGTCACTGCCCCTTTACAGCCAAATATTTAAAATGTTTTGTCCAAAAAGTTATTAATTCAAAAGGTTAGATATTGTAAAATTTTAAACTTTAACCTCTTAAAAGACAAAAAAGAGAAATTGTATCCCCATATATACTATTTAGTGCATTTCCATGCACACTATTTAAAACATACCTTTATTTTCAAAATTTGAAATTAAAATGTCAAATTTAATAAATGCCTTTTAGTATCTTAAAAGGATCTACTTATTGGCTTATAGATTGATCCTAAAACAGCTACCTTATTAGGAAAGGGAAAAACAGGTTCTCTCCACAGAACTCTACAGAAGCATATTGGTAATTCGTGTGCTGAGCTGACAGGTAAGTTAACTCAGTGTCCTGATTATAAGGACTAAAAGATTAAATTCATGTTTTAGATCCATCCTTGCTTGTCATTTTTCCAGTTTAGACTAGCTTCTAGCCTTTTAACTTTATGGCAATAGTACATCAGAGACTGTATATTCAGACTTAGTAAAATTAGTCATTTAATAGAGTCATAATGATTTTTCACTCTTCTTCAGTGTGACCAGCCATTCTAACTCAATCTTAGACTGGTCTAATATTCAGTTCAATTATTAGAGATTCCTATATTCTAAATTACCTAGCAAAGTTAATTCAGAGCATTTGCCCCAAGGTCACCAAAGGCTCATCTTGCCTTCACCTTATTTGTCCTAAACTTTTTACAAACTGACATTAAAGGTCAGTCTGCAGCGGAACGTCACTGGCACCCAGTTACTTCTAATTCTTATGCATTGGCAAAATGGAAGGACCCCTTGACTAATAAATGGAAGGGTCCAGATCCAGTCCTAATTTGGGGAAGAGGGTCGGTTTGTGTTTTTTCACGAGATGAAGATGAAGCACGGTGGCTACCAGAGAGATTAATTCGTCAGGTAAACACAGATTCTGTCTCTCCTCGTAAGTATTCACCTTGAGGACTAAAATTTCCTCTTGAGCTGGGAGTGGAAGCTCTCAAAAAACACTGTTTCCTCTGAGCCAATTCCCCTACAAAAGGCCGGAGATAAACTTTAGCTTTACAATTTGCATCTAAATAAAGTACCTTGACTTTTCCAAACAGAAAATTTACATTACTACACTCTAACTGTTTAGTATTCTTCCTTCTCTCAAGCAGGTCAATCTACATTCTCCGCCCCGCCCCTAAGAGCAAACAGGTGGTTCTGCTAATCTCAGCATGTGGCCTTTCAGTCTAAGATAGGATTTAGATTTACCAGGAGAGCTAGGGAAGTAGAAATTTCATATATATTTACAAAGATTAGTTCTTATTTTGATAGATATAGGCTTAGTCCCTTAACTGGCCTCTGGCTTTTCACCCTTGCTGTTACTGCAAGGTGTCCTTAGTTCCTCAGGCTACTGGGAATAACAGAGATGAAGAGAAAAGACTTTTAGCTCCTATTTTAACCAAAATTAACGGTGTTAATACTGACATAATTCTTGTCTAGGCCTTGCTAAATCTGAGGTTGACAAGTCTCACATAGAGGCCTCGCAATAACTCAGAATTGCGATACTGATTCATAATCATATGAATACGGTATGGGTACCGCTTGGCGCAGGAGATCACTGCGGAGGGAAGGTCCAATTTGACCGTTTCTGAGTTCCCTGTGCGACACACCTGATTTAAAAAGAGGTTGGTATCTGACTCCAGATAAAAACCAAAATACTTACGGCTCTGCCTCCCCTCCCCAAAAGATACCAAGAGCCACAGATGTGAGTTGTCACAATACTCACGGGAGGATCAGGTTAATGTCCACCCAAGTCAAGGTTAAGGCCCACTCATCTACGGATGAGAAAATCTTTTGATCACCTCTGTTAAGCATTGCCTATTTAAACTTAATTAACAGGGGGGAGAGAGATTGGAGACCTTGCTGTCGTAAGAGCAGGCCCTTCACTGCCTCCCACCCAAAAAATAAAAAAGCCAATTGGCCTTGTACTAGGCTAAGCCAGCCAGTCTTATTCGCTTCTCACTGTTTCCCCTGCCTGTCACCCAAAATTGTGGATAATTATCAGTTCAGTGTTATTCTAAAATTGTTTAGCTAAACTCAGCCAGGGTTCCAACGCCCTACTTAAAAGGCAAACAGGTAGCTACCTATTCAGCACTAATTAGCATTATAAAGTCAGAGCCTACAGTCAGTGCTTTTAAGACAGTCTTAGCCAGATACAGTTTACCATTAGAATAGTTAAGGAATCCCACGGAAATAGGTTTTTTCTTTAGCCCTAGGAACTTAGGCAGAACTATTGAACATAGATAATCTTTCTGCCACAGGCCACCCCTTTTTTATTTTTATTTTTGTTATCTAATGGGGGGAAATGTGGCCTCCCTTCCCCCAGCCTGGAGCCTGCCTGCTCTAGGGTGGAGCTATCGGCTCATTCGTCCTGCCACGCCCACTGCTGGAACCTGACTCTGCTGCCTGGAGGCACACACGTGTTCGTCCTGCTACTGGACCCTGAGTTACTTGGCGGGAAATTGGGTTCCCTCCCCCCTCCTTTATAAACTGAGTGTCTGGAAATATTAAATTGAGTCTTGATCAGAGTTTTGTCTTGACTCCATTGTTTCTTCCGCCCCGTCTAGTTACCTCTCTTTGCAGGGAACTGCCATTCTCAGTGAACCGTTCGTGTTGTGGACCGCGGGCGGGCCGCAACAACAATTAAATGACAAAACCTATAAATGCTCTTAAAGGAAGAAATATAAATACTTTAAGACAGTATATTTGTGTGTTCTTAATGATCAAAAAAGTTAGTGATTTTTTTTCTCCTTACTGGGTTTTGCAAAGATTAAAGGATTAATGATAACTATTTCAAGAGCTTGAGGATGTGGGACATTAAAGACCCACGTGGTGCTGGAGGCATATGCTTTGAGGGGGGATTTGGAAGAGTAAGCTGGCAATATCTACCAATGTTTATATGTGCATGTTCTTGATTTGGCAGTTATACTTCCAGAAATCTAGCCTTCAAGAATATTGGTGTGTGCACAAAGAAGCCTATCCACAGTTGCTCTGTTTGTAAAAGGAGAATTAGGAATCACATCAATGTCTACGCCCAGGGGCCAGGCTGACAGATGCTGGTATCTTAGATGCAGGCTGGCAGTGCGGAGTGTGGGAGGGAGGCCCTGGGTTGAGCTCCAGAACCACCGGAAGGAAAACACACTGAGGTCACTCTCCGCCCAGCCCCATCACACTGAGGTCACTCTCCACCCCAGCCCCATCATCCTGTGCTTCCTTCTAATACCTATGGGGCTGGCTCTACTTCCTTTGCGTGAAACGTTCTTCATCCAAGTACCCCAAGTTCACTCTCTTTCCTTTGTGTGTCTGTACCATCACATTTTGCATTGGGGCCTTCTCTGACCTCATCTACATCATGGAGACCATGATCCCTCCCTGCTCTTCACCTTGCCTGGGGTCTTTCTATTTCACTTCCCATGTGATTTGTTCTCCATATCCTTGTCAGCATTTGATGAATAATCTGTCCCTTGCTTAGGGAGAGTAGCTACCTGCTTCTTCCTTTTAAAATCATAAACTTCAAGAGGACAAAGACTTTTGCTAGTCTATCTCCTCTACTGGAGTCTCAGCATCTACAATGGTACCTAGTACACAGCAGGAGCTTAATAAATACTTATTGATGAATAAATAACATTTTACTTTTATGTATGCATAAAAGCATATAAAAACAGCACATGTTAACAGTGTTGAGAAGTGGGATTAGGGAGTTGTGGGGAGACTGTTCAGCATTACTGTACCATTTGAAATATATTATACCACATCTATAATTAAAAAGAATCACAGTGCTTTCCAGTCTCCTTCCAGGTCATTCAAAACACCTTCGTGAGGCTCTGCTATGGTTTGAAAGATACATGTGTTGAAATTTGATCCTCATTAGATATTAAGTATTGACAAGATTAAAAAAAAAACCTAGAGGTTGGTTTGGGGAAGAAATGATTGGAATTATATAAATTTATAAGAATGGGGACCATGTGACCAAATACTGTGGCTTAAGAAGAATAAGGAGGGCTGGAGAGATGGCTCAGCTGTTAAGAGCACCGACTGCTCTTCCGAAGGTCCTGAGTTCAATTTCCAGCAACCACATGGTGGCTCACAACCACCTGTAATGAGATCTGACACCCTCTTCTGGTGTGTCTAAATACAGTGGGGGTGAGGGTGGGGGGCGGCGCAGAGACCGAGGTTGACTGAAGCAAGCAGAGGTTCTAAAAATTCAATTCCCAACGGCCACATGAAGGCTCGCAACCATCTGTACAGCTACAGCATACTCATATACATAGAATAATAAACAAGCAAGCAAGCAAACAAACAAACAAATAAAATCTTAAGAAGAAGGAGGAGGAGGAGGAAGAGAGCCAGGCTGTGTGTTGCTGCACACCTTTAATCCTAGCACTTGGGAGGCAGAGGCAGGAGGATCTCTTGAATTCAAGGCTGGCCTGATCTACAGAGTAAGCTCAAGGACAGCTACACAGAGAAAACCTGTCTCAAAAAGAAAAACAAACAAACAATAGGGAGAATGGCTTCAGGTGCTCAAGAAGGCTGAGGCAGGAAGATCAGTTAAATCAAGGAGCCAGGACGACACGATAAGACACTAAGAGAACAAAACAGGAAAGAAAAGGAAAAAAAGAGGGGAAAAAAATCAAGAGCCACATGTGAGCCCTCATCTTCACCATCTGAGGCCATGGCCTCCTCAAAACTATGACCAAAAAATGGCCATCATGCGATACGGCCCTTTTACAACTGACACACAGAATCATAAGCCAAAATAGACCTCTTTCTTTGTAAAGGTACCCAACCTCCAGTGTTTCACTATAGTAACAAGAATACTAATAAACAGAAGCTGAAAATATTGTCTAAAATGAACCAAGGACTATCCTAGGCTTATCTCCATTGTATACCAAATAGCGTTCACTGATATTCAAAAATATCAGTAGGCCTGAACAACCTTCAGTTGTTCTCTCCTCCCACCCTGAGCATCCCAGGCATTGAACTCAGTGGCCAGCCTTGGCTATAAGCGCCTTTACCTGCTGAGCCTTCTCTTGGCCTCTCAAGTCCTTTCTAATCAGTATACCAGACCCTTCTTTATATCTAATCCTCCCTCACTAACAATTCCTATGCTGTGTTCCTCCCCCAGGAAAGTCTTCCACATCATTGCCTGACCTGGTCCCATGTTGGGTACCAGACTCATCTAGAGTTAGTGAAAGCTCTTGGGAAACATACTGCCTCTTTAAGAAACAAACCCAACCAAATTTAGCTGATTGGCATGTCAGCGACACATGACACATTCGTATACCTAACTCTATTGGGTGTTTCCACCATAGGTTTGTGGCCAAGCAGCCTAAGTCATTTAGTAAGGCCTGCTCCTCTTCTTGGGCTTTTGCTATCATGATCTCTCAGGGTCCACAGACCTTGACACTAGTTTTGCTGAATTCTTGACTGTCCACAAAGTTTCCTTTATAAATCCATGAGCTCTTACTCCCACAGGTCTGGAAAGAGAGGGGCTGTAATTCAGCTCCCTGAGACTAGAAAGAGGGCCTCCTGCCTGCCTTCTTGTCCAAGAGTTCATTCCACTCACCCTAGAAAGCAGGGCAGCAAGCGCCAGCTCTTGTCACTAATTTGGTATGGAGACTGGAACTCTGAGGATTCCAAATGAGAAGCCAACCAGCTGGGTTTATTGCCCTCTTTTCTTTTCAAGAAAATCGCTGGAATGAGAGTCAAGTCTATCTGGGAACTGGCC